>NC_140602.1:61525451-62725451 GCF_057381915.1 Diplotaxodon limnothrissa
GGGGTATACTGCATGTTGGCTGGCCCAACATATGAAACCATTGCTGAGTGCAAACTCTTGCAGAGGCTGGGGGCTGATGCTGTGGGTTAGTACAGCTCCTTCATCCTCAGTTCAGATAGTGTCCTTTTAAAAGGTACCATAAAGGGTTAAAACTTCATAACAGTACATCTACAAGAGCCACCATACAGACATTAAAAAAATATGAATACGGAGAGACGAATTACTTTGAAGATGTACCAACAGTTAAATTTCTGCAGTAATATTACCCCAACAGTTGGAACTAGTGGAAGCTAACCCATATGGAAAAGATATATATAAATCTTATAAAGTTTGTATCTGTCTTGAGTGAAAACAGATATAAGATCCCTTGAAAAAATTATATAAATGAGACTTGTATGTTTTGGATACTTACTAAAACAATATATAAAAGTAATGAGAAAGTGGCCACTTTCATGAGTAAATCATATAAGCCTTATATGATTCACTGTATGAAGTAGGCCACATCTTATGCAAGTCTTTTACAAGTTTTTACTATTTCTTTTCCATATGGGAAAAAAGCATCAGTTTTCACCTGATTCACAGGACAGTGCAAAAACAAGCTTATGTGATACTACAGAGTTTTCCTGTCTGGTTCAATTGTCCGATATTGAACCCCAGACTTAAAGGTACACAAGATATGATGGCTTAACTAAATTAAAGACCTAAAAATGACTTCAAAATCTATGCATGCAAAATGTTGTTTTGTATAAAGGATAGTATTTTTCATTTGGTCCTCCTAGTGATCTATTATGTATTATGTCTGTATTTGTTACTTATTTGTTCAGATCATTGACAGACCAACTTGGCACCTGGCTCTCCTGTTATTATTACATAACCTCCAGTTTTTACAAAGTCATACAGTATGAATGACTTTGCAATTCTTCACTCTTGAAAACGCTTCTTCTAATTCCCCTGTTTCTTTCCCCCCACACTTGTTTTTGCACATTATGTGGTAGTATACAGTTACACACAATTATACTGCACAATACTTTTGTGTTTTTGAAGGTGAAGTTGGTTTAAATACAAGCTCTGTTTTCTTATTTAAATAATTCAGCTCTGTGGTTAAAATAATAATTTATACATGCAGAGTCTACAAGTCAACAGTAAATGGTTTGGATTCAGGCTATGACGGGAACAAATCAGAAAAACTATCTGAGTAGTGTTATTTGTGATTTGTTGTTATGACAATACAGAAGGAGGTTTATGTTACGTGATTGGACTTGCTTATTGTTTGCCTTCATTACAGTTTTATTCACTTGTGCTCTTTAGATCCATCCATGAATAAATTCTAATTCTAAATAATTTGGTGGAGATCAAACTGGGAGCCGTAACACTGCCTCCCAGTTTGCTGTGCTACTTCCTCTCAGTTTGTTCCCTCACTACAAGAGATATTACTGAACCAAGAACACATCATAGAGCTCATATGATTCATTTCCACCTGTGCACATGGATCGAGTACCCTGACTTTCTTTAATTTACACAGATAATAATGGCATTAAATTTTACTTTCAAATTCAAACCAATAACTCCTTTCCAACACTTACTGCTCCGCTTAAGGGGCACAACACAAGACACCTCATCACTAAATCAGTTTCACGTGCACCTTTTTCAGTACCAACTTGAAAAATCAGCTATCATCAGAGATCATTTTTTCATCCTTGTAACCACCGGTTCACATCATATACATCACAGCATACACCCTCTTACTCTTTTTTCACTGTATAGCAATTGATGTTTTGTTTGTGTTATTATGCATCATAATGTGATTTAGACTTTCATGTCCTACAAAGCAAGAACTTGATATAAACCAGTTTTAACTACATCAGATCAGTTGCAGTAAATGTAGCATGTTTAATGGTAAATATTTTCTGTGTAGTAAAATTGGCAGAAAAAGATGATGAAGTTGTTACCTGGGTTCATTATCTTTTTGAGTTTTACTATAGTTTACTTTTACATATGTCAGTTCACAGCCAGAGTAGTTGCTAAATTATAGGAAAATATGCCATTTATGACAGAATAGTTATTACAAGATAGCTAATAAAAATGAATGTCTAAGTTCATGAACTTTCACTGCCATAATCCTTTTAAAAAAATTCAACACTTTATGCTACAGACGCAGCAACAAATGGCAGACAAGTTAATTAGGATCTTAAATACATCATATAACGATAAGAAAATGACTCCAAATGAATTCTTAATAAGCAACTGTTTGCTAAAACATTGGATATACCTATGTTTATTTATGACTTTAATAATATAGTCATATTGGCTTGTTTTGCTGCTCAGAGGAGGGCCACTATCACAATTTTTTAAAACTATCTTAGTACTACTTTTACACTTAAGTTTAAGCCTACTTGTTATGGCATGTTCGTCATGTTCTGTGAGGTGTTAGCTTGATTTGGGTTGGTAACTACACATTTATAAGAGAAAGCCAAGCCATGGAGATTAATTAAGCAGGGATGATCTAATAGAAATTGCTATAAAGTTGCATTTTGTGAAATGAAGGATCCTGTGTGACCTATACCACAGTGCTGAAGTCAAACCACCTTTTCTTTTTAACGTGTCTCTTTCAAGGTTCAGTACTAACTGAGATGTAAAGGAATGTTTTTATGTACTCAATTAAATGTCAACCTCTACCCTCTGTCTAGGTATGAGCACAGTCCCGGAGGTGGTGGTGGCTCGTCACTGTGGCACACGTGCCCAGGAGGACGTGGCTCCTGACCGTCGCTTACGTGTCTTGGGCCTGTCCCTCATCACCAACAAGGTTGTGACAGATTATGAGAGCAATGAAAAAGCAAATCACACAGAAGTGCTGAAGACTACTGAGCGCAGGACTCAGGAGCTCCAGAATCTTGTGAGCCGCCTCATAGCCAACCTCTAGTAACATCATCTACTATCTGATGGACCAATTGAACATTTTAGGCCTTACAGTCAAATTTGTGGTGACAGAATAATCATAGCTTTGAACAAAAGGTAAAAATGGTGCTTTGTGGGATAGATTATTATTTGCTATTGGGTAAAGTGGACATTTAGGAGAAGTTATAAGGTTTAAGATTTTAAGGGATTTAGCACTACCTCAGCAAGAGCTGCACAAATCAACAAATGTGATCCAGGAAACGTAAGCCTGAATCCATGCATCCATTCCAATGTTTCAACTTTCCACAGTCTCAGATATCACAGATAAATAACTGTAATAGTAATACTTTTACAACCACCGGTGTGCATTTCTCTCCTAATGTAAGTGCCGCAGGGTAGCTGGGGTTTTCCCTGTACTCCCTATTATTATCACAGTGGCAGCAAATTCTAATCTGGGTCCTTGTTGAAAACCAGACTTGAGTATCTGAGTGAATCCAAACCTTTAAGATTTGATGGTTAGTTTACGCCTTCCTTCCTCTCTCCCACTCATATTTTTGCTGCATGCATGCATGCTGCAGTTTGTCTTTAGCGAGAGCAATGCGAGCATCTACTACCTATGAATCCACCATTTATCTGTTTCAGGTGCATGTGGAAAACCCTGCTAGCTTATGGACTGGACTTATCAACTGGCATTATTTAGTGGTTTCTTCTTGTTAAGGATGCACTTTTAATAATTATTTTACCTGTAAATCAATGTGGGCATA
This sequence comes from Diplotaxodon limnothrissa, assembly GCF_057381915.1. NCBI lineage: Eukaryota > Metazoa > Chordata > Actinopteri > Cichliformes > Cichlidae > Diplotaxodon > Diplotaxodon limnothrissa. The sequence continues at coordinate 61,529,111 of NC_140602.1, forward strand.
TTTATTATACACTTTAATCAAGAGTTTTATATTTCTAAGCAGGCAGACGACATATCTATCCAATGTATTTATCATATAATACTGGCCTACAAATAAATAGGCCAATCTCTGATATCATTCCTAATATTTAAAGAAGAAATCAATGAGTTTCTTAAAAGTTTGTCAAAAAATGAAAAGCACATGGTTTTAGTAATCTCTTACTGTAGATCAGCAGTTACAGTTATATATATATATATTTATACCATACATATATCATACATAGAGAGAAATCTAACTAATCACACAAAAAGCACACGGTATAGTCTGAAAGATATACCAGCAGTCTTGTTAAATGGTTGTGATGTGTGAGGGTTTTTTTCTTTAGTGGACTGCTTTATTTGCACACTGTGAGGCCTTAACACTGTAACATCAGAGAGGGCTGGAATACCTGCAGTTTTCAATCTTTTCTGTGCTCATCTGGAACAAGTTTGCCTGCCAGCTTGTCTTGACCATCTCATTCACTGGAAAGGCCGGAAAAATAGAAGCTCAGCAGTCCAAATTTGGCAATTTGTTTTAGTCTCCGGTTTTCTGGTCTTTCTTGTGGTTGTACTTTATTGGATGAATTAACCCTTATGTGTTGTTTGTTGATCTTATTTAAAGTACTGAGGTCTCAGGTTAGAATTGTATTCACTTATATAACAATGCACTCTAGCAAAGCAATTATTTGCCACACCAGCTTTTGCTGCTATTAAATAAAAATTTGGAGATGACATCTGGGTAATTGCATTTTTTCTTTGCCATGGGTGACTGCACACATTGGTCATTGTTTGTGTGTGTGTGTGTGTGTGTGTGTGTGTGTGTGTGTGTGTGTGTGTGTGTGTGTGTGTGTGTGTGTGTGTGTGTGTGTGTGTGTGTGTGTGTGTAAGCAGGCTACTACAGGGGTACAGCCCAAAATCAATCAATATGGAAGTCAGTTTCAAGGAGAAAAGGACTTTCTTCCTCTTTCAACGATAATGAGGTTCAGTGAACAGCGAGATAAAGGCAAACATAGCCCCAAACAAAGCACACACCTCATCAACACATCTACACACTCTCTGTCTGCAGCGCCACACTCTTTCAATCCTTCACTCTAAACATACTTCAAACAGATGAGGTCAGAGTCAGATTGAGATAAAGCGAAAATGGCTGTTCCGTCCACCCCACCTCTCCACTCTCTTATATAATTCATCTACATACAGCGTGCAGCCGTCTGTGGAGCTGAAATATTAATACAAATGAGCCCAAGAGCCAAACCACACACCACTGAGCTTGATTGTATTTGCACATACTCGTAAAAAAGAGTCGCAACTTAACTGCACAGCAAAACACAAGACATCTTCAAAGATATGTAAGATTCAAATAGCTCTCTCTCTGCTTTGGGATGAGAGGAAGTGGAAACGGGACACAGAAAAGCATAGATGATGGGAGCGACTAAAAGAGAATAAGAGAGGAGAACAAAGTGCTTTGACTCTTCAGTCCCTACGGCTGCTGACAGGCTTCATCTGTAATGTAATGTTGATCTATCTATTGTTGCTGTGCCAACTGAGGCTGGGGCTCGTTATTGATTATTATAGGGTGAAAAGAGAAGCTGAGGAAATAGAGCGGGACAGCTCTGCTGAGTTGACACTTTTAAACACTGTCACACATTGTCACACACTCAGCCTTTGTCTCACTCACACACCCTGTGCCCTTATAGACTGTCATGTACCTGTGCTCATATCGGGGCAGCAGTGCCCCTCCTGTCCTGTTACTGAATGTGACTCTTACAAACCCGAGGAACAGCGTTAGTGAGGGAATGTCTCTGCTGACTTTCACACGCTGTCTCCAAATCGTGTCAGCTGCCAGCAGTGTGTCAGCACTGTACCAGTGTGCAGGGTGGAGCTGGAAAATTACTGCTCCAACTCTGTGGGGATGTGACAGGTCAAACTCAGCGCTGCAGCTAGTGGCGTGGTTTATCTCAGTTTATCTGGATTATCTCAATTATTTGCCTGCAGCTTCAAGTTGTGTACTGGTCTTGATTGATTGCAACAAAATTCAAACAAACAGCGCAGACAGCACTGTAATGTGCAAATTGTCCCACAAGGGCAAAACCTTGCAGAGCTCTACTAATAAAGCTGTCGATCAGAGAGTGAGAGAGAGAGACTATGAGTCTGGAATATGGTTTGAAGCGTTTGTGTAAAAGTAAACATGGATCCTTATTCACTGAATTTAATTTTCATAGAAAATAGGTCTACCCAGCCTGTGGACAAAAACACTTCAAATGTAGCACAAAAAATTGCAAACTGAATAACCCTGAAGACAACACCCTCTAAATTTGCATGGAATCATGTAAATATTTTTAAAAAGGTGAACCTACTAGCTATATATTCAACTACCAACACCTCTGGTATTCCCCTTTTACTACAGTGTGGGGATCATTATATCATATGAAGCTGCTAGGTACCTTGAACCAAATAATAAACAAATATATGCACTTTCCTTTGCCTACTTATGCCATAAATTAATTAAAAATGTTATTTAGTGCATTTTAAAATTATGATTAGGACTTATGTTCATGCTGCTGGATGAAATGACTTTAGACTCTAGAGAAAGACCAGTCAGGCCAGTTAATTCCACATGCACTACGCGGACAAAAGTGTTGGGCTCCAGCACTTTATCTTTGAATTCAGGCGTTTTCTAGCCCATTGCCACAGCTGTATCAAAAACCAAGTGCAGTCTGCCTGCACAAACACTTGTGAAAGACCTGAGCGTTGTAAAGAGCTCACTGAAATTCAAGTGTAGGACTGTAATACTATGCCCTCATTGTAACAAATCAGTGCGGGACATTTAATCCCTCCTAGATATCCCATATAAAGCAGCGTCTCCTACTTCCAAACCTGCTCTGACATTAACATCAGCACAAAAACTGTGTGCTCAGTGCTTCATGACATCAGATTCTGTAGCAGACATGAAGAATGTGATGTAATGCTTTTGTCCATTTATTATAACTCCAGTCTTTTTACTACACTCGACTAATTACTTCAATCACCAGCTCCCAGTCTGAAGCTCATAGCTACTGGACAGCTTCAAGCTTCTCAGCTGACTCTTAAAAAAGAGGATTAATAAGCTATAATATCAGTAGCCAGCAAACCTAATGCAGCATTTATGTGCTATGGAGACAAAACTTTCCGTTTGGAATCAGTGGAGACCAATGACTGTAGAAAACAGGGTTTTATCAATGTAAGGGTCATTTACCTTACATTATAAAGCATCGTCAGGTAACTGTTGTTGTGAATTGGCACTATAACAATAGCACTGACATGAATTGAACCAAACAGAAGAGCAAACAGAAGAGTGAATATGTAACAAAGTATCCAAAGGTGGCACAAAATGGGATGTTAGATGAATATTATTATTGTAATAAATCTGCTATCTGTTTAAATACTTCAGATACTGAAAGAGTGTTTATATATCAGTTTCCTGTTTGAAAAAGTCCTTAAGTGACCAAAAATAATAAATAATTAAGTTATTTTTTTAACTGATATGAAAAAGATCCTCATTCAAATTCAAATTTTCATTGAATCAGTGTTTAAAGAAGTTTTAGCAGGAAAAAGGAAAAGTTCTGTTAATCACTTAACTAGACTGCAGTCTTTTAAATTATTTCTGCCCCATAAGCTTTATTTTGTGCTTGCATATTGGCATGACTCACTTGGCAACAAGATGAAAAAGAGACATTGTTGATGCTGTAGTTACATCTACTGACTACTTTACAGTTTAAAAATAATAGCTGTTAAAGTATTGACTGACATCTGCCAGGAAGGCTCGAAGGACCCATGTCTTACAGGATTTCAAGCACAACTGAGTACAAAAGGGAAATATTCTTTACTTCATGTGCATAAGCTTTCTTCTTACACATTTCATCCAGCAGCATGAAGATGCTTCTGGGGATGCTTGCCCTCCTGCTCATTATGGTGTTATGAGTTCATTTTGAATATTATCCCCTTTTGCAGCAAATAGTTAAAGAAATATATAAGAGTCCATTTTTCCCTCCAAGCCTCATTCCGCTAATAGGATCTGTGGTCTTGCTTTGCACACAAGACTGGCCATTAATGAAAATCCCCCTTTTTTTTCCAGAATTTGCATTTGTTATGGGGGCTAATCACCGCTGGCTGGAGGTGGTGTGGGAAATGTGATTAGTGTGTGAGTTCTAATTAAGTCTGTGAAGCCTCACGCGCTGACAGACAGGCTCGGGGAGCTGCACGCTGGGAAGGAGAACACACACACGTATGCCTTTCCCCTGCATACAGAAATGCGTGAGCTCGCATGTATGCATTGCAACAGATTAAACACACACATGGGATCTGAGATGAATGATGATACAATGGCGAAAAAGTCAATCTGCTCACTATCTGCATCTCTCTCCCCGCTCTCTCACACACATACACACACACTCATCAGCCTACTGCAGTGCCCAAGACGTCCTATCACACAGCTACATCAAGCTTGGAAGCACATACGCTGGGACGCTGAGTCAGATGTACACTGTCGGTGGCAGTGCGCCCCCAGTGGTCGTGTAGCACCTACCGCTCCTGCGCCGAGGTTAAAAAGCGGCGGGCGGCGCACTGGGGCCACAGTGTGGGGCGTGTTTGAAGAAGACACAGAAAAGTTAGTAGCGGATTTTTGTCGCGTCTGACTTGCAGCAGCATCGGTCGAGAGCATCATGGCAAACAAAGCTCAGCAGCCTCCTCACCTGCACCTGGCCGAGGTCACCGCGTCCCAGTTCCTCGACATTTGGAAACATTTCGACAGTGATGGTAGGATTTTATTTCCCCTCCTTAGAAATTAAAAGTTTATTTTTAACTCTAAATTAATGAAATATTAAATGATAGGCTGATTAGATACAACTGGTGTGTGAAGTCATCGATTTAATGACTGATGGAAAATGCGAAGAAAAGGTTGGAAATGCTTTTCAGCCTAAAACCGTTAAGCTTAGCAAAAAAAAAAAAAGATTTTCGCGCAAAAGTTAGATTGTGCAGGCAGAACGACACTTAAGAGATGTGAAAGATTAAAAAAATTAAAAGAAGAAGAGGAAGAAGAAGAAGAAATTGAAATTCTTATGAGCCATCTTTGCAGCTCACAAAGTGAGATTTTAAGAATATGGGACTGTTTTTCATTTGGTCCCGAAGCTGTGGTCTATTCTTTGTCTTCGTCGTTTGCCTGTTTGATGGATAAAGCAGCTCAAAGGAGACATTTTCTGGTTAGATCATGTTTAACAACTTCAGAATAGATTTTTTTTTTAAATCAAGAAATACATTTTGGTTGCATGGATTTACAATGAATCTATTTATAGTCACAGTTATAGTTACGCACGGTTTTACGTTTTTGGTTCTCTGATAAATCTATCAATCTAAATGGTAGGTAAACTAACACCATGTGAAAGTCATTAAAGCGCAATTCTGGTGCATGCTGCACAGAGAAGTGCGCCGCTTTTTAGAAATGAAGGCATTTCATTTAAACGCCTGTGTTAAGTGAAATTTTGCAGTCAGCAACTTGTGCTTCCATTGGTCCTTAAACTGCATTCATCTGTGAGCGATGCTGCTTCCACTGAGCTGTATCCGATCACAGCTGATGGACTGATGAACGTGCCATTCCTGAAAACTTCAAAATTGTTACTGACAATTTATTTTCCCATTAATATCCAACATACGCCCTTACGCATTTTTTGTCATCAAATGACTCAGTGCTGTCTTACCTTCTTGTCTCAGTGCTCTTTATATCACTCTTTGTCTGTGTGTGGATGTCTCTATGACAAATTCATCAGCATGTCACCACAGTAGTGAAAGTTTTATAAGCCTGATTAGAGATGCTTTCATTCCATTTGAAGGTCTGCAGACTCCTCAGCAGATTGAAGGCTTTCTGCAAACTGATGGATAGACTATACAGCAGTCTGATAAGAAGACCATCAGTTGCTGCCTGTAAAACCTATAAATTATTATTTTATAGGTTTTTAGAGTCTTTTTTAGATTTTAAAATAGAGTCACGGTGTGCTTTAATGTGCCACATAACTGGGATCTAATATCAAACTGACAATATTACGAACCCTGTTGAAAATAGTAGTCAGGATCTGTCATCTCATTCACTTTTTCATGAATCTCTGGCAGTGATGTAAACATGATGAGGCTACAACTGGCCATTATTTTAAAAATATACAGTCTACTTCTCCAAGATGTCCATATCACACCTGCAGATGAGGCAAGTGTGCCACACCTATTTGCTTTAAACACATCCTCCCGAGAGTTTATTGTCACCATGATGTGTTTTGATGCTGGCACACTTGCTGAACTGCTTTCCATAGGGAAATCAAGGTGGAGGGACATTTCGGGTGGGGCAGAGAGGTTCCACAGCTGAGCTCCTCCATATGAGCCGCTGTGCAGAGAAGGTTGTTATGGCTCTTATTGCTCATCATGGTTTCAGCGTATGGATATTAGTCCAACCACCCAGGTACTTAAGTTCTTAAGCGGTGGTATTTTGCATATTTTGCTCTGCAGTGAGCCACTTTGCAAATCAAATTTAACCAGTACGCTTCCACAGATTTGGCTACTGAGTCTGATTTCTGCACTCATTAATGGGAGTGTCTTCTGGCTCAGCAGAAAGAAACGAGAGCTAATTTGTTTCTTCAGGTTGAGTAAATATCTCTGAGTTCGAGATAAAAATACATGAGAGGCGATGCACCTAGAGATGATGAAACCACATATTCCCCTGGTTGGCCCAGGATCAAATCTCATCTGGATTGCGTCTCTTGCAGCTCCTCTGCTCAAGCGTCCCTCTCATCTTTCCCTGCTGTCTCCTTCGAGCCTTTTCAATTCAGTCACTTCAAAGCTGGAAAAGGAAACAACTGCAGTTTCGTTTGCTAATTATAGCAGATTTGCTGTCAATTATTTCTTATTGACCTGGATAAAAACAATTTGGAACACTAAGCAGAATCTACTTCCTGAATTGACCCAGCTGTGAGCTCAACACAAAATATTTGAATAGACAGGGCTCCACTTTCCTTTGAAAGGCAAATGCACTTTATATAAGCTTTAAATATGCACTTAGTTGGCACAACTGGCCCCTTTGAGAGTTTTTCCCGGTCGGGGTTGGATTATAGAATAAATAACCAGAAGTAAAATCACTTTACCAGCTTGTCCCAATGGTCTAGTGATGCATTAAATGTTTACTAGTGATGAAAAAGTGTTTATTTGGGTCTAAAGTGGTTTTTGTGAACCTTTTACAGTATCTGGGTGCTAGGTACAAACTTTAAGTGCGTGTGCAGAAATACAAAAGTACAAGTTGGCAGGAATGTTCTCATTGCGCTGTGCAAAGTATATATTTGACATTTGAGCAAAATTATCTGGGAGTAAGGTGAAATCAGCCATAAAATGTAGCTGCTGGCAATGATGCACATTCACATACTGCTATTTGGTCTAAATGTCTACACTGGAATTGGGACACTTCAATACAATCCGTACATACTGACGTTAGTCAGCAGCACACACAGCATTTCATACCTTAAACATACTGTTGTTATTTAAAGGCTGCTTGAAACAGAACTTGCTTATCCTGCTTTTGAATAAACAGAGTGTGAAAGCATTAACAGATGGTGGTTTGCACAAATGAATGGGTCTATTGCTGCATCTATTGAGCATATGAGCGCATCCCCAAACAATCATTTCATATATCTGTTTTTATTACATTTTTATGCCATTCGTGTTGTAGTTAATCACATCATACTTACTCTGTTTAATTACCAAGCGGGCCATTTCTCTCTACAGTGCTAAATGTCAAATAAGAGGCACAGGAGGGAGGCTCGACAGCAACAGAGCATTTCACTGTCCCACATTTTCATTAAAACAGCAGAGTTTGTATTCATGAGTTTTGATAACATCACTGAGGAATGCACACGCACGCACACACAATTTCCTTGGATAAAAGATGTTGTGAGTTTAGTTGAATAGAGAGAAGGAGTTAGATTGAAAATGACAGAGGGAGAAAAAGAGAGACAGAAAGTTAGAGAGAGGCGGAAGGAAGTGGATGGCATAATAATCTTTGTTAGCGTTTAATGAGGCAGCACTGCCTTCCAGGGTTTTATTGAAGCAGCTAGTCACATCGTTTGGAGCCATCTGTCCGGCCATTCAGCAGGAGTGTTGAAAGAATATTGGCACCGGTTCACATACTACCTGGGTGAAGCGGGCACCCTCATTTGTCCTCCGAATAGGAACTGTCAGGGCAACAGAACAACAGGAACAAGAATAAAATAGGATGAGAGAAAAATGAAAATCAACTCTGTGGCCACCGCAAGATAAATTTGTCATTAAAGAATCAAAAAAGTGTGATTGACACGATCACAGATTAAGCGCCGCCTGGCAAAAAATGACACTCATGCCATCAGTCATTATGACAGCTTGTCAAAATGACTGGTGGCACACAGCAAACCAAGGTTAAGATATTTTCTAAAGGATTGTAGAAAGCCACACTGTTCTTGGCAAAATATCACTTTCAGAGTTTAAGTTATCTCAAATAAAAAAGCATATATAGGCTAGAACTATATCTAAATTAACCATTTATTTTCGTCTGCTTAATATCTGCCAGATTGCCACTGAATGCAGTATTGATCACTACTGAATAACCGAAGTGGCCCATGAATCATCACCTTGAATATCAAAGAAAAGTTATTTCCCATATATAGCCTCTCCTGGCATCCAATCTTGTGAACACAAAGTCTTTTGAAGAGTGATCACTGTGGCAGTCAATAATGAAATCTTTTAGAAGGAGAGGAAGAGAGTTACTGTTGAAAGGCTCGTGTTTGAATCAATACCAGGGCAAACCCAGGCCACGTTGGGATCTGTTTGACACTGTGACCGTGTCTCTGTTTGGGAACTTTTTGCACATCAGCATTACTGGTAAAAAATAAAAAAACAGAAAAACAATGCCATTTGTGATGTTGCATTAACATGCAATTATGGTCTCTCTGTTCCAAGGTAATGGATACATCGAGGGGAAGGAGCTGGAGAACTTCTTCAAGGAGTTGGAGATGGCTCGGAGAGGAGCGGGGGTGGTGAGTTCAGGGGCCAGGAATTAATCACATATCTCCACACTGACAACTCAGGCTTCACTTATGTTGAGTAAAATTGTTTCCTAGGACCCTACAAATCCTACATTCAGAGAAAAGATGAAGGAGTTCATGCAGAAGTTCGACAAGAACAAAGATGGACGAATTGAGATGTCAGAGGTAAGGCCTCAGAGGACCTCTTTATTTTATAGATTTTATTTAACAGAACAGCTCGACTGCCTGGGAAATATGCATTTTTGCTTTCTTTCCCTGATTTGGATGAAAAGATTGATACAAAACGTTTATATGGAGCTTCACAGTTTAGCTTGGCATAAAGATTAGAAACAGCTAGGCTCCACCAAAGATTGGTTTGACTTTTTGAGAAATATACCATCACAACCTGGACTCAGATATGCAGCAGAAAATGGATAGATGTATGGGTTTTTTCACATTCTTTACAATGATTAAGATAGAAGATCATTGCTCCCACATAAAACAAAAAGAAGTCGTTTATCTTAGCCTAGCTTAAAGATATAACTACCAGTAATGCAAAGAGGGTGGGTACCCACTTACAAGAAGAAGACAATGAGAACCTAGACTGTCCAATAATGAACGACTGTCAGCTCGGACGACAGGATGATTTCACATTCTCTTTTTTGACAAATTTACTGTAAATAGCCAAACACTGACTACGCTGACAGTTAGCTTAACTTAGCATAGAGTGCATGAGTAATTACTGGTCACTTAAATAGGATACACTAATCAGCCACAACATTTAAACCACCTACACAATATTATGCAGGTCTCCCTTCTGATGCCTAAAATGTTTAACCCAGAAAACCGAGGCCACAGAATCTCCATGAGTGTCCAGTGGTTTCTAGCACGGAATCATTTTGGTGTTGTGGCTCAGCTAGGTGGGGCTTCTTGTGAATTCTCGATCACAGTGGGCTCTGGGAATTTTGGAGCCAAGAAATTTTGGTGCCAAGTTAACAGCTCAAGGAGCTGTTCCTTGAACCATTCCTGAATAGTTTCTGTGGTGTGGTGGAGCACATTGTTCTGCTGGCAGTGGCTGCTGCTGACTGGGAGCGCCATATGGAGCGTTGCTTGGTTTGCAACAATGTTTAGTTGACTACTACTTGGCAAAGTAACATACGCATGCAGCACTTCTTGGACCCAGGGCCCAAAGTTTCCCAGCAGAACATTTCATTGTAATGACATAATTAATGTTTCTTGCTTCACCTGTCATTTTTTTTTCAGTATGTAAAAATTCCGAAAACAACAATTTGTGGCGTTACATTTACATTGCATGTTTATTGTGATCACTTTTAGGCCTATTTCATGTGATCTTTTGAATTTTTAACTGATCTGGGAAACCTTTAGTTCAGATAGCACTGCCACAGTCAAAGGAGGATTGTTATTTCCAGTCATTTACATTTGGCAGAATGACTTTCTTGTGGAAGCTCACTGCCCTTACATGTGCAGACATGGAAAGCTGGGGGCAAGAAGCTCACATGACACACCGTATATGAGTCTTGTGCATTGGATATCAGACCATAAACAGACTGCAAAATAAAGGTGAAGGTTTTCTGCTCATTGTGAGTGATGAGAAAAGGTTCAAAAAGAGAGCTCAGATAACTCAGAGATCCAAAAATAAAGACCCCAGAAGTCTGGTCAATATTTAACTGCTTGCATAAATGCGGTCTTCGTGATGTTCTCTATGGACCATCAGTTTGGGATATTGGTTTTCCTCGATTTGACCACTTTCACAGTGATTTGACAAAGCTGTGAGAAATAGGGCTTCTGCAATATCAATAATCCACTGCTGCCAGAGAAGTAAATGAGTGTGCAGTCCACTTGGTTGTGTGAACATGCAGTTTATAGTCTTTGTCTGAACAGCTAAAAATATGTATTTTAATAAATATTTCTAACTTAGGCATAGTTGTGCTTCTGAGGTTGTGGCTCTCTATTATTTATGCTGAGTTGCCCATTTGAGGCCTTGCAGACAAAAAGCTTCCCCAGTCTCTCCCAGAATATCAACTGTACCATCTTGTGTTCTTACCACTCCCATTTCCCTGTCACTTTTCCTAGCTGGCCCAGATTCTTCCAACTGAAGAGAACTTCTTGCTCTGCTTCAGACAGTTTGTCAGCTCCAGCGCTGAGTTTATGGCGGTAAGAGTGTGTTCCTGAGAATATCTCTCATATATTTTTTTCATAAGAACCTGCCACTCCTCTTGACCAACTTAATTATTTGATCTCTTCTTTAAGGCACTTTTGAACTTTTTGCACAGGAGGTTCTTGTTCACCGTTAACATTGGCCAGGGCGTACTTACTTCACTCAACCATAAAGTTATAGGCCAGAGTCAGTCAGCCTCAGAGGGCTTTAGTAACTGGAAAAAGCTTTAGTAACTTCATGGTGAAAACCATGCCCAACAGGAAGGAAAACTATCACCCCCACAGTATGCAACTGAAATGCTAACAAAATTGAGCCGTAAAAGGCTAATACTAACTGTGGATTATTTTCTGGAGACACTTAAAAATAATAAACATACAACTTTTGCTTATCTTACAGAAACATATGAAGACATTGGATATTTGTCTTATCAGTGATGATGCTTGCTGCATCCCCATTCCTCCTGCTAATAGCATCTATTTAATTCAATTCAATTCAGTTTTATTTATATAGCGCCAAATCACAACAACAGTCGCCTCAAGGAACTTTATATTGTAAGGCAGACCCTACAATAATACATACAGAGAAAAAAAAACAATCATATGACCCCTGTGAGCAAGTACTTTCGCGACAGTGGGAAGGAAAAACTCCCTTTTAACAGGAAGAAACCTCCAGCAGAACCATCCATGGTGGGGTTGGGGCAGCCATCTGTCGCACCTGGCAGGGATGAGGAACTCTTGAGGAACCCAAGGGTGTAACTTCTGGCAGAACCATCTCATGTCTTATAGTCACAATCGATGTGTTTCTCCTGAAAAACTGCATTTTTTATTCAAAGTTCCTAAAAAAAATACTTCTTGCTTCCTTTTTGCTAACAGATAGAATTAACAGGAGGCACTTTCACACAGTCGAAATTCAATAGAGACCAGAAACAGAAATCAACATTTACCCAAATTTGTGGGAAACTTTTGTCTCACATTATTAAATGGTTAAGTGGAAAGTGGAGAAACTCTGCTACCATTTATACTAAACATTTTCTGAAGTTTAAGTGGCACTTTGAATTTTGGATAATAGGTGAAGAGAAGTAGCAAAAAAACCCTCGAGACCGATATAGATTTATATCCTGAAAGGTAGCAGAAACAGAAAATAATCTATTCTACCAAATATCTCAAGAAGATGAGACAAAATGGCAGATTTCATGTTAGATCTGCTAAATGGAAAAAATGAAGCCAATTAGAAACCAATTACATGTGAGGAAGAGGCTGTCCTTGTCTCTTGTGTCATATTGAGAAGGAATAATGAAATGAGAGAAGGGAAACGAATGAAAGAGAAGGTGTGCAAAGAGAGAAGGATACAAAGGGCAAACGAGCGAAAGCAGGAGCAGAGGAGACGTAAATGAAATGTCGATGGGAAGTTGAGAGCCAAAGTTTGAGAGCATAAAACAAGAGAGGGGAGATTAATCAGTCTTTGCTGAAGGGTGCAGGGAGGAGGAAGGGGGCAGAGACGTTTTTAAAGGGTTAGAATGAGGAAGCGGAGCCTTCTATTTTCAGAGTCATATATAATGGATAACACCACTGTAGCTCCTCTCTGCAGAACCCAGAGGAGGAGAGGAGGAGCAGAGAGAGGGGAGGAGAAGGAGGAGAACAAGAAGGGGGAAGGCCATCCATCTTTGATAAGGAGCCCTTCTCTGGACAGGGACAGCTGCTAGATTAAAACATTCATTAAAATGACTTTCTCTCCCCTCTTTCCTCTCTTTGTCCACTGTTGCCCTTTGCTCTGTATGTGGGCAAATAGGATTGTATTGAAAACTGTATGATTACAGTGATGGTCCAGGCATTTGTGGTCGGCTGCTCTGGAATGATTTCTGCTGTGCACCAGAGAAAAAAGGCAAACCCTTGGCATAGTCAAAGAGTAAGCTGGGAGTTGATCAGAGAGGATTTATTCAAGGGGAAAGAATGTAAATCACTCTGGAGACGAGCTTCTCTGTGCTTTTGAGCTGAGAAAACGCTTTCAATCGATTGCTTCAGTTTGTTTCGTTGATTTCTTTTTAGGCATGGAGGCGATATGATACAGATCGCAGTGGCTACATTGAAGCAAATGAACTGAAGGTAAATTCTCAACAACATTAAATCAAATGTTAAGAAGCACTGACACATGTTTATTCATTTGATCATATGTGACCAGTAACATGCAGTGTCTCATTTATTACAAATATTGCTTTAACCTGTTGTCATACTTATTTTATGCATTTTCTTCTCTTTTCTCCCCCTACACACATTCATTTGCACATCAACACACACAATAACAGAGCACACCCCCTAAAATGTAATTATCAAATATTATGAACTAGGAAACTGCACATGTCCCGAAAATCTTTAATCTCTGTATTTTCTTACACCTTTCATTCCAACATTTTATTGACATTTTAAATATATACAATATATCTTTATGTGTACGCATACTTGTATGTATATTTCAATTTTGCGTTACACCTGCATGCTTTGTTTTTGGTATCAAATAAATCAAAGGGGGAAAAAAATTTGTGTCATTATCATAGACTGTATAGCAAAGATGGGCGTACCTAGCGTAACCCATTGTTTATGGAGTCTGGTTTTAGGCTTTGATTTTGGGATTATGGCTAGTTTTTAAACAGTCTATTAATGCTTTTTTGTTTTTTGTTTTCAAAGCTCGTAGCAACCAAATTTGGCTAACAAACCCCAAATACAAAGTTATGAGCTGATGCTAGCTTCATTATCAAGGTGCTTTTAGAGTATCACTCTTCAAAATTGCATCACAATCCAATTTAAAGAAACAATATAATTACATTTAAAACTGTTTCAAAAAGCAGCAGCACCATGAGCACAGTTTAAAATAATGAGAAATCCTGTTCAGTCACCTGAATTAACTTGAGTAAATAGCTAACAGCTACAGCCTGTCAGTATAAACATCTCTAACAAGATGAACTTTGATTTACCTGCATATATTTTGACAAAATTCATCTTTGTATAGTTTTGATCAAGGGGAAATAAGCTAAGAGACCAAAACAGTTTTTGATCAAACTGACTCACTTTTGGAGCCAGCCTCAAGTGGCCACAAGAGGAACTACAGCTTTTGGCTTAATTTTTTTTAAAGAAAAGGATACAGCCCTCGTTCTTGCACACTCACTGTGTCAAGGCTGAATGGCCGGTGAGTGGTGTGGACCCAAACGCAGACAAAACGAGGCGTGAAATGTGAATAACCAAAAGGGGAGCTGTTTCATATAGGCTGAACAGAGTAACGAAAAGGCTGAAGTGAGCTAAACTATAACTAAACCTGACAAAGAACGAATGACAACTCACACCATGAATACAGAACAGGGTAACGAGGGAAGAGGAAACACAAGGGGAAGACAGCTGGAGTGAATAAACATAATGGCACAGGATGAAGCAAAACCGAACACACTGAACACAGGATGCGACACTGTCAGAGTAAACAGGAAACATTACAAGTACGCAGCTTCACATAGGACCAGGAGGAAAGAACAGACAGGAGACCAAGACAGACAGGGGGAGGCAAAGGAAGGTGACACAAAAAGGGAAACACGGAAACAATTAAGGAAGACGAGACACAGAGGGAGAGAGAGAGAGACGAGACAGGTTGGGGAAAACATACATGACTGCACATGACAGACAGGGGAGAATGGAATGAAACATCAGGAGGGCACATGTAAACAGAAAAGGGAGACAAAACACAAAGACGTGACTTGGACCTGGGGAACAAGGAAATGAGACACAGAGAGAGGAGAGACGTAGATGACATGACAGACATAGAGGACACAGAGGAGAGACCAAGACACAAGGGGAACCTAACAGACAAGAAACTAAACTGGGAATACAAGGAACTCAGAACATAGAATAAACTCAAGACTAACCAATGAACCTTAAATCACCATAAAGCATATTCACCAAAACACAGGAAATTCAAAACGCTGGGTCAAATGGCCCAGAAGCTCGAACCGCCATCAGTTATTAATAATCAGTTTAGCATACATTTAGGAAGCAAACATAGGTACTGTTTGCCCAGCACATAACTTTAAATACCTGATAGAAGTAGAAATGTCACATTCATTTATGTTTTTCTTATAACTGAATGTGGCATTCTTTTGAGACGTATAAATTGTTTGCCACTGAATATTTTCAGTGTGTCATCTGTGAGCATATGGATGAGCCTTTTGACTCAGGAGAGATAAATGTCTGCTTCACAGGAAATTCCCCACTGACCTCAAGTGTTTTCTTTTTCTTTTTTATGTAGCGAGGATTCAGATACAAAAAAAGCTTTACTGATTACACAAAGGTTAGTCATTAAAACCCTTCTAGGAAATGTTTTGTCAAATTATATAAAGGAAAGTGCACCACAGTGGCAAGCTGCGGATTAATTGGGGTCAGTGATTACTCGTTGTATACAGATTTGGCTGCTCGGGTAATTGTGGGAATAAGATCTCTTCCAGCTGACCAGGTGCAGATGAGTTACTCAGGTGTGGCTTTTTGAAAGCTTTAGAAAAAGTGCAGATGAGATCTCAGGAAGCAGACATGTGTCTCACCACATAATTGTGAGCAGGCGCGGAAAATATTGACTCAAGTAGCACATAACTGATACCTTTGGTCTAATGCTACTGGAGTACTTTATTTATAGAAGATGTTATACTGTGCTAAGTTCAGAAGGAATTGTAGTGTTTGCTGCTCTACATGTACTCTTCAATTCTAATTTCAAAACAAAACACCAGATAAACCAATAAATCAAAATATAATTTAATAATTCAGTGTCTCGTTTTTTTTCTTCCTTTTTTGTCCCGTTTTTGTCATTTCTTTCTCTTATTCTTGCATTTCTCTCCATACCTAATTTTCACATTTTTTCTTTGTCAAATATGGTAAAGAAAAAAACCCAGCCAGCCCAAACTTCAACACTCATGAATATAACTTTATTTTGCAAGTTTATGTTTTTTTGATATGTTAGGGTTATATTCTCCAGGGCTTATTGCAGATGTTTTGAGTGTTTTAAGTTTTTCAGATTGTTAGCATATGTTAAGTAAATGTAAATGCATCTTCATCTAAGATCTCTGTATTTGTTTTCTGGACATTTTGCCTCAGCTTAATGAAAGACCAGGCACAGCCGCTGGCTCCTTTTACTAATCCATGGGTGCTTTTCATTATGCCTCTTCGCTTCAGTCTCTCGTGTCTCTTTCTCGCTTCCTAGCTCCTCCTGGATATAAGAGAGAGATGAAAGGAAGAGATATAAAGGCGGAGGAGCTAAAGCTGCTGAATGCTTAGTTTTAGTTTAATTTCATGTCACGGCATTTGATAAAATTCTTCCATATAGGATGCGCATATGTTTAATTGCAAAAGCTTTTCCAAAAGCCTTCTCTCCAGTCACTCCTCATCACCCAGACTTGCATTTTAGGGCACTGCAAGATCCTCCATGATGGGCAATGATTTTTGGTTCATGGGAGGAGAGAGAATACAAGGAAGCACAAGTTAGCATAATGAAAAGCACCCTGTGTGTCTCTGTCCTCAGGGCTTTCTGTCAGACCTGCTGGAGAAAGCTAACAGACACTACGACGAGCAGAAGCTGCAGGAGTACACACAGACCATAGTAAGACTTGCTCTCTTGCACATTCGAACGCTCAATCACACAAGCTCAGTTTAACTGGACAAACTTTACACTGGACAAACAAAAAGCTGACAATCTTTAGAAGTTGCTTCACTTGAAGAAAACTAAACTGTATACATTTCTGATAAAAGGCAAATGTCTAGCAATTTGTGGAGGTACTCATTGGCCTGTTATAGTGGTGGCTGCAGCCCTGTGCGGCTCACTGGTTGTGACCCATCATGTCCTGCAGGTTGTGAGACTGCAGCCCAGATGTGCTAACATCTGCTTCTTCCTGGAAGCCCCAGAGCTGAGCTGACCTAATTTTCTGAAGCAGTTTCTTCATAGACAAATTTATTGTTACTTCATCTAGTGCAGAGGGACATATTAGAGATAAAGCAAAAAACAGAGGCTGAGATTAATGTAAAGAATGAGTCATTTTAATCAGCATACTGCTATGATGCAGGCAGTGTTGCTAATTTATGAAAAGTAAGGTGTAAACTAATGACTAAAATTAGTCTTGTAATGAAAAGGAAATAATACAGTACTGCCAGCAACAACGGGCATTATACCCATGCATGATCTCTACTTGTGCAATCAGATTCACACATCGCTGTTCACATCTGTGTCACCTTCAGTCTCCAAAGAATCAAGCTGACCAAATGTTCTTAGATTTTATGCACACACTTATTACATTTAGTTATGACATATGTACAGTCCAAATTTTGACCTCCAAAAGGGTCCAGGAAAAACACCAAACCTTCAATGGTGACATATTTTCCTCCTGTCTTGTTACTCAGAACAAATTAGACCACAGACATGTTGTCAAATGCATCCCACGCTACCTCTCGAAGTAGTTTGAGTGATCCGTCAGTTGTTTTTTGGGTTAATTGTTCAGCCAATAAAAATGCTCATCACTATTTGCATAGACCATAGTGGCATCAAGATGCCTTATTGCATGTGACAACAGTGCAAAACTTCTAGGCATTTTTTACTGTGTGTAGGTTTTCATTTAATAAATAATTTAACACTCTTCGATGTAAAAGAGTGGGTAAGTCTCCATTTTATTATTCTTTTCCTCCAGTGTAACTCTCTTCTAAACCTTCTGACTTATTGTATAAGGAAAACCTGCCATACTGGCTGAAAAACTGAAGCAAGGTTTATAGACCGCTGCTTTTAGTGTTCCTCTGTTAGACATGTAGTATTAAGGAGGAAAAAAAGAAGTGGTGAATATATCATAAATTTATGGCTACTCCTTCGGCGTCTCAGCCAATGAAATGCACGGAACCACGTGTACCTTTACTTTGACAGAGTATACCTATAAAAAGCTTCCTTTCACTTTCTCCTCTGTTCTACTTCTGCTTTGTAGCTCAAGATGTTTGATCTGAATGGAGATGGGAAGCTGGGCCTGTCAGAGATGGCAAGGTAATATGTAATTTTGCTTGTTTTTGCTCATTGTGTAAATGTTGAAGCACACTGCCCGCTGATGCTCATTCACTGTCAAAGAACGTGAATAATTTAACAACTATTGTGTCCACTAATGAAGTCCTTCTCTGCCGCAGGCTTCTTCCTGTACAGGAGAATTTCCTGCTGAAATTCCAGGTAGGGGACAAACATGGGGCTGAAATAAAAGCAAAACAGAAATGATATATTATACTCGGAGAACGCCACTGAATTACATAATACACTGTAACCATTTTATAAATTTATGATTCATAGTCCTGTTTTTGATGATGGTTAAAGTAGATATTCATTGACTCTTCAAGAGTAGCTTTGTATAATTCACAGTTTAAAATAATCCTTATATGTATTATAGTGGATCTTACTGCTTCATATCAATTCATCCACTGTCTGAAAGAAGCTGTTGTAGCACCTCCCACTTGAAGCCAACTTTCATCTGATTGGCTGCCCCTCATAACCAACGGGGTGGAAAAGGCTGTGGGCAGGGCTTCTCTGCTTAGAGACAGAGCTGTGTGCCAGACCATATTAGAGATATCCATCCTCAGCTGACATACAGAGTCAGATGTAGAGAAGACTTCTGTGTGAAATCAAGCTTGAGGTTTTGGCTAACAGCAATTAGTTGACTATAAACTGCCCTCCTTATTTGAAAATTTCACCATGTTTCATATGAGCATAAACCACAGCAGTGTTGGTCAAGTTACTTGAAAAAAGTAATCAGTAACTAATTACTGATTACTTCCCCAAAAAAGTAATCCCGTTACTTTATTTTCAAAAGTAATTAATTACTTAGTTACTTAGTTACTTTTTAAAAACACGATTTACAACCTGAATAGGTAATAAAGCAATAGATCTTTCAGCCCAATTCTACTTTTTCTGCATAATCCATCAGAAAAAGTAGAATCATAATCAAATGGAAACGTCTCTTTTTAAAACTTGTTTTATTAGTTTTAATCTTTTAACTTTATGCATCAAGCAAAAATTAAATTATATGCACCATATTATAAAAATATCAGTTAAAGAATCCGCGAGTTTCTCTGTGAGTTTCCCATTACGTCGTAGCGCACTCGGTGCTTGCTCGGAAGTTTAGGGGGTTTTTTCGCTGTAAAAAGAAGTTTTCTTCCCACGCACAACGGACACTAATGTCACTTTTTATGGAATCAAACTCAAAGTAAGGTCAGTACTTCCACACTTTAAATGCTGAATGCTCATACTCTCTCCCGCACTCGATATATGATCCATTGTTGATCTGCACACAGCTATTGTCACAAATGTCTTACTCGCTTACGTCACTGTCATGAGACATTCTCGCAAAGAAATCATGGTTTTAGTAACGCAGTAACACATCGTTTTTATGGGAAAGTAACGGTAATCTAATTACCATTTTTGCAATAGTAATCCCTTACTTTACTTGTTACTTGAAAAAAGTAATCGGATTACAGTAATGCGTTACTTGTAACGCGTGCCCATCTCTGCACCACAGTAGGAGTTCATAAGTGACAGAAAACAAAGTATACTGGGTCTGAGTTAGTTGCACATATACATGTCTTTATTGATTTTTTGTAGTCTTGTAATTAAAGTGAAACCTTGTGTTTACAGGGTGTCAAGCTGACTTCTGAGCAGTTCAATGCCATCTTCACATACTATGACAAGGTAGGTGACATGTTATCAAAAGTGGTAAACTGAAATTCAATAAATGTGATTTTTTTTAAAGAAAAATCAAAAAAGAAAAAGAACCAAGACTGTGATGAAACTATTTGGCCTTCTTTTATTTAATCAAAAAACAGGTTTGATTTTTTATTTTTATTTTTAATGACTGATAATAATTGTGGGTTGTGGGGCATGTTTTCCAGTCTCAGAAGGATATGTCAGAAAAAGTTTCAGAACAACTGCTTTAGTGTACTTTGGCAAGAATGGATTCTTTGATCTGTCTTTCTGCAACGTTGGGAGCTCTCCCGGGGATTTCCTCCATGTGTTCTGAGCTAGATTGGCATCTGCAACAACAACACACGAGAACCTCATCATATCTAGTTATTTTGTTAGCGACAGCTCCGTCTCCCATGAGTCTTCCCTATGGGGAAACGTTTAAGGCTTCAGGCTGTTGTTACATGCTCGTGAAATCATTGTGAAAATAATTAATGGTTAGTCCACACAAAGACAGACAGAAAAACAGAATGGAAGTGTGTCTGAATAAGGGTGGGACTCTTTACAGTGTAAAAACACGCCAGCTTGAGTCAAGCTGTCTGGGTGACTCAGTGCTGTTTGTTTAGGAGATCCCTTTTTGTTAAAATCATGAATATGTAAATTCTGTCTTTTACCTTGGGCACTCTTCATTTACCTAGGGAAATGAGTCAGACTTGGCACACCTGTCCTTTTGTAAACAGCCCAGGGTGGCTGAGCAGTGGTTTGGTTAATGGGCATATTTTCCACATTAGCAGTAGAACGGTGGGGAGGGACTATGGTACAAGACGGGAGAGAGCAGCGCTCTGTGCATCTGTTATATCATTTTTCTTGTTTATGGTATCGTGTGCGTTTTGCACAGCTGAGGGACCAGCCATAATCTAAGTAGCTATAAGAAGGCTGACTCAGTTTTTTGCAGAAATAAACAATTCAGTTTGATGTAATACAGCGCTGGTGCCTTTTAGCCCAGTTGTTAGCATTACCTTAATGTTCAAAATGCTTTTCATTTTCCCCCGATTTATATTAGTGATGAAATAGAGTAGTGAAAGTAAATTAATTACAGTAAATTAAAGTATGCGCCTTACTGCTTTTTCAGCAACAGTGATTCAACTGCTGCCTGAAATTCATCCCCTTTGTAACCAAAAGATGGGCAATATCCTAATGTGAACTACATGAAACTACAAAATGCAAAACTTTGAAATGTAGCATGTATATTATAATTGCTTCATGTCTTCTATCCTATGACAGAACAGCTACACTGCTCACGTGCAGCCTTGCACACACGAGAAGACAGGATGCAGACACTCAGGGACTTTTTAGGTCAATAACAAAAAAATAAAAATTGGAAATAGTTTTCTGTGCCCTGCTGTAGCAACAAGTAGAAGGGCTGCAAAATGCCCGTTTATCTACTAAGTTCACTTTGAAGCACAAGGCCACACCATGTAAGTCCATGACCTTAAATCATGTCAGTGCACTGACGTTGTGATTAGAAAAAGAATAAAAACAAACAGCTATTCATGTTTTCAACCTCTGTGTTTTTGTGCTCTCTTTTTGTCCCATACTAAGTAGTATGGTTGGCAAATTTGTATAGAGCCGTCCATGGCAGCGATGGGAGGGGGGGGGTTGGAGGTTGCGTGCGTATTCATGACTTGAGTCAGACTGAAGGCTTGCACTCTCTTCACTCTCTCTAGTTCACTAGTAGAGGACAGGGTGGAATGTTTAATTATAGATTAGCCACTGCCGTCCATTCATGTAGTCCCCCCTCTGCATATGGAGCACTTGCATTTATGTGTGTAATTAGTTTCATCATTTTGTTATGAGCTCAAGCCCCTGCAGCAGAAACACAGGCATCTGCCGAGTGGCTGGGCAAAGTGTGGCCGGTCAGCTGAACACTAACGTGGCTCACAGTGCCATGGCCCCACACTGTGCAAGACTTGAAAATGTCTGAAAAGCAAGATGGCGTGGAGTGGAAGACAGACTGGCTCATACCTGATGTTGCTCTGCTTTCCCATAGCGCTGCAGAGTGCAGAGTCTTTTATCCTTAAAGGGAAAATAAATAGAATTTACACTTTATTCCCAAGATCTAGGACACTTCAGTCTGGCTTTGTGAACATCAAAGAGCATCTCCCAGAGTTAAAAAAATATATAAGTAAATTGGCAAGACACTCAGCTCTGAAGTCATCTTGAGACCGAGCCTAGATGAACAGAACATGTTTTGTGCCATTTGCCAAGGGAAAATGTCCAATAATTTGGGCTTATTTTCTGGCCCTAAACTCTCTAAACACGGCTGTGAGACATAGCTCATTAATTAGCAAGGGGGCTCCGTATTAACTTAGCAACTAACCCCATACACAGAGTTTTGAATGGGAAGTCTTTTTTAAATGATTTGCTGATTGCTGCCACAAAATACTGAATGAATGAAGTCGAGCAGCAGCAAATGAATCAAAACATTGTTGACAAAAGGCTGCCTTTAAAGAATGAATTACACGAAGGGAATGAAAATATATATGTGACATCTATATTTTCAAAAGCTGTGGTAAAATTTGGTACAGTATCATTATTATTAACGGTAATTACTTGCCTCCATTATGATTGTTTGTAAGTGAAAATTACAATCATGATGTTTTTGGTGACTCCTTCCAGGATGGAAATGGCTACATCGATGAGCAGGAGCTGGACGCTTTGCTACGAGACCTTTACCAAACAAACAAGAAGGTAAGACGGGTGTTCACTCAAGGTGATCAGACCTACAGCCTGCTAGTGCATACTGAAAAGAGCGCAATGGGGAGGTTTAAAAGATCCTATGATGTATGGTTTGGAGACAGGGGCACTAATAAAAAGAGAGGAGGCTGATCTGGAGGTGGCAGAGTTGAAGATGTTAAGAATTTTATTGGAGTGACTAAGATGTGCATGATTCATGAGAAAGAGTTGGAAAGGCAAGGCTGATTTGGACATGTGCAGAGGAGGGATAGTGGATAAGCTGGAGAAAGGATGTTGAATATAGAGCTGCCAGGAAGGAGGAAAAAAGTAAAACCTAAAAGGAGGTTCATGGATGTAGTATGTAGATGTAGATATGCAGAGGGTTGGTGTGAGAGATGCTAAGGATTGGGAAAGCAGATGATTTGCTGTGGTGACCCCTAAAGGGAGCAGCTGAAAGAAGAAGATTGGCGGATACTAAGATAAGCATATGTGTATGCACTAGAGATGGCACGATACCACTTTTTTATGTCCGATACCGATACCGATATCATAAATTTGGATATCTGCCGATACCGATATGAATCCGATAGTGTTTTTTAATCAACAAAACTGTTTTTTAAAATATCTTGCTGCATTTTGCAAGTCTGCAAGTTCATACTCAAGTTTAAAACAACAACTACACTAAAGCTATTCTGTTATACCTGTATACAAAAAAAATATTTCATAGTTCAGCAATACTGATCAATCTAATAAACTTAGACCTACACCATCCTCCCTATTCTGGTATTTTAAAGAGTACTTAGCGTAAATATTAAGCAACCTAACTAATAGGGTTCCAACTCCCAGCAACAACAAAATTAAATAAATAAAAAATAGGGAACCACCCCTCACGCGCCACCTCATGATGCTTAATCGACGTAATCAACCTTAATTTGATGCAGTGTGAAAAAAAATGCACAGAAATCAATTATTTTTCAAGAAATATTAAATAGATTCAACATCTTTCTTCAACAAAATTGCAGACTGCACAGATGGTACCTTCCCAAAGTAAAAAGTACTATAGCTTACTAGGGTATATATATTAGACTTAATAGTCACTATGTACAGTAATTGACTTCTATTCATTTTACATCAAATTAAAACTTTGGGTGTCAGATAATTATTTATTAAAAGCTAGACATTTTAAATGAGAATAAGAAAGAAAAGTATGTCTTTGTGCCCCCTTTTCCCAGTTAATGCCCTATCGGCCCCCCTGGCTAAACTTTGCTAGATCCGCCCCTGCACAGTTACCAGCCGTCAGCTACGTAGAAAAAGATCCTGGTGTAGAAATTAATATTAAATAAATTCTAACAACAGCTTATCAAGCTTAAACGTGCTGCTGTTGTTCAGCCGCTGGTTTCCTCTTTCTGGCGCAAAGTGGACCAAAAACAAACGAGAGACAGACTCGCGACAGAAAAGCCGATCAGCTGATTTAAGCAGTTTCACGATTGAAGTAGCAGCCGGAGAGCGAGAGGCAGTCGCTTGTTAAGCTTAACGCAGGAATGCTTTACAAACATTCAGAGATGGACTTACACACTTGCTTTACTTCTCTCGGGGATAACTTTGTCGGAGATGAAATGCCAGGTTGCTAGCGAAGCTCCACATGCTATCCAGACCACCGACAGGTCCTGCATGCCACAGCTGCTCTATCACGTGATGCATACGTTCTGAGGTGAGTTACGGCGTGTTGCAAGTTTTGTGAGGTGCTTTCGTGATATTTAATGGATCGGATTACATTTTTTATTTTTCTCCGATATCCGATCCAGTAATTTAGGTCAGTATCGGACCGATACCGATACCTAATATCGGATCGGTCCATCTCTAGTATGCACCACATGTGGCTTGCCTTTGAACTCCTTAGTTTTTATTTTGGGTTCTTCAATCCAACGTGTTTGCGGTCTAAAAAGGTATTTTAAACAGAGCATTCTGCTAGTCCATGGTATGCCTGGTGCTGATTTAAGGGTAATAATAGTTTATCGCCTCCCTCAACGATGTATTTATTAGGCTAATTAGAAGTGAGCGTATATTACTTTTTGGCTGACATCACAGTAAGGCATACATTAAATCAAACTAAATGTGGGTGGCACAGTGGTGCAGTGGTTAGTATTAATGTCTTAGAATTAAAAAATCCCTTCCTAAGCTGAACCTCTTGGTTGGCTTAAGCCTTTTTGTGCAGAGTTTGAATGTGCTGCCTGTGTCTGCGTGGACTTCTATCAAAACTGAGCACAGACTAAGGATGAGAATGTGGTAGTCCCGTGGAATACACCAGCGACTAGCAACCTGTCCAGGGTGAGACAGAAAAGTTTCAAGATCTTACTTAGTGCATTTAGTATTCTAGCAAAATGAACTGCACATAACTGGAACATTTATAGTCTACAGAGTGTCTCAGCTCTTTTTAGCAAAAGGGCTGTATATCCATACAAAGCCTAGTAGGTCTTTCCTTCAACATTAGCTACCAAAGCTGTTTAAAGCACTCTTTGGAAAGATAAACACTTGAATTCAAGCCCAACAGAACCCCATTTAAATTATCCTGAGATATGTAGATTTTTTCTCCCCCTCGCCAGCAGTACTACAGAGTGATGTTTTGATGAGTGAGTGGCCATATGCTGAGCTCCGGCAAGCAAATGTGGATACTCTAAAAACTGGTCTTTGTAATATATTACAGAAATGCTCCATAAACAAAATGTTTTAGTGAGGAAAAAAGATGATTGCAATCATAAGTTCTTATGCTTAAAATACAACTCGGAATACTTTTCACTATTTTGTTCCAAACCTTTTAACTTCAAAGAGATAGAACAATCAAAACAAAAGAACTTGCCTTGGATTTACTTTTCTGTCATTCAGGTTTCTAGTCAGAAACATAATAACATTTTTTAGTTTCCTCAATATCTTGAAAATAATCAAAACCTAATGCTGGGAGGAGAGTAGGAGAATATTCATCAAAATGAGCTATAGGATCATAACATGTTGCTTTTTGGCCTCCTCAGTGTATCATATCACCCTGTCTCTCATTCAGGAGGTGGACCCCACAAATCTGTCGGGCTACAAGCAGAGCATCATGAGCCTATCTGACGGAGGGAAGCTCTACCGTGGCGAGTTGGAAATTGTCCTCTGCAGGGAGCCAATTGTGTGACTCTTCCTTCTTTCTGTTCGCATATCATCATTTGCTCTGCCTGCCCCACCCTCTTCCCCTAGACCACATCCACTTCCATCTGAGTGGCAACATATGTATATCAGGTGCATGTGCCAGACACCTCCCGCCCCAATCATTACCTAAGCCCCTCCCCTCTCTCAAAGTAACAGGTTCAGATTGAATGATAAGTGCACTGTCAGCACCAACAGCTCTTCTTCTCTAAACCTTGTTTTGTTTTTTGCTACCTTACCTCTAATAATCATGACCCATCTGAATCCCTGTAGCTCTCTCTAGTAACCCTCCCACATCTTCCATTTCTGACCTCATCCCTGCCCATGCTGTGCGTGACTTGCAACTGACCAAAAGTCTCCCTAATGCCACCAAAATGCCCTGATGATAACTGCTATACCTTAACCCCAGCTTTACTGACCCCTTCGTTCCCTTGCTTTTTCAACTTTGAATTAGATACAATATAGTCAAAGAAAACTGCAGACAGATGTGTTTGAATTGATTGCATTTATAATCTGTGATGGAGCTGATATTAATTTTCCATCTCTGTTTTTCCTGAAACTATCTTGTTCAATTAAAACTCTTGTGTATCATTGCCATGAAAGGATTTTGGTTTTCAGTGTTTGTTTTTTGGCTGATACTGTCAATTGAAAATATTAATAAAATATCTTAAGATAAAATCATCTTTGACATGATTTTGTGTGAGTGACTGAGAGTGGTACAATACCATGCAGACCTCCCCTTGCCTATTTCAGCTATGCAGTGTTTCGCTATTCTGTCAGTTGCTTGATACATCCTGTAGTGGTGACCTTTTGCGTACCAGCTTGGCCATTTTTATCAAGGACTCCCAGCTTTTCCTGCTCCCCCACCTTCAATCCGCAAGCCGAAGTGTAAGAAGGATTAACGATGGTTGCAAATCCCAACAAGAGTGAGACGGTGTGCAATTTAAGGCTTTAGTGAAGTTACTTTGGAGACATTCAAAAACTGGAATCAGTTGATGTTAGCCTGCAGTATTAGGCTAAAGCAAGCAAAGGGTCTAATGTTTTGTTTTTTTAACTGTAGCTTTAGTGGGCTAAAGATGATGAAGGGAACTTAGCTGCTGTTATTTACAGGATAACGTCTTTCCTCCATTTGCATAATGAAAATGACTGAAGAAATAGGTGGCAATAGGTAAAATAAAACAGCATTACAGAAATCCTCCACTCCATAGAGATGCAGAAGTAATTCTGGACTGTTGCACAAAACACAGCCTGACCTACGGTTCTCGCTGACATGAATTTAAAGTGAAAATGTAACTGGCTTTCAGCCTTATTCAGTTCTGTGGGAATTAAATGTCAACACCAAATAAAGGACTTTTGAAGTTTACTTAAGTCCAAATATACTGATAAAATATGTTGAGGATGGAATAGTTATTGTGGCTTGATTGAGGTTTATAAGTCACCGGCTAAATTATGTCATCAAGGAGAGCTAATAGGATTTGACTTGACTAAAAAAGTAACTGAAAAGCTTTAAATGTCAGTAGAAACATGTATGCGGAGCCTGTTACATAAGAGCTGCAATAAAATATAACTACAGAACTTAACCTTAACAATTATTTAAACTGACAGCCTTAAAATTTTGGCTGAATTCCAGTACAGGAAGCATTCAACTCCTCCAGTTGAATACAGGATAGGAGGTTTTCCCTGCAGCTGAGCTGACATGTTACTCCTGAGGTAGTAGGACAGTACAAGATATTTCTACTAAAACTCCTGTAATCGGTTTGACATGCTTTTAAAGCAATGTGAATAATACAGCAGCCACACAAGCGCCCCATCATACTGAGGAACTGGTGCAAATCCACATCAGTTAATCAGGAGCATTTAAATCTTTATACACACATCTGTACTAGAAAAGTGTGTAGATCACTGGCCATAAGTAGCAATCATAGGAAAATGTTAAATTAATCACAAATTAATCAAATCCTAAATAAAGTCACCTGTACAGAAGGTACACCTTACTAGTAGCAGGTTGGAAGCCCTTTTTGCCTTCAAAATGTCTTTAATTCTTCACAGTATATATTTGACCAGGTACTGGAACCAACCCTCTTAGATGATGGTCCATATTGGTATGATAGTATCACACAGCTACTGAAGACTTGTCAGCTGCATGTCCAGGATGCCTGTCTAGTTCCATGCAGGAACAGACAGAGAATATGACAGAGAATATGCATCTTCTTTTTGTTTTCATATTTTAATTTATATTTAATTGTGTTGTGGTTTGCAGTGTTTTGTGTTGTTTCATTTTAAATTTGTTTAAAAGGAAAAAGCTGAAAATTTAAATAGTTAAAAGTTGAACTGTGACTAAAACCACTGTTTTTTGTATTATATGATTTATTTATTACATTTTATGTGGAGTGAATACATAAAAGCATGTACAAACTTCAAAACACATAAAAACTCCAAAACACGTACAAAAGACAACAGAAGAGCTTTTGTTACCTAGAGGCTATACAAGCAATTTTTAATTATTTGAATATATATGAGTGCTTGTGTATAAATACACAAACAATACACACATGCTTTCAATTGTGTAATTTAAGTGATCTAGTAGCTCTGTTTTGGAAGTTCAGTTAACGCTAGAAATGCGTTTTGGAGTTTGTACGTGTTTTGTCTCTGGGGGCCACCACATATATTTATATATAAACATATATAAATAAAACCACTTTTTTTAACATTAGTAATTCCTTTTGTGCATATTTTATATTATTGTTAATAATAAATCAATTAAAGCAACAAAACAACCTGAAGATCCGGTTCGGAGTCGAAAGAGCCGGCTCTTTTTAGTGAGCCAAGCCGAAAGATCCGAAAGAGCCGGTTCTCTAAGAAGAGTAAGAAAATAAATATACGCTTTAGGACGAGGGGTAAACGGATCAATAACAATTTAAAAATTATAATTTACAGTTTGTTGATTTAAAGTCTCACACACAAGCCGTTGAAAGGGGGGGAGAGCTGCTTCCAAATAGAGCACATTTCATTCATAATGTTGTAAATCCAAGCCCATTATGGATTCATGATTTGAATCCTGGGTTGTGTGAAATCCCAGAAATACACCTTAGACAAAGTGAATCTGTGAACTAAGGTGTAGGTCTATTAGGTTATGTTGTGGTGATCCTTGGGTTGGGGGATGGGTGTTCATACTGGAGTGCAAAATTAAAACCAAGATGGACTAGAAAAGTTCAAAGCCATCAGCTCCTCAGTTTAGAAAAACGAGAAAAGAGAAGGAGGAGAAACGAGCAAAAGAAACAGGTAAGCAGATTCGTTATTGGATAATGGCAGAGGAAGTTTTCGCCCAGGGCGCCAAACAGGCTAAGACCGCCACTGCACACAGGTGTATCCCTGCAGTCCTCACAAAAGCTGAAAGCAGCACATTTCTCTCCTTAAATTCCTTTGCACTAGTCTTTAACTTGGAAGCCCTATCTAATTAAAATCACAACTTCAGGAAGATGAAAGGTTGAACAACATAAGTCCCTTGCCAGGATTGTGTAAATAATCCAAAACAAAGACATCATCTTTGCGTTTTTTGGTACCTTTTGCCTAAACACTGGAATTTAGTTTAAACCTGCAGGAAGAGACTGAGCTGAAGACAACGCAGAAGGCAGGATGTATCTACAATCCCTGGGTACAGTCTCTAAGTACTTCCTTCTGCCACCATCTGGGAGTAGATTTTACATCTAAAATCAGACTGTTCTCAGGCACACGCAGAATGAACTTTACTCTTCAGCTAAAAAAGAGATGAAAACGAAATTGCAAATTAAAATGACACAACCTTCTTATCTGACAACAAAAGGTAAATGTAAATATATATTTTTGTGATGAGAATATGATTTCTGGCCGTTCAGCTCATTGTTTTATAAAGGTTTTACTTTACAGTGTGTTGCATTATAGTTTCTACCATGACGTCTTCTTACTTTTCCACTTGTTTTTAATCATATCAGTGCATCATCAGTCATTTGTAATTCCCAGAGAGGCAACCCAGGTGCTAGTTAAAGCTGAGCTTAAATAGTAGATTTACAAGAATAGCTACATGACATCACCATAAAGAGCATATAACAGATTGCCACTGTGGCATGACCTTTTATTTTGTTTACTCCTTTTACATAGGTTTTTTGGGGGTTTTTTGTTTTTTTGTCACAGCTTTAAATCCCATCTTCATCGTAAGATGGGGTTTGTGTGCCTTGATGAGATTTACATAACAACTTTTCTCCCAAGGACCATGAGATAATGTTGACAGTTTTGGGAGAGCTATCTGCTAATTGGTCCATCTGTATCATATTTCAGTGAGAAAAATTAAATGATTTCTGTGTACAAATACCGTAACAGTAATAAAAACTTTTCAGAGGTAGACCTGCTGGTGTGTTTCAGATTAATATAATGTTAAAATGATTAGTATAATATAATGTCTGACTGTTGGTATGATGTGCTTTTTATGAAATGCTGTTTCAGGTTTATGCCAGATATAACATGGCATAAACCTTCCAAAAAGCAAACATTTTCTCTCCTCGGTCCACAGAATATTTTCCCCCAAACTCTTTTGGATCATCAAGATATTTTTGGGCAAATGTGAGACGAGCATTTGTGTTCTTTTGGTCAGGAGTCCCCGTGGATGTCATTTTTACCCTGTGTCTTTCTAACTGTTGAATCATGAACACTGACCTTAAATGAGACAAGTGAGGCTGGGAGTTCTTCAGATGTTGTTCTGGGTTCTTTTGTAATCTCCTGGATGAGTCACTGATGTGCTTCTGGAGTAATTTTAGAAGACACTGTCATTTTCTCCATTAGTGTATACTGGCTCTCACTGTGGTTCACAGAAGTCCCAAAGTCTTAGAAATTGCCTTGTAACCCTCTCTAGACTGATAGATATAAATGCCTTTGTTTCTCAGCTGTTTCTTTAGATTGTAGAATGATAATTTGTTTTTTGATATCTTTAGCTTACTTCACCTAGGCCTGGGTGTAGCTCGTGAAATTGACCTTCACTTTCCAAAAAATGAATCACAGTTAATTCATGATTTAACCAGGAGGCGGAATTACTTAATTTCATGTAAGACCAGGTAGGCTTGGATAGCTTTATTCCCAATAATGAATAAAATCACGATTTAAAAAATGCATTTTGTATTTATTTGTTGTACAATTGACTAATATAAAAAAATTCTAATGATATTAAAGATTTAAGTTTAACAAATATGCAAAAAACTGAGAAATGAGATAATAGGCAAATAGTTTAACATTGATATCTAGTAACAAAAGTAATATTAAAGTTGTGTGAAAGAGCCAATCTATGGAAAGCAACTTCAGTGCTTTGCCTTAACCCATATGTTTAATTTCAGTCAGAGAGCACACTGGTGCTGTCAGTGTGAGATAAAACATGATACTCCATCTTAGATGGGAGACTTTATTGAGCCATACATTTTTAAATCAAATGGATAATTCCAAATTATAAATTCATCAGTCCATTTGTTAATATTCTCATTTGGGAACATGATATATAACATGATTTCCTAAAATGCCGGGATTTCTTTTGTTTCAGAATCATAACATGTTGTTCGGTAACCTGCACTATTTTCTGCCTTGTTCTAGCCAAGTGCATTTCCCTCAGGATACTAAACACTGCTGAATCTTGTGTCATGTTTAGTCCTTTGAATGCAAGGGAGAATGCCATTTTTTCCAGCTACTGAACAAACTCAATAAGTGAACAGCTGAGCAGACTGAATAACAAAAGGATACTGCAGTGCATGTAAACACACTCTTTCATACGTCTAGCCGACTGTGATAAACCATTGTAATGAAGACCAAGGCAGCCAACTATGTTTTACAGAAGAGTAAGAAATAGGAAAATATAGGAGGATAAAAGTCATGATTTATTCATTGATGAAAGAAACCCTGTTATTTTATTTATGATGTCTTTAAATATAGCTCATGTGAATTAAATAAGTGATTGAGAATGGATGTTCCAACCTAGACTCTTGTGTTACACCCAGGCACTAGCATGATTGGAGTCATCTATTGTGTGCACATAAACACATCAATCACACATGCACACATTCAAAAACAGACATAAGTTACTGATGGGAGATACACTCCTGAGCCATGCGTCAGCTCTTTACTGGCTGACTCACCAACTGGGGGGAAAACTGCTACAAAATGTTATAATGATGTTACAATAAAGTTATAATTATGATAAGTGGTTACTGCTCTTTATGATTAAATAGGCAATTTCTCATTGGGGGAAAAATGTGCAGGTTTTGGTCTGTAGGATTCAAATTATTATCAAAAGCAGGCTGGTGAAATGACATGCAGCTACATGTCACTGGGAGAATTGTCCTTTCACATTCATTTCTCAGTTCATTAAACCCAGTTTTGTGCTGAGCTGACATGTTAGTCTTTATATAGATGAGTGTTTTCAAATAAATTATTCACAAAAGCCAGAGGTCTTATTGTTTTCTTTTGTTTATTTTCAATTTTATTTATCATTATTGTGGTTTTTTACATTGTTAACATGATATTGTAGCTGTAAAACAGCCGGGTGCACCCTGAACAGATTTCTTGTCTATGCAGGGTTAACAAATCAGTATGTGCCAACTACAGTGTAGTGCCTCATGTTAAAGGATTTTATTGATTTACACCAATTAGTTATACTGATGATCCAATTTACTTAATAGGATGCAGCAACTTAATTCTGAGGCTCAAACAGAGATTTATTTGGTAAAAATAGCTCATGAATGTCTCTCCTGAAAGTAATGTTCCCAACACCTGACACACATCTGTATGATAAATGTGGAGCTTCTCCTATAACTGTAAATAAGTAAGATTTTGGCTTAAAAGATTTAAATCCAACTAACCATGCTAGAGGTCACTGATAAAGATGTTATAGGTTTTTTAAATCAAAAGCAAAACTCAATCAATCAAAACTATAAATAATCTGTGAATAGAAAATACATGTGTTATCATTCCTTTTGACTGTTTCAGAGGTTCGTTTATTTTATATTTTTTAGCTTTGTTTATTTTCAACTTTAGCTTTAGTTTTTTTGTTTCTACCAAATCCTTATTTGTAATATATGCAGCTCTTTAGCCCACTGTGTCTGTTGTTAACGTGGAAATTAATGCTGTTCAGCCCCTTTTTACATGCTGACATTTCATTCGATACAGTCATGTGAAAGTAGACTTTATGATTTGGTAGTTAGTAGAACCACATTTAGCAGCAAGAACTTGAAGTAATTGCTCTCTGTATAATGTTATCAATCTCTCACGTCATTGTACAGACATTTGAGTTCACCCTTTTCTACAGTGTTGCTTTCCTGAGGCATTACCTAATTTTGGACAAGCTTTAGCTGTTGGACAAATGATCTCACATTCACCTCTAGAATACTTTGGTGCTGTTTCTGATTTTTTGCATCACATGCTGCACTCCATTTTGGTCTTGAATGTCCAAAGACATTGTTCCAGAAGTCCCGTTGTTTGTCCTGTTGTCAGATGCAACTTTGCAAACCTATGCTTCTATACTTCTTAGATATAAGAGCCTTTAGTAAACAGCCTGAGCACTGCATGTCACGGAGCTTTCAAAAGAGTTATAAATGCCACCTGTATCGGATGATTCAAAATACCTGACCTGCGTTTTTGTCAGAAATTTCACGGTGAATTAAACTGTAGATTGAGTTGAAAAGTTTGACTACATTAAGGTTTTTCTTTTCATGCTCAGATTCTTGAACATATTAAAGTCTAAAACTTTAAAGAGAGCCTTGCACTGAGCTATTGGCCCTAAAGCCACACGGCCAGGTTATCACATTCACATCCAGTGCCTTTGTGTCACTTTGCCATCTTTTTTTTTAATGAAATTAAAACACTCTGATGCATTTCTGATGAGGGTTTTGAGGGTGGTCCTAAATTTTTTATTTTTCAATATTTGAAGTCCACTAACTATAATTAGAGTACTGTCTGGTCATTCATATAGTCAGCATAGCTCAGAGGCAGCTGTTTTAAGTAATACAACTCTGGTGGACATGGACTGTGTCATTCATTACCAGAGGTTTTTTCTTAGAGTCTGTAAATGTGTAAAGTTGCAGTAGAACCAGAAAAATGGAAACACCATGTTCTGCATGTCCCTCTGCTTTGTCCCTGATTACCAGGCAGACCAACTGCAATATAAGCCATTAACTTGCTGTTGTCTTGTCTTTAGCACTATTGTGTGTGCTTAGGCAAGCCACTTAACACTCTCCAGTTCCACGAGCAAATCTCTGCACCACACATTGTACCACTACCTCATCACTTGCACTGTGCGCTTGGTGCCAAAGTAATGTGTCTGTAAATGGAGGCATAGCAGCCAAATTCCAAATTAACTGACCCTGGAGCAGACCCAGAGTATCTGCCGCTCCCAAGCACCAGAAGCTTTAAGAAAATCTGGACTTAGGAAGCTGCCAGAGAAACCATCTGTGTGCTGTGACTGCATAAGCTCCATCAGCTGTGCTGTCACCCTTATCGCTGCGCCTCCATCTTAGCTTCAATATTTGAAAACGAAATGAATGCAAAGAGTAAGTCCCCTTTATAAATTTAGTATTCATGAAGGCCAGACTATCTAATCATATATTTTGACTGCATCAGTAGAATCAAATTCCCTTAAATGTGATTAATATTAGCTTCTTAGATGGTACTCCTTTCACCTTGTGTAGATTCCAGTAAATTTGAGAAAGTAGAAGGAAACACATTAACAGCTACTGGCTTTAATAAGCATTCAAGTGTGAATGCATGTTCATCAGAGCAAATTAATGCATATGCTAGGCAGTGTCTTTTTTTGCTTTGTCACTATTTCTTTTATAAAGGCACTAGTTATTGTACTGTAGGTAATTCAATTCAATTTTATTCATATAGCGCCAAATCACAACAACGGTCGCCTCAAGGTGCTTTATATTGTAAGGTAGACCCTACAATAATACATACAGAGAAAAAAACCAACAATCATATGACCCCCTATGAGCAAGCACTTTGGCGACAGTGGGAAGGAAAAACTCCCTTTTAACAGGAAGAAAGAACCAGGCACAGGGAGGGGCGGAGCCATCTGCTCCGACCGGTTGGAGTGAGAGAAGGAAAACAGGAGGCATGCGATGGAAGAGAGAGAGATCAATGACAAGTATGATTGAATGCAGAGAAGTCTATTAACACATAGTGAGTGAGAACGGTGAGTGAAAAGGAAAAACTCAATGCATGATGGGAGTCCCCCAGCAGCCTACACCTATTGCAGCATAACTAAGGGAGGATTCAGGGTCACCTGATCCATCTCTAACAATATACTTTAGCAAAAAAGAAAGTTTTCGCCTAATCTTAAAAGTAGAGATAGTGTCTGTCTCCCAAATCCAAACTGGAAGCTGGTTCCATACAGGGAGTCCAGAATTATTAGGCAAGTTGTATTTTTGAGGAATAATGTTATTATTGAACAACAACCATGTTCTCAATGAACCCAAAAAACTCATTAATATCAAAGCTGAATGTTTGTGGAAGTAGTTTTTAGTTTGTTTTTAGTTTTAGCTATTTTAGGGGGATATCTGTGTGTGCAGGTGACTATTACTGTGCATAATTATTAGGCAGCTTAACAAAAAACAAATATATACCCATTTCAATTATTTATTTTTACCAGTGAAACCAATATAACATCTCCACATTCACAAATATACATTTCTGACATTCAAAAACAAAACAAAAACAAATCAGCGACCAATATAGCCACCTTTCTTTGCAAGGACACTCAAAAGCCTGCCATCCATGGATTCTGTCAGTGTTTTGATCTGTTCACCATCAACATTGTGTGCAGCAGCAACCACAGCCTCCCAGACACTGTTCAGAGAGGTGTACTGTTTTCCCTCCTTGTAAATCTCACATTTGATGATGGACCACAGGTTCTCAATGGGGTTCAGATCAGGTGAACAAGGTGGCCATGTCATTAGTTTTTCTTCTTTTATACCCTTTCTTGCCAGCCACGCTGTCGAGTACTTGGACGTGTGTGATGGAGCATTGTCCTGCATGAAAATCATGTTTTTCTTGAAGGATGCAGACTTCTTCCTGTACCACTGCTTGAAGAATGTGTCTTCCAGAAACTGGCAGTAGGACTGGGAGTTGAGCTTGACTCCATCCTCAACCCGAAAAGGCCCCACAAGCTCATCTTTGATGATACCAGCCCAAACCAGTACTCCACCTCCACCTTGCTGGCGTCTGAGTCGGACTGGAGCTCTCTGCCCTTTACCAATCCAGCCACGGGCCCATCCATCTGGCCCATCAAGACTCACTCTCATTTCATCAGTCCATAAAACCTTAGAAACACCAGTCTTGAGATATTTCTTGGCCCAGTCTTGACGTTTCAGCTTGTGTGTCTTGTTCAGTGGTGGTCGTCTTTCAGCCTTTCTTACCTTGGCCATGTCTCTGAGTATTGCACACCTTGTGCTTTTGGGCACTCCAGTGATGTTGCAGCTCTGAAATATGGCCAAACTGGTGGCAAGTGGCATCTTGGCAGCTGCACGCTTGACTTTTCTCAGTTCATGGGCAGTTATTTTGCGCCTTGGTTTTTCCACACGCTTCTTGCAACCCTGTTGACTATTTTGAATGAAACGCTTGATTGTTCAATGATCACGCTTCAGAAGCTTTGCAATTTTGAGACTGCTGCATCCCTCTGCAAGATATCTCACTATTTTTGACTTTTCTGAGCCTGTCAAGTCCTTCTTTTGACCCATTTTGCCAAAGGAAAGGAAGTTGCCTAATAATTATGCACACCTGATATAGGGTGTTGATGTCATTAGACCACACCCCTTCTCATTACAGAGATGCACATCACCTAATATGCTTAATTGGTAGTAGGCTTTCGACCCTATACAGCTTGGAGTAAGACAACATGCATGAAGAGGATGATGTGGACAAAATACTCATTTGCCTAATAATTCTGCACTCCCTGTAGAAGAGGGGCCTGAAAACTGAAGGCTCTCCCTCCCTCCCCTCCCAGCTTCACATCAAACTAATGAAAAACTATTGGTAGTTCTGAGAGAAAACTAATTTACCTTCATTTTAGCTTCAGTGTTGTTGTAAATAATTTAGTATAAACTAGGCAGACATGTAAGTGTTTGTAAAATGTTGCACATTTTTCTTATTTTTGAATGTGCTTCAGCACTTTCAGTTCGAAATATAGTAATGGGTTATAAAGTATGAACCAGATAAGATCTTTTCTACTGACACTGAATGTAATCCAGTGTGTATTCTACTTGGAATGGCGAATGACAAAATCAGAGGGAAGTTTGGAAAGCAGCTCTACAGGCTTTTAATGTTCTGTGTAAGGAAGTGTGTCCTTTAGGATCACGGATATGGCCCCATCTAAAACTCAATGGC
The DNA here is from genome assembly GCF_057381915.1 of Diplotaxodon limnothrissa. Taxonomy (NCBI): domain Eukaryota; kingdom Metazoa; phylum Chordata; class Actinopteri; order Cichliformes; family Cichlidae; genus Diplotaxodon; species Diplotaxodon limnothrissa. The sequence continues at coordinate 61,566,400 of NC_140602.1, forward strand.
AGCAGACGGAATTACTCACTGGAATATGTGTCATTAGACCACCTAGCAGGCAAGTTACATAGCAGGGACAATGTGTTTGTATGGTGTACGCAAGTTTGGATATTTCTGCTATTCTCTCATGGGCCCTGGTCTACAATGTAATCAGAATCAGAAAGACTTTATTTATCCCCAAGGGGCAATTAACAAATGTAAGCATGTCATTGCTACTTTACATATGAGTATTGCTAACTTTATCTCATAACCAGAGTCTCTGGACTTTCTTTGCCTTTTCTTGGGTTTCTATCACTGCACATAAGTGAAATACAGCCCTTCTGCCTAGCAGAAGTAATTTGGCACTTGTTATGTTTGGTTATTGGGTGTTTTTTTGCCGGTGTGTGTGGTTCAAGTACAAAAATGATGTCCAAAAGTTTTCATTTAGGTGTAGCAGTCTTATCAATATGAGAAGAAAAGAGGTGAACAAACCAAATGTAAATGAGAATATGATTCTTATAAGATTAAAAAAAAACAAAAAACAAAACTGGTAATAGTAAAACTCCTGTCATGAAACTAATATATTATAGGTGAGTTTACCAGGAAAGAATATGACCAGTTTCACCAAAATATGACAAGCCAGAAAAAGAAACCAGCAGATTTCTGCGACAAAGTTCTTTGAACTGATTACACAGAACCTGTGTGCCATAAATGGGTGAGTCTACTCCCCTTACACAGAGCAAAACTGAAGGCAAAGGATCGCAGGGAAGATACAAAGATTTTAGATATGTGTGGATCAAAAAGGTAGTGACTGATTGCAATACATTTTCCTAAAACATTTAACCAGCATTAATTATTTTATGCTTTTACCTGCACTTCTGTCTATTATAACAATCAAAATAAAGCAGAGACTTGGGACAAACTCTTATTTCCTCCCCACTCCTGCACCTCGATTTCCATAGTTTAATATTCTTGCTCTTTTTTTAACTTAAAAATTATTAAATAAAACCCAGAACTCTGTTTGTTTTTCCTCTATGATCCCTGAACTTATGGATTATTAGCTTTCATTGAGAAATGCACTTTGCTGCTTAAGTAAAGATGACTCTGCTGCAAACACAGCTGTTTGGGGCTTTCTGCACAGTGAATTGTGGAACTGTTCAATCCAGAGCTTCATAGCAATGAAAGTTAAAGGGGCCCCCCTATTTATTAATTTCATTGTCTGCAGTGTTGACGCCTCTATTTTATTTTTCCAACTACTACCAGACTCTGTTTGTGAGGTTATTCTTGGTCAAAGTCTCAGGTATTGTACACAGTGGCCACACTGGCATTTCAGAATCAGAATCAGAAAGGGTTTTATTGCCAAATGTTGAGCAGGTTTACAACATTAGGAAATTGCTGCGGTACTTAGTGCAAACATACTGTCATATAACGCTTAAATAGACATAAAAATAAGAATTAAAAGTGCTAAGTAGATAGTTATATACATGACTGCAGGTGGTGATCAGTGCCAAACATGGAATGATGCAGTGAACACAGCGTAGGGTCATGTGTTAGTGGTGGGAACAGTCATACGGTTATTGTTCATGTGTCCAACAGCAGAGGGGAAGAAACTGTTCTTATGGCGAGAGGTTCTGGTGCGAATGGACCGGAGCCTCCTGCCTGAGGGGAGCAGGTCAAACAGACTGTGTCCAGGGTGAGAAGGGTCAGCTGTGATCCGAGCTGCACACCCCAGTGTCCTGGAGGTGTACAGGTCCTGCAGAGATGGGAGTCTGCAGCCAATCACCTTCTCAGCAGAGCGCACAACACGCTGCAGTCTCTGTTTGTCCCTGATAGTGGCTCCAGCGCACCACACGGTGATGGAGGAGGTGAGGATGGACTCGATGATTGCGGTGTAAAATTGCATCATTGTCCGTGTTGGCAGGTTGAATTTCTTCAGCTGCCTCAGGAAGTACATCCTCTGCTGGGCTTTCTTAATGACGGAGGTGATGGTGGGCTCCCACTTCAGGTCCTGGGAGATGGTGGTACCCAGGAAGTGGAATGAGTCCACAGAGGTGATGGGGGTGTCAGTCAGGATGATGGGGGGGAGTGGAGCTGTGTGCTTCCTGAAGTCCACAATAATCTCCACTGTCTTCTGGGCATTCAGCACCAGGTTGTTGTGGCTGCACCAGGACACCAAACGTTCAACCTCCCTCCTGTAGGCAGACTCATCCCCGTCCGAGATGAGTCCTATAACGGTGGTGTTTTATGCAAACTTGATTAGCTTGACAGACTGGTGGGTGGAGGTGCAGCAGTTGGTGTACAGGGAGAAGAGCAGAGGAGAAAGAACACAGCCCTGAGGGGAGCCGGTGAGGATGGTCCAGGAGTCCGAGACATTCTTTCCCAGCCTCACATGCTGCTTCCTGTCCGTCAGGAAGTCAGTGTTCCACCGGCAGATGGGATCAGGCACATTCACCTGGGAAAGCTTGCCTTGGAGATGGTCTGGAAGGATGGTGTTGAAGGCAGAGCTGAAGTCCACAAACAGGATCCTGGCGTAGGTTCCTGGGGAGTCCAGATGCTGCAGGATGAAGTGTAGAGCCATGTTGATAGTGTTGTCTACAGACCTGTTGGCTGTGTATGCAAACTGCAGGGGGTCCAAGAGGGGGGCCGTGAGGGTCTTGAGGTAGGAGAGAACCAGGCACTCAAATGACTTCATGACCACAGATGTCAGAGCCACGGGTCTGTAGTCATTTAGTTCAGTGATCCTTGGTTTCTTGGGGACAGGGATCATGGTAGAGGACTTGAAGCAGGCAGGCATTTGTAGGAGAATATCAGCTTATTTGAGTGTTTGTGCTGTTAAGCTATATACATTCCTGCTACCATTATAGGGTAGAAAAGCAGAAGAAAATGAAATACTCTGTGGAATGAGTCACTGTTAACACTGTCAACCATTACAACAGCCAGGAATTAATTCAGGGAAGACATCACATTTTTAGTTGCCAGAGATTTACATACAGTGAGGGAAATAATTATTTGTTGCCCCTGCTGAATTTGGAAGTTTTCTCACTTACAAAGAAATAAATCATCTCATTTTAATGGAGAGAGACAAAACATCAACCCCAAATCTCAAAGCTATAAATTGATTTGCATGTCAATACGTGAAATAAGTATTTGATCCCCTACAACCCAAACAGAATTCTAGCTCCCACAGATTAGTGATTGCAGTCAGTTAATCAATTACAGATATTCCTGATCTCAATTTGTTATGTGTATAAAGCACACCTGTCTACAGAATCAATTTCTTCTTTTCCACCCTCTCCTACACCATGGGCAAGACCAAAGAGCTGTCATCAGAGGACACCAGGAACAAAATCGTAGACCTGCACAAAGCTGTCTGTCGCCCTTGATCTGGAGCTCCTACAAAAGGATCTTGGCTCATGGATGAAAATGATCATGAGAAAGTTGGCGAATCACCCCAAAACTACACGGGAGAGCTTGTTAATGATCTGAACCGGAGAATGAACCGGTTTTGATTTGTGTTTGAGATCATTGTCCTGGCAGAACACCAAACTGTGTCCAACTTTCAGCTGTCTAACTGCTGATTTGAGGTGATGTTGAAGAACTGGGGTAGAGTAGAAAATAGTCAGTCATTAAAAGTTTACAAATAATTACAGTAACTTACAGGTTTAGAGAAATATCCAGTGTCCAAAAACTGTGGGCAGAGAAGAGAGTGGAGCCATGCGTGACTTTTTGCATATTTAAGTTTTTAGAGCAACTGAAGTAACAGCAGCAATTATGTGACAACAGTGGGCTGCAATGAAGAACTAAAACCAGAAGGAGGCAGTAATGAAACTTACAAGGATGGCAATTTAATGAAACTAGACGAAGAAGAAGAAGCGCAAGCCCCAGTAGAGCAAGCCTTCCCCCTGCTGGAGGAGTCGCGTGACGCCTGCAGATTATCTAGCTCGCGCACAGGGACATATACAGTCCGCCATGAGTGCTGCTATGAATTTTAAAAAATGCGGCTCTGTGCTGATTACTGGAGCCAGCCGGGGCCTCGGGCTGCAGTTAGTGGACAGTCTGGCAAGTGGACAGTTTTCACCTGGAAAGATAATAGCCACGTGCAGAAACCCTGGTAACGCACAGGTAAACACCAACACGAAACTCGGTGTGCGCATTGATGGCGTAGCAATAATGGAATAAAGCTGATGGACCACTCCAAAGACAGCTATTTGGATAATACAAGTGTGTATGTTAACTCCCGAGAATAGTCAAACAGCGATTCTTCGTATTTCAGTGAATGTCGCTTTGGTCGCATTTAAGTAATCCGTCGGCGCATGCGTATTTGACTCATCTGTGCAGACGCGTGAATATAACACGTTGAAACGGAATAATTCCCCCCCCCCCCCCCCCCCCCCTTCGTTAAAAAAAAAAATAGAAATAGAAAAATATCTTCCAAAAAGTATGAATTGGTTAAAAAAAACCCGCTAAAAATGAACATTTCGTATAAGTTTTACAACTTATTCGTAAAGTAAAAGAAGAGGTTAGGTATTTATTGAACAAGATGTCATATTTTAGTAAAACTATAAGAAAAAAGTGATGTACACTATATTGATCTTTTCTTTAAAAACCCACAATTTAAATTAAAATATGTTCTTAATAAAGATGTGTTAAATTTAAGATTATTTCAAACATTGTCATGTGTAGGATAAAGGCTAAATAAAGATTTGTTTCCGCCAGCGCTGATCCATGTTTAAAGTGTTTGAGTAAAAGATCATCCTAGAAGTTTCCATACACCTATCATGGGCGTGAATGTCATGGTAATTTTGACCCCAAAATGGTCATGGCTGATGGCTCCCTGTCTTCCTGTTAAAAGTCTGCTTTTCCTTCCCACTGTTGCTAAGTGCACGCCCAAAAGACATCTTCTGGTTGTTGGGGTTTTGTTTATTTTATTGTAGGGTCCTTACCACGTGAATGAAATTCTATTTTATTTTTAGCTAAATTTTTGGAGTTTGTTAATATAAAACAATCTCAGTATACATGGGTAACATAATCGGAAATTACAGTGGCCTGTATGTTATAGTGGAATCTGTGCGTGAGAGAGAGCTAGTCTGGTTGGGATCTCGCATTGTGTTACTTGTCATTATGCTTTTGTATCCTTATCCTATCAGCAGCCTTTGTGTCTTTATGCAGCATTAAAAATACAGCAAAATTTCTTTTAGGTGACATGTTCAAACAACACTCCACTGACAAGGCAAACATGTTGACATTCAAGTAAGGAAAAAAGTACACTGGCCAGTTATTCTCCTCCTTTGAGCAAACACTGATGGTCACCAGAGGGCTGTACTATGAAGCAGGATTTATAATTTAGCAAGTCATGTTGAGTCTGAATTTTAAATGTCACAAAGGTGGTGGTTTGAAATTTATACATTTTCACTTTTCTTGACAATATGCTCTGAGTGTGATTATGGATTTTCTGAGGAAGAAATGCAATTTGCATAAACAACCTGTGTATTTGTCACATTGCTGTAAGTGCCGCTAATAATTGGAAATTGGTCTTTTGCATCAGAAAATATGCACAGCCGGTAAGGTTTTCTTGAGGCAGCTAACACAAACAGACCCTGGCTATCGTGAGCTTGGTTTGTAGTACGCCCCTCAGTTAACATAGAAATGTTAACCAGTGTGTGAATGTGTGTGTGAATGGGTGGATGACTGGTTGTGTGAAGCGCTTTGGGGTCCTTAGGGACTAGTAAAGCGCTATACAAATACAGGCCATTTACCATTTTATTTATTTAGAAATAAACAGGATCCACACATGCATCAACACTACAATGAGCGGGTGGAGGGAGGTTTGGAGTCTTCTCTCACCCCCGTTCTCTGCGGCCTGCTGGAGTGGGGGGCTAGGAGGAGGAGTTGGCCGTCTGGAGTGTGGGGCCTCCCTGCTGCTGCGGAGTCGGGGCGGTCTGCTTCTCCCCACCGCAGGGAAAAGGGTAACACCACCTGGGTCTGGGTGCAGTTCCCCCCCTCCAGGGGCAAGGGTACCTAGACCCGGTTCGTAGAGTACGCTTGGGGAGTGTGATCGTGTGTACAGTGTCTCTTCATGTCTGTCTCCACGTTGGTTGAGTGTGGAGTAAGTGCATATGAGAGCATGAGGGTGGGAATGGATGTTTGTATCTGTGTGTGCCTGTATTTCTGTGTCTATATGACAGGTTGGGTGTCAGACGCCACCTCTCTGGGGACATCTCAGGCCCTCCAAGGTTTGGAGGCCTATCTCCCCCCACCACCACTTCCCCTGCCGGTGGCGGACTCCCTCAGACATCGGTGCGTTGGTGGTTCTTTGTGTCCGGGGATGGGCGTCCAGGTATACTCCGGCTCACTCCTTGGCGGCCGCTTATCGGGGCCTGGAGCCTGGGGCTCGCTCGGGCCACTTCAGGGGTGGGGTGCCCCCGGCCCCTCGGCCTGGGGCTCGGTCACTCAGGCACAGCTGGCTGCCGGCGGAGCTCACGGGCGCGTCACTGCAACCCCCCTGGCTTCTGCTCCACGGCTGCTGAGTGACCCCTCATCTGGGACTCTCCTCAGCTCTTTCTGGGACAGTGGCGCGGCTGCCCCTCTGTTGGTCTTCCTTGGTCTCTTGTGTTCTGGGGGCCTCTGGATGAATGGAGTTTTGATCTCCTCCATACCTGCTTCATGCCCTGGTGGACGGGGCAGTGGCCCCCCCACACCCTCTAGCAGATCATTACATGAAGGAACCTTTTAAAAAAAAAAAAACAAGCGCGTCCATGCTCACAGGTGTACACACGGGTGATCACACCCACAAACTACACCCTTTTTGGCTCCTACCTCAAAGCACACTGTGTTCTGTTGATCTTACGTGCTGCACAATAATGTTTAATATTTAGTATTTACTGTCATATTCCCATATATCATTGTGATGTTGTTTATTCTATTACTCTCGTTTTCTTCTGCTTGTTTGCTTTTTTCTTTCTCAGCAGGTGATCCAGGTGATTGATATATGCATTTTTTTTTCTGCTTATTCTGTTGGTTTTTGGTTTTTGCCCTTCTCCCCCGTCCCTCTTCTCAGCTGTTTTTCTTTCCCTCTTTCTTTCTCCCCTTCTTTCCCCCAGTCAAGTCTGTCCCGTATTCAGCAAATGAAAATAAAATAAACAATAAAAGGTGAATCAAATAGACCATTACGGCAAGGCTGGGATGGTCAATTTGGTAAAGTAAATCCGTTGGGCATCTTTCTTCGCCTTTAGACAACAATTCTGATGGCAAAAGAGCCAAACGGGACAGGCAAAAAAAAAAAAAAAGAAAGAAACAGGATCAAGACATCCTCCCTCACCACTATCCAACTGTGCTTTTGACCTACAGGAACTTCAAGAACTGGCGGAGAAGCATCCCAACATCCACATAATCACTTTGGGTAAGACTGAGAAGAACATTGTTTTCTGTGTTTAGACAGAAAAAATTTAGGAAAAATTAAAACACAAAGTCACAGTCTTTATGACAGGCCATCGGCCACTTTTTTAGATACACCCATTGAACTGCTTGTTATTGTAAATATCTTATCAGCCAAACACATGGCTTAATGCAATTCATTGTATTTAAGATCTGAGCCACATTTCATGATCACCTTGTCCTTTTATGGTTCTTTAGCCCCCAATTTCTTGTTGCTGCGAGTGTTGCATGATTTTTTTTTTCAGCTTTGATTAGTTTATGTCTCTTTACTAGACGTAGTGAACCAGGAGAGCATAGAGAAGTCTGTAGAAGAGGTGAGCAAGCTGGTGCAAGAAGAAGGTCTGAACTGCCTGATCAACAATGCGGGCATCAAAGTGGTGGCCGACTTTCATTCTGTTACCGCCGAGATGATGATAGAAAACTTCCACACCAACACTGTGGCTCCTCTAATGATCACTAAGGTAAATTTTATTTATATATTGTGTGCCTCTTGCCACCTTCTGTGCTTTGAATCAGCTACTTAGTAGCTCTAAAAAAGTTTTATTTGGAACATCTTGCATCATCAGACAGTGAAATAACCAAAAGAAAAGAGTGCAGCGTTCTGTTTTCCTCAGTCGCCGCAAGCAGGACCCATGAGTGTTTCATTTCCTCAGTGCTGGAAGCCAACATAAAGACACGACCTTGATGGACAGAAGTAACAAAACCCTGTTGTCTGGGGCAGACTGAATGCCATAAATATTAATTAAAAGTCAATTATTTTGTCGGCCGCTGATTTTAGGGTGGACTACAGAGTAAGCCTCCTGTGCTGGTAAAACTCAGGCACTGATCAGAAGCATGGCAGATTGTTCCTGACACACAGTTTGCTTCTGTTAAAGAGCCCTTTCTGCAACTGTGCAAGGCCAAATTGCTGCCCGGACGTCTTCTATAATCACCGTCTGCAAAGTTGTAAATGTGGTTTTAAATCAACACTACATCACACACTTTAGAGCAGACAACTGCTTCTCGGCCCTCTCTGCAGGTTTTGGGAGATAATTACACTTCAGATTGTAACAAAACTGAAAATGTCATCTTAGGTCTTTGTTTGTTTTTTGTTTCTTCCAGAGAGTTTTAATGACTGAATGATTAATCAGTAATTTGAGGAAAAACTTGTTTTAACCTATAAAAACCCTAAAAGGGTGTATCTCTCATTTGTCCTAAAAATGCTTGTTTTTAAACAGTTGCTTTGTGGAGAATCAAGCAGTTTGAAGCTGTCTGACTGTATTATTAGTTTTTTTTGGAGACCCATCGTTGATCTCTGCTTCAACTTGTTGATTTTTGCTTTTTTCTTTTTTTGTTTTGATTTTTTTTTAAGTAAAAAATAATAATTAAATAAAAGCAGAATATTTCAGTAGCATCAGTAAAGTTTGAGAGAATTGAAAAAGTGTGTGTGGAGAATTGTGGCTTTTTGCCCACTCTATGGAAATGCTGCCACCAGAGGGCAGCACTAGCGTCATCTCTAAAGACATACAGTGTGAAATGTGTCAGTCTGACAAGTTCATATTTAAAATGTTAAAAGTATAATAATCAGCATGTTTTTTTAAATAATTTTAAACCATTCATAAACTGTGACTTTATTGCTGCTTCCAGCTATAATGTGTGTGTCTTCTTTTTTCTGCCAGGCTTATCTGCCTCTTCTAAAAAAAGCTGCATCCAGAGGAGGGGCAGGAGGCTCAGCTACAATGGGAATCCAGAGGGCAGCGGTTATTAACATGACCTCACTGCTGGGCTCTGTGGAGCTCACTTGGGGTGAGAGGGCCAACAACTTCAAATGGTACCCCTACAGGACATCCAAGGTATTGTTACTGTGATTTAAAGAATAATTACAGTTTATTTAAGCTGTGAGTATTTCGCATTAATATTGCTGTTATAGGTGTGTGGACCATGTGGAGTTGCACAAAACATTCAGAACAGTAATTATTGGCTATTAGCAGCTAGCAGGAGCTCCCAGCAACTTCCAGGTTAAAGGAAAGAAGAGTTATTAGAGAATACTGCATAATAAAAAGTAACGGACTGCTAAGGGACATCACTTAACTTGGGTTAACTGTACTGTGATGTGAGTATGAAAAGAGGGGTCAAGGTGAAATTCATTTTCTTTGTGTCATTTTCTTTGTGTTTCATGTTTGTGCTTGTCATTTTAGAGTGCACTAAACATGGTTAGTCGCTGCATGGCTGTAGACCTAGAGCCAGATGGGATTCTCTGTATGGCTATACACCCTGGCTGGGTACGCACTGACATGGGGGGGTCAGAGGTAAGGGCCTGCTCTGAATGACTTTAAGATACGCATAATTGATGAGGAAGGAAGAGAGAATGCATTGGACTTATGAACGGGCTATACCACTGTGATATATACCGTAAATGGTGTGTGTGTGTGTGTGTGTGTGTGTGTGTGTGTGTGTGTGTGTGTGTGTGTGTGTGTGTGTGTGTGTGTGTGTGTGTGTGTGTGTGTGTGTGTAAAAACATGTCATGGATTGGACTATAGTAGTTAAAAGGACTCAAATATAAGCTGCTGCTTGTAACTATACCAAGTCCAGATCCAAAATAACAAAAGCCTATTGGTTTAACAAAAAAAAACCCCAAAAGAGTGTAAAATACAAAATACAAAACGCACAAAAATAAAAGCAACAGTTGCCAGCATATCCCGGGGCAGATCCAGGACACGCTGGAGAGATTATATCTCTCGGCTGGCCTGGGAATGCCATGGTGTTCCCCCAGACAAGCTGGAGGAGGTGGGCTTTTCTGCTTGGGCTGCTGCCCCCGCGACCCAGCCCCGGATAAGCGGAAGAAGATGGATGGATGGATGGTTAAAACACATTATGATGCAACAAAGAACACAGGCAAACTGGGGCTAAAAATAAACATGAAGTAATGAGGAGAGCAGAAACGTAAGAGAAGCTAAACACAGCTGAGCACAGTCAAGGTAAATGAGGAGGTTAAACTACAAACAATACACAAAGAGTGTGATTAGTGAAGTAAAATAGAAACTTATAAAGTAAATCTGAGTGAACTTAACTCAGGACAATAAGATGGAGGGAGACACTGAGGAATCAAATAAACTCTAATACAAATAGAAACTCAAACTGTGAACTAAAGACTGAAAATGCTAAGTAAAAGACGTGAAACCTGAAAATGTAGATGTTATAAAAGAGACCCAAAGAGAGACCTAGCCTTATAATAAACAAGAATTAATTTGAATAACACTCAAAAACACACAAATACCCTGAGAACAGACCTGGGATCATGACAGAAGCGTGTGTTTCATTTGCTTTTCTGTTCTCTCCATCTCTTTCCAGGCTCCACTGAGTCCCGAGGATAGTATTTCTTTCATGTTGTCTGTGATTGGAGGGCTAACTGAAAAGGACCATGGCTCATTTCTGAACTTTACAGGAGAGCAGATACCTTGGTGAACTTGATGTCCATCAGTTATGAGAAGGACTGAGAATTCTTAACTCATCCTAATGGTTATTACTTTTACTCTAACTATGCAAGAATGAATGTATCTACGGCTTTGATTGTGCTGCATGCCACTTTATAGGAGCGTATCTACTAGAGCTTTTTCCAAACCATTTTGCTCTGTCCCCTTCAAAAAGTGCACTGAGCCCTGCGGTCAGGGAAGCGCATGTTGTGTTAGTAAGAGAAAATCACAGACTAGATTTTACAAATGTTAGCACAAACTCCATAAACTTTTCATCGCTCAGGGTGGGCCTGCTGTGTATTTTGGGGGGCTTATATAGGCTTTTGGATTGTCTTGCTGTGAAATAATACCAGCCGTGGTGCAAATCGGTTCTCAGTCCACCAGTGTCTTCACAATGATTACATGTACAACAGATAACCAATAAAATATCCTACATAGGGACTATGTCTGTGAAGGTTCTCAGTCATCCAGGTCATCTTTGCAAGCTTTCTTTGCAAGCTCCTTTGACTACATAGGGACTAGGTTAGCAGCAGTTCGCAGATTTGCCCTTAAACCATGGTATGATGTTTAACAGCCGTATGATAATATTTCGTATTAGGATAGAGAATTTAATTTGCTCATAGTCATCTTGGTTTCTTGGAGAATAGGTCAAGCTAGTGCACCTTTCCTGTTTGTATTGCTTCAAAAGAAGTAGGGTTTGTTAATTTATTTTCCCCGTATTTTGTTTGCTCCAATGGGAGACTGTAAAAAGACAGAAGTCTTTTTACACATATTTGCTTTAAAAATTTGTTTCAATTTTCAGTTCTAATAAATAATTTACTAAAACAAAACTGTCTTTTGGTTTATTCCTTAAAGAGTTATTGTAAATAATATTTATTTAGAAACTGAAATGAGGTGAAAGGATGATGTTCATTTCTTCAGGGTTTTTTTTTTTGTATAATTTTCTAAACACATAAAGCAAATGACACCACAAAAACAGACAGGCAAATGCACAAAACAGTTATTCTGTAGACTGCAATGAGTTCCTAAGACTAGGACAGAAGCGATAACATTCATCAATACCATTAAGAATGCTAAGTTTATATATGGGTGCCACTGTTTAAGTAGTGGAAATGGATGTAAATGTTAGTTTTAATATAGTCCATTGAGTTTTAGGTTGTCTCGATTTATCTACTTAGTTTCTTGAGTTTAAGATGATGCATTACTTCCCTCAGTCATTGAGAGAATCCAGTTCAAAGTGGCAAATGTAATTTTTGGCTATTTTTTATTCCTAGGAGATACCTGTTGTTCCACAATAGCAAATATGGCCACAAGTGATTGTTTATTTGGTTGAATAGTTATTTTAAAAATGTGTGACAGTGTTTTTAAGATTCAACTCCAATACATACAAAAATTAGGACACTGGCAAAAAGACCTTCAAAGAAGCTGTGACCCAGTTTCAGTCCTTTGCATGTTGAGTGTGCTTGTAGACATTTTAGTGGATTTAGCTTTGCAAAAATAAAGGTGTAACAATTGAAGTCCACAATGCCGTTAGTTATTGCACCTAGAAATTCTCATACCATTGCAACCCCAATAGGGAATTAAAAAACATTAACAGCTACAAAGAATGTGGGAAAAGGTTGTAAAAGTGCTCTCTTGGCACCCTACTTCTGACCCCACCGATCTTCATACATCTCCATCACCCTGGGTAAACAGACCTGAATAAAATGATTAGTTCATTACCAGGCCTCTGGAGAACTTCAAGACATGTTGAGGAGGTCATTTAGCCTTTTAAATAAGCTGTGTTGGATCAAGGACACATCTAAAATCTGCAGGACACCGGCCCTCGAGGCCTGGGCTCTGTCCCAATTCAGGGTCTGCACGCTTGAAGTACGCATTTCATAATGTGGATTGCACAACACTGGACATTACATTCTTCATTTCCAGTTAATACTTGTACAGCTGCTGTTATTGTGTATATATTTATTTATATTTCTTCATACATTCTTATATAGTTCTATATTGTGTATTTTGTTGTACAGTTATTTTATTTTCAACTTTAATTTATATATTTTCTTAATCTTTCCCAGTTAAATTTACCCTTCATTCTAATTTGTGTTGTACAGTTACTTCATTTTTAACCTTAATTTATATTTTATTCCTCCCTAGTTAAATTTACCCTTTTTAATTTTTCATATTTATTTCCTATCTTATTCATAGCCTTTTCATTTTCTTTTCTTTAGGTCACGAGCAGTTGTCCAAGCATTTCACTACATATCGTACTGTGTATGACTGTGTACGTGACAAATAAAATTTGAATTTGAATTTCAAGTGCGGTTATGTCACCGCCACGCAACGACGGCTGTCCCAATTCGAAGTGTACTTCAAATGCATACTCCAAATGCGCCGTCGATTTCCCCAAATATCAAGCGTGGTCCGGTGCACGCTTCGTGGTCCCATATATCCCACAATTCTTAGCGCGACGGTGGGTGTGGATAATTTTGCCGCAAAATACGGCAGAAGGGAGCAGCCGAAGAGGTTTTTTTTTTTTTTTTCAAACTTTATTGAACTTATAAAGCGAACAGTCAGTCATTCCAGTTCAGTTTGTACAGTAGACATACAAGGCAAATAAGAGTAACAATATACAGTACAATGAAATAAGGATAAATAAATAAAGGATAGAAAAGAAAAAAAGGGGGGGAATGTGACAGACTTCATAACAACTTTGTACTTGAAACTTGTGACAGCTCATTCCTTAAACATTTCTGAATGAATTTCAATCAATGATAAACCTTTTTTATTGGAATTTAATGTAAGAGAGTTTAAGTAATATTCAATTTCAATCAAAAACAAATTAAATGATGGGGTTGAGTTTTGAAATTTACATTTATGTATATGGAATTTCCCTAATAAGATGGAGCGGCCGAAGAGTGAACTGTTAAAAGTACTGAATATGACGTCACTTATTTATGTGCGAATGTTTAATAATTAAAGTCAGTCATATATCCTCAAACACAACAAGCTGCAAGTCAGTGATATATGTATATGTGTGTGTGTGTGTGTGTGTGTATATATATATATATATATAACCATAACCAAGTAGCCGGCATAGTGTACAGGAACATCTGTGCCGAGTATAACCTGGAAGTCCCGAGGTCAAAATGGGAGATGCCCCCAAGGGTGGTGGAGAATGACCGAGCTAAGATCCTGTGGGACTTCCAGATACAGACGGACAAAATGGTGGTGGCTAACCAACCGGACATAGTGGTGGTAGACAAACAGAAGAAGACGGCCGTAGTGATCGATGTAGTGGTTCCGAATGACAGCAATATCAGGAAGAAGGAACACGAGAAGCTGGAGAAATACCAAGGGCTCAGAGAAGAGCTCGAGAGGATGTGGAGGGTGAAGGTAACGGTGGTCCCCGTGGTAATCGGAGCACTAGGTGCGGTGACTCCCAAGCTAGGCGAGTGGCTCCAGCAGATCCCGGGAACAACATCGGAAATCTCTGTCCAGAAGAGCGCAGTCCTGGGAACAGCTAAGATACTGCGCAGGACCCTCAAGCTCCCAGGCCTCTGGTAGAGGACCCGAGCTTGAAGGATAAACCGCCCGCAGGGGCGTGCTGGGTGTTTTATATATATATATATAAAAACAAAACACCCAGCACCTTCAACCTATCCTTCAAGCTCGGGTCCTCTACCAGAGGCCTGGGAGCTTGAGGGTCCTGCGCAGTATCTTAGCTGTTCCCAGGACTGCGCTCTTCTGGACAGAGATCTCCGATGGTATTCCCGGGATCTGCTGGAGCCACTCGCCTAGCTTGGGAGTCACCGCACCTAGTGCTCCGATTACCACGGGGACCACCGTTACCTTCACCCTCCACATCCTCTCGAGCTCTTCTCTGAGCCCTTGGTATTTCTCCAGCTTCTCGTGTTCCTTCTTCCTGATATTGCTGTCATTCGGAACCGCTACATCGATCACTATGGCCATCTTCTTCTGTTTGTCTACCACCACTATGTCCGTTGGTTAGCCGGACCAACGGACATAGTGGTGGTATGGCTATGTCCATACCACCACCAAGTGGTGGTGGCTAACCAACCACTTGGTTAGCCACCACCATTTTGTCCATCTGTATCTGGAAGTCCCACAGGATCTTAGCTCGGTCATTCTCCACCACCCTTGGGGGCATCTCCCATTTTGACCTCGGGACTTCCAGGTTATACTCGGCACAGATGTTCCTGTACACTATGCCGGCCACTTGGTTATGGCGTTCCATGTATGCCTTGCCTGCTAGTATCTTGCACCCTGCTGTTATGTGCTGGATTGTCTCTGGGGCATCTTTACACAGCCTGCACCTGGGGTCTTGCCTGATGTGATAGACCCCAGCCTCTATGGATCTTGTACTCAGAGCTTGTTCTTGTGCTGCCATGATTAGTGCCTCTGTGCTGTCTTTCAGTCCAGCTTTATCCAGCCACTGGTAGGATTTCTGGATATCAGCCACCTCCTCTATCTGCCGGTGGTACATACCGTGCAGGGGCCTGTCCTTCCATGATGGTTCCTCGTCTCCCTCCTCTTTCTTGGGTTTCTGCTGCCTGAGGTATTCACTGAGCACTCGGTCAGTTGGGGCCATCTTCCCAATGTATTCTTGGATGTTCGTTGTCTCATCCTGGACTGTGGTGCTGACACTCACCAGTCCCCGGCCCCCTTCCTTCCGCTTAGCGTACAGCCTCCGGGTGCTGGACTTGGGGTGAAACCCTCCATGCATGGTAAGGAGCTTTCTTGTCTTTATGTCAGTGGCTTCTATCTCCTCCTTTGGCCAGCCTATTACCCCAGCAGGGTACCTGATCACGGGCAGGGCGTACGTGTTGATGGCCCGGATCTTGTTCTTACCATTCAGCTGACTCCTCAGGACTTGCCTGACCCTCTGCAGGTACTTGGTGGTTGCAGCTTTTCTAGCGGCCTCTTCATGGTTCCCATTCGCCTGCGGGATCCCCAAGTACTTGTAACTGTCCTCTATGTCTGCAATTTTGCCTTCTGGTAGTTCAATCCCCTCAGTTCTGACTACCTTCCCTCTCTTTGTTACCATCCGACTACACTTCTCCAGTCCGAACGACATTCCAATGTCATTGCTGTATAGCCTGGTAGTGTGGATCAGTGAATCAATGTCTCGTTCACTCTTGGCATACAGCTTGATGTCATCCATGTACAGGAGGTGGCTGACAACTGCTCCGTTCCGTAGTCGGTATCCGTAGCCAGTCTTGTTAATGATCTCACTGAGGAGGTTCAGGCCTATGCAGAACAGCAGTGGGGACAGAGCATCTCCTTGGTAGATCCCGCACTTGATGGTGACTTGTGCTATGGGCTTGGAGTTGGCCTCTAGTGTTGTACGCCACATCCCCATTGAGTTCCCGATGAAGGCTCTTAGGGTCCCATTGATCTTGTACAATTCTAGGCATTCCAGTATCCAGCTGTGGGGCATTAAGTCATAGGCCTTCTTGTAATTAATCCAAACCGTGCACAGGTTGGTCAGTCTGGTCTTGCAGTCTCGGCTGACTGTTCTGTCTACCAGTAGCTGGTGTTTTGCGCCTCTGGTATTCTTGCCAATTCCTTTCTGTGTCCCGCTCATGTATTGACCCATGTGCCTGTTCATCTTAGCCGATATGATGCCTGACAGGAGCTTCCATGTAGTACTGAGGCAGGTTATTGGTCGGTAGTTGGAGGGGACCGGTCCCTTGGGGATCAGGACCGTCCGACCTTCGGTTAGCCATTCCGGGTGTCTCTCGTTAGCTAGCAGCTGGTTCATTTGTGCTGCCAGACACTCATGGAGTGCAGTCAGCTTCTTTAGCCAGTAGGCGTGAACCATGTCGGGCCCTGGTGCTGTCCAACTCTTCATACTGGAGACCCTTTCTTGGATATCTGCCACTGTGCCACTGGACCCTGTTCAGGGAGGTCGCTGTGGTCTGCCCTCAGATCCACTAGCCACTGAGCATTGCCGTTATGGGTTGCGTCCTTCTCCCATATGCTCTTCCAGTATTGCTCCGTCTCCAGCCTTGGTGGTGCTGTTCTCTTATTATTATTGTTCCCTTGCCACTGAGAGTACACCTTTGCTGGTTCTGTGGAGAACAGCTGGTTTATTCGCCTACCTTCTATCTCTCTGGTGTACCTCCTCAAGCGGCTGGCCAAGGCTGTGAGTCTTTGCTTGGCAGTTTCCAAGGCCTCAGGTATGGACAGCTTGCTGTATTTCTTATGCACCTTCTTTGTCGCACCTTTCTGCAACTCTGTTAGTTGGCTAACCTCCCTCCGTGCTACTTTGATCTTGCCCTCTAGCCTCCTTCTCCATGGAGGGTACTGCCCCTTGTGGCTGTTCAACTTGTAGCCAAGCATCTCACTGATCACTGTTGCCGTATTGTAGATCAGCTTGTTAGTGTCGGTAATCGTGGTTGTAGGTATTGTCCATAGTGCTGCATTAACATCATCTAGCAGACCTTCTGAGGGTACTTCACGTAATCTTGGTAACCGGCTACGGGGGATCCAGGTTTCAAGCTTGGCCATGATCCTTTTTTTCCAGGTCAGTTCCTCTCGCACTCAACGATCCTTCTCCTATCGCACTTGGGGCTATGTACCCAATCTCGGGTGGGGGTGATGATATCTCCCCCCTGACCTGGCGTCCTGACTCCTCCTTGCCTTAGCATTTGTGTTGTACCTCGTCAATCTCTAGCTGTGAGAGCAGTCCCTTCTTTTGAATGTTGGAACACTGAGCTACTAGTTGTTTCGCTGTCATTGTGGATGTTGGGTATCGAAGAATCCATAGGTCCCTCACCCTATTCATGTAGCCCCTTCCGCCGGGGTTACTTGCGTAGTAGCATTCCAACAACGCCCTGTTTTCGTCTCTTGCCCACCGATGCCTTCTTGTTCCAGTAGCCCACTTTTCGTCAGGGTGCCCTGGTTCCTCAACACCTGACGCGGACCTTGTTGATCCGGGCGACGTCCGAGCTGGCATGCCTTCATATTTATCTGTCTCGCTCATGTCTGCGGTAGGCTTGCTTAGCATAGGGGGTCTAGACCCTTACTGGATACAGACGCCCCAGGCAGGAATTGAACTTGCGATCCTCTGTTCCAAAGGCGTGTAGTCTAACCACTACGCAGCTGGACGGCACAACAGTTCTCCAAAAATGAAGCCAAAATGTCTCTATAGCCCCCTGGTGTCCTTACTGCCAAAAGCAAAGCTCTTATTTTTGCTAATAAAGAACAACTCTATCAAAAGTCTTTCTGTTTTTTATGACATCAGTCTCACTTTCACATAACGATGTCTGCAGCTTAGCTTTTTGTATTTACTTTGCTTTTGACATGCTGTCTTCTGTGGATGACAAGAAGACAGCCTTAACCCTGACCCCAGCCCTCTTTGCATCACTTCTGTGAGAGTCTTAACCCAAAACCAAACTGTGCCTCCATTGTTTTGCACTTTGATCAGAAGACACCTTTCATCCATATCACAGTGTTGAAGAAGAAAACTCATGACTCATGCCCACAATGCAATGGTCATGTAATATGAAGTTCCCTGTGTGACGTTTTAAGTTTCAGTGTAAGTTTCATGAAGCAGTTCTTTGACTGGGTTTTTAAAAGTTGCAAAATAAAAGCAATGTTAATTCTGAGAGTGACAAGGAAATGAGAAAGCTTAGTCATCAAGGTTTTCTTTCTCATTTTTCTAAAAACACTTTACCTGTCTTAAGTGTTACTTGATAGGCCAATTTTTACATACATTTCCTTTTCCCATTTGCAGGCCTTGCTGTCAGCAAGCAGTCCTGCAACATATTAGGTGACCATTCAGCAAGACAATTTCAAGGGAAGTGTTTTAAGACAAACAGGGCATGATCCTGGCTGACCTTTAAGCTGTTGAAAGTACGTTACCACTGTCATTTTATAACACCTGTATCTGCAGCCAGCTAATCAAACCAGTCTGCCCAGAATGGTGTGTTGATAGTCATGTGTTAGGTGAAAGAGAGAGAGAGAGGGAGGGTGTGTGTCTATGTGTGTGCGCGTGTGTGTGTGTGTGTCTGTGTGTGAGTGTGTGAGTGTAGAGTGACCAAAGTAGGAGCAACAGTTACATGATAAGGTACTAGTTTGAATTTCTCTTTGCAGAGAAGTTCTTTTGTTTCTGTGGAGATGTAAGTGCGCACACAATGGATTTATAGCACAGGAAAAGGAAAGAAGAAAAAGGAGACCTCAGTTTTTAACTTATCACAGGTAAATATTTAACTGTCCTTAAAGCAATTTTAGCCACGATTCAAGCAGCAACAGAAGGTCTGTGCAGTAGTGAAGTGTATGTCTGTTTTTACCTTTTACCTGTCCTTTTAAATTCTGTGACCTAGCAACACATTGTAAAATTGCCTTAGATTTTTACTTTGTCTTAATAGAAACATTAGGTACTACGTTTTCTGTCATGTTGCACAGAGCAGGTCCAGTGCTCTTTGACGAAACTATTTCTGATAGGAGTTAAGCATTTTTTAGAAAAGAGATACAGCTGTACTGTTTTTCTTTACCTGAGGGAACGCTCAGATAATACCAGGGCGTTTGGACATTTGGTAGGTATTTAGTGTGCACATGTCTGGAATTTTTGGTAAAGGTACAGGTGTAAAACTTTGTTAATGCCACTAACTGTATATAACAGCTTTAGAAGAAAAATGATATTTTTTTCATACTTTCATACTAAGAAAGTTGTAGAAAAATGTTCATCAGGCTCTGCTTTACTACATTCAACATGAAGGAAAACAGTAGTTAAGCTGATATATGTCTAGACTCATTTGTGCTTTATTATTATATATTATGTGCATTCAATCCAAGTTCCGTGCCTCAAAACTGGACTGTGGATTCAATTAGTTAGGCCAAGTTATAACAACAGTCACCAACAACTAGAACATTGTTTTTCCCTGCAATGCTTGTTTGATTTTCTCTTTGAGGAGAGTGCAGTTAATGGGTTTGGTTTTTTTTTACTTTTACCAAAAAGTTTTCAGCGAAAAAGACCAATGACCAAAAGACCAGCCGAGATTTTAATTATTGGTCAATGATCTGTCACTGAGTGTCCTTTGCTATATTTTAATAATGTGTTGATACGTATTATTAGCTATTAGTCTAAAAATATGAGAATAGATTTTTTTTTAAATCCAGTTCCCAAGTGTCCAAGTAACATCTTCAAACTTTATATTGTCATACACATGCGATCTGAAACTGTAATAGATTAATCGACATTAATTGATTCTTCCTAACTAGATGATCATTTCAAAATCAGTGCTGAATATTTTTGTAAATTCCACTGTTGGTTAACATCAGAAACAATGTATTGTTGGAATCTTAATTTTTTTTTTAAAAAGCAACATGCTTTACTATTTTTTCGGCTTTTTTGTAACAGCAAATTTGAAAACTTGTGGATAACAACAATAATAATAATTTTGATTATAGTGCTGATGGATTAAACATTAATGTTAGTTTAATTCACTGTGGCATTACATGGATAGTAGTCTAATAATTTTTTTAAGCACTGTATATTTTTTTTAAATACATTACATTACATACCTGCTATTAGCAGGTCCTTTAATCCACCCAGCTATGGTCCTCACATGCTCTGTGTTCCTGTATTGCAGAGGTATGTGCAGACCACATGGCCGCAGAAAGCCATGGTGACTCTTATAGACTACCCAGCTCCTATGGAGCTGTTTTCAAAAGCTGGAGAGCTGAGAATGCCATTTTCTGATGTGGTCAAATACTGCATTCTGGGTATCTCCATCATTCTCCTACTGCTGGCTCTGGGCATCTTAGCCTGGCAGATCTACAGATTCTGCACAGAGAAATACACTACATACACCCAGCAAGATGCAGGTGAGTAGGAATTACAGTAATACTCAGTGTAGTGCATATTGACAAGCCAGAGGGACTGTGACACAAATTATTAAATGTATGGTTGTGTCTGTTTTCTGCGATAGGGCATAATGATTTGCTGTATTCAGACGAAGGGCCAACGACAACAGGAAACTACTCAGGAGCTCCAAGTACCAAAGTAAGAGGAAACGTTTTCACAATTGAACACTAATGTGCACATGGTCTTGACCAGACTGTATAAACCAGGTTAAGAGAAAATCCTGCTTTGAGGAATCTGCTGTCTTTCAGTTGATACTTGGGATTTGTGCATCTGAACAAGGTGAATCTCTGAAATGTAATATATTGCTGCTAATTTCTTTTGGACACAGTTATTGAGTTACATGTTAAGATTCTGGAACAGAATTGGTGAGAAATGCAGGAAATATTTAGGACTGCTTAAAAAAAATGAAGTGAATTTTTCTGAAAATTGTAGATTCACGGTGTAATCAGGTAATGCCAATTTACTTAAACATGAGAATTTTCAGTAGGAAATTAGTAAAACAGGATGATATAAATACCACACAATTAAGAGTTTTAATATATTTTGTACCACAGAAGTCAGCATTTAGCATGTAACTTTACTAAGGACTGTTTTAGAGGACTGTCAGACAGAAGGCAGATAAGTAAACCACAGGCTGGGTGGGGTGTTTGTGTGGATGTGTTTGAGAAGTCGGGCAGTTTATTTGGATAGTCTGCTGTTTGCTTCATACCACATGACTGACCCGTGTCAGGAAAAGTTCTGCTGAGTGTAAAAACTTCCATGTAGAGTGTTAGAACAACGGCAAATGATAGCTAAATTAAGAGTGATGAAAATTGAGGACCACAGATGTAAACCTGAATGTAGGCAGCATTTTAATGTAGTATTACAAGCTGAAGCTACTACATCTAAATCACCTTGAGCACCTTTGTGATAGAGCAGGCAATAACAACTATGATGCAAGTGAAGGACTCTAGTCTAAGGACAGTTATAAATTAATACCCTTGACTGCTATGTACATGAAACCAGATCCATCATGACAGCGTGTACATGTGAAATATCTAAGTATTTCCTCGATAGATGTGAGTCTTTAAAGAGTAGAGGCTTAAAAATTAATTGTGCTCTGTGTTATAAAGGCTTATACAACTAGCCTGCTTTCTTTCTTAATTCCTGGGTAAATAGTGCCCATTTGTGTGTGCCTGCAGCTGGAGGATGTCAGCACAGAGGCCCACAGACTGAGTCGCTACCTGTCTCAGCCCTCGTTTCCCTCCTTAGCATCCACCGAGGCAGCTGGAGACAAAGAAGAGCAGGCAACTATTCAAAAGGTAAAACTGGTATTTTATCCAGTTTATATATTTTATTTTGGACAGACAGAAACCCAAGGTCCAGTGAAATTATTAATGAGAGACAAAACAGGAAGTATATTCATTTAGTGCAGTGTTGCTCTGTTGGTGTTTCTACAGTTATTTAAAGATCCAAAACTTAAAGATTCATAAAACAACACCAGCAACATCCGGCAATGAGCACCAATTATGCACAGCTTTTTAAAATATGTTATGAATGTATCACTTTTTTTTATTTAAAGTCTGCTAAATAAAGCTGTCAGATTAATTAAGTGGTGTAAAATTGAGATTTTCCTATCATTAAATAGAGATGCCAACGTTTAGGTAAACGCTACAAGCTGCTCTCTTACTAGTAAACCATAAACATAACCACATGGTGGCGCCAAGAGTGAGTTTATAGAGAGACAAGTTAAAAAATGCAGTGTAAGTATGCATACAGATACCCTTGCACTTTTGCATGAATTAAACTTATGCTCACAGATACATGTGTAGACTCATTTCTCTGGCTGTAGAAGCACCTCACCACAGTCATTAGGATTCATCTTCTGTCAACCAAAGATCTCTGAGCTAAATGTCCTGTAAATCCTTCTGGCATCTGTTTAGATATTCAGGATGAATCAGGTTGACTAAAAGATAAGCAGGCTGAATTTAATTTTACATTCTTTTCCTAATTCTTTTCCTATTTGAGTATGTAACAGAAATTTAAACATCATTAAAAAAAATGTCCCATCAATCCTCACAAAATAAGATTAACAGTAAATGACTGATGACACAGTTTCAGGCAAAATCAACTACAGTCTTTGGGTCTTTCCTAACATATCCTCCCGTATCAGGTGGATGGATCATTACGATTCTCCGTCTACTATGATCAGATGCAGTCACGTCTGGTGGTCACCGTGCTGCAGGTGGAGGGGCTTTTGGAACAGAGTGAGAGCCGAACCCTCCAACCATTTGTTAAAATACTGCTCATGTGGGCTGGATCAGAGGCTGTAGAAGTCGAGGGCTTTAAAGATGAAGAGGTAAGTTTGTCGTATTATTATTTTCCGTGAACTTATTTTCTTCCTTTTCTTGATACATATTTAAAAAATACAATCCACGCTGTCTTTGAGTTTTCATTCAGCACAGCATCTCTGTACTAAAGACAAAGGTGTCATAAATTACTGGTGTGATCCTCTTAGGGGGAAGGCTTGTCGCCTGTTCTGTGGACAGTACTGCAGGAGTGGCGTACTCGCATTGTGAAAGGCAGCTGTAACCCTTTATTTGGAGACCAGTTCAGCTGTGTTTTACAAGAGGAAAAGCTTCATCATATCAACCTAAGGATGGAGGTTCTGCACTACATATCTCTCATTCTTAAAAAATATTTGTTCAGGACTCAAACGGTATTGCTTGTATTAAATCATGCATGCAGTTTGCATGTTAGCTGTCACATTTCAAGGGCCAGAGAATTTAAAGCCATAAGCACTACAGCTATGTTACAGTACTTTAGTCTCTTTTCACTTGTTGAGAGAAAAAAGTATGAATGATAAATGTTTTTATCTGTTGTGGTGTAAATCATTTGGTGTCTGTATGCATCTCAGGTACGAGACTTTGATAAATTCTCCAGAAACACAGTGTTAGGAGATGTGAGGGTTCCTTTAGGACAGCTCAACATCTCCTACCCTCTGGAACTACAGGAGGATCTAAAGATACCCCAGAAGGTACTGCAGGGGGCGCACACACACAACACACAGCATGCACACAGGACTGGCTTTCAGTAGCATCTCAAGTAGTTGATGTTATGTAAAGGTGAAATACAGAGTATGTCAATATGATTATAAAACTATATAATAACTATATTTAGCCATAATAATAAAAATGAAAGCTAATATTCGGGGTGGCTGTAGCTCAGGTGGCAGAGCAGGTCAGCCACTAATCAGAAGGTCGGTGGTTCGATCCCAGGCTGCCTCCTGCCTGCATGCCAAATATCCTTGGGCAAGATACTAACCCCATGTTTGCCTACTGGTGGTGGTCAGAGGGCCCGGTGGCGCCTGTGTCCGGCAGCCTCGCCTCTGTCAGTGCGCCCCAGGGCAGCTGTGGCTACAATGTAGCTTGCTATCGCCAGTGTGTGAATGTGTGTGTGAATGGGTGGATGACTGAATGTAGTGTAAAGCGCTTTGGGGTCCTATGGACTAGAAAAGCGCTATACAAATACAGGCCATTTACCATATTCATTGTGTAAATGGAAATAATTAAACAGACATTTACAGACGTGACAGATGATAGTAAAAATATAATAGAGTACATTGTTATAACTATATAATCCTTCTTCATAGTCCACACAAAAATTGTTCCATTTTCAGAAAAGCAATCATTTTTGTTAGTGTTTATAGTACCTATGCCTAATATTTTGTCCACAGCATTAATGTACCACGAGTGAGGCAAAATATTAGGAGTAATTTAGAATTGCACAGGTGAACCCAAAAGTGCATTTGTGTAGCTAGAATTTTATTTTCCACAGAAAATTTAGTTTAACTTTTACTGGTTTGTGTAATTTGTGGATCGTATGGTGCCATCATTATTGTCAATGATATTTCAATAACTGAACATGGCATCCGTCTAAGCATCTAGTTTACTATAATAATGAATTATTATATTGGGGCAATAATAATTCATGTAATATTTTTTTAATTGCTCAAAGAAAAGAAAAATATATTTGTAACACTAGTGCAACTGAAACCACAGGATGACCTTTGCCTCTTTAATTTAAGATCAAACAAAAGAAAAAGATGTTATACTTTTGAGTTATGACTGTGGCCATTTAATACATTTTGTGCTTATGTGGTGATTTTTAGCCCTGCTGAATACTGTCATTTATGTTTGTGCCTGCAACTATATCACTTTTTTTTTTTTAAACTGTGCATAAATGTACATTATACTGATGCGTTCTCCAAAGGATCTTGTTGGAGAGGTGCTTTTGTCCCTGAAATTTCTTCCCACGTCTCAGAGGCTGGAGGTTGGCCTGCTAAAGGTCAAAACTGTCCTTTCTGAGATATCCCCAAATGCAGGTAAATTAAAAAAAGACACCTTCACACAAAAAAGACGCCAGCTTTGATGCACATACGGTTATAAATTCATGTAATCTGTGTATGTGTGTGTTGCACAGCCCTGTATGCCAGGATCAGCGTCCAGTGCAATCAGTTCAAGCTAAAGTACCAGAAAAGCTCTACAGTGGCTCGGTGCCTGGTGACTGTTTTCAATGAGGTCCTCTTGTTCTCCCTGCCAGAGGTTCATCTGGAGCGGTGTAAAATTTTGGTCTCTATATATGAAACTCGCCCAACAAGCAAATCAGCCAAACAGCTGATCGGACAGCTGAGTGTGGGGAAGGAGAAGAGTTCAGAAGATGAGCACTGGACTTTGATGATGCGCTCAGTACGTCAGCCAGTAGCAAAGTGGCATGGCCTACTGATCTGAAACACAGCAGAACCACCGCTATCATCATGGAGTGTTGTATTTGTATGTTTTTACCCTGAAAGCATGTGTATCAGACTGTTCAGGCATCTGCACTTGCTGAGGTAAAGACCAGACATGCTTGTCCTCCTGATCTCACAGTGACACAAAACTTTATTACTCTCCGTACTTACTGCTACTCAACGGTAAACGTGATGTTTGTAACAATGCTCCACTTTCTCAATGCCACACTAACATTACTCTCATTACTCAGTTTATGAGAGGCATTATTGACGAACTGTTGGTTCAAATGTTTATTTTGGTTGCTAAAGCAGAAACTGTACTTGTTGCTATCTACATGTAATTAGCGTGTACCTAGATCAGTACGAGAGGACTCGAAAAAATAATGAATGCCACAGTTATGATGATTAGTTGCTTTTTTTTATTTTTTATACAATGTGTATCTTTTAATCCACAATTTATTCTATGAAATGTAATATATGAGACATTAACTTCACAAGATAGAATGCAGTTGTTTAAAACTTCCCATGAATCCTTAATAAATTCCATCATTTGGTAACGGTCACAATAATGTTATTGGAGTATTAAGCCATGATTAACGTGATATCATTTTTAGCAGAATGGCAGTGCTGCGATAAAAGAGTGTTCTGCATATCACTCTTTTTGTATGAAGGGTCCAGCACAACTGAATAATTTAAATAATAAGTGCTTAAAAGCACTAAAATTACAAGTATGTTGACTTTTTCTCCTGATAATCAACATGTCCTCACCCTGCTCTGTGGCTAGAGTGCGCCATTTTGTGCACATGTGTGATAAATTGAACACAAGCGGGCGACTGTGTGCGAAGACAAAGTGTGAGAAATACTAATTACATTTACAGTTACAATTTAAGTATGAAATAAAAACATACATTATTGAAAAGTTTACAAAATAGCAAAATAAAGTGACTGGACAGAACAAAATTAAAGTAATTACCGCAAATTTTAAAAAGAATTAAAAAGTATAGAATATGTACCTTTGAAATAAGGTGATTAAGTGGAAGTGACAAAGCCACACGTGGAATATCAGAACCATCATAATTTCTTTGAATTTTCCAGTTGACTAATCCCAATAATTGAAGTTATCAAAAATGAAGAAATAAAAAAAACAAAAAAAAAACAACTTTGAATACATGTTTTAAAAGACTTGCTTCTGCTTTTAAGTCTCCTTTTTTAGGCTGTCAGGCAGGATGCTTTATCACCCAATCCATTAATGAGAAAAGAAAAAGAAGCCAGAAATGAGCTGAGCATGATTGGACAAAGGTTTAGGAAACCAGGGAGAATATCCACACAGCAAAGAGCAAAAACCCATGGTCAGGTGAGTAATATACAGGTACAGTGTTGTATTGCTTTTATTTTAGCTATGCCAGTCTCATTCAGCTAGCATGTGCTTCACGAACAGCAACGATTAGTTTTGAATCCTCATTATGATTGTTATGCAGAAAGCCAGGCTCTTTTTAAAATGTGATCCAATGAGTAAAATAAGCTCTTTGTTAAACATTCTTCTCAAACTCAGTGTGTCACTTTTTTTCACTGCACACATTCTGTAGCTGAATTTGAAACGGATTATGTGGGGTATGTTTTTCAAGCTAGAGCACTAGATTACAAAGAAAGCTTAAAATACACAAGAATGCATTTTGAATGAAGTTATTAATGTTACCTATTTATTTATGTTCATGTTGATTCTTTAAGTGCAGGTTATTGTGATTGTTTTTTCCCTCCCAAACCACTGTCTCTAACTTCTTATCTACATTCACGAGTCCCTCTGGAGTATCTTCGCTCTGAGTTGTTTGTGCTCAAAGTCCTAAGATGTTAATTGAGATATACTTCTATGTATTCATGCCTAAATTAATAACTGAATGCAGGATACCTCAGTAAAGATTCATTAGCACTTAGATTACCCGTGTGTCATGTTTACTCTCTTGTTTATTACTATGAAAATATCACAGACAGGAAATTGTGATAAAAAATATTTTATTGGAGTGTATTTCATATCATATTATATGATTAGAAATGCACAGTTCACACATGTGCTTTACTCAGCTGCATCTTTTCCCTGTAGAACAAAAGAAAACAGTACATATGGGTCTGTGTGTATAAAAACAGAGCATTCAGTGAAAACAAATCAAATTATTGTCTGTAGCCAATTTTATGAAATTCAAAGCAGAATTGGGATATTTCTTCTTATAACTTTGTGCAAAGTCTAAAGTGTGTGTACATTTACCTTGCCAGAGTCGCGGCTCTTAGCTCTCAGCTTGTTGACCTGGGACTCGGCAATGTCGGCACGTTCCTCGGCCTCCTCAAGCTCATGCTGGATCTTCCTGTACTTGGACAGATGGGTATTGGCCTGCTCCTCCTGTAACATTGTAATAAGTCAAAATTTCTTAGTGTCCAAAACGATGACAGTTTGTTTGCACAAAACTAAAATCTGACATAGAGTTGAGGGTTTTTTTTTCTGTGTGTGGTCCTTACCGCTTCCTCAGCCTGCCTCTTGTAGGCCTTCACCTTGAGCTGCAGCTTGTCAACCAGATCCTGCAGCCTGTTAATGTTCTTCTTGTCCTCCTCAGTCTATAAAAGAAAACACATTTTAAAAATGTGATCCACTGGTTGCTGGAAAAGGCTCCAGCCCCCCGCGACCCTGATAAGGATAAGTGGAACAGAATGGATGGATGTAAAATGTTAATGTGCTTTACCTGA
The DNA here is from genome assembly GCF_057381915.1 of Diplotaxodon limnothrissa. Lineage (NCBI taxonomy): Eukaryota > Metazoa > Chordata > Actinopteri > Cichliformes > Cichlidae > Diplotaxodon > Diplotaxodon limnothrissa. Next base: position 61,594,643 of record NC_140602.1, read on the forward strand.
TAGGTGAGCTCCTTCACTCTCCTCTCATATTTACGGACACCCTTAACAGCATCTGCACCACGCCTCTGCTCAGCTTCAACCTCAGCCTCCAGCTCACGCACCTTCAGAAAATTGAGCAAACTTTTAAAATCCATGGTTTATATATGTGTGTTTTCACACATATTTTTCAGTTGCACATTCTTCTTACCCTGGACTCAAGTTTCTGGAGCTGTTTCTTGCCACCCTTCATAGCCAGATTCTCAGCCTCATCCAGGCGGTGCTGCAGGTCCTTAACAGCAGCCTCAAGGTTCTTCTTCATCCTCTCCAGGTGAGCGCTAGTGTCCTGCTCCTTCTTCAGCTCCTCAGCCATCACAGCAGCCTTGAAAACATGACCTCAATTAACAGAGTGATGAAGACAAAGCTGAGTTGTATCGTCGTAGTGGACATGTGTATAAACCTACATCAGTGATGGCCTTCTTGGCCTTGTCCTCTGCATTTCTTGCTTCCTGAACAGTGTCATCCACTTCACTCTGGATCTGAACCAGGTCAGCCTCAAGCTTCTTCTTGGTATTCAGAAGGCTTGTGTTCTAAGACATGGAAAGTTTACATTTTAGGATGTTCATTTTAAGTTTGTCTAAAGAAACAATTAAAGTGTCTCTTCAAAAATGTTCACCTGAGAGTGCAGCAGACCAACACGCTCACTGGCGTCCACCAGCTCCTGCTCAGCGATTTTGCGGCTTCTCTCTGTCTGTTCCAGGGCAGCTCTAAGCTCCTCAATTTCAGCTACCATGAGACCGTTCCTGCGCTCCACCATAGCAGCTTGTTCCTTGAGGTCATCCTGAGACCTGACAGCATCATCCAGGTGCAATTGTGCATCCTAGTAAAAAAGAATATCAAAATTATATTCACATGAATAAAAAAATGCACTTGTGTACAACAGCTATGTGCTCTATCATACCTTCAGCTGTGCCTGGACATTTCTCAGCTGTTTCTGGGACTCAGCAGCCTGGCGATTAGCATGGCTCAGCTGAATCTCCATCTCATTCAGATCACCCTCCATCTTCTTCTTGATTCTCAGGGCATCATTCCTGCTCCTGACCTCAGAATCCAGAGTGCTCTGCATGGAGTCAGTCACTCTCTGGCTGTTCCTCTTGATCTGCTCCATCTCTTCATCTTTCTCTGCCAGCTTCCTGTCTACTTCACCTTTGACCTGGTTGAGCTCCAGCTGAACACGCAGGATCTTAGACTCTTCGTGCTCCAGAGTTCCCTAATCATATGAAAGAATGAATATGAAAAGATATTCATCTCTGCATTTGTAGATTTTACTTGTGTATAACTGAATATTTATTTTCAGAGGAGCTCCTCAGACAAAGATTTACCTCAGCCTCTTCAAGAGCTGTCTGGATCTCAGACTTCTCTGTCTCCACCTGCTTCTTGGCCTTCTCCAGCTCATGAATGCTCTTTCCAGTCTCACCAATCTGTTCAGTCAGATCGGAGATCTCCTCTGCAGAGGCATGTGTGATATTGTTTAGTCTTAAGACATTAAAAATGAACACACGTTACTTGCACAGCATAGTAGGAACTCACGTTGCAGGTTCTTGTTTTCACGCTTCATGGTCTCCAGCTGATCCAAGGCTTCCTCATAGGAGTTCTTCATCTTGAACAGTTCAGTGCTGAGAGAACGAGCCTCCTTCTGAGCTCCTTCCACCTCTGCCTGACCCTCCTCATACTTCTGTTTCCACTCTGCCAACACCTATATATACATTCGATGCAGTTATTCACCCATACTAAGAGAAACCATGAGTTTGTGTCTTGTTCAAGCAAAGTAAATGATGGTACCTTGTCAAAGTTCCTCTGCTTCTTGTCCAGGTTAGCGGCCAGGCCATTAGCTCTCTCCACATCAATCATGAGGTCCTCCACTTCACTCTGGAGCCTCTGTTTGGTCTTCTCCAGAGAAGCACACTTGGAGTTAACAGCCTCGATCTGCTCCTCTGCCTCCTGAAGGCGCTGGGCCAGCTTTTTCCTTTATGAAAAAACATTGTTTCAGTAAAAGCTTATTGTTTTACTTGTTTTTTGCTCACATTCTTACTAACTAAATACTCACTTGGCTTCCTCAAGCTCCTCAGTGCGCTGGATAGCATCAGTTTCATATTTGCTTCTCCACTGAGCCACCTCACTGTTGGCCTTGGACATTGAACGCTGCAGCTCAGCCTTGGCCTCCTGCTCCTCTTCAAACTGTTCCCTCAGCAGGTCACAGTCGTGGCGAGCTGACTGCAGTGCATGGGCAAGGGCATTCTTGGCCTGGTGTAAGACACATCATTGCATGAGCAAAATGTCGGAATTACCAACAAAAAACTATACGCACTTTTACCATTTATGATGGATTCAAACTTGGGCCTTACAGCATAGGGATCACCTGCTCTGTCTGGTAAGCCATACCAGCCTCCATTGAAGTGTTTCTTACCTTAATCTCCTCTTCAATGTGTCTCTTCAGCTCCTCAATCTGCTGTGTGAAGGCCTGTTTGCCTCTGGTCAGCTGAGAGACGAGAGCTTCTTTCTCTTCAATCTGGCGGCTGAACTCACCTTGTGTAAAAATAGTCATCAAACTTTAGTTTGTGTTCAGTTTTTCTATCGAAAACAGAAGATCACTATAAAGGACTAAGTTCGGATCACTGCATGTTGTCTTATACAAACCATTTTCAGTAAGCAGACGTGCTCTCTGTGCACCCAAATCATTGATCTGACGGACATTTTCATCGTTTTTGGCCTTCAGTTCACTAAGTTGGTCCTCAAGAGTACGGCACATCTTTTCAAGATTTCCCTAGAGAGGGAGAAAAAGATTCATCAGTGACAAGCTTTTATATCATCACTATTTGCTGGTGATTTAAGTATTAAAATAAATGCATTTTGTTGTTTACCTTTGCTTTAGCGACAGCTTCCATGTTGCTGGACAGGTCGTCAATCTCCATCTTGTATTCACTCTTTTCCTTCTCAAGCTTCTGCTTCACACGTTGGAGGTTGTCGATCTGCTCTCCCAGCTCAGCAACGCTGTCAGCCTGCTTCTTGCGCAGAGCAGCAGCGGTGGCTTCATGCTGCAGAGTAGACTCCTCCAGGTCACGACGGAGCTTCTGGAACTCAGCTTCACGCTTCTTGTTCATCTCAATCTGAGCAGCAGTTGCACCACCTGCTTCCTCCAGCCTTTCACTGATCTCTTCAAGTTCCCTGGAGAGGTCAGCTCTCTGCTTCTCAACCTTGGCGCGAGCAGCACGTTCAGCCTCAATCTCCTCCTCCAGCTCTTCAATACGAGCCTGTTGGATTAGATGTGTGTCTCCTCTGAGTAAACTTTCAAATTTAAAGTACAACGCAGAAAATATGTATGGACTATCATTTGATGTAACATCATGTATCATCTACCTGAAGCTCCTTGATCTTCTTCTGAAGCTGGGCACCCATTGACTGCTCATCCTCAATCTTGCTAAGGAGCTGACTGATTTCAAAGTCTTTCCTGTGAAAATAATAAGTTGCATAATTAATAAATGTACATATTATGTCCAATCCTTAGAAGGATGCTTGTCATAAAGGGGGGAAAAATGAAAGTACTTTTTCAGTTTCTCATCAGACTGCTGCTTGTCATTCTCAAGATCCATAATGGATTCCTGGGCGAGCTTCAGATCACCCTCCAGCTTCCTCTTGGCTCTCTCAAGGTCCATACGAAGCTTCTTCTCTTGTTCCAGAGAACCCTCAAGCTGCACAATGACATGACTTTGTTATTCTCTTGTTCAAGAAGAGGTTTCTTTTCTCTCTCTGTTTTGCCATCACCTGTGACATTTTCAACTTACATCATCAACTTGCTGCTCAAGCTTGGTCTTGGACTTGGTCAGAGTGTTGACTTTGTCTTCCTCAGACTGGAGGTCATCAAGAGTCTGCTGATGAGCCTCCTGAAGAGCTTTCTTCTCCTTAGTCAGCTTAGCGATGCTCTCATCTTGAGAAGCCATCTCTTCAGTCAGATTCTTCACCTACATTTGCAATTACAGTGTTATTAACATGTGACTGTATTGTTGTATACATGTTGTTTAATCTGCTAGGTATAATCCAAATGTCAAACCTTGTTCTCAGTGGCATGTTTCTCCTTCTCTACTTTAGCCAAGGTAAGCTCCAGGTCATCGATATCTTTCTTGAGCTCAGAGCATTCATCCTCCAGCTTTCTCTTCTTGCCAGTGAGCTCGGCATTGATTTCTTCTTCATCCTCCAGTCTCTCAGTTACCTCTTTGAGTTTTGCCTCCAGCTGAATCTTGCTCTTGATAAGTCCCTCACATCTCTCCTCAGCATCTGAGAGATTCTCTGATTCCTAGTTTGCATTGGAAGAACACACATGAACACGTTAACATTTTATGGTAACAAAATAAAAGGGCACAGCTTCTCTTGATATCTACTTACAGATGCCACTTGGAGCTGCAGATCGTTCTTCTCCTGCAGAAGGGACACCATCTTCTCCTCTAGTTCCTTCTTCTTGGCCAGGGCAGCAGCCAGATCTGTTTTCATCTTCTCATAATTCTCCTTCATCTGCTGCAGCTCCTTCTCAGTTTCAGCAGTCTTGAGCAGAGGCTTGATCTTGTAGTACACCTTCATCCATGGCCAGTGTTTGACATTCATGAATGAGCGGATGTTGTACTGGATGGTGTAGATGGACTCCCTGTGCACAAGAGATTTCCATTATTGACAAAGTTATTTTTCACTGTTTTTATTCTGGCTCATTGCTCTTAATTGCTGTGTTCAACATACCTCCTCTCCGTCATTTTGACATACTCCTTTCTCATGAGGAAACCACGGCAGACAGCCTGAGTCATGGTGACCAGAGCTGCCAACTTTTCATCTCTCATCTCCTCAAGGGTACCCAGGAGACCAGCCTTGAAGAACACCTAAATGATCACAAGAGAGAATTATATTATAGTAAGCATTCAATTAGAAATGATTCAGAAAGTAAATGTAAATCTACATCAGGTTTGCGGAATTTTATGAACGTACACAGTGAAAGGCTTGCTAAACTAATGACATGCTATTTGAGAAACCTTGTGCCTCCTGTGTAGACACGTCTGCATTACATATGGGAGTTGGTTTATTGTCTACCATACAATATCTCATGTGTGCACAAAGTAGCATAATTTATGTCAAATGAGCCACATAAAATAATAAGAATTTTTAAAACAAAAAAGAAAACATAACGATAAATGTGTCAAATAGTTGATTAAATGTACTTTGAGAAAAAATAGGAAAATTTTGATTTGAACTTCATGTGTAACTATGATAATAAATCCAGGGCTATTGAAATTTGGGGATGGAAACTTGTTGATGTTTTACTTGAGCTTCTTTTTAGTTTTCATCCAGTTCACTGACCTTACTTCCTTCAGTTTTGTCCAAAAGTAATTGTTTTAAGCAGACAGATTTTTAAAAATTAAAAAAGTAATTTTATATTCATGCATGGATCTATAGTAATGCAATCAGGCTGTTTACCTTAGTGTGTCCAAATCTGTACTGGTCGTGATCAACATCAATTGATCCAAGCAGTTTCTCTGCAGCCTTCTTGTTGTCAATGAACTGGCCCTCAGGGATGACGCTGGCATTCAGTACCTTGTATCTTTTGTGAGAGAGTGATTTGTCAGTGTCAGCATTTTCTTATCATATTTTGAATCAAAAGTCCACGAGGATATTAATTGCACCTCTGTTTGAAGTCACCATAGAGGATTCTGCTGGGGAAACCTTTTCTGCAGATTCTGATACCCTCCAGCACACCGTTACACCTGAGCTGGTGGATGACCAAGAAGTTCTCCATCAGACCTGTAGAACAAAAATGTTTGAGTTCATACTGTGAACAAACACTAATTTGCTGTTTTCTAATCCAAACCTGTGCATGCAGGCACACAAATTATGTTGGGTTACCTGGAGTCTTTGACTCGTTAGGGATCAGGCAACGCACAAAGTGAGGATGGGTGCTTCTCAGGTTTGTCATTAGCTTGCCCAAGTTCTCCTGTAGGTACACAAAAGTACATTTTTGTCATGAAAAGTAAAAATAAAAAATGTATTATTTTACATTTAATTTACTTCTCAAACCTTACCCTGAACTGTGAAGACACAGTCTGCATGGAGCCACCCTTCTTCTTGCCACCCTTCTTGCCAGTCTCTGTTTTTTGTTTGTGAATTGTAATTAAAAACATTGTGAGACTCGTAATACCAAACAAAACTTAATAACATGTAGAATATGGAAAATGTATGTTTTCAGTTACATCATACCTTCAACTACAGGTGGATACAGAAGACTCAGCAGTTTAACTGAGGACTTCTGGTAAAGTTGCACCACAGACTCATTCAGTGGGTCCTTGTTCTTATCCAGCCAGCCACTGATGTTGTAGTCCACAGTGCCAGCATAGTGCACCAGGGAGAAGTGGGCCTCAGCCTTGCCCTTGGCAGGTTTTGGCTTCTCAAATGCTTTGCACTTGCCAAGATGCTGGTCATATAGTTTGTTCTTGAAGGATGTGTCAGTTGCCTTGGGGAACATGCACTCCTCTTCAAGGATGGAGAAGATGCCCATGGGCTTGATGAAGGTAAAGAAAAGAGATATGTCACCAAGTGGCACTTTTCCTCTATTATAACAAAACTGACACAAAAAAGATATAAGATTCAAACATGAACTTGAAGTATACCTTTTCAATAAGCTCAATGCAGGCAGCCAAGTCCATGCCAAAGTCAATGAACTCCCAGATAATACCCTCCTTCTTGTACTCCTCTTGCTCCAGGACGAACATGTGGTGGTTGAAAAACTGTTGCAGTTTCTCATTGGTGAAGTTAATGCACAGTTGTTCCAAGGTGTTGAACTGTGAGGGGAGAAAAGGGTAGGGAAAAAATCACTAAGCGGGATCTTATAATTGAAGTAGAGTTTCCCCATTTGTTAGCAATAAAGCTTACATCAAAGATCTCAAAGCCAGCAATATCCAGGACACCAATGAAGTAATTCCTTTGCTGCTTTGTGTCCAACATCTGGTTGATACGGATGACCATCCACAAGAACATCTTTTCATAGATGGACTTGGCCAGGGCTGTCACAGAGTTATGCACCTAAAAAAATAAAAAGGGAAAATTTGATTGAATCACAAAATGCATTTAAGACCAAATATTTAACAAACATATACCTGGCAAATAATTATCTATTAAATCTGGTACATGATTATGTTTCATTTGATCCAAATACGCTCTGATTTAAGCAGCGCATGTTTTTTGTACCAGTTTGTCTCATTTACCTGAGGTACAGTCTGTCCCTTGGTGACATACTCATTTCCGACCTTCACTCTGGGATAGCACAGAGCCTTCAGCATGTCAGCAGAGTTCAAACCCAGCAAGTAAGCAACCTTGTCAGCATCTGAAAACAGCAATTTATAACATTATTATACAGTACATACATTATACAGTATGTGACAAGGATTTTTTAGTCTAATTGGCAACCATACTGCTCTTATTCACAAGTATTTTTTTAACTAAGTACTCACCCTCTGTGCCATCAGGCTCAGCTTGCTCCTCACGCTGCTTCTGCTTGAACTTCATGTTACCATGATGAAGCACAGCACCAGTCATTTTGTAGATGCTCATCTTCTCCTCATTACTGAAGCCCAGGATGTCAATAGCATTCTGTTCAAAAGTGTCCACATAAAACACTGCATAAACACTTTTTTTTCTTAAAGACAAACATCATTGATATTTTAATTATAAATCAAATCTCACTCACATCTGTTGCTTCCAGCTCAACTTTGTCATCAATGCTGGCCACAGTAATCTGACCCATGCTGCACATGGGGAAGTCGTAGGGGTTGGTTGTGATGAGGGCTATTTCTGGAAAAAAGAATAAAACACAAGTGTTTAATAAATTGTTTAAAATGAGAACTGTGCAACAACTTTGGTTTTGCTGCTTACCAAGCAGCTCTGGCTTGTGGTTTGTCATCATCTGGTAGAAGATGTGGTAACCTCTCTCATCGGGAAGCTGGAATGTCACTCTAGACTTCTCCAGCAGATCTGCAGATTTTGATCAAATTTTGAAGTCACAGTTTGTCCCAAAGTCAGATGAGCTACTCACATTGTGAATTTGTCACTTACATGTCTCAATATCAGCACTAGCCAGTTTGCCAGTTGTGCCAAAATGAATCCTGATGAATTTACCCTGTTTGGAACAAAAGGAGCTGTCAAAGTCACGCAACAATCATAACACTATTTCTCCTATCTAAAGATCACTCCATACTTACAAAACGAGAAGAGTTGTCATTCCTCACAGTTTTGGCGTTACCGTAAGCCTCCAGCAAGGGATTGGCTGCAATAATCTGATCCTCCAGGGACCCCTTAAACCCAGGTTTAAGAAATATATGAGAAAATTATTTTTCTTACTGAAGTATATTTTGTAATGATTTTACTAATCTTATCACGTTTGTGTACCTGCATTTTGTTTTGGTCCTTCTTCTTATCTCCACCAACTGAGATAGTGGCAAAGTACTGGATGACACGCTTGGTGTTCACAGTCTTTCCGGCACCAGATTCTCCACTGGGTGTAGACAAATACTTTTAAGAGTTTGTTCGAAATGCTGAACTATTTTAAACAAAGTCAAACAATGTGACACTTACGTGATCAAGACAGACTGGTTCTCCCTATCTGTTAAAATGAAAAAGGAGTTCACTATGTATTTCTGTAGTTATCACCATATATATGATTAAATATTTGATTTTTGAGTTAAAGGCATACCAGTAAGCATGAACTGATAAGCGTTGTCAGAGACAGAGAAGATGTGGGGTGGAGCCTCCATACGCTTCTTGCCTCTATAGGCAGCGACGACTTCAGAGTCGTACACTGGGAGCCACTTGTAGGGATTTACTGTGGCGCAGAACAACCCAGAGTAGGTCTAAAAGTGGTTAAAGAGATTTTTTAAAAAGTGGATGTTAATTAACAGTTGCTGTTAGAAGAGTAATTTTAAAAGTTTTGCTTCTTAGGAAGACAGTCTCACATAGATCATCCATGCTGCATAACGCTCTTTGAGGTTATACAGCACAGAGGCTTCATTGAGGTGGGTCATCATGGCCATGTCCTCAATTTTGTCGAACTTGGGAGGGTTCATTGGGGAGACGTCGTCTTCTTTGACTGTCCTGTCCTGCAACAGCACATTGATCACGATGAGAATTTGTCACATCTGACTCTCAGTAAACTCTAACTTTATAATACCGACCTCCTGAGTGTCCAAGACTTTGACGGTGACATTGGCACCATCTTTCTTGATGATAGTACCCTTCAAGTACAGCTCTTTGGCATCAGTCACATAGCAGGCAGACTTGGCATCAAAAGGTTTGTTCTGAGCCTCAATTCTCTCCTTCTCTGGCTTACGGAGGTAAATGGCAGCTTTGCCATAAACGGCCATCTCTGCGTCCGTACTCATGGTGGCGGTTTACTTCTATGATGTTATGACAAATAAGTGTAATCTTAGACAAATATGTTAGAGTTATCGCTGAGTTCTTGTGAGTGGACAGCTAACACCTTAACATCAAAGACAAATAATCCGTCCATCCATCCATTCGCTTCTGCTTATCCTTTGCAGGGTTGCGGGGCGTGCTGGAGCCTATCCCAGCTGTCATAGGGCGAGAGGCGGGTACACCCTGGACAGGCCAGTCCAGACGCCAGTCTGTCGCAGGGCCAACACACAGGGACAAACAACCATTCACACTCACACCTAGTGGCAATTTGGATTTTTTCCAATTAACCTATCCCCACAAGCTGCATGTCTTTGGACGGTGGGAACCCACGCAAACACGGGGAGAACATGCAAACTCCACACAGAAAGACCCCGGCCTGATGTTGGAATTGAACTCAGGACCTTCTTGCTGTGCGGCAACAGTGCTAACCACCGTGCCACCGTGCTGCCCAAAGACAAATAATATAAAACATAAAATACTGACAATTTTAAATAGTTAAAAGTTGTCCATACCTGACTCTGTTTCTGTCAAAAGTATGTTATATTGCACAATCCTGTTGAACACATATGAGATATTGTCAATTACTTGGAAAATACTTGTTTTTAAAAAAGTAAATAAATGTATTTATTTAAGTACTATTATAATAATAATGAAGATACTACCAGTTCCAAAGCAGATAGAAGACAAACCTACCACAAGCAAAAGTCTTCTTCTTCTACCACAGAGTGATGTGCTCTCGCGGACTGCTTATATTCAATGCAGCATGCTTACCCGACAAAGTTATATATGGGAGAAATGCCAAATGTGGTGTGGATACCAGAGTGAGCAGACATCCGCTGAAACATAGTGCAAGGACATACTGTACATCAGCTTTCACTTCTAAACATCCTTTAATTAAAGCTATTTTTAAAGAAAGCAAAGGATTTCTCACTTAAAAACAATTCAAAGTATCATGTCCACATTAAAGAAACAAGGTGCAAAAGAAAAGGGGATTCCAAAAAATGCTTTGTGTTTTTTCAAGTTGCAGTTGTGAAGCTGATTTATTTTATGAAGCATCTCCAAAACAATGATTCCCCCTGGTTGCCTTTGCCATATTTTACACTACAGGTTGTATTTCAGCTGTATTTTTCAGGACAGTGTCACACAGATGAAGATCTACTTACAGCTGAACTTTTAATGAAAACAGCTGTCTGCACAGGCTGCAAAGCGGCTCATTTTTCACTGACGGTGTATGAGTGTAACCACAACTCCAGTGTTTAGAGACTTCAAGTCTATTTTCTAATAATATTTGAAGATAGACTTGAACAGTACCTTATTGTTACACTTACACAATGATTTACTATCATTTAATTCCATTGACCTGTATAAACTTTGAAATATTTTTGTTTGTTTTTCTTATTAATTTATTAGTACAAAGTATTTGTATTTGTAATATGTTCCTACTGATTTACCAACTAGATTAAGACGGGAAAGTAACCGCAAAAATGTCTGATTTTCATGAGCAGTTTAGGATAATGCCAAAGATATCCCACTTCTCTTTTGATACAATCACAACCTGAATTGCAAGCTAAGCTCATACATGATGCTATCTGAGACTCAGGATGCTTCATTAGAAGGATGAGGATATAAAAACATGAAAGAAAACATTAAAAACTATAAACATCGGTTTATAATTAAGGAGACACTGAAACAATTTTATACAATTCAACAGTTTCTTTCTGTGTCTTAGGGTCATTTCTGGAATGCCATAAATCCAAGTTGGCCACAGCTGTTGCCATGCCACACAGATTAGTTAGAGATATATGTTGGAATGGCAACGTTCAATGCTTCAAGTGGGAATTGTGTGTTGGAATTTATTAACACTAGGTCAAGTCTGCGGTGCCAGGCCAAGTACAAGGTCAAGTTTTTACTGTAGGTTAAGGATGGCAACTAAACACTGTGACAAATGAATGTCGTGTTTGCTGCTTTGTAGATGTTTTAGCACAGCTAATAATATGTGTGCCTTACGAAACAAAGTGAGCCTTCTTACAAGGCTCATTTTGAAACCATTGCTTACTTTTTGAGCGCTGCTGACAAGCTGCACTCAGTGGAGAATCATATGTGGGGCAATAGCAATGTTATTCATAATTATGGTAAAAACAATAAATAAACAGACAAATGCAGGACAATAGTTAGATTTCCAGACTGTTTCTTTAAAAAACCTTTTTGAATGAGCTATCAATAACGTATCAAACATATACAGTTAGCATTAATTAATATTAAACTATACTGCCAAAGTATATAATAATTAAGGTGTTGATATTCATATTAATATTGATAATCTGACCACAAATACAATCTTCTACAGCTCACACAGACTTGAATGCACTCAGTGTGTTTGCTTACAAAGCATACATTAAACACGGCCAGGAAGGCAGCTCATGGTTACTTGAGTTCAGCATTTGTCGCTAGTACGTGCATCTAATGTTTCATACTTCCATCAGCAAATGCACACTGTTAATAATCCCCACTTGAATTAGCATGAATATAAATTATATAGGGGTTTTAAAAACACAAAAAGACACTTTGCATTCTATCTTTCTAATTAAAAATGTTAATTTTATTTGATAAATTTATAATATATAAATACTAGGATGATTCGAGTGATGTAGGTCCTTAGCAAGAATATCCAGATTTTTCTGTTTGATTTTCTTCTCCCTAATTTGCATCCTCATATGCACCCAGTGTCTGTTTTGAAAAGGAATATTGCTTGCTTTCTGCCACCTGGTGACAGGCTGCACTCAGCTGAGATTTTCTTATGTCTATAGAAAAAATGTTATTGTTAATTACAGCAAAGAATAAAAAGACAATGCAGAGCAATAGTTGGATACAATATTTTTATTACAAACCTTTTTGAATGAGCTACCAATGATTTATAAAACATATGCAATAATAAGAAAATTTAATTCATATTTACTGAAGATTAAACAATTTGTCTAATGCATTTTTTATAAGTGGAAAAAAGTTATATACATATATTTATAGGTAATTTATAGGTAATTAATTATTTAATGTTTTTATACACTTCATAATTTTAAAAGCACATAATTGTTGGGCCAGAGTGATCTAACACATAAACATATTGCACAAACAACTTTCACGTCTTCTACTACATACACAGATATGAATGCATTCAGTGTGTTTGCTTACAACGCATAAGTTAAATATATAACATAAACCAAATATGGTCAGGAAGACAGCTGATGGGTACATGAGTTTAGCATTTGTCGCTAGTACGTAGATCTCATGTGTCATGTTTCCATCACCAAATGCACATCCTGAATTGTTCATAATCCCTACTTAAAATAGCTCATGTCAAGTCCCTTGTCAAATGGTTGGACCAATTAATGACAAAACACACATTTCAAACTTTTATTAATGGATATATTTTTAATTTTAATTAAAAATATTAACAAACAGAAAATGATTTTTAAATTGTCATCAATAACTTGTAATGCCATTGTGTAATAGTTTCATAATAACTAAATTATACAAATAATTTCATGTGATTAGCTGTAAGAGATATCTCTCAGGCATTCACACTCATATGTCAACCTATTAACACTTCAACCGACTCTGCAGACACAGCTTCAAGTCCACTTTTGGCACATGCACATCACTGCAGTTTCAATGTCAACCTAATTCCACTTGTTGTGCAATACAATCACTGAAATGTCACAGTCTTTAGTATGACAAACTTCTTAAACATTTCGACATGAAATTTTCACTCGGTAAAAACACAGTCTTGGAATTTGGATTCTCTAATGTTTATTTTGACACTTGTGCTGGTCAATAATACTTTTTAATGTAAATAATATATATATATATGTGTGTGCATGTAAGAAGCTTTCGTGATCATGGCAAACCTAAGAAATTTGGCATTTAGGTATCTTTGATTAGCTCCTTCATCCTGATACAGTGACAGCAAGTCAAGCTCTATCATGTGGTGTGTTTAGGATCCCAACAAACTGAGGCCACAGCAACAATGTGAACTTGTCATCGAGCACATACAGGACAAATATATTACATTTCCAACTCTCTTGCTAAGTAAGTGCAATAATGATAAAACGAAGCTTAAGTTTGTTTTTCTAATCTCAAGCTTCTCATTTATTTCACTTTCATTTCAGTGGGTTTTATTTTTTTTTTTTGGTTTTGGTTTGGATCTGACACGCTTCATTTTGGCACGTCTGACAATTTTAGAAACTTTGACACACATATACTATGTCCCTTTACAACTAATTTTTCTACACAACAGAAAGAACCTCTAGAAAAAACTGTTTTGCAGAATATACTCAGAATTCTTTTTCTTTGTAGTAGTTTTTATCATATTTTTAAAAATCTGCAAAGCTTGCTATGTGTAACTTGGGATATTGTCTGTGACTTGGGATGTTCCTTTCACTGTAATTAAAAGGTTTTCCTTTCTATGTGTATAAGACCCAGATTTGAGAAAAGTGTTCGTCCAGCAGAACCAGTCAAAATATGGAGCATTGTCTCAATTTGTGGGACAGGGGAACAAAGAATAAAAATGCTTCCACAGAAAGAAGTTCACCCTAGGTGTGGTGTGGATGATTTATACTAGGAGTGTCAAACTTAAGGTTTGTGCACCACATCTGACCCACGAGATAATTTCATATGTCAATTATTAATGGCCCGTTGGTATGTGAGAATCTTCAGCCCTGCTGAGAATCCATGCTGGCAGGGGTGGGATTTTATGTTTTATTTTGATGGGCACAACACGCAACCAATCCCACGTGAAGACAGACTAGGATCGTACCATTATGTGAATGAAGGAAGGGGGGCAGAAAGAGGAGTTGGCTAAAGTGATACCAATTTTTATTTTTCAACTATTTCCATTGTGGAGGACAAAAGGTTTTAAATTTGTTCAGGCCTATGAAAACATTATACACCTTATGCATACAATTTACAGTTCAAAATTGAATATTACATAAAATAAGCTTTATACAAAGTGTCTTTGAATAGCTCAGTGTCTGAGAGTCTAAATTAGTCTCACAGACCTTAATGTGCACTTGAAGCTATTTATAATTCTTAATTTGGTTGATCTTGTTGGTTGCTAGCCTTGACTATCAAGGCAAGCAACCAGTAAATCCTGCCTAATTCTTAACTTTCCTGTTGTCCTCCTTCATTGATTGTGGTTTTCCGGTGTTGCTGTCTCCTTCCTTCCTTTGCCTCCACCATGGTGGGGTGGACGTAACACAAGTGGGGGCTCGTCCAGGATCTTTTTATGCTGTGGACAACTTAAATTGATGAAATTGTGTCGTGAGTTTAGGGTGGCTATGTTTCATGGTTGCGGTTGAAGATGAGTTTTGACCTGCTTAATTTTGTTAATCAAGCTAGCATTGAAAAGATTGACTTGTGTCGCAAAGACGACTTGTTAAGTATTGCTTAACAGTGGTGTGCACTTGAAGCTATTTATAATTCTTAATATGGTTGATCTTATCCTCACTACAGACAAGCATCAGTTTTGGACTTTTAACTATTTTCATAACTTTTACAGCCTTTCCTACCTCCCTTTATATTACAGAAAGAAATTAAGCAATAAACAATTAAATGACAGAAAAATTTGTTTTTCACTTTCTACTATAGAATTTCAGGTTCTTTTACCACTACAGTTAAAAAACAACAACAAAAAAATGGACAGTGTGGGGAATGAGCTACAAGAACTTTTTCTGTAATTTTACCCATTTAAGTCCATAGAGTCATACTGACAGATTTCTTTCTTCGTCACAGCAGCGTTTTCTTTATCATGTAGAAAAACTGTTAAATATGTGACTTCTTTACACTGACTGAAAAACGAGTTTAAATGGTTCAAAGTGGGCTGTATGTGGCCCGCAATGTAAAATTCTTTTCACACCCCTGATTTATAACATTAACTGATAAAAAATTAATTGATATTTAAGTAACTATTTACCATATTACATTATATTTCTCACTTCTGTTGCAAAAAGCCCCAAAACATTAGGCAAAGCGATTGTGGCTAACATTTACTGTACAGTTCTACATTAACAATATTTTTATTTACTGACAGAAAGAATATTTAATATAAAGGTCAAGTGATGATCTGTGACAGAAACGTGTTACAAACAACTGGTATTGTTTTATATTTCTCAAGATCCTTAGTGCTTCTCAAATCAAACGGTTATGCTTGACGTGTATTAAATCCTTATATTAGCTACCTTTCACAGATAAAGAAAAAAATAAAGGCAAAGGATCAATTTAAGGGCAACCATTTAATCTTTATTGTTTCAACATAAACCATATCACATTATATGATACAATAAATTGAAATGAAGTACAATTTACATATATTAATTTAAATAAAAGAGAAAGTGTGTGTTTACTGCTATTTGAGATATTGTCTAAACTGATATATATATTTACCTTCCCAGAGTCATAGCTCTTAGCGCTCAGCTGGTTGATCTGAGACTTGCAACATTAGCATCCTCCTCATCCTCCTTGTGCCTGTACTGGATCTTCCTGCACTTGGACAGGAATTCCCTGGAATACAAACACAGCAAAATATCTAAATGTTCAAAACATGTAAATGTTGGAAATGGACCATTAGATCTATTGTCCTTGAAAAAACTGAATATTTTTACTCACATTTTAAGTTATAAATGCCTTTTTAATTAATTCCATATGTGTGCTTGTCCCTATAACATCATCTCATTTAACTGCTGATATTTTAACACTCAGTGGATTTTAGTGTGTTTTATTTTACAGTGATTGCTTTAAAAACCAAATTGCATGTGAGGAAAACGCTTTTTTGTACTGAAATAAACAATTATACTTGAGGTTTAAAACAGTCTGACTGAATATACACAGTGGAGGTTGGTGACAGTCGATTTAATGGTCTGAAGGAGCCGATTCTGTTGTTATACATAATAGAGGGTTTAGTACTTTTTTTTAAAATGTACAAAATTCTGGGCAGCTTTTCTTTTTGGAAAGATTTAGGTCATTTGTTCTAAATAATAAACTGATATAGAAATTGTATAGTTACTGGGGTCTTTTGCATGCAAATGCAGGCACATAGGTATTATTGTAAAATATTTGGAATGACTTTGAGCAAAGATTTAATTTGATGTAGTTCATGTTAATTCCCTTCAGGTTAATGTAGTTTCAGAAAACCTCCATGTATAACATTCTAAACTATTTTGACTTAACTTTACAGGAATGTCCAGTGTGCCCCAGTCTCTGCGAGAACTTTTGGCCTTCACTTTTGTGTGAGTGCGGTTTAGTGTTCAGAGTGCACCAGTTGTTTGCTAACTTGGAGTGCAGTAACACACATGCTAGGTCTGTGTGTGCAACATGTTTTAGGGCTCCACTATCATAGCCATGAAATATGAGTAGTTATAAAGGCTACTGCAGTGGTGATTGTAAGAGTGAGCATGTGTTTAAAGAATGGGAGGGTAAAAAGCTGTCTCTGAGCTGCTCCAGTTGTTCACCCGTCACGAAATACCTTTGATTTGACAGTACTTAGTGTTCTGTACTGTTCACATTGGCTACAAATTATCCGAAAGCTTTACATGCAATTTTTTAAAAATGAATATGTCACATTAAACTGCCCTGCACAAAAGAAATGAAACTGTTACTGTGCTCAGTTGCATAGATAAAAGTGTTTGCTTTGTCATAAACACTTAAAAAACACACTGCAGCCTCCAACAGAGCTCTGAGTTTGTTCAAAACTTCTGGTTAGATAGCTGGAAGCCATTACTTAACTATTCATTGTGAAACAGAACACACCGTTTCGGTTTGAGTAGTAAAAATGCTTGTTATTGCTGATTCGTGACAAACACAACGCCCCTAGCAACATACACCTATTAATCTTATGATATATTTTAAAAATTCATTTCTTCCCGTGGTAATCCAGTTGTCTTCATTTAAGCAAGATAGCTTTTAAAACCAGGAGTAAATGAGGAAATTGGTTCCTATGCACCTCCCCTATGAGGAAAGGGGAAGAAAACAAGAGCCATGCAAATGATATGGAATTTTTTTTTGTCTGGGGTGACTGTCACTGAATTATTAATGGTTATGTAATATAATATATATTTAACTTTTTCCTGTCATGTTTTCAGTTGCACTGACCTCACATGTTTATGCTGGCTCACAGAAATTTAATGGTACACACACAAACAGATTAAATTTATAGATAGATGAATGGATTGACGGATGGATCAGTCATCATAGTCTCAGTCTGATGATGAGAAAGTAAAAGCCATATCAGGTCAAAAGGGTGGTGTTATATATTGATATGCTTAGTTGTTGTTTGGCAGGAAGCCGTGGAAAGAAACAACTGTGGGGAAGGTCCAAGCCCGGCTAAATAATGAAATACAATATGTTCTGGACCTCAGAGCAAAGCTACACACATTGGCGGGGTTGCCACATGCTCCAGGCCCAGAAACAGGACGACAGAGGGCTTAGACTCATTTTCACCACGAGAAAAAGTGCTTGTATTGCTCCCTTTTTTAGCTCCAAATTACTCATCAAGTGCCAAGGACCCTTTGTGGTCACATGGCAAAGGGGGCATGTTGACTATGAGGTTGTACAGTCTGACAGGGGAGGAGCCACACAGATATATCACCTCAACCTCTTGAAAGCATGGAGAGAGGCTGAAACTGTTTCTCTGGTGAGCATGGTTCAGGAGAGAGATCAGTTCAGGCCGGAGGTGCCACGTTCCACCATTCCTGCCTCCTAGATTATGATGACCATCTCACACAGGCGCAGAGAGCAGATGCTACTTTGCTGCAAAAGTGGTTTGCAGATGTGTTCTCCCGCCTGCCCAGCCATACAAATTTCATAGATCACCATTTTGAAATGGCGCCCTAGCATGACAATGCTTTTTTGGCCCTACAGGTTACCTGAACATAAAAGACAAGTTGCTTAAGAAGGAATTGGCTGCGATGCTTGATATGGGAGTAATAGAAGAGTAGCACAGTGCGCGGTTTGGCAAGGATGCCATAGTTTTTACAGTGAAGAAAGATGAGTTTATAGGGTTCTGTGTTGGCCACTGCAAAGTGAATGAAGTGTTGCAGTTTGATGCTTATCCAATGCGCAGATCAATGAGCTCCTGGTTAGGCACATTTTTTTAACTACACTGATTTTAACAAAGGGCATTCCACTCTGCGCGGTTTGTACCAATTTGTCACACTTCCATTCAGCTTGTTCAGAGCCCCTGCCACGTTCCAGCTCCTTATGGACCAGGTGCTGCATCCACACGCTGCATATGCTGCCGCCTACCTGGATGATGTCATAATCCACAGCATGTGCAGCGAGTGGCTGTAGTCCTGGCGTCTCTAAGGCAGGCAAGCTCACAGCCAACCCAAAAAAGTATGCAGTTCCACAGAGGGAGGTACAGTATCTCGGGTACCACTTAGGAGTCAAGCAGTTGCACCCGCATTTGGAGAGAACTACAACCATCACATCCTGCCCGCATTCCAAGACCAAAAAAGAGGTGAGATGGTTCTTGGGGTTGACTGGTTATTACCAACTATTTGTGCCAAACTTTGAGGAGCTGACCAGCCCTTAACCAATGTCACCCGAAAGGGGGTGCCAGATCTGGTCCAGTGAACTGAGCAGGATTTGTGCATGTGATGAAGGCTCTCTGTGGGGAGACCCTTTTCACACCCTTTAATTCTGCAGACTGATGCCTCAAACAGAAGAGTGGGAGCTGTTTTGTCCCAGCTTGTAAGGGGGGTCAACTGCCCGGTTGTATACATCAGCTGTGAAGTGTTAGAAAGAGAGGCCAGATAAAGAAGGAATGTCTGGCCATCCGGTGGGCGGTTGACTCGTTTCACTATTACATCCTGGGACAGTCATTCACCCTCTGTTCAGACCATGCCCAGCTGCAATGGCTCCACTGCATGAAGGTGGTCAGAGGGCCCGATGGCGCCAGTGTCCGGCAGCCTCGCCTCTGTCAGTGCGCCCCAGGGTGGCTGTGGCTACAATGTAGCTTGTCATCACCAGTGTGTAAATGTGTGTGTTAATGGGTCGATTACTGGTTGTGTAAAACGCTTGGGGTCCTTAGGGACTATAAAAGCGCTATACAAATACAGGCCATTTACCATTTACCAAGGATGCCAATGGCAAGATCACGCAGTAGTATCTGGCTCTCACCTTTGAAGTTAAAGGTGGTCGGGGGCGCAGATGATCATGGGGGATTTCCTCTCCCACTGGCGTGGGGGATAGGCTCTGCCGGATGGCTCCCTGGCCTCAGTCAGGCAATGGCAGTATGTGGCAGGGGTGTGGTCTGCTCTGCTGCAGAGAAGTGGTGGGGCAGTAGGTTTGGTGGGCAGTGCCTGAAGGCTGGTAGAGCAGTTGGGACTAATTTGGGTGATCAGTCCTGCTATTTCAGCTGCCAGCTGGGACCGGAGGAGAACACTATGCCAAGAACAAGCCAACTGAAAAGCTGTACAGAGCGATCGTGAAAAGTAATAAAAAATAAAACACGAGTATACAGTGTGTATGTATGGATCCTTTGTGGCACAGTTAATAGTTTTAATCATGTTTGGTACAATGAAATTTTTCTTAGTTCATTATTTTTTTTTGTGTATGGTCTTTGACAAATAAAGAAAATGAAATGAAAGAGTGCCGACTGGGAGGT
Organism: Diplotaxodon limnothrissa; assembly: GCF_057381915.1. NCBI lineage: Eukaryota > Metazoa > Chordata > Actinopteri > Cichliformes > Cichlidae > Diplotaxodon > Diplotaxodon limnothrissa. The sequence continues at coordinate 61,614,774 of NC_140602.1, forward strand.
CAAAGATCAGGAAATGTGGTCAGGGTGGGGATTTTGAAGGACGAGATGGCTGTTGAAGTTCCTTTAAAACCGAATCACCAAAGTACTTAAAGAAGTAAAACTGCAATACTTCGTCTGAAAAAAGGTGGGTGACTGCAGCTCGTAAGCCTGGAAATGAGTAGACATGTTATCGCATCTAAGTCCGCTTATGAGGCGCTAAACTTAAACTGTGACGTTTTTGACGTTGTAGAGCTTCACAACAGAGATATAACAAAATACAAAATATCTGATACTCATGTATTATAACAGGCACCAGTGTGTTTGGATGATGTAAAATAAACGCACCATATTCATTTTTATATATTATTTGTGGGATAAAGAGAAATAGCAGCAGCTACAACATTTTGCCTTTGTTTAAGAAGCTCCTACAATATGTCAAAAGCATCTTGGCCAGACTGAGACTCTTTGGGAAAACACGGAATAGAATGGCGAACCGCCAGCAACACGCGCTCCAAAGCTCTAGCTCTTCTGTAAGTAAGAAACGGGTTCGGAACTGGAATAATCCAATAAACTAAACCTGATTTTGATGCGCAAAGCAAGCAGTACTCACCCACCGGCCTGTCCGCATCTAATACACGGGATATCGCACTATTAAACCCATGGCATTTCCTGTGGTATGGTCATTCGCTTGCCATCAGATGTCTTGGGAACCCATGAAATTTGCTTTAACACAAATTTCTGCCTGGTCACGCAGTCGTTTAAATACCCAAATACATCATTCCTCCAGAACCCTACTATTTTATATCTCCTTTGTTCATCTGGAGGAGGCCAGCGTATGCCACTGACTTTGCCAATTTGGTGGAGCGTTACACGAAAACGAAACAAAAACTATGTAGCCAGCCATTCCATGAGTTTCGGTTTAAAATGATAGAGACACTGGCTGGCCGCACTGAGTTGCAATCTGCGCCAAGTATTATTGGTGAGTCTTTATTTTATTTCTGAACATTATACTGTAACCCTGTGTCGCAGACTTTTGCTTGTCCGCGCAGCCTGAGTTTGTTAGCTTTGCTGAGCTGTACACAATGACGCAGTCTTTGATGCGCGTTACCTTAAACGACCTCGCCTCGAAGCCGTTTGAGGACAGGCTCGAGACAACGCAGTGGACGTCGATATTTTTTTTACATAAAAGTTTAATGACGAGAAAAAAGAAATGAATGTCGGTATGACGTGTCTACATAAAATAATAATAATAAACGTATAAAAAGCGCACACTCACACAAATGATTCCTAATGATTCAAACGTCCCTCAAAATCGCTTTTTTTCGTTAATAATGAGCGAAATTCACCTAAATTAGAGCACAGTTAACGCTGTTTACTTATTGGAGCACTTTTAGTTGTTTAAAGTGTAAATCTGTGAGGTCGATGGACACATAGAAGTATGTTTTACTGGTTTATCAAGGGCGTGTTAAAAAGTTTCATGGTTTTTTGTCCATGTATGCCTCACTTTCAGTGAATAAAGTGCGGAGCACGTGGTCTCCTGCAAATGCAATGGACGATCGTTTTGCTTTGTGGCTTTCTGTGTGATTATAATGTTAATGCTCACAGTGTTGGGTTTGAAGCATCGACTACTATATTGATGTACGACGATATGAATGTATGATTTGCATGTTTGCTACTTGCTTCCTTCAGTCAAAGCTGCATTTCACAGGTAAAATTGTGACTTTATTTGTGTCTCCCCCTCTTTATTTGTATCAGCCGATGGAGTCTGACCATGGATGAGGAGGTCAACCCTGACCATGAAAATGTGAACTCAGTCTTGGCTCAGGACTCCATTGAATTGTTCCACATCCTCAGCAGTCAGTCGCACTCAGTCATAATGGAGCTGTGTCAAATGATGCCCAGTGAAGCTTGGCGCCAATATCAGCTTGACCCCTCAAGCTCTTCTGCAGCAGGAAGGCCAGAACTCATCAAAACCATGTTGGATTACTTCAGGTCAGCCAGTGCTCGAAAATGCCGTAACTTCCTTCAGAGCGTGTGCTTCTCGTGTGAGAACATTCCCATGCTTCTGGAGTCGAGGCTCATGTCAGTGGCAGGATATGACAACAGTGAGTATAAACTGGTGTTTGTCCCGGACCAAAGCACTGCAATCCTCAGTGACTTTCACTTTGAGGTTTACTTTACTTGTCTGGGTCCTCTGTTCTGTCAAAACAGTAGAACAAAGTGAAAGATCATTTAAAGCAGTCTTAAAAATAGAGTTTTGTTTGGTGAGCAAATGCATAATATACGTGTTTCATGCATACAGTACCAGTTAAAGGTTTGCCTGCTGAGGAGAATAGGGTATAAGCACTGAGGTTGACATGGAAGTGGTTACATTTATTTGACTGTGTACGGAAAGAACCCAAAAATCAACCCCACAGTACCCACAGCATCAGCAGTTTTCTTCAAAGTAACACACTATGACAGCATGAACTAACTTTTACTGTATTAACAAACTTGTTGAATCACCAAATTTAGTATAAATGGTCACTAATTTCTGTTGAATAAGGGTTGGTGTGCTCAGCTCTTAATCTGTTATATTTAGTCAAGTTTTAAAAAAAGAATTAGGGGCAGAGGTTTTAATTTATGGTTGCTCTTCTGTAATCCACACAGTAGCAAATGTATACATAGAGGTTCGTATATATTTGACCACTGGGCAGATTTATATTAAATAGGTTGGTGTCCTGGTATGGAACCAGCTTTTAAGTGTAGTCCACAAATTTGCAGTAGGGTTGAGGGCAGGGTTTAGGAAAGCAATTCCACTTAGCCGACTTTATTTATTCCAATGCTAATACACTTATTCCCATGATGAGTGTATGTAAACTTTTGACCACAACTATAAATGTGGGGCACAGACATCAGAATCCCTTTTTATTGTACAGATTATAACTGGAGTATTTTAAATACTATTACTATAGTTTTGGTGTTGCTTCAAGCATTTTTTATGAATATAATGGTCTTATTTTGGGGTCACAAATTTTTTAGGAGCTGCATTATTTGAGGTTCTTTTGTAGTTGGCATGATGGACTACATTTAGCCTTTCTAGTATCCCTAAGTTGTCACTTAGATGACATTTACATAAAGCCATAGAGACATTTGTTGTCATGTTTTCACAGCATGAAGTTGAATAATACATAAAATATATTTAACCATAGTAATTACAAATGTAACTATAGTTGTGCTTATCTGCATGGCTAACAGTGTGACTTTGTGCTTGAATGTTTAGCTGATGATGTACCATCTCCAGCCGCAGAGGACGTGTCTCTAGCAAACACAGGTAGACCACCTCTGTTTGCCACTGTCTCATATCTGTGTGTACAGAATAATTGTGTGGATGTGTATGTGCATGTAAAGATTTGTAGTTTTATTTGTGCTTGACCTAACCTCTAAGCTTACTATAAATGCACATATTTGCAGTCTGCAGGTGATTTTCCATAATTTGGTGTTTTCTTTTTTGGTTTTACATCAGACTGACCACATTGGGTCACATTTCTCTGGCTTGTTTTGTGTGTTTACTGAGCACACCCAAAGCATCTTCCAAATAAAATGTGGCTCAGCCATAAGATCAGGAGCCAAGATTAAATGATAATGAAACCCAAAATGAGGCACTAAAAGAAATTCATCAGATGTTAATGTTTTTGAATTCTCATACGCTTTATTTTTCTAAGTAAAAATAAAGTAAAAGTAAAATGTAATCACAGTAGTATAACACAAAGTCAGTTAAATTTCGGGGATACCAATCTGCCCATTTTGGAAGGTTCAACTATTGTGAATCCATTTTAGCTGCTTTAGTGTAATTGAAAGTGACATGAGGTGCACTGGAGTGGCAACAGCAAGATGATCTCAGAAGAGGAAATAGTTTCGCAAGTGGTTTTGCAGACCATTGTTGTCTCCTTATACTTCTTGACTGACTCTTTTAGCTGGTGTCGTTGTCTTTGCTGGAAGCATGAGATAGCACCTGCAGCCCATGCAGGTTGTAAGAGTTACTTTTGCTCCTCCAGTGTGCCATGTCAATGTGCTATCACAAAAAAGTTTGCTGTGCCTTCCAGCCCCGTCTCAAGATAGTAGAGGTGATGCCTATCTTGTGGAGTCTGTTTCTGACAGTTTGGTCCATGGAGGTTATTTTTTAGGGGTCTAGCTGTGTTCCTCCTGCTACTGCTGTTGGGTTGATGGCCTTCTAGTGCCCTGTCCTGCTCTACTCTTCTAATGGCCCGTCTCCTGGTATCTCCTCACAGTTTTATAACTGTGCTGGGTGACAAACCTTTTTGTGATGACCTGTGAACCTTAATGGGATGCAGGTACTGTCTCAGGTAATCAGCAGTGACAAGTTCAACAGCAAAAAGCAGAGCTAGAGGAAAATCAGTCAGGAGGGATAAGGAGAGAGCAGTAGTTTCTCCATCACCTGCAAAACCATTCCCTAGTTGTTGCTGCTCCGGTTCCCCCTCACTGGTGTTTTACACCAAAGCAGGTGAAATAGGTTCACAATGGTTTGTACTGATATTTACCTGTGTTCCCTTCATTTTTGAGCAGTATAGTCTTCATTTATCACCCACGGCTGCAAAACAACCATCACTACCCTGTAGGGGTGGGGGGGGGAAATCGATACTGTGTAGTATCGTGATATTTTGTTTGCTAATAATGTATCGATACAGGGACAGCAGAAATCGATATTTTGTTACAAAAAAAGTTTTTGTGGACTGGAACATGCTCTGACTTCAGAGCATGTTGATCCTTTTTCTGAGCAAGAATCCTGACACTGTCCAAATGTGTTTAACTTTTTTTTTGGCAGCAATAAACATGACAGTTTACTTATTTTAATTTAAGACATGTTTTATTTTAATTAAGTTGAAAACTTTTTTTATTTAATGTAAAATTATATTTTGTTTTAATTTACTTTCAAATTCTTCAGTTGCTGAATGGGCTGCATAGTTTTCATAAATTGCATAGTTCAGAATAGCTATAATTGTACCAGATGGTTGCATTCAGTTAAGTTGGACTAGACTGTAGTACAAACCGTTCAGTTTGTCAACAATAAAACTGACTGACATGAGAGAAAGACTGAGTGTGAGACTTTGATATTAGATAAAATGAATATTGATAAGGTTTACCTTTATGTACAGAATCTGAATATCAGAAATCTTTTTTAAAAATTGCAATAATATCATATCGTGCGTTAAGTATTGTGATAATATCGTGTTGTGGGATGTATGGTGATTCCCACCTCTACTACCCTGATGGTGACAATACCACTATAACCATTCTACAGCCACTCAATAGTTATGCCTCTTTCTTTCTCTTTTTAGAAAAGCTTAAATTAGTTTTTTAATTTTTCTCATTTATTTCAGCAATCACTTGTATTAGCTCAGTTTAGTTTACAGTAAAGGCTCAAAGAAAACACACTCAGGGGAAAAGTGAAACCAAAAGCTTAAGATTGTTGTAAATAGGTTTGCATGTATCAAAAAATGTACGTGACTTATTCGTTCGTTTCACTTTGGGATTCCCCCAGCATTTTATTTTTTTGCGTTATTGGTGTGTAGATCATTTCAAAACTGATAGGAAGGTTTAAGAGGTGTAGCTACAGAATATTTGAACGTCTTGCAACACACTTTATTGCATTCATTTTTTTGGCATGTTATACTTTTCTGCAGGGTTTTCATGCACTGTATGTTTTCTGTGGCTTCTGTATTGCAGACGGTTGTGAAAGTTCTAGGCCTGCTGTAACATCTTTAGAGCAGCGGCTCATCAAGCGCCCACGGATCGGTAGGATACACATGTGACTTTTAATTATTCATGCGTTACAGCTACATTCAGACCATCACACAAACCAACAAAGAGAAATATTTAATTCATTGATTTATTAATAAAAACAAAAACAAGAGTTTATGATAAGAAACTAGGAAGAGTTAAAACACAATACAGTAAGTGTGCAGCTGACAGTGGAAAGACTGGGATCCATCTTGGAAAATTTCCAGTACCTATCTAGTTCTCACAATAATTAATCCAGCATGGTGGTATTGCTAATTTAGGTTAAAGTTTTAAAGGACTTATCACTTTTTTAGCACTCAAACCCTTTGCCTTATCTTGGCAGTAAAGCCTGTGCTGCCAAAAAAGCTCTGCCCCTTTGACACATGGACCTACAGGGAGTGCAGAATTATTAGGCAAATGAGTATTTTGTCCACATCATCCTCTTCATGCATGTTGTCTTACTCCAAGCTGTATAGGCTCGAAAGCCTACTACCAATTAAGCATATTAGGTGATGTGCATCTCTGTAATGAGAAGGGGTGTGGTCTAATGACATCAACACCCTATATCAGGTGTGCATAATTATTAGGCAACTTCCTTTCCTTTGGCAAAATGGGTCAAAAGAAGGACTTGACAGGCTCAGAAAAGTCAAAAATAGTGAGATATCTTGCAGAGGGATGCAGCAGTCTCAACATTGCAAAGCTTCTGAAGCGTGATCATCGAACAATCAAACGTTTCATTCAAAATAGTCAACAGGGTCGCAAGAAGCGTGTGGAAAAACCAAGGCGCAAAATAACTGCCCATGAACTGAGAAAAGTCGAGCGTGCAGCTGCCAAGATGCCACTTGCCACCAGTTTGGCCATATTTCAGAGCTGCAACATCACTGGAGTGCCCAAAAGCACAAGGTGTGCAATACTCAGAGACATGGCCAAGGTAAGAAAGGCTGAAAGACGACCACCACTGAACAAGACACACAAGCTGAAACGTCAAGACTGGGCCAAGAAATATCTCAAGACTGGTTTTTCTAAGGTTTTATGGACTGATGAAATGAGAGTGAGTCTTGATGGGCCAGATGGATGGGCCCGTGGCTGGATTGGTAAAGGGCAGAGAGCTCCAGTCCGACTCAGACGCCAGCAAGGTGGAGGTGGAGTACTGGTTTGGGCTGGTATCATCAAAGATGAGCTTGTGGGGCCTTTTCGGGTTGAGGATGGAGTCAAGCTCAACTCCCAGTCCTACTGCCAGTTTCTGGAAGACACCTTCTTCAAGCAGTGGTACAGGAAGAAGTCTGCGTCCTTCAAGAAAAACATGATTTTCATGCAGGACAATGCTCCATCACACGCGTCCAAGTACTCCACAGCGTGGCTGGCAAGAAAGGGTATAAAAGAAGAAAAACTAATGACATGCCCTCCTTGTTCACCTGATCTGAACCCCATTGAGAACCTGTGGTCCATCATCAAATGTGAGATTTACAAGGAGGGAAAACAGTAGACCTCTCTGAACAGTGTCTGGGAGGCTGTGGTTGCTGCTGCACGCAATGTTAATGGTGAACAGATCAAAACACTGACAGAATCCATGGATGGCAGGCTTTTGAGTGTCCTTGCAAAGAAAGGTGGCTATATTGGTCGCTGATTTGTTTTTGTTTTGTTTTTGAATGTCAGAAATGTATATTTGTGAATGTGGAAGTGTTATATTGGTTTCACTGGTAAAAATAAATAATTGAAATGGGTATATATTTGTTTTTTGTTAAGTTGCCTAATAATTATGCACAGTAATAGTCACCTGCACACACAGATATCCCCCTAAAATAGCTAAAACTAAAAACAAACTTAAAAACTACTTCCAAAAACATTCAGCTTTGATATTAATGAGTTTTTTGGGTTCATTGAGAACATGGTTGTTGTTCAATAATAAAATTATTCCTCAAAAATACAACTTGCCTAATAATTCTGCACTCCCTGTATGAACTCTGTGGTATCTAGCATCACTGTGTTGGTGGCGAATTGTTTTTATGTTGTATGTAGGGGATAGGGAAATTGGGCTTACGTGGATGAGTGTTACACATCATCCCACAGATAATCAGTTGAAATTGATGAGGAAGTCTTTAGTTTAGCATTTAGTTGTGCTGCTTCATGTAGTTGAGCAATTATTGTACACTGCGGGAAGCTGATGTCATCAGAGCGGGCCTATGTCTTAGATATCAAAATAAGATCAACCTGAAACCCAGGGCTGACATTTTTAAGCAATACAATCGCACTGTAAAGAGATTATCTGTGTTATTCACTTCTAACTTTTATAATGGGTTCCACCCACAGATCACTGGGAGCAGTACATCAGTGAAGTGAAGAAATTCCTGCTGAAGAGATGGGAGCGACTCACAGCTGGCCTGGTGAGGGAGGTCCAGCTGGAGAATGTATGGGTCAGCCCAAGAGCGGCAAACAGAAGCAGAGACAGACCTGATCAAACCCCTGGCTCAGCAGACAGAGGGGGCAGAACACCAGGTCAGCAAGACTTCCTCTAATTGTACCAGTTGATGATTGGACTTTTTTTTAAAATAAAGGGATTTTTTTAAAGTATCTTGTGGTGCACAAAGAAATAAAATCATAGCAGTTTTGTATGTTCTAAGCTTTTCATGTAAACTTACCTAATCATGAATATTTGAAGTCTGCTGCACACCTCACATCTTTCTCACCAAACTCAGAGCCCGATGGGGATTACGGGTATTTGGAGTCCAGAGTGACGTTGGAGACGTTCCTCCAGGGATGTATGGGTAAAGTGACAGTTCTGGTGGGCCAGACTGGATCAGGAAAAACTCTGCTAACATCCTGTTTAGGACAGCAGTGGGCTAGTGGATTAGTAAGTTCACTTTTTGTCAACATTTATAATTATTTGCGTTATCAGACATGTTCTATGTTCATCTGTATGGCTAGTGCTGGTCTTATTTGTATTCAGAGGAATAAAGGAAGAGCCATTGTCCCAGAATTTGCATGCTAGTGTTATAAAAACATAGAGCAGCTTTATTTCCATACTGTATCCATACTGTATTTACTGTGGTTATCATTATTAGAGTATGCTGTAGGCTTAGGAACCATCACTGACCTTGCAGAAGTTGCAGATGATCCAAACTCTGCATTCTCATTGTTTACTGGAAAAACCTAATCAATAAATTATCAATTTGGTGCATTAAGAATAAAAGTAAAGATACTCCTGCTACTATCAGGCAGCTACTTGTTCAGCCATTTTTCCACTGCAAACACGTTTCTTCTGGAGCCAATGAATGCGTTTTACAACTTTCACATTTGTGAAACTACCTAAGCTGTGCAAACAGAATTTGATATGACTTTTTTCCTCTGCCAATTGTTCTCCTCTCCATCTCATCCAGGGTCCTATCCCTTCATCCTTTGTGTTTGTCCTGCTGGAGTTTCGTCAGCTCAACCTACTGTCACACCCTCTTTCACTATCAGAGCTGCTTTTCCAGTACTACCTCCCTCCAACTGGGGGAGAAGATGCAAAGGTACGCACGTAATGCTTGAGTAATACTTGTTATAAAACAGTACATTTGTGATACTAAACATGGGGATGCATTTCATTTAAATCAAAATCTGGTTTGAGCTAAACCCCTTCACATAGTTAGTTATGCTTTGCACTCTGGGATGTGACAGAATATCATATCATATTAGTGGTAAAATGAATGTAAATTGAAGATCAGAGTTGTGTTTGTGTAAGAAAAAAAATGAATCCATGGGAAAAGGGCTACAGTTTTATGAACTCATCAGCTGATTTGGGCCAGAGTAAACAAACTACAGGTGTGAAATTCAACTGCTTCTAAACGTATTCTTCATTTGAACAGAGAGCCATTATCGACTACCTCCTTACTAATCCAGAGCAAAGCTGTTGGGTACTGGATGGCTATGATGAGTTTCACGGCAAACTCAGCAGACAAGAAGTGCAGAGGAAACCGCTGCACTTAGAAGATCCTCTGCCTGTCGCAGACCTCATCTCAGGGTTGCTAAATCGCCAGATTCTTCCAGGAAGCACTGTGCTGGTCACCTGTCGTGTACGGGATCTTATAGATTTGGATGGCATTTCAGATAAAGTAGGCCAGCTGCTGGGCTGGGACCAGGATGAGATCAAGGAGTATGTAGACAACTTCTTTGGTGCAAAAGGTGAAAACTTTATTTACTTGTATTTACATTGTTGTTGGGCTTTATTTAATTATTTTATTTGTTTTATTTATTTCTGTAAAGCTTTGAGGAAGTGTTGTTTTTGGCTCTTCTGTATTAACTTAATTTTTCTCTGTGGAAGTTGGTGCTTAGTATATATAATCAAGGCAATACAATTATATCAAGTTAGAAAAAAAAGGAATAATTCACTTATTACTACTTTTTTGTATTAACTGATAAAATATGGTTTTCTGGACATCAGATTTTTGCTGCATATTCATTTCTTGAAAACATCTAACTCTCTCTTTCCCCACAGCCAAAGTTGTCTCTGATATTTTTTCTCGCTTTCTCTTTGACTCTTACTTGACACTTGTCTGCATTTTTTATTTTCTCTTCAGTTATGGTTGCTGTGGGTTTCAAGACTCACATAAATATCAGCCAAGTTTGAACTTGCATGTTTATTTTACTTGTTGGCAGTATCTTATGTAAATAACCCTAATCTGGGATTATCTACATTTTTTGCAGTGCTATATTTGCTCATTTAGACCTGCAAACCAGCACCTGTATCCAGGTATAACTGGCAAATTGCTAAAATTTAGACTTTCAAACTAGTAGAAATGAGTAATTTCCACATAAAACAGGACCTCATGCGTAATAGCTGCATTACTAACATGAAAAAATTGGTGTAAAAATAATAAATAAAATTCTTGTGCACATCTATCTTAAATGTATGTTGTCTTTAACTAGTTTAATCATCATTTACACCCAGCAGATGTAGCTCTTAGAGAGCAGGCAGCACAGCTCCTCCTCTCCAGTCGACACCTCCTCGCCATGTCTTCCATTCCTGCCCTATGCAACATCTGCTGCATCTGTCTTGAGCATTTACTGCTGCAGTGTAGAGATAAAGACACAGGAGGAGCACCGATGCCTGACGAAAAAGGAAGTAAGGCAAGGACAGATGCTCAGGAAGCAGAAGGAGCACAGATGTCAAGAGAAGCCAGAGGGGAGGAGGGCAATAGAAGAGGAAACCCTGCACAAAGGAAACAAGAGGATGGAAAAAGAAAAGGGAGCAAAGATGTAATAATGGATGGAACAAATGGCAGACCTCAGCTGACTCCCACTTCACTCCAAGTCCCCGCCACCCTAACTCAGGTCTACCTCACTGTTCTGGCCTCATTTCTTAGCCGAGCCCCTAACCACGGAGGAGATGGCAAGCCAAAAACTAAAAGATTTCCTCACAGGTAGAGACGGAGCTGTGAACTCACTCTAGTGTATCACCATCTTGAACATTATATTTCAAAAAATATAAAGTAATTTAAAAAATGACTATTTAGAAAAGAAAGCACCAGTGTAGCAAAAAACGCGTCATGCTTCAGTTTATGGATTATCTCTGTTTTCTGTCTTTCCGTGCAGTGCTGTCACCACACTGACCATTCTGAGTCAGTATCAATCGGAGCTGTGTGAGCTGAGCCAGCTGGCTTGGAGAGGCTTAGAGGAAAGCAAGATACTCTTTTTGAAAGAAGAGATTCCACAGGAGGTTTTAAAGTTTTCATTGAAAATAGGACTCTTATCACAGGTCAGACATGAATGCATGCATTAATGTCCTCCTCATATCTGTGAATGTCCACAAAATCCTTGTTGTCGAGTGTTTGCATGCTATTTATACTATTGATACTATTAATAGATTTGCTTAGTGGGCAAAAGTTATTTGTGTTTCCTTACAGTGGGCATAGATAGGGCTGTGTGTAGTAAACAGAGTAAGGGTAGATAAAGGTTGTCCCTTTAGATGACTTGTCATGTTTGTAAGATATTATTAATAATAACATAATTACTTACCTGCTGTTAGGTGGAGCTCAGACGTCAGGACGGGATACTTGCCAATGCCTACTGCTTCATTCATCTGACAGTGCAGGAGTTTTTAGCTGCACTGAGAATCATGACTAGTAATGATGTTAATGACGCACAGCTTAAGAAGAGGTAAGGAAGCCAAATGGAGAGAAATATGGGTGTAATTTTTAAGATGATTGCAGTGTTAAGACCTGTTTAGGTTATATAGCCCACCTGATGGAGAAACTACGGAGTCACACGGCAGAAGCTCTCTACTTTTGGCATCAAAACACGGTCAAGATGACCTGCTGAAGTTCTGACCAAGTATCAGAATTGGGAAGGTGTACCTAATAAAATAGCCAGATACTATTTTAGTCTACCGGCACATACACAGTAACCCCTGCACTTTACTCTCTCACTGGTGAGGGACAAATTCAAATGACAGATAACAGTATAACATTCACGACATTATTACACATTGATTGATTAAATTATCCGCAAATTTACATCCTGGAAACAATTTTGTTAATTAACCAAATGAACAAAATGTCCTAAATACGGTCACCTTTCTTGTTGCTGCCCTAGCTGAATGACGCTTCTGTGTACACCTGTCCTCCCAACTTGGTGCTGGGCAGTCTCTGCCTGGTCCCGAAATAGATAAGTTCCTTTCAGATCAGGTAGACACTAGTGTGTGATGGAGTGTTTGAAAAGCTGTGGAAACAAAAGTTTGTCGCCTAAGCTAAAAGAGAAGCTCACACACACAGCAGAATCATGATGAATATATTTAAAGATTCAACAGTTAATTAATGAATCTCATTTAGAATATGTGGAAGAAAGCAAGATGGAATTTGACTATGTAAAGTCACACGGTATACCAGGAATAACTCTGCCATGGAAGCAACCTGAGCTGTGCGAGTTAAGCACGCTACAGTACGAGACATATTTGTCCTTAGTCCTTACATCAGAAAACACTGATGTAGGCATAAAGTGACGGCTCAAATCACACTGCGAGAGTCTGTGAGACTGTGCAAAGGTGGGGGCACTGAAATTGAAATATGGCACAGCTGACATAACTAAGCAGCAGGCGACCACAGTCACTCGCTAAGAGGCCTCTTGTGTGTGGCTACATGTAGTTTAACATATATCACAACCCCGGGTTGTACTCCACCACATGCTACTGCTTCCTCTAAAAATGACAATGCAGCTCCATGGATTTATTTATTCTTTTGTGAAAGGATGTTGTTTTTATCACGAGTCATTTTAAAAGCAGGAATTTAATTGCATCAGAGCCCACAGATGCTAAGCTCCACCCTCTGACATCCAAATTGCACCCTTCCCTTATAGAGCTCATCTTCCATCCCCTTTTCAGCTTCAGATCCATTCTCATATGTCCAAACATATATAGACTTGAAGCTCCTTCTCTAGGACTTTTTTAAATAACTGCAGCCACGACACAGTAACTTGTGCTTTAGAGTATTTAAACAGGGGGCACGCATTCATTAATGACTTAAATTTTAATTAATTAATTGCTTTTTTAATTGCTGCAGCACTCAGGTTTACAACACCATGAAATCTATTCATACAGCTGTATTTTAATAAATCTCACATTGTTTCCCCTAAAGAATCACTACATTTTTTTGATGTGTGATATGGATTTGTTCACACTTTAATCATATTTAGTTGACAAGGTGGATTGCAAAAAGGACCTCACCCATACCCAGTTCCTTAAATGATTAGATAACAGGTCTGTTTGCTCACACTTCCTCATTTAACCCTTTGATTTCACATGTTTCTGAGTGAGGTTCTGGAGGCGTCTGGTTTGAAATCAGTCAGGCAGCTGCAAAATGACTAGTTCAGTTCTGGCTTTGACGTTTTGTTGTGTTTCATTCCGTGAGCATTTGGGGAATGTAGTAAAATTAATGCACCTGAACAGAAGAAAAGATGCAAACCATTCAAACTGGTGTACTGTGCTTTCTTCCCACTCTGTTTGCTTTGTAGGCTGCACTGTAGAAGTTGTTTGTTTTTGTCCTACCTGTTAAATCTTAAAATAATATTATTTATTGTATTTCAAAGTATGCCAGGTCATATTATTATTATTCACATCTCCCAGAAGAGTGTTGAAACTATCATCTGGACAGTGTTGTAACATGCTTTAATTTGCATCATAATTCAGAAGTTGACTTTCCTCTCATTATATCCTCAGATTCAGTCTGAAAACTCGCTGGACAACCAAATCAGACCAGAAGACGGTCTTCACTGACTCACTGTACCTCTATGTTTGCGGTCTGGCTTCCTCAGAATGCACTCCAGCCCTGGTTGAGTTAGCCAAGGTTTCTGGCAGAGCCCAAAGTTGGGTCCAGAAACGGCAAGACCTTGTTCTGATATTGCTCAAAACCATGTGTAACAGTAACACTCTGACCGGACCAAAGGTAGAATGAAAAACAGGAAACAGATTTTATTTTCTGTCTCTTTGTTACTGATCTTTTCTTTGCTATATTTTGCCAGATACTCCAGCTTTGCCACAGTGTTCAGGAGAGCCAGAACCACCAACTCGCCAAGCAGGTTTTTGGTGTGAGACCCAAACTGGAGCTGCGCAACATCTGGCTGTTACCGAATGATATCGAAGCTCTGGCTTTCGTAGTTAATTCAGCCGATCATAATGACATCGGTCTGGACTTCGGAGCGTGCTCCATGGAGCTGGAGTGTTTAATAGTTCTGGCCAGGTGTCAGGGCATTCATAACCTCAGGTGAGGCTACACAGATGTTTACGAGTTACAGTAGTTAAAAAGTAACAAAAACCCTCCAGAAACCTACGTGTAATTTTTTTTAGCTAACCTAAATAAAACTAGCAAAAATAAACTATTAATTAGAATACAAAAGTTTATTTTGATTTTGAGACAAGGGTTTTTATTATATTACTGTACCATCCTGGATATGTTAAATCTTACAGGTCAGCATTTATTTGAAAAGGTTTCACAGGGTTATTAATATGATATTTGTGGGAATGCACTATAGGACCATTGGAAAGCCATCATTGTGACACATGAGAGTGTTGAAATGGACGGTGTTGATCTGTCAGAAATTATAAAACCCATGTTTAGCCCACGGACATGCAGAGAGAGGACTAGTCACACAGCAGCAGTGAATGTTGTTGTTAATAGAGCTGCAGCTTTGCCTTTGACATTCCTCAGCTGACTGGCCACCTGTCATACAGTGACAGTGAATGAGCTCAGTATTCTTGTTACAAGAAGACAGAAAATAGTCTGGACTCAACTGCAAAAACACAACCACTGATTCTTTGAAAGTATTTCTTTATCAACTCGAAAAAGAATGTTTTTCCACACAAGTTTGCACTTGCATGTCTTGAAGAGTGGGTGGGACGGGGCCTATCTGTTTAGCGAAATCTGTAAGCTGCACGTTGTCATGTCACATTGTGTTAGTCATCTGTTTATACTGCCTAATTCTGAAAGTTGAAACATCTTTATTGTTAATTTTATATAATTATGCACACTAACATCTAATGTCTGTCTAGCGGGAAAGCTATCCCTCCTTAGTTGCTCTTCCTGATGTTTTCCTTATCCGAAACAAGAATTTAATGACAAATATAGCGTAACCCGTACATATTGTGAAACTAAGATATCTTGGTATCAAATAAAGTTGCATTGACCATAAAGATTTCAGCTCAGACATTAAAAGTAAAGCGAGACAGTGTCTGAAAAAGTGCTGCAGTGATAGCTCATTAATGTGTGTGTAAAACAAACCGAAACCTCAATTTTATTACGAACACCAGTACATCTGCTTGTGGTTATAAAGAGAACCAGTATATAAGTATACAAGTCATAAACTGTAATGATAACTTAGAAATTAGAATGAGGAAAAATGTGACTGTACACAGCAGTCTATAAGTATGTTCAGAACAGCAGCGTAGGAACTCTATACACAGAAAATATCTTGTTGACAAGATGCAGAAGGTACCTGAAATAGATATTTACAGCTGTGGTGAGCAGAAAATGTTGTTTTACTGACAGTGGTTCGATCCTCCTGTGCAGACTAGAACTAGTGAACAGTCAAGGGTGCAAGCAGAACTTATCAGCTGTTCTCTACAGTTCTCACATAGTTACACCATAATTATTTCATGTGTATACTTTATCTCACCCAGGCACAAGTAAGCTATTAAACTAGATTTTTTATTTGGGCAGTCATCCAACTCTTAATCCTAAACCCAGTACCCGGTTCTTGATCTTGACAAATATGAAAACAAAAAGAATACCGGCACATATTTCTTATTTCATTTTGGACATGACAAATAGAGACCACCCATACATAGAACCAGATGGGCTCCAAACACCAGAGAGTATACAGTGTGAGAGAAAGCATGTGCAAGAAAAGCCACCTGGAAGGCAGCCAATGAAAAGACTATTGAGTGAAAAAAAAGTTGTTATCATCCACATGTAAAACACTAACAATACTGTTGGTACATGTAATAAACTATCCGTCATTATATGATTTAGAAATGTGAAAATTATAATTCAGAAAACTGCTGTAAACCCCCAAACCCTGTACAAATTATACAAGTAAAGCAAACATGATATAACCGGTGTTCAATCCCATCAAATTACCTCTGTCACGGTTATTTAGTTCCAGTTTATTCTGGATTACATAGAGTGAATTATTAACCCTGTAAAGCCTGAAGCATGGATTAATGCCAGACATTTGATTTTCTTTTAATTTGACAAATTGGACAAATGCTGACAATTAAAAAAATCAATAAATAACAGTTTCCATGTATGAGGTTTCATTTTTTATTTTTTTTTAGAAACATGCTGATGATATAGAGGTCTCAAAATCTCATGTATCAAATATTATACAGGGTTAAAAGAGATTACAGGTTACAACTCCAAAGCTCCTATAAACCTTACTTTGGCTTTCAGTTTGTAGTCTGTGAATCTAGTTTGATTCCCTGCGTCACAGAAATCTGTCTCTGTCACCACCTCTTTAAGAAAGAGTTACCATTTTTTATATATTTGAATGCCTCCTTATTTAGTTATGTTCAGACATTCACACTGACATTTAAACAAATAGATCTCATCTCATATTATGATTCTGGGAATCCGAGTCTGTTTTATCCTCTTTAATTAAAATACTACATTCAAGAAAAGATTAAGCATTGGAATTTCCCACCTGGCGGCTTAGATAATAATTTGTAATTAAAAACATAGCAGCATCAAGAAATATTCTATCAACTATAGAGATGCTGGTAAAAAGCAGTTTGTTTGTTTTAAATTGAGGCTTTGAACTGATTGTTTTTCTTTTTGCAGTTTCTAATCTGATGCTTCCTTATGAATAATTCACTATGTGTCCTTACAGTTTTCATAGCCGCAAATATGGGGACAAGTTTGCTGAGAAGTTGTCGTCTGTTTTGCCTAAATTCACATCCCTGCGAAAACTAGAGTATGTTTTATATCGTTGCTTTATTCCTGCGAAAAATATATTAAAGGTAATTGTCCCTTAACGACAATAATTACCTGTTTGTGTTTGTGTTCACAAGGTTTTCTGGTGCCAGCCTGACTGCTACTGGAGCAGCTAGTTTGGCCTCTGGTCTTCAGGAGTGTCCACACATCACTGATATCAAGTATATCTTCTGTTGTTCAATATAGTGCACGATTAGCTTACTGCTCGATTATCCAGATGCTTTTAATAATGCTGAGCTTAAAGTTTCTGCTCATTTTTCTTCTGGGGGGTTTTTTCAGCGTAAGTGACAACAATTTGAGGGATGAAGGAATCAGTCGCATTGCAGAGATTTTTACCAAACTACAAAACCTTTCGAATGTAGCGTAAGTTCTCACATTTCTAATGCAAAGACTCGTCTGTACTTAACAATGCAGAAGACTTTGTGTGGTGATCATATGTGTGTGTGCTTCTTTGTAGGCTGGGACGAAACAGCACAACCCTGAATGCAGTCGACTGTCTTATTAAAACGATGTCTTCATGTTTGAACATCCAACATGTTCATGCAGAGTAAGACCACACACACATGCACACGAAGTGGCGGTTAAGGCACAGTTATGGCACACGGATTGTTGTTTAAAAGAAATAAAAATTACACACATTTTAACTCGCTTTTGTCAGTAATGCTCACTGCACTATTAATATTTTCTCAGTCATAGAGATTTGAGATTCCTGAAATTCAAAGTAGCTGATTGCTATTGATGAAGTTATAATGACAAGACCAGGTAAACATAAGTGTGTCATAAACGTGTACTCCAGTCCAGGTTCTTTTTCTTTGCAGGGGGATCAAAGACTTGACAGTAACTTTCTTCCAAAAGTCAGATATGAACAGGTGACTTTTATGCTTATAAACTAAATAAAGCAATAAAATGAACATAGTAAAATTCTGATATATTTATATTTTCCGCTCTACAGCCATAAATCTATACTTGAATCAACAATCAGGTAAGATATGAAACAAACAAGTCAGTTTACCGTAACTGCCTTACCACAGAGATTTGCCAGTTTCCTTGATGAACTTTGCACCTTTAAATGGGTGTCAGCCAAATGTGCATTCACCTTTACTGTTTTCTTTTGTTTGTTTGGTTTTTTTTGGCTTCAAAAGATCGTGACTAGAAAGGACGTTTATGTGGATGTTGATTTATTTTTTTAGTTTTAATTTTTTTTTTTTAAATGTTTATTGAGCATCAACAATGTAGTACAAAGATATACATGTAGCAAGTCCACAATGGATGTTGATTTAAATGTGACTCTAAATGTCACAGTTTAGT
The DNA here is from genome assembly GCF_057381915.1 of Diplotaxodon limnothrissa. Lineage (NCBI taxonomy): Eukaryota > Metazoa > Chordata > Actinopteri > Cichliformes > Cichlidae > Diplotaxodon > Diplotaxodon limnothrissa. The sequence continues at coordinate 61,633,298 of NC_140602.1, forward strand.
ATTTTTGAGGTTTTTTGTATCATGGACGTTTGCATTATGATGGTGTCATTTTTCTCCAGCTTGCTGAACCAGAATTGGAACAAGTCGGAGATGCAGAAACTTGCTGAATCCTTGGCTCGATGCCCTGCGCTGTCTGTCCTAGAGTAAGATTTCATAAGTACACACCTTCATAATTAGAAAAACCTATTCAGAGCAGATGACACAGACAACATCAGTAATGAATAGAATAGCAACAATGCACTAGTTATTGACTTACTGTTTTCCCTCTGCTAAAGTAGTTGAACAATCTGCAAACTACACTGTGTGCATATTACATTGGTAAATGAATGCTAGCCAAAGGCCTGTCAATGTGTGTGGCTGTTTTACTGTATGTCTTTGCACTCTAGTCTGTCTGGAGGCCAGTGGGATGAAGACATTTTAAGGACACTGACTGAGTTTTTGCCAAAGTTCAGCATTACTGACAAGCTCATGTAAGACTAGGTTTTAAAAGAAATCAATTGTTTGTGTTGTGCTTGCTGTGCACTTTGCTATACCTGCACATAAAACCCAGCAGCATTTAGCTGATGTTTTACAATCTTTTCTCAGCATTAATGACAGCTGCTCATCAGTGGAGGGTTTGGTGGTTCTGACTGCTCTACTGTCTGATTATCCTCCTGTGATGGAGCTTCATGTCAGGTACAAACACGCATTTAATCTTAGCAACCATAGTTGCAGGAACTTCTAGACATACTGTACCAGGAAATGCAAAATTAGATTTATGTTAGAGTTATTGCTGTCATCTCTGCTCTGTATCTGAATGTTTCTTTATGTTGCAGATTACAGGTTCCTGTTAAGGTGTCTATTGTGTTTGCTAGGGGAAGGGAAAAACCTGCAAGCGGAATATCCAAATCTCTCTGGTATGTTAATGCTTCTGTAACACAAGCTTACAACAACAATATATTTGATGTTGCAGAACAATAGTAGGGTAGCATTTAGAATGAGTAAAGCGATCATTTTAAGCTGGTAACCAACAGACCATCAGTTATCTAGCAAAAAGTTTTAATGTTTTAATTGTTATAATGGGTTGTTCAGGTGTATCCTTTGTCCAATAATGATATGTCATCAGTATTAATGATAATCATTCAGCTTTTGCGTCTTTCAGCCTCAGCTTCTGCAATCTGTATCCTGCTGATCTGGAAAGTGTGTTGAGATGTCTGGGAACCTCTTCTGATCTCACTATGCTGGAGTAAGATGAGCAAGAACCATGAAAGTGCACACACCATGGACAGATAATAAAAATAGGACCATTTCTAATTAGTAGATAATAAATTTATGTGTAAAAAGCCTAGAAAGTTTTCAGGGGGAGCCGTATGAATACAAGTGTCTACAATTACGAAGATAATGGTGCAAAGAAAGGAAAGATATTTACAAAGTGTGTCGGGCAATCAAAAAAAACTTTCTACTACACATTTGTGTTAAAAACTGATGTCTTGGACATTATTCTAAAAATGACAGTGTATGCTCAGTTTATGAAGTAAACTGAGCATCATCCTAAACCACCTCTTAAATGATGCACCATCATGGTTTTTGCTTACAGGTAACCATTAGATAGCTTATACAGTGCTTAACAAATTTATTATGCATGTCACACACGCATATTTAATTATATATAAATATTGTAAATAACTGTAATTTGTAGTATTAATAGAAAGATCTCAACAAATGTATCACATTTAGAGGAAAAAGAGACCACTGTTCACACTCATTACACATTTCAGGTGTGTGTGCACTACTGATATTGATATACTGACTCATTTTTGTCATGTTCTCTTGATAAATGTACAAACACTGAGTTGTAAAGCATTTTTAACCTTTCTTTTCAGTTTGTCCAGTAACTGTTTAGGCAACAAGGGTCTGAAGAAGTTGTTGGATTTCCTGCCTCGTCTTAGCAAAATCCAGGAAATTAAGTAAGCTCACACGCATGCATTTATTCTCTCTGACCGAGGCTGGAGCTTGTCATAGGGTGGCATAGGGTGTCTGTAGGGGGGTAGATATTTGGACAGGCTGCTAGTCTGTCACAATGCTCACACACAATCATTATAACTAATAATTAATTAATAATTCTACCTCTTTTAAAGCTTTCCTTGAGATATTTATACAGTGGGGCAAAAAAGTATTTAGTCAGCCACCGATTGTGCAAGTTCCCCCACCTAAAATAAAGACAGAGGTCAGTAATTTGCACCAGAGGTACACTTCAACTGTGAGAGACAGAATGTGAAAAAAAAATCCATGAATCCACATGGTAGGATTTGTAAAGAATTTATTCGTAAATCAGGGTGGCAAATAAGTATTTGGTCAATAACAAAAATACAACTCAATACTTTGTAACATAACCTTTGTTGGCAATAACAGAGGTCAAACGTTTACTATAGGTCTTTACCAGGTTTGCACACACAGTAGCTGGTATTTTGGCCCATTCCTCCATGCAGATCTTCTCGAGAGCAGTGATGTTTTGGGGCTGTCGCCGAGCAACACGGACTTTCAACTCCCGCCACAGATTTTCTATGGGGTTGAGGTCTGGAGACTGGCTAGGCCACTCCAGGACTTTCAAATGCTTCTTACGGAGACACTCCTTTGTTGCCCGGGCGGTGTGTTTTGGATCATTGTCATGTTGGAAGACCCAGCCTCGTTTCATCTTCAAAGTTCTCACTGATGGAGGAGGTTTTGGCTCAAAATCTCACGATACATGGCCCCATTCATTCTGTCCTTAACACGGATCAGTCGTCCTGTCCCCTTGGCAGAAAAACAGCCCCATAGCATGATGTTTCCACCCCCATGCTTCACAGTAGGTATGGTGTTCTTGGGATGCAACTCAGTATTCTTCTTCCTCCAAACACGACGAGTTGAGTTTATACCAAAAAGTTCTACTTTGGTTTCATCTGACCACATGACATTCTCCCAATCCTCTGCTGTATCATCCATGTGCTCTCTGGCAAACTTCAGACGGGCCTGGACATGCACTGGCTTCAGCAGCGGAACACGTCTGGCACTGCGGGATTTGATTCCCTGCCGTTGTAGTGTGTTACTGATGGTGACCTTTGTTACTTTGGTCCCAGCTCTCTGCAGGTCATTCACCAGGTCCCCCCGTGTGGTTCTGGGATCTTTGCTCACCGTTCTCATGATCATTTTGACCCCACGGGATGAGATCTTGTGTGGAGCCCCAGATCGAGGGAGATTATCAGTGGTCTTGTATGTCTTCCATTTTCTGATGATTGCTCCCACAGTTGATTTTTTCACACCAAGCTGCTTGCCTATTGTAGATTCACTCTTCCCAGTCTGGTGCAGGTCTACAATACTTTTCCTGGTGTCCTTCGAAAGCTCTTTGGTCTTGGCCATGGCGGAGTTTGGAGTCTGACTGTTTGAGGCTGTGGACAGGTGTCTTTTATACAGATGATGAGTTCAAACAGGTGCCATTCATACAGGTAACGAGTGGGGGACAGAAAAGCTTCTTACAGAAGACGTTACAGGTCTGTGAGAGCCAGAGATTTTCCTTGTTTGAGGTGACCAAATACTTATTTTCCACCCTAATTTACGAATAAATTCTTTACAAATCCTACCATGTGGATTCATGGATTTTTTTTTTTCACATTCTGTCTCTCACAGTTGAAGTGTACCTCTGGTGCAAATTACTGACCTCTGTCATCATTTTAAGTGGGGGAACTTGCACAATCGGTGGCTGACTAAATACTTGTTTGCCCCACTGTAGCTAAAGATACCAACAACTATATTGTAAGTGACCCTGGTGGTGGAATTTCCCTCTATTGCCTCTCTAGTAATTTGCGAGTATTTCAATAGAAAGATGACTCTTTGTTTTTTACATTGAGATATACAAAGTAGGTAGGCAAATGGTCAGCTGTTTTCTCACCAAACAGGTTCCAAACAGCCAACACCAACTTCCTTGTGCTAATTGCTTTTGGTTTTTCCAGTGCCAGTAAAAATGACATCAACATGGAAGGGGTGGTAATGCTGGCTGCAGCTCTATGCTCGTATAACACCTTAACAGAAATTCACATCAGGTAATCTTTGTTTTACATTGTAGCTATTTAATGATACCAAGAGCTGCTTTACCCAACTGTTTGTGCCTCTTATCCCGGTCTGGGTTTAAAAAATCTATCTGTTTGAAAAATACTATAAATACATAATTACATACAATACTACATGTCATATACAGTGATGGGAATAACTGCATTAAAATAAACAGCGTTACTAACGCTGTTACTTATTTCAGTAACAGATAATCTAACGAATTACTTTTACTATCGTTAAAACACTGTTACCATTACTAAGAAAAAAAAGCGGTGTGGGTGTGTTACTATTTTTAAACACACAGATGGTTGACGCTTATGTCATCTTACCGGGGGCTAGGGGTGCGAAACAATCGCACGAGTGCTGCTGATTGGCTGAGGAAGAGTAAGGTAGTCATGGTAGTCATAGTGTGTTGTATTGTTCTATCTAGAGTTTATCTGATTGGTGTTTTATTTCATATTTTCATAAAGTAACATTTGAATAGTTTAGATTAGTGTACAATGTTTCTTATTAGTTCCTTCTGTTAACTGCCCATTTATTTCAATTATATTTTCAGTTTTATAACAAACAGCTGAATATATATTTTAGTATTTTCAAGTATGTTTAGCTATTTATATGTTTGTATTTTAGTAAGTTCCATTAAGAGGGGATTCTTATACATATTTAAACATTTTTTTAAAGTAACGCAATTGTTACTTTTCCTCGTAATTAGTTGCTTTTATAATATTGTGACTCAGTTACTAACTCGGTTACTTTGTTGAAGAAGTAACTAGTAACTATAACTAATTACTTTTTCAAAGTAACTTGCCCAACACTGGTCATATAGTTTTACAGTAATCAGTCAGGTTAATTATAATTGGCTGTTGTGCTCTGTTGGTTTTACAGTGGCGGAGGCGAAGAGGAAGTCAATCTAAAGTTCTGCCCAGATGAAAGGTAGAAGACCTGCATCTATGCAAACGTTCACACAGTCTGATTCTTGTTGTCTCCGTTTAGTTTTTCTGTTTAATAATCTAACTCTCTACTGTATTTCTATGTCAGTGATGACAAGCAGCAGCTGAAGATGTTCCGGTACAGTGAGCAAATAAAGACATGCAGAAAAGTACAAATCTGACCTCTGACTATGAATACAAAAGAATGATCCCCTTTTATTTTTCTTTCTAGAGTAAAGGACAGCAGCATCCTACCATCTGATATAACCAAAGTATGTAGAAAATTGGTCCAGAGTCGCTTCCATTGGGAGTTAGAGTAAGCTTTATTATTGTATATCTGCAAATTATTCAACAGTATTTAAAGTAGTGACTGAACACGTTCATGTTCATGCACTAATGTGTTCTGTCAGGTTATCTCAGTGTTCACTTACCGACAAAGCCATCAAGAATCTTCTCAAAGTGTTGCCAGAGATGACGTCACTGCAGAGACTCAAGTAAGGCATACACACTAATGCAAGTATTAATAATAACACTGGATTACAACCTGCAATAGACAGTCAGATTATGCGGATGTGCAGTAGGGAAAAGATGTGAAGATATGGAAAAAAGCTGCTGAGTACTTTTTAAAGGACACCCTACTGAGATTACTGAGCACAAAATTTGAATATTTGGAAGGTGATTTTAAGTGTAGTTATTTTTAACTAATGGGTATCTATGCTATTCCTATCACAGGGTATATGTTAGGTCCATAAAACAAAAAAATTATGGAAGATCACTATTGTTATAGGAGATTGCAGAACGTTGCAATCTCATCTACACTGCAAGGAGATTTGCAGAAATTCTGTTGTAATTTCACTTTATGCTGTCGACTCTAATTGGAAGTGTGATATTAGAAGTGTATAATTTTTCTCTAGACATATTCATTTAATTTTATTATATATAGTTTGTGACATTATGTAATTACCTTGTAGTTAACTGGAGAAAATCCTCTTACAGATAAAAAACATCAACAACATCAATGAAAATGTATAATTAAACCCTGCAAATAGTTAACAATAACTTTGAAATGCCTTTAGGTGTAATTCTTGGTCCTTTTTATTCAGTCTATAGATGAATTATTTATATTGATTCATTTTTGTCTTTATTTTTATACTGAAGTATTTAAAATTTAATGACTTTAAGAACAAAAAAATAGATTTGCAGATATTTATAAATTAAAAACTTTGATGTTTAATACATAATATCAGTATGTTTTTCTTTTACCATATATATGCTTCTGTCACTTACATATTTTGCCTTTGTGCATTTGGTGTCTTTATTATTCATTAACGCTATCAACCTACCAGAGACTACAGATGAAGTTTAGCCTGTATGGCTAAATCTGGCAAAGCAAATTGTGGCTATTCTATGAACTATGTTTGGAAATTATTTTCAGACTGTGTAAGATACTAAGAACCTCATCAAATGAAATATACTATATTCATTCTGTATTCCTAATAGTGTCAGACAGAGCATCACATCTGCAACCGATGCACTCGAGCTGGTCAGCTGTTTGAATCACAGTCAGCGAGTGACGTCGGTTGAGCTCAGGTACAGTGAATACTTTTGTGGCACTCATCACAACACACCATGCCATATTTGAGTGTTCATGTGATGCTCCTTTCCCTACCACACTTTTTAGTTGTAGCTGCAATTACTTTAATTCTCTAACTGACCTGTTTTGGTTAATTGCTGCTTTGATCTCTTCTTTAGCCTTCGGGGTGACTCCTTCATCAATTTTGATACAGTGAAAGTGGAACAAGTGAGCTGCAGGTCTGTGATCCGCAACATTTTCACTGCTTACTGATGACTTAACAACATTTGTAGGTGTTTTCAGACCGCTCACTTTGTCACTTACCCAAGTATTCACGGCTCATGCACTATAGCAGTTTTAGCTGCTCATTTTAAACTGCATTTCAAGCTGTGTTTATTTTAGAATTTGACTGAAAATATATGTTGTCATTTTCTGTTTTATACATAGAACTGTAGAAATGCGCAGTTTAATTAAAGATTTTATGGTACTCATTGAAAAAGACAATATTATATAGTGTGAAGCACATTGGGTGTCCTGTATTTTACAATCTGCCAGTTTAATCACCGCAGAATTAGAAAGTTCAGGTAAAAGAGGGCATCTTACAATAATTACTATAACTAGTAATTAATCAACTTCATGTGCTATGTTTTTTTTTTGTCTCCCTGATTGTGTGTAACACAGGTTAACTCATTTTTGCCTGAAGGGTGACCACTTGAAGAAACTTCTTGAGATCCTGCAGCAGGGTCCCCAGCTTTCAGATCTAGAGTATGAGCCACACAAACATTTAGACACACAATCTTAGAATCATAACCACACACCCATGGAGCCATGGATAGTCCAGTGTTTTCTTCCTGAGCTTTTATCCAGTAAGGATGCTCAGCTCTGCTTTTCTTTCATCACAGTTTGTCAAGTAACCAGCTGGAAGATGAAGACGTGGGCTCTTTTGTGCATTCCCTACCAAGGCTAAAAATCAGCACCTATGTCAAGTAAGACTTTAAACATATTAAGTTCTATATTAAATATAGAGCAGAAGAGTAAAAAATACTTAAATGTACACGCACCACCGACTTTATTAGTTAACCTGTTTAAATGCTTGTTGACACAAATATCTAATCAGTCAGTGACATGACAGCAACATGTATTTAGGCATGTATATAAGGTGAAGATGCCCTAATGCAGTTCAAAGTGAACATCTGAATGGGTTAATAAAAAAGGTGATTTAAGTGATTCTGAACATGGCTAGGTGTACCTAATATATTGTCTGCTGAATATATAATAAATTAAACCTCAGGTAGACTGAGAGTATGAAGCTACAATATTTAGAAATGATGTGTATTGTAGTTAATGAGTAAAATATAGACTAATTCTTTTCTGAATCTTCATGTGCAGTCTCAGTAACAACAGACTGACCCAGCAGGGGCTGCTGGCTGTGGCCAGCACATTGTGTACCTGTGCTAATGTCTCTGGTGTGGAAGTGAGGTAAGTCTGCACAAAGGAAAGAAGTTAATGGAATTCTTCTAAGTAATCTATAATGAAATATTTGTGCATGTCTCTCTCTTTGTCCATGGACTCTACTTTCTGATGTCTGCTGGTAGCTTAGGAGAAGAAGAGCGATGCCTCATCTGGTTCAGACAAAATGAAACTCGGGAAAAAACTCTGAGGTAGGAGTTCCATCCAAAATTTCAAAACACTGACTCTGATCCTGAAACGGTGCCCGTATTAAATGGTAAATGGCCTGCATTTGTATAGCACTTTTCTAGTCCATAGGACCCCAAAGCGCTTCACACTACATTCAGTCATTCACCCATTCACACACTGGCGATAGCAAGCTACATCGTAGCCACAGCTGCCCTGGGGCGCACTGACAGAGGCGAGGCTGCCGGACACAGGCGCCACCGGGCCCTCTGACCACCACCAGTAGGCAAACATGGGGTTAGTATCTTGCCCAAGGATATTTGGCATGCAGCCAGGAAGCAGCCTGGGATCGAACCACCGACCTTCTGATTAGTGGCTGACCTGCTCTGCCACCTGAGCTACAACCACTGAGTCACTTTGATGAGGTGAGCACAGTGACTCGAGTAAAAACACAGAATTCACACCTACTGGTTTTTTGCTGTATACAGCAAAAAAGAAACCAGTAAAAATTTTAAACATTTTCATTTCAGATAAAGTAAAAAAAAAAAATGAGCTGATGAACTCATTAACACTCATGAAACTTTAGCACTAAAGTTTAGTGCTAAAGCACAATAGCCCTAAGTGGTGAAAGTCACCACTTAGGGCAACGTAGACAGGAAATTTGAAGAGTGTTAAAATGTTGAGAGGAGGCGTGAACTAATGCAGACGTGCAGAGCTCCATGCAGCACTAGTGTGCAGACAGAAAAGAACAAAAGGAAACTTACATGTGGTCTGATTGTATAAGTCAACAGCTGATGTATTCAAAGTAACAAAGTGTCATTGTGAAAAAAAACCAGACTCTCTCTCCTTTGGCTTTGTAATTTTTCCTGCGTGAGCAGCACAGGAAACATCTCACCGGTATGCACAGATATGTGAACTCTCTCTACATCTGAAGGTTCATGCACTGAGTCGGTAAACTGACTGACTGCATCAGCAAAGATGAACGGCTGAAAACTTCTAAATCCAGCTTGCACACTGTGGGCGACAAGGAACTGACTTTGCATGTCAGAAGTAGAGCTGAGCATAGCAGTGAACCTTAGAATGTGGTTGTAAATATTCGAAGACATAATTAGTTTCTGGTGTCTGATCGATTTTAGCAGCTCTGAAAGTACCTTCCTTAACTCTAGCACTCACAGTAACAAGAGTTCAGCGTCCTCCAGCTCTCAATAAACGTCCAGTATATAATACTATTACAATGTAATTTGGGGGCTTAGTAGAGGTTAAGGCCTTTTAAAGATTTTAGTACATTTTGGATTTGGCACTAACTTTGCAAAAATCTAAATTTCTTTATGCTTTTTTTTTGCCTTCTCTGCTTTATTTCTCCATCAGAATCAGGGAAGGTAGTTTGAAGCATGAACATCTGATCCGATTAGCAGAGATTGTGTCCAGTTGTCCCCATCTGGCCAAAGTGGAGTAAGTATCCCTCAATCTTAAGACAAATTTTTGGGTTTCATCAGATAAAAACAATGGCCTCTTTTTAATTAGTTATTACACTTAATAAAACTGGTTCATAAACTGACTTCTTGTAAAATATGGAAAGATCACAACAAGGCCATATTTCTTTGTTAACATTTTAGATTTGAAACTACCAGCAAGAAATTGCCTGATTAATGATCAAGTCACTGACCTCACAGCCCATTGCTCATTCAGTGGTGCTAGTTTCAGATATTGTGCAAATGTACTGTTTATAAGGTTGGAAAAACCTGCAGTCAGCTAAGATTGAAGAAGTCACTTGGATGAGTGACGAAACGTTTCTCCCACTTAAAACGCTAAGATGAACCTTTTTGGGATTTTCTTACCAGGATGATTGAGCATGCATTAAGACAGCAAGGAACTGATTAGAAATGCATCTATTATTTATTAAAAGTCTCTTTATGCTAAGAGTCTCAGGGTATTCAGGGTTTAACCTTCCTTTCTGGCCTCCATTATCTAACCATGATCAGAAAGTACATAGTGATATGTCTGTGGTTCATCTGCAGATTAAACCACAGCTTACTGGAGCAGACTGAACATTTCCTACAGCTGCTGAGCTTCAGTCAAAGTGGATGTGTTTTCAGGTGAGACAAAAGAATCTTTACTATTATCTCTTCTGTCAATGTTTTCAGGCTTTTTTCAAACTACAACTTATCCAAATCAGTCATGGCTGTTCAGTGAACGGCTGTTAAAGCATTGAATTATAATGAGTGTATTACACGTGCTTTTCTACTCAGTATTGAGGAGCGTTGGATCAGCGCTGAGAAAGCGGTTGGATTAATGCTCCACTGTTTGCAACTCAATAGCAATATTCAAACTGTCAGGTAAGATATGCATATAGATGCAAATGAACACAGATGTCAGGAAATGCTCATTTTAAACAAATCAAACATATTGTAACATTCCCCAAATAAAGATACAGTATGTGTGTCAAAGCTGTGAACTATATTCATTTTCCAGGATTCATCAAAACACACTCCACCTGACCAGTTCCACTGGACTGACGACAGATAGGTAATGATTATTGTTTAATGATTGTTATATAGACAGCAGCTGTACTCTTCGGGAGTTTATTGATTAAAGTGTAAATATAAAATAACAGTTATTTTGAATTTAATGTTTCTAGAAATCAAATGATTCCGATTTTTGATTTGTGTCTTTTGCTTGTTTGTTTGCAGTGATCTCTCTGGAAATGCAGCTCAATCGAGTGCCATAAAGAAAATTGGGTGCTTTTTTATTTTATACATTATATTTTACATTTTCATGATACCTGCAAGGAATGCACACTTTGATTACAGCCTCCACGCACTGCTATATTACTCAGTGTATATGCTATATATTTAGCTTTCCTTGCAGGAAAAAAGAAAAAGCCCACTGTTGTAAAGGTTGTTCTTTTTTTCTAGTAAATTGTATTAATTTACACCACACTCTGGCTGAATTCCTTTGAAAGTAAAGACAGTATAAAGGAAAAACGAATTCCTCTTATCTCTCTGCTTTAGCCTTGTGGACTGTGCAGTAAATGTGTATCAGCTTGCAGCCATAGAGAGCGTCATCCTCAGTTGTCCATTTCTGACAGAACTGGAGTAAGTAGTCACATTTCAGTATTTAACATTGGCATGTGCTCTGTAGTACTCAAGGGAAATAAATTAGTAAAAAAAAAAATGTTTGTTCCCATTCAGGTTTTCCCACAACAGCCTCGGTGTAGAGGGAGCTGAGTTTCTCTGTTCTGTTCTTCCCCGGTTGCCCAATCTCACTTCACTCAGGTCAGAACCTTTTCAAATTTGACCAACCTGACTTTTAAAGATCTCCTATAACAACTATTTTCTCTGTCATCCACAATATTGCTTCCAAAGAGAGTGATGTGACTGTGCTCGAGACATTGTCACAGGTCTTCCTGCAGCCTAACACAATTCAGCACTTAAAGTGAGCAACACATTTTAGAACTTGTCCGAAGCATTTTTAGAACATTAATTTTCAATTCCCCTATTGATTCATTCATTTAGCAACACTCTTCCACTGGACATTACAAATACCTACATGGCCAATGCTCCATTCAGGATATCTGGGAAATTAGAGCATTCATAAAAATAATAATGATAATAATATAAAAAAGCAGCTGTGGATTGCATGATTCCAAAACCTTGAAAAGGTGGCCATATCTCAGATTGTCATAACTGCTGTTAGGATTTTATAATGTTCCCAATTTAAGGAGGAATTATAACACTTTCCTCTGTTTCCCTTTGTTCGGTCACCATCAGTACTGCTAATGACTGCTCCACAGCGCTACCTATAGTGCTGTGCAAAAGTAATGAGCCACCCTTTATTTCTTTGTAATATGTTTCCAGCAAACCAGATTTTCTTGTACCTGAACGTTTTTGTAGGAGTGTTTTTTATTCAGCCATTTAACACTGACTCATGGATTGTTCAAACGCAGAAAAGACACTCAAGTTGAACCAGTGCTGTGCCTACACATAAAACTTGGCAAAGAACTATTTTCATTACTAGCAGCCTGGAGCATAATTTGTTCTCATTTAGTTGATAAATGTCAAAGCTAGCACAGTTTCAAAGGCATAAAACAGTATTTTTCACCAATACAGTAGTTCCCAACGAGCTTTTAGTCAGAAACTTGGTATATGTATTTAACAAGTGTAGTGAAGACGTGGAGGAAGAAGTGACAGGCTCATAAAAAACCCAAATATATAAGCCATTCTTGGTGAGCAGTGTTGGTCAAGTTACTTGAAAAAAGTAATCAGTAACTAATTGCTGATTACTTCCCCCAAAAAGTAATCCCGTTACTTTACTGATTACTTATTTTTAAAAGTAATTAATTACTTAGTTACTTAGTTACTTTTTAAAAACACGATTTACAACCTGAAGAGGTGATAAAGCGATAGATCTTTCAGCCCAATTCTACCTTTTCTGCATAACCCATCATACAAAATGTAATCAAATGGAAAAGTCTCTCTTTTTTTAACTTGTTTTATCAGTTTTAATCTTTTAACTTTATGCATCAAGCAAAAATGTAATTATATGCAACATTCTCTGACTTGAATAAATTAGTTTAACATTTAAACCTATTTTCTGCACATTCCAGCACATAAAATAAAATAGTTTTTGTGTTTACACTCACTCTTTCAAATAGATGCAAGTAAAACACAGCAGAAAATAAATAAAGTCAAAGACTCAGCGGTCCTGTTGCTCTATTTTCACCTGTAAAGCAGGACTGCGGTAGGCGGAGGTTTGCCCTGGTGCAGGTGTGTCGTGGTCAGTTGAAGAATCCGCGAGTTTCTCTGTGAGTTTCCCATCACGTCGTAGCGCACTCGGTGCTTGCTTGGAAGTTTAGGGGGTTTTTTTCGCTGTAAAAATAAGTTTTCTTCCCACGCACGATGGACGCTAATGTTTTTGTCACTTTTTATGGAATCAAACTCAAAGTAAGGTCAGTACTTCCACGCTTTAAATGCTGCACGCTCATACTCTCTCCCACAATCGATATGTGATCCATTGTTGATCTGCACACAGCTGTTTTCACAAAGGTCGCACTCGCTTACGTCACTGTCATGAGACATTCTCGCAAAAAATCACGGTTTTAGTAACGCAGTAATGCAGCGTTCCTACGGGAAAGTAACGGTAATCTAATTACCGTTTTTGCAATAGTAATCCCTTACTTTACTCGTTACTTGAAAAAAGTAATCAGATTACAGTAACGCGTTACAAGTAACGCGTTACTGCCCATCTCTGTTGGTGAGGCCCAGAATAAAGGCCCAGTATGATAAATAAACACCTTTCCCTTCACACCCCCTGGTGAACTGTTTTCATGATCTTCTGTGGACAGGTGGATCCAATGTAGAGGCTCACTGCTCAAAGTAATGTAAAGTAATTAAAAGTGATGCAGTAAATTACTTAATTTCTCACCAAAGGAAGGATTTGTTACAATATTCGTTACATTACTTTCATGTTACTCTGTATAATGATCTAAATGCATTGTCACCAGTGTTGGGCAAGTTACTTTGAAAAAGTAATTAATTATAGTTACTAGTTACTTCTTCAAAAAAGTTAGTAACTAAGTTACAAGATTCTAAAAGTAATTAACTACTTGAAAAGTAACTATTGCGTTACTTTAAAAAAAATGTTTATCCCTCTGGGGTCCAGGGTAGAATTGGCCATTTTAACTACCTTTGATGTTTCCTCCATATTTCACCTTTAAAAACTATTTACTTTGCCTTGTTTGGTATCATCCTTTTCAGCACAACCTCACGTGTCTGAATTTACAGTTATGTTTTCATTTTGACATACTGTGTTAACACAATTGAGCTAAAATCAAACAAAAAACATCAAATCAGAGTAGAAAAAGTGATATTTTTTACTGTAACAACCACAAACATGTTTAATGAAACATATTTCATAACTTTAAATGCAAAAATAAATTGTCAATCTTAAAATCCTATCCTAAAGTTTTGCAAACAACAAAGTTATTTGCAGCCATTTACATTTTACCCTTTTTTTAATAACCATTTCAAACTATTTACAGAACAATCAGCTGTTCTGCATTCAATAAGATGTCACACAAATTATTTGTGCCACTCCAAATATTTCTGTCCACTATGAAGGAGAACATCACAGCCTGATACCTGCAGGTCTGACAGCAGCAGGTGTATCACTCCTCCTGTTTTCATTCAGCAGTCACCTCATTGTTCTGACACACAACACAAAACTATCCACACCACTACACTAACTACACAAGACAACACATGAACTAGACGCTCCAAACATGCTAAACGTCGCAAATTTCTCACATCTCAAAACTCGCTCTCTCTCTTTTTCTGCTGTCTCTCTCTCTCTCTCTTCCTCTCGCCGTCACTCCTAAAACTTCCCCCTCTTCCTAAACAACCACATGTCATGTTGCCATATCATTTTTTGATCGGTCAACATGGTACATTTTTCCACCAACACGAACAGGCTGTTTTTTGTTTTAATTTTTTTGCTCATAAGCAGAGAGTGCTCGCTGCGCTGTCCTTAGACAGTAAACGTGACGAAACTATTGAGGAAAAAACAGGCGTATATATTGTTTATCATGACTCTGGTTTTACGTGGCCCATCAACACAATTTAAAAACTGGTATATATCACCTTGTTGCTTTGTCATCTTTAAGTGGTCATGTGATTGGCTTACCACGACTACTTTATTCTTCCTCAGTCAAACAGCAGCACTCATGCGATTGTTTTGCCCCCTTAGCTCCAGGTGTTGTGCCAAAAAGTGATCGTCTACCAGCTGATTGTAGCACAAACACAAGAAAAATAAAGGCTTGTTAGATGTTTTTTGTTTTTTTCCTTTTTGTCTGTCTGGCCTATTGAGCCTTTGTAATGCAAGTAGCAACATAAGTAAATGTAATGTAATACTAAATTTAGTAATATAGTAGTAATATATTACTGAAAAATGTAATGTGATTACAGTAAGAGTTACTTCAGAATGTGTTACACCGAGCACTGGGGGGCTCTAACCATCCTCTGTTTCTTCCAGTCTGTCGGGTCATCAGATTAGTGAGACGGCAGCTCAGAATATGACCAGGTTTCTGCCCTGTCTACGATCACTTAAGTAAGCATTTATGATATATAAGATGAGTGTGGATGTACATGACTGTGTGAAAAATAATGTCTAGAATATGAACTTATATTTAGGCTGCTGTAAAATGTTACACACAGTGAATAAACATTTGTTCACAATGGAACTTTTCTGCTGTAGTCTTTCCCACTGTGTTTTGCCTGGAGGACTGCAGCTCATTGAAGCACTGGGACAGTGTGTTATTCTTGAAGACCTTTGGTAAGGCATGCACACACACACAGATACAACAATACAGCTGTTTTTTCTGTTGGATAAAATAAAGAAGCTGTTAAAAAATGTCAGTTTTTTTCTGTGTTTTCTGTGCACCCTAAGTTTGGATTCTGTGGCACTGAATGAGGAGAGCAGGATGTGTCTGGCACGAGCTCTAAAACATATCAACTCTATTCGCCGTCTCAGGTAAGAAACACTCTCTGTTTCTTTGCAGTAGTCAGAATCCAAGAGCTAAAGTAAATCTTGGTTTGTTCTTTACCACATAGTCTTCAGGATTTATTGAACAGAGATCAAAACTCTTCCAGGCAGACATCTTTGCTGTTTTCACCACAGTGCACTTCACTCTGCATTTACACTATAATGCACATGATGCTTTTTGTTGGCCAATGTTGGTGCTGTTTGTCATACCAGCATGTCATCAGGCTCTTATGAACCTCGTAATTAATTAGTAGGATCTGATCCTACTAATCCCCCCACCGCAGGGACAAATTTGTCCCTTATCGTTCCCAGTTCTCTCATAGCACTAAGCTGTAAAATGTAGCTGGCAAGGTGCCTGGTCAGCATATGTCAAAGCCTTTTATGCATTTCTAACATACAGATCATATTCCCATGGCTATAAATCCTCATCAAAATACACATCTACCTAACATAACTAATACATTTTGTGTGTGTGTACCAGGCTGAATGAGATTGTCACAGCAATGGACAATCTCAGCGTTCTGGATCTCCTGGCTGCCACGAAGGGACACGCACATTTAGAGCAGATAGAGTGAGTCTTTCATTCATACCTAGCGCTCACTGGACATTACCATTCACCTTCTGTCAGTCTGTCATTAAAAAAAGAAGAAGCTTGGCTTTGAGAATGTTGGATTTGCTCTTTCTCAGGTTGGGGGGCTGGAGGATGGCTTGCAGAGGAATAGAAGAGCTGAACAGGCTCATTCCGAACTGGAAAGAGCTCAGGAAGATAAAGTATGTACACAGGGGGTGGAAAACATAGAAAGTTTGTATTTTACTGATCTCCAAAACCCTTTAGCTGCATTTCCAACATGTTTTCTCCAGGATATGTTCACCTTCACCCCAAGAGAAATAGTAATATTTTTATTAATGCTTTAAAATACTTTGTTTATGTCACATGACCAATCTTCTGTAGATTATACTCATGCCGAGTTCCATTTATCCTGTCATATACAACATGAGTGTGAAGTAGTTTCTTTGCCTTTTTTGTAAACAATCCAATAATAAAAATATTAGTACATGCTGGGCCATAAATCAGAACCACAGGTTGAGACGTGCAAGTCATTCAGAATGTTACAGCAATTTTATCGTTCCTTTATGGGGACCAACTGTTTGCACTATGCAGCAGGTTCGTCCTTCCAAGTGTGTTTGACTGACAGCCACAAAATGTCTACAGGCTCAAGATGTTTTTCATATTACCGTCCCTTATGCTTTTATGCTTATTTTTTTTAAAGAGAATGGTCTTTTTATGCTTATACTTCATATTTACATATCCAGCTCCGGTTTGAACCCCTGAAGTACTCATTTAAATGTGCACAAGTTAAACTCTTTGGCTTGAATGAAAGCTTCCCAAAATTTGATGAAGAAATTTGCAACTTTGTTGCCTCCACTGGGCTCACTGTCTCTACTTCCTTCCACTTTTATTTGTAGATCCCAATGAATAATTGTTGTGGCAGGCAGTAAACCTATACACATCAAGTAAACTGAAGGAATTCTGAATCTGAGGTTGCATAGCCAGAAACAATGACCCAGATTAAATTCAATCCAAAGTTCTTCCAGTAACTAATGCAATCTATGCCATAAGGACAAAAGTACTGGGCCAAATCTCGTAATCTTTGAATTCAGGTGTTTTCAGTCCATTTGCCACACATCAAATCAATCAATCAAATCAAGCACCCAACCATGCAGTATGTCTTTGCAAACAGTTGTGAAAGAACAAGTCAAGTCAGCTTGTGAAATTTCTTTGGTCCTAAATATTCCGTGATCAGTTGTAAATGATATTATTGCAAAGTTGAAGCGTTTAAGTAGTTTATGGCACAGTTTCAAAAGGGTTTCCAGTTACCTATAGAGAAGATTTAATTGAGCTATATCAATCCACTGTAATGTGTAGGGTGTCTATTATCCATATAATTTAAAAGTAAAGTTTGAGTTAGGTTTGGCGCCATCAAGTGGAATAATCAAAAAAACAAACTATTGACAGAACACTTTACATGGTCCATTAACAGTTATTAAAAATGAGTAAATTTGCTTTTCTTGCTGTGTGTGTTTATCCTCCAGGCTGTCAAAGAACCTTATCAGTGACCAATCAGGAGAGAAGCTGCTTGAGGCTTTGAAAGCCTGCAGCCACCTGGAGGAGCTCTGGTGAGAATGCGTTTCATTCCTGTAAATGTGCTTTTGGCATTTGATTGCAACACTGTGCAAGAGTTTGCATGTGCATGCATTTGGCTAAAGAAGTGCACAAAATAAGCCCTCAAAACTTTTGAGTGAACATTTTAATCTTCAAAATTGTTTATTTTCCTTGGAAAAGCTGAGTTTTATATATTTGGCTATATCATTAATTGGCATTTAACTCAAGCAACTCAAAGATTGTTTTAAAATGTACATATTTATATGTCTTTTTGTGCACTCTTCCAGTCTGTCCGATAACAAACTGGGAATCCTCACTGCTGCCAGGATGGCCCTCATTTTCCCATCACTGACACACCTCAGTGTGTTAGAGTAAGTCTCACACAGTGTTACATGTTCTTATTGATATGTGTTTCTCCCCTCACTTATTCAGCCTTTTTGTTCTTCTGTATTTCTGTGTCATTTATAGCATTTCGCTCAACCACATTGACCATGAAGGCTCCAATAGCCTTTCCAAAGCCATAATGTGCATGAAGAACCTCAAAAAGATTAAGTAAGACTCATTTGCTTTGATTATTTTCAGAATCACAGCTCACACAGATGACTACACTTACTGATTGTTTTTTGTCTTTTGCACAATAATTCAGCCTGACCTCTGTTGGGACTTCAGAGCTGCGTCCTGTTGTAGCCAGTCTGGCTCACTGTCCCCTCATACAGGAAGTTGGGTAAGATAAAGCAAAGTGATCAAACATTTAATAATCTGGTGCTGTTCTGTGTTCTACTCATGGACATGTCAGTTCTATAAGAGTTGGCACACACTGTATGTAATGATTTGTCAATCTTGTAAACTCATGTTTTATTCACAATAGAAAACACATCAAAGGTTTTAACTGAAATGTAGCATTTAAGAAAAATATTAGCTCCTTTTAAAGTTACTATGATCACATATGGCTTCTTCTTTACATGCACTAACTTGCACTTGTAGATGAATCACAAACAGTGATTTCTGGAAGTATTCCTGAGGGAGTTCTGTGAGAGAAGCATGCCTGTTTTTAATGCATTTCCATCCGAGGGAACAAAGATCACAGGCATCCAATACTGATGTTTGACCTTGTCCCTTGCACACAGGGATTTCTCCAAATCTACTCAATCTTTCTGATGATGTCATGCACTGTATGAGAAGATATTCAGGGTTTTTTTTATTGCAGATTGTTCAGCCTCTGTCCATCACTGCTTCTTTTTATACCCCACTATGTGACCAACCCATTGCATTTTAACCTAATTATTTGCTAAATGGTCTCCACATGTTTCTTTATAATGCCACTTTCTTTTCCACCCTTTTGTTGCCCTTGTCCCAGCTGAGACACTGTGAACCCATCAAATACAAAATGAGTAAATATTTTTCTCAGTTTAAACACTGGATGTTTTCTATTGCCGCTTATGAACAGAATATGGATTGAACTCTGCAGATTATTTCATTCTGTTTTTGCCTAAATTTTACACAGCACCACACGTTTTAAGGAATTGATTATTTAATTATTTAAGGTATTGTTGTACATAACACTCTAGTTTTTAATTAAAAGTAATTTATGATATTCGCATCTTAGGATAACATTTTTGCGTGATGCTTCAGCTTCTGTTCATCAAACCTCTCTCTCTCTATGTCTTGGTGTCTGTCTAGTCTGGGTTGGAATAACTGTCGTGATGAAGTGGCACTGGAAGTGGCCAGGGTTTTGCCTTTCTGTCATACGCTGACTCAGATAGAGTGAGTAAAACACACACATAAAGACCCGCAACTGCAAGAGTTTTGCTTTTTTCATTTCACTTTTCATTTAGGCTTTCTTATATTTATAAAACCAATAAGGAAAACAACTCTTGTCTCAGTACATGAGAGATTAAGTGTTTATTTCTCACAGTCTCGAGTGCAACAGCTTGAGTGTTTCTGGAGCGGAGGCCCTGCTTAAGGCCTTAAGGTTCTGCCCTGCTCTGCAACTCATCAGGTAAACTTCCTGCACTGCTAGACCTGCATTATCCAAGGAAACCTTATTAATTTCTAATGTTGTGGTAATGTTCTGGCCTTTATAAGTTATTGAACTTGGTTTCAGACTCTGGAAGAACAAAATCTCTGACGGTGATGTCCATAGGCTCGGTCTAAGGGACAGAAGGATGAATTTCTCTTCCACCTGATATGATCTGCACTGCTTGACAGTTGAGAAGCACAATTCCAGTTCATCAGCACCAGTGCAGACGAACAGTCCAGTACTTTTTCTGCCAACACTGACTTAAAAATCTGTGAGAATTTTATTTATTTATTTTTTTTGCTTGAAGTGTTTTGGGGGTTTTTTTTCTAAGTGCTGCTCTATTGAAACACGGCTGTACAGTTGAAATAAGTTTGTTAGAACAAGAAGAAATAATGTATTTTTGAAACTATTTAAATCCCTGACTTTGCACTGATTGGCCTTTGGTTTCACAAAGCAGGAGACGGGTGGAAGCCACTGAAACCTTTTTTTCAAAAGCTGCTGTCAGATTAACAGGGGCGCACACAAAGAGGTTTATGGACACAAATTGGGAGAGGTGGCACGCTCAGCTGATCAGTAGAACACCACACTAGATTTTGAACAAAAAGTGTTTTCTTCAAAGCCACTGAAATAACACACTTACTTTTGTAATCAGTCGTAATAATCAGCAGTAGAATTAGTTTTTTTTACGGTAGAGGGTATACTGTCATCACCTTCCCAGGCAGGCGAGTAGGTGGGCGAGGACACCCAAGTGAGTGATGCTGAGAGACTGGCCAGCTGCTTCCTGTTTTATCATTGAATTCCTGGGAGAAAGGAAAAACACACACATAAACAAAGCAGGTCCCGCCTGTTCACTTTTAACTAATGTATCACACTCATGACTAAATTCTTCCCTACTGAATTGAACAGATAATATTTTACTGTTATAACGGGACTACAGTATTTCCCATATGACGTGATCATTTCAAACTTGTTACAATAAAATTAGAAAAAATCACAAAGTACATTAAAGATGGCTTTTAAAAAAAAGATTACACTAACTTATGTATGCACTTAAAAAAGTGTGAAATCACTAAACCTGTGTTGAGCCCCACCTTTCAGTAGCACACCACTGAGCTCCCAAACTGCTGTGAAAATAAAGGCCACACTGTGTTATTTTCCTGTGAGGAAATGATGAATATATCTTTGCAGACTCTGATACGAGGAGTCAATTTGCATTGTGGAATGTTTACAATAATTAGAGGCCACATTACTGAAAACACAAGAAATCACAAAGTCACAGTAAAAGAAGAGTTACCTGCTCCTATGGTGACTCTAGGTCGTGGTCTCTATCCAATGTGCGTATTTATTTCTGCTGTTTATCATAGGAGGACACAAGAAATTGTATGTATTTATTGAGCTGTGATTGAATCAGGGTTAAAATTTTTAAAAAGAAACATTTTTATAGGAATGTATTTGCTTTGTGACCAAAAGAAGATACTGTAATTTTTGCAGGTCGCACCAGTTGTATTTCTGACTTTCTAAAGTCATGTTGATGCTTTGATTTCTGAATGTAATGCACCTTATTCCTTTCTCTTTTCCTGTGTGTAATTGTCCGTTTTTTTGTTTTGTTTTGTTTATTTTTCCTTTGATTTTTGGAGCAACACTGGCTCTTACTGAAAGGATTTAAAATTGCTTATTTGTTAAATATAGTTTTTGAAAGGTTTGTGTGCAGGTTGTGCTTGACAGAAAAATTGCAGATACTTTTGATATTCCCTGACTATGAGTTGCATTAAGATGTGACCTGCTAATTAGAAAACTTTAAATTGAGTTTCTATTTTTTGTTATGTCAGCGGTTTTATAAAGTATGATGTTAAATTTAAACAGGTCAACAAGACACAAACTCAGCAAAATCTGCTCTAGCAATACATGCCAGTTAAATAAAGTCTAATACAAAAATATGCACCTCAACTATAATATACAACTTTAAAAAATTCTGGTTTGTTCTCAATGTCAACAATTAAAAGTTGATACCTGATTGCTTTATGCTTTGTCTTTACATCGTTTTGGTGTAGATTAGGTCATCTTACGTCCTGCTCATTGTGGAAAGCACAATTTATACCTCTCCTGTTTCCTTGTCAGCGGCACCAGCAGCTGCGTTCGCAGCTGTGGACGTCAGTGAAATGTTATCATTTATGTTCGCTTTCCGCCCTCTTGTGGTTAACAGTGGTACTGCAGAATGGGCTGCATGAGGATTACCAAAACTTGGGTCCTTTTACTTCAGGTGTTTGTGTGTGGATTGAAGCACTCGTGAGTCCTTAAAAAGTTAGACACAAATCATTGTAAACATTTATGAAGGTTAGTTTACGCTTGTGGATCATATCGTACGCATTTGCAACCCTTTGGAGGCAAATTTCTCTCCGTAGAAGATGGATTTGCTTTGCTTGCTATTCTTGCACAATGTTCATATGAAATTATCAGAAAAATGTTGTGTATACCCCAGGATCAACGAGACTCTGAAACTGTGGGCGTGCTTACACGCAGCACATAAAAACATGCAAATGTGACTAAAGATGTCAAGTTTTACAAGGGTAATTTACATTTTATTGAAATTCAACTAAATAACAATGGAAACTACAATAAGACTGAATACATAACACATAAAATACTGCGCATGCAGATGTACATGCTTTGGCTTTGCTGCGTTTAGCAGAAGCAAAAAATACTTTCAAAATAATGCTTTAAAGTGCTGATTCTTTTGTGCTTTTGAGTACTGTAAATACCCTTATTTTACATCTAATGTGGCTGTAGTGTTAAAAGAAAGTTAACAAACTTGGGGCCTGGTGTCTGTACTATTCACAAGGAAGAAGATTAAATTCATGTTTTAGAGATAAACTAAGTACTTAGTAAATTAAAAAAAAATCAAAATAATAAATGTTTTAAATGTGGAATAAATGCATTCCCCGTATTAACTAGGGTATAAAAATATGCATCTTTTCCCTGTTCTGTAATTTTATGGAAAATATAGACACTGATCGCTCATGAATGACTAACCGGAAGTAGTTTTTTCTGCTTGACTCTTCCGCTTTTGTTTTGGGAGTGGGTTTGTCGTACTTCCGCTGTGAGGCCACCACTGTTGGCTTTATTAAACTCCGTCCTTCAGTGGCCGGGCGCAGAGAGCACAGTCCAGGCTACGAGGATGGTTTGTGTTCACACACTGTTGCGCCTTCCAGGATACTCCGGTTAAAAAAAAATAATAATAATAAAAAAAATGTTAACCTCAGCTTTCACTCCTTTATAGGAAAATTGGCTCTGCTTTTCCTCTCTCTTTACTGTGCGCAGCACTTAAAGATTTTTTTAAGTGAAAAGCGGCGGAGAAGTTGTTCGTCATTTACCGAGGTGAGTCGGTTTCACATTTTCCTGTTGGGTTTACATTAGAAGAAGAGATCTGACAGCAGCTCCCGAGTCAAAGGGGAACCGGGGAGCTTCTAAGACGCAAAAATAACCCTTGCAGCCAAAATGTACAGTCGGTGTGCTTCTCTTGGAGGTTAATCACGGAAGGATGTGGGGAAGATGTCATGTTTTGACGAGCACCTTTCATGTAGGACCAAAAAAATATCACAGGAAATATGGTACAGAATAGACAGGTGTTGTGTTTGTGTGTGTGAAAGAGAGTTTTAATGGTCAAGTTGGCACATCTCTCTCCTTCATTCAGATCTGGAGTCTACTCTTCACTGATGTTGGCCACTTTGGCACCAATATGGCTCACCGGTCTTGTAATTACACTTAAAGCGTGCTGATCCTTCCGCTAGTATTAACAAGTTGGCATCTGCTTCCATGCTTTTTCCGCCTCAGTCAGTCACTTTAAGCTGCCTGCCCATCCTGCAGGTGTGAAGCTTTTTGGCACGGTCAGTACAGTCAGAGGCCTGCACCTGGACCTGGATTTTGTTTGTGTTTTCTTTCTACAGTGCACATCATTTTTGGCTACATGATGCACTTTGTTGCATCATGTAGCCAAAAATGATGCAATAGCAGCTCTAGGTCTTTTAGAGCCACAGTACAAGAAACATGCAGTTTTGTGAGGTTCAGTTGCTTTTAGAAAACATTCATCCTGCTCACCCCCCCCCCCCCCCCCCCCCTCCCCCCATGTCTCAAATATTGCGGACCTATCCTGAATCCAGTTAAAGTGCAGCACAGTTCACTTGAGCAATATACTGCACACCTTTTAAAGCTGCTCTGGTGCATTGTAGCATACTTCATGAAGCCATGTTTTCTTTGATAATGCTATTTGGCAATCTGTGATGTCTTTTTATTCTTAATCATTCAGACTTCTATATAAGGGATAGAGCAGGTGTCAGCTTAAAGCTGGATTTATCCCACTCTCTGCTCCTTCTCTCACTGGAGTTGTTAATAGCATCTATAAATACAGGAGACTGCCACTGAGACCATAAACAAGGAGCGAGTGAGTAAAAGTAGTTGAGCCAGTCAAAACACGCTTTTCTCCACCTATGAATGATAAAGCGAATGAATGAAAATGTTGCACTGGTATTTTCAGTGCATCACCACTACCAGTTTGACATCACAGTGGAGCTGAGCGGGAGGAGCACGCTGCTTATGACACATTAGTATCTTAGCAACAGACAGCATCCTTTTAGCATGCCGCTGTGAGAACAAAACCACTGATCTGGACACGGGTGCGGTGCTGTTTGTATTGTCCTTAAAGCCACCTGGGAATTATTTCAAATGCAATACCACTGAGAATATATTCACAACATTTTTTACTAAAATCAGCAATTGTTTCAAGATGTGTGTGTGTGTGTGTGTGTGTGTGTGTGTGTGTGTGTATTCCCTCTTTCTGTTTTTTCCGTTCCTAGCCTGAGGCTTCTTTAGTTTAGAGGTAATGGCTTTGATCTGGGCTCAGGGCAGCGTGTGTGTGTGTGTGTGTCTTTGCAGTGCTTAATCCTGGGTATCATTGGGTTTATCACAGGGTAACTATGACTCTCATAATGCCCCCAGTGGATTTTTTTTTTACACCAGTGTTGTTTTATTTGTACTCATTGGGTATTTTTAGCCAAACAGAACCATTTGTGTGATTAAGCCGAATTCTCAAGGTGATCTGATGTAATGGGGATTTACTAATTCTGTTATCTGGGTAAACTTCCACTCATTTCGTTAGATATCACATATGTCAAACAACTTAAAAAAAAAAAAACTGTGACATTAAAATGTTACTTCCATTCGACAAATGTCAAACACTGATTTCTGTAATTGTGCTCTCTGCGTGGCAACAGATACAGACACCCAGGGTGTTGGGAGCATCTCGTGTTCTCTCCTCAGCGGTGTCTCCAGTAATTTAGGATTTGGTTGGATACAGCGTAAGATGAGCACATGCACATGCTTGTCTGTTAGAGTTACGTCAAGGAAACTGCGGTTTATCCTGGACACCAGCCATCTGTGTGTATGTAACAGCAACCTACAGTTTTACATTTACATTACATGAGAGTAGCACATTTATTTACTCACTCTTCGTGGCACTGGCAGACACTTTTGAGCTGATGGTGACCATAGGTTATGAATAATATTGATATTGGCTGTTTATCTTTTTTTCATGACAGCCTAACAGGAAAATCTCTGCACATCTGTTTCTGTCATTTTAAGCCTCGGTAATGTTTCAGCCAGTTTCTGTACCTGCACTCTGTTTTAGTTTGGTCTAATTAATTGTCCATTTACTGAGCAGCCATTTTGGCTCAGGGTAAACACAGGTGTAATTAATAACTCTAATTATGGCTCTGTTCCATTTGGATGAGGTGCTGGCATTGTGTATGCTCACTGACAAGAATGGCATCAACATGCTAAATAGAACAGGACCATAACTTAGTTTTATCAGATATACCTGTGTTCACCGGTGTTAAGCTCATAAACACATGTTTTATTCACAGTTGCATGTAGAAAACATCAAATGTTTAAACTGAGAAAATGTGTCATTTTAAGATGACTTTGAATTGGATGACAGCAACACATTTAAAAAAAACAAAAGGCCTTTAAAGTAAGTGGCACTAAAAAGAAACAGCTGGAGGAACATTTTGTGACTAATTGGGTTAAGTGGCAACAGGTCAGTAAG
Organism: Diplotaxodon limnothrissa; assembly: GCF_057381915.1. Lineage (NCBI taxonomy): Eukaryota > Metazoa > Chordata > Actinopteri > Cichliformes > Cichlidae > Diplotaxodon > Diplotaxodon limnothrissa. Next base: position 61,659,320 of record NC_140602.1, read on the forward strand.
ATGATGGGGTATAAAAAGAACAAGTAACGATGGGACAAGGTTCAACAATCTGCAAAAAACTATCTTCACAAATTGTGGAACAATTTTCAGCATTTTTCAGAATCAATATAAAACTACAAAGACTTTGAATATCTCCTCACCTACAGTACATAATATCATCAAAAGAGAATCTAGAGAAATCTCTGTGCACAAGTCTGGAAAACATTATTTAATGCCTGTAATCCTCTGGTACTGCATTTACAGTGGGGCAAAAAAGTATTTAGTCAGCCACCGATTGTGCAAGTTCCCCCACTTAAAATGATGACAGAGGTCAGTAATTTGCACCAGAGGTACACTTCAACTGTGAGAGACAGAATGTGAAAAAAAAATCCATGAATTCACATGGTAGGATTTGTAAAGAATTTATTCGTAAATTAGGGTGGAAAATAAGTATTTGGTCACCTCAAACAAGGAAAATCTCTGGCTCTCACAGACCTGTAACGTCTTCTGTAAGAAGCTTTTCTGTCCCCCACTCGTTACCTGTATGAATGGCACCTGTTTGAACTCATCATCTGTATAAAAGACACCTGTCCACAGCCTCAAACAGTCAGACTCCAAACTCCGCCATGGCCAAGACCAAAGAGCTTTCGAAGGACACCAGGAAAAGTATTGTAGACCTGCACCAGACTGGGAAGAGTGAATCTATAATAGGCAAGCAGCTTGGTGTGAAAAAATCAACTGTGGGAGCAATCATCAGAAAATGGAAGACATACAAGACCACTGATAATCTCCCTCGATCTGGGGCTCCATGCAAGATCTCATCCCGTGGGGTCAAAATGATCATGAGAACGGTGAGCAAAGATCCCAGAACCACACGGGGGGACCTGGTGAATGACCTGCAGAGAGCTGGGACCAAAGTAACAAAGATCACCATCAGTAACACACTACAACGGCAGGGAATCAAATCCCGCAGTGCCAGACGTGTTCCGCTGCTGAAGCCAGTGCATGTCCAGGCCCGTCTGAAGTTTGCCAGAGAGCACATGGATGATACAGCAGAGGATTGGGAGAATGTCATGTGGTCAGATGAAACCAAAGTAGAACTTTTTGGTATAAACTCAACTCGTCGTGTTTGGAGGAAGAAGAATACTGAGTTGCATCCCAAGAACACCATACCTACTGTGAAGCATGGGGGTGGAAACATCATGCTATGGGGCTGTTTTTCTGCCAAGGGGACAGGACGACTGATCCGTGTTAAGGACAGAATGAATGGGGCCATGTATCGTGAGATTTTGAGCCAAAACCTCCTTCCATCAGTGAGAACTTTGAAGATGAAACGAGGCTGGGTCTTCCAACATGACAATGATCCAAAACACACCGCCCGGGCAACAAAGGAGTGGCTCCGTAAGAAGCATTTGAAAGTCCTGGAGTGGCCTAGCCAGTCTCCAGACCTCAACCCCATAGAAAATCTGTGGCGGGAGTTGGAAGTCCGTGTTGCTCGGCGACAGCCCCAAAACATCACTGCTCTCGAGAAGATCTGCATGGAGGAATGGGCCAAAATACCAGCTACTGTGTGTGCAAACCTGGTAAAGACCTATAGTAAACGTTTGACCTCTGTTATTGCCAACAAAGGTTATGTTACAAAGTATTGAGTTGTATTTTTGTTATTGACCAAATACTTATTTTCCACCCTGATTTACGAATAAATTCTTTACAAATCCTACCATGTGAATTCATGGATTTTTTTTTCACATTCTGTCTCTCACAGTTGAAGTGTACCTCTGGTGCAAATTACTGACCTCTGTCATCATTTTAAGTGGGGGAACTTGCACAATCGGTGGCTGACTAAATACTTTTTTGCCCCACTGTAAAGTGGGCACCATTCTGTCATGGAAATCATCTAAAGGGCTCGGGAACACTTCCAGGAATCGCTGCCTGTTAACACAGAAATTCTGTTTGGAAAACATGGACCAAAGAGGAGAGGGATCATCAAGCTTGCACCTTGGACCAACTCGAGTCAAAAGCCTGTATCTTGTATGTTAGGGTGGTGCATTAGTGCCTATGGAGTTAGCAATGTGCCCATGCTGAAAGATGTATACAGGTTTTAGATCAACATATGGCTGCATCCAGTCGACCCCTTTTTCAGGCAAGGCCTTGCATATTTCAGCAAGATAAAGCCCAACCACAGCTACTCCAACAGCACAGTATAAGAGCTCGGGTGTTAAACTGACCTGCCTACAGTCCAGACCATTTAGCTGTTGGAAAAATTTAGTGCAAAGAAAACATACAACAGAGATCCAGTGCTGCTGAGCAGCTAGAATCCTATATCAAACAAAAATGGGATGGCTTGCCTCTCCCAAAAGTCCAGCAGCAGGTCTCCTCAGTTCCCAGACATTTATACACTGTTGTGTTGCTGTCAGCAATTTCATAATGACCTTAATGCTGTCTTAAAATAGTACATTTTCTCATTTTAAACATATGATATATTTTCTATGTTCTATTCCGGGTGGCTGCAGCTCAGGAGGTATAGCAGGTCATCTAGAAACCAAAAGGTTGGTGGTTGATATGCCAGATATCCTTTGGTTGCTCTCTGATGCTCCCATCACACAGTGAGTGAACACTTATGCAAAAAAGTACAGAAGAAGGTGTTTATAGGAATGTGAGTGAATGTGCGCCTATGCTGTGATGCAGGCTGTAACAGCTCTGCTATGATGGTACTCTGCAGAGGATAAATTCATTTAGTCTGTGAAAAAATAACCCTCACCACTTCACAGAGCCAAAGGTAGCATCTTCAGGTGTAATGTTTCCACCAGCTAACTGCACGTAATGCAGAGAGTTTTAGTTCACTGTCATGATATCACTGCACATATTCTCATTGCACAAGCTGAGAATGTGCTGAGATTTGTTATTAATAATCACAGCAGCTCTGTTTTATCTTATTTTTGTCAATCGACAGGATGACATATTTGGTTAAGTGTCAAGAAGTATGAAACTAAAAGTCTTTCTGCCTACTTCTGCCTGTTTGCTTTCCTTCAGGGTGATCAGGTGTGACCATGGCCTACACACTGGGCTTGGCCACTGATGGCCAGAAGCGCAGTGTCGGACCTCAGCACTGTGTCACACGGGTGGAGTTGTCGGTCACTGCGTCCAGCCTGCTCGATCGAGATGTAGCCTCCAAGTCGGATCCATTCTGCGTTCTCTTCCACGAAGTGGATGGAAACTGGGTGGAGGTACAGTAAAGGATGGAGAGACATACATCCTTTATAAGATAAGATAACCTTTATTAGTCCCACGTGTGGGAAATTTGTTTCCCACACCTTTATGAACAAGTGATGAGAAAGACTACAGAAAATGACACGAGAAATGAGAGGATTGTTTTGTTTTAATGGTGCAGAATCAATGGAGAATGGAATGGCAGACTGAAGAGGAAAGGCCGAACAGAGAGTTGATATATTACTGTTAAGATCATAAGTAGTCAAACCCATGTTGGCGCTTCTTCACACTGTGTATAGCGACTCCTGGGAGGTGGAGAGAGAAGATTAAAGTGCAGAAATAAAAAGATTGAGGGGAGGATGGAAAATTTGAATAATTCTAAGAAGTGCTTTTAAGGTTACATCCACCATGCTGGCTCCTCGAGGAAAGGGAACCAGAAGGTTTTGTTTGTAGTCTATGATACTCTGCAGGAAGAGCCTATAGGTTGTGAGTCAGATCCAAAGTCATGATGTCTTGACCATCTGGCATCAGCCATGGCATGCTGAGCCCAATAGGATGTTGCAAGATTTATGAGCGGCATTCCAATCTAAGACAAGTAGTGTAGACTCGGGCAAAGGCACAAAAACCGGAAAGAGAGTCAGTAATACATGTTTGACATTTTTAAATCATTGCCATAAAATCTCAGGTTTCACGAGGATGCATCATCATGTTAAACAAAATTTTTTTTCTGATTTAAACTTTGGAAAAGCACCAAATAAGGGGAAACACCAAAAGCTGCTACTGATGACATTTCTCTTAAAGGTGCAGGGTTAAACTGAAGTGAAAGCCATATTTCCAATTAGAAGTGTGGCTTTCTGTTGCTGCATTTGAATTGCCTGGAATGGAAAAGGAATGTGTTCACAGAATATAAGAGAAATTTTTACAATTTGACAAGCTTACTTCACTTTAACACTCAATAACTGGGAAGTTGAGGATTAAAAATGCTTTGAGATAATCAAAAATTAACTAGAAAAGCATTTAGCTGTAAAAAAGTGACGCATTCTTTCTAATGACATCCAGTTGTGTAGAAATTTACAGGAAAACATCCATCAGCTCCTTTGCTCCTTGCCAGGCTAACTACTTGTCAGTCACTGCCCTAAGTTTCATAGTCAGATTTCATAAAGCTGAGGTATTGATTTTGAAAATGCTTAGGTTGAGACTTTACTGTGACCTTTACCAACCAGCGCGTGGTATCATGGTGGCTACGTGTATCTTTATTGAACAGGCAGTGGAAAACGAATGCCTTTGGCTGCTGCATTAGCTGTTCATTGGATTTTAAGGCCTTTAGTGTTATTTTTTTGACATTTATAAGTCAGAAACTGGTAACTATGTGTATAGTGGCTTGGTGGTCCATACCAGTGATGAGAAATGCCCATCGGGGATAAAGCCACTCAGGTGGTTTTAATCATTTTGACTGTGTTGACTCTCATTCACTCACCTGTTCCTTGTATCCATTACAAGATGGCACTGAAGTCTAGTTGAATGGCATAAAACGTCACTTTATTCTCTTTAAACCAGAGCACAGGTCCAGACAGCATAAAGAAGTGATTATACCTTCGTTTTTGTTGTTGTTGGTTTTTACCGTTGACAAGAAAACTAACAGAGAAGTAAACAACAGCTGTACTGAAATCCTTTCTGGTCAGTAGAGGCTCTCACTGATGTGTGCTCATGACTCAAAGCAGAAAGTTACTGGTTTGAAATCAGCTGCTAATTCTTCTTCTCTGCTTCGGCTTTATGGACAGCTGGAGAGTCCAAAGCAGAAGAAACAGATCTTAGCTCAGTAGCTTTGATGCACCTTTAATTTATCTGCCGCAGTACCCGCTGAATGAGGGGAAGGAGTTAATGGTACAAATATGTGTAAATACGTTTTCCCAAAAGCTCATTGAGATGGTTTGCTAAGGCAAACAAAATGCTAGGAGAGCATTATTAGAACAGTAGTATGATTGTGATTAGGGCAAGCCTGGCTCGTTTGGGTTGTTTCCTGCAAATAGCAACAACTGGGGTAATAGGTTGAAGTGCAGCAACTCTGTTGCTAAATTCCAGTTTGTATCAGATCTTGGTCAGTTGGTTTTGCTGTTTGTTAGCTATTTTTATATAGTTCTCAGTTCACAGTAATTATGTATTTTTCTTGGGTTAGTTTATATTAACAGGTCTTCAAACGCTTCATCCAGCTTTGTGAAGTCATCTTTTTGCCATTACTAATTCACTTTAAGCGCACTTGAGGCGCAGTAAAAGTACACAGTGCACGTCGACTGTTGCTGTGAGCTTGAGTCAGGTTTGAAGCGTCGGTGCAGAGGTCCAACATGAGAAGATGGTAATAATCATGAGGCCATTTTCAAGACTCCAGCACACTGCTCACGAAAATCAATAGGCAGAATCATTGCCAGCTACTATATTTCTAAACAGAGCAGCTTAGCAAACATCTGTTTTGAAGATTTCCAGAAACGTGGTGCATGTGATGGAGACGACTGACCGTCGCAGTTGGAACGGACATTTGATGACGTTTAAACTACCAGCCCACTTGCTCAAAGTCCATATTATGTCGGAACAGCACTGTTAATATTTTGTGCATTCACTGCTAGGAAGTGGCTGTCATGTGTCCTGATCATACATGGTCTATCCATGTAGACCCACTGAGGAAACAAGTTGAAGATGCTCAAGAGGAAGACGGTAATGAAGCTTTGGTGTGTGCAGGCTCCTCCTTCGAATCTTCTGCAGCTAACAGCTGGTCAACAGAGCAATCTGGGGTTTTTTTTTTTGTGTGTGTGTGTGTGTGTGTGTGTGTGTGTGTGTGTGTGTGTGTGTGTGTGTGTGTGTGTGTGTGTGTGTGTGTAGGCGAGTGCCTCGGGTTGCAGCTAGCTGTCGGTCAGCAGGGCATGTGGCTCCGATGTGAAATTGCCAACAGTTACCATAGCAACGGGAAGGGAAACAAAAGCTTAGTGCTCCTAGAGTGAGGCAACGATGGAGGAGGCGAAATGAGGCCCGAACCTTTTCGCAGATATTATCCACAGCTCGCTGTTTTACTCACGCTCAGCTTTCTCACTTCTCTGATCTCCTCCTGTTCCTTTCAGTTTTTTTCTCTGATTGTCTTTCTCGTTCCTGTCGCCAGCCTTCCCCTCTCTAGGTCTCCGTGTCTCAGTCTCTTGTCTATCTTCGTCTGTCTTGTGAGCTAGAGGTGTGAGAAGCAGCTGGGTCCATCGGGGAGGGGAAAGAGAGAAAAAGTGGGTACGAAAGGGTAAGAGTGTGAGAACGAGGAGGTGCGAGAGAGGGAGATGAGAAAAGGGTGCAGCAGAAGGCGAGGGGGAAATTATCCAGAGAAAGACAGGAGGATGAGGAGGAGGAGGAGAGAAAGACAGCGAGGTGATGACATGAATGAGCGACAGAACAAGAAGAAGGCAAAAGAAAGTGAATGACTGTAGCCATAAATGGGAGATAGCAGCCAAAGTTAGTGTTAGAAAGTCTTTGAAGAATGTGATAGGTCTACAGAAATATGGATCTCAGCTATGTAAATGATGTGGCACCCAAGTATCACACTACCGAGGCTATTTTCTAAATCCAAGGATTTTTTTTCTCCGAGCTTCCAACTCCAAATCCCAATACTAATCTCAACACGTGTTATAAACCGAGATATAAGCCTGTAACACTGTAAGTGAGAACTCACAGGCAGTGGCATATTCAAACCAGAGGGTTTAAAAATCTAACAGTCCTCTGCAGTAAATGCAGCCTTATTTATTAGATCTACATTTGTGATACTAAATGATACTCAACAGTAAGTTTTGTTATAATTCATTCCAATGTAAACTGGCCTATGCATGGTTCACATTAAGCCCCATATAACTGACATTTTGTAGTAATTTTCATCTTTAAATACGTTATAAGAATATTAAAAAATGTGTCTTAAAAAATAAACACACCTCTACATTTATCACAAGTTCAAAGCTCTACGATTAGTCCCCAGAGTTCCAAGTTTCCAGTAATTTAAATTCCTACGTTATTAAATTTAGCTGTTCGATCAAAAGAATAGAAATTCAGCACACGGACAGTCAGTTCATACAAGTGTATGATTAATATTAGGTTTAAAACTTTCCACACCAGAGTATTGTTTTGAATTTTCCACTCGTAAATGATTAAGGACTCCCCAGAATATTTGATATGTAATTACACATATCAAAAGTAAGAGCAGAAAATTAGATTTTTTTTCTTTTTTTTTCTCTTTTGCATAACATGAAAACACTCATTGCTAGAATATTATTTCAGTGGCGGTAAAGGCTCCTTCGTATCATCTGTAAATAGACTGAATGACTGAAAATGTTGTGCGCCAGACTATTTTAAACTGAAGCTGAACATAATCTGCTCCAGATCGGGTTATGCAGTAAGCACAAGTTACCATGGTGATCAATCCATGTTCAAAGAGACACTGAAAACTCAGACTTTCAGCTCAGTAACCCATAACATACAACAAAGTTAGTGAGTGCACAATAAACACGGGATATTTAGAAGCCTCAGTAAATGGTGGTAAATAGACTGAAGCTTAAAGGAAAGTGAACTTTGGACATGATTCGGGACACAAAGAAGACACAAATTATATTAAAATTGTTGTAGCTGATGACTAAATAAGTAACTTTTGCTGACAGCCACTGTGTTGCATTTTTTATGGTTATAACACATTAAATTTAAACTGTAAAGCCAAAGCACACTTTCACTGGTACATTTTTGCACCTGCCAGTTGTCAGTGTTTAGCAGAGATTGTTTTGGTGCTGTAGGCTGGTCCTAGTGATTATTTATTAGCAACATCATCACCAATGTCTTTAGAGCCGCTTTGGTTTGTTTCATTGATTCAACATCTTGGTATTGAGCTGTTGGGCTGAAGTGTCCTTGTTATGTTATGGGGTGCGGGTTGTTGGGGGAGGTTCTCCCTGTCTGCTGAATGAAAAAAAATAAAAGTGTCCGCTCAAATCTAAGGCACGAACACTTATAACAGATTGCTTCTAAATTCCTTTAACTCACTATAAATTAAGCTGCGGGATGCACATCCATTGCATTTGTTTTGTTAAAAGTCTATTTATTTATCTATCATAACCCTATCAGTACCTGTACTTTTCTTCCTGTACCTGTTTCCTCCAGCTGCAGTTCTACAGCTTAATTTTTCCTGCAGCGGGCAGTGCCTCTATCTGAAGTAATCTCAGTGACCTGTATTGTTGTTTTTCTTTTTTATCTAGTAGTAAACATAAACAGATAAGAAACGAAAGGAGGCATGAAGCGCCAGAGGGATCTGATTCATTTCTAAAGCTCAGTGAACCAGGATCAAATCCACAGAGGCACTGCTATGAGATTTTAGCCTGCTGGCGTGCTGTGATGTCCCAATAATTTGAGTTTTTAAGCTACGAAGTGCAGCCATTCTCCACTGCTCCCTTCCCATGAGTCAGACAGATGGATAAGTGCTGCAAGCACCGGTAGCAGGGTGAAGTTAAAACCTTTTTCCTGCTGGAGTATCTCAGTTCTGTACTAATATCATTACCTACAGTCAGAGAGAAATGTATCTTAGATAAAAGCATTCACAGAGGCACGAGAAAGGTACATTTTATAGAATAGAATAGAATAGAATAGAATAGAATAGAATAGAATAGCCCTTTATTGTTATTGTACATGTACTGGACAGAATTAAAATAAAATATAAATATAAATAAAATGTAAATAGTAAAGACATCAGGAATAAATAGCAAACAAGAATAGTGAAAGGAGTATATACAATATATATGAACATTGGAAGATCGTATGCAACCACTGGGACCCATCAGGATCAAGGAATTCATTTCTCTACAACTGTTGCAGGAAATAAAGATGAAAGAAGAAGGTGTAATTGCATAAGAACAGCTAAGTAATAGATGGCGGTACTGCTGTTTGCTGCAGGGGTTTTTGAGTAAAGACTGGTGAATAGAAAATATACCAGGATTCTGCAGAATTGGAGATTCGTTTGAGGTTAATAAACTGTCTAGATGTGCCTTCAGTAAATGTTACTATGAATAAAAGTGTTAGATGTTGGGAAATGGGCTCAAGAAAAAAACTGTTCGATGTTTGGCTGGTCTTAGACACTATAGGGCAATAGTGATGGCTCCATAGTTTGATGGTTGACATATTTGCTTGGCAAACTAAAGGTCACTGTTTGAGTTCCAGCTAGAGACACAAATCCCCTTTTGGGTTGTATCAGGAGGGGTATCTGGTTTAAAACTGCCAAATCAAATATGTGATGGTATCTGACTCTTTATGTCAAAGGAGCAGCATTACAACAGCATACAATTATTGAACAGATTAGCCTATGAAAATACGTCTACTGTACAAGTGTAAAATTTACGCCCTCCTTCACATTTTCAAAATCCGTTCAGTGAGACAGATTGGAGTTATTGGAGGCTGATTTTGGCCCCTGGGCTTTGTGTTTGACACCAAAGGTCCCATAGGTTTGGCGATCATCAATAAGAGTTTTCCTTTCAAAAAGAATTTCACTTTTTTGGTGTGTATCAAAGTTCAGTTAGTTTAATTTAAATTCTCCAGATTGAAATTCTAGACATCCAGTGGTTTGCATTTCATCCCTCCCGTCTCCGTTATAGGAATGAGCTGAACTTTTTTAAGGCCTTTTATATTCAGTGGTGACAGGCTGAGTATATGTGACCTCGTTTAATGATTGTACGTGTCGTGGGTGAGTCAGGCTGGAGAGTAGTGGGATGAGCCAGTCAACTACCTGGTTTAGAAGAGTCAGAGCAAAGAACATGACTCTCACAGCACTCTTTTCAGGCACCCACACCCTCTTATCTGTCTGCTGTCTGGACTGCTCTCTGGGGCCATGAGAACACAGCGCATTGAGAAACATCAAAAACAATGGCTTTAGGGGAAAGGGCCCTTAAATTGGATAAAGTGCTGTCAGACGGCTGCAGCTTTTTAGGACTTTGTTTTGGTTTAAGGATACATTTACTACAAACCACCGCAGCAGGCTACTTTAAAAGTTCAGATAAATCTGCTGTTCTTTATCAACCCAACGTCAGACAAAGGTATAATATTTATAGGAATCTATAGTAATTCTGGGGATGGCAGGTAGGAGGCACATTGTTGGGTCTCTGTCTAACACACTCCCACAGATTTGATCATCACTGGCCAAGTTTGTTTTGTTTTTTTAGCTGCATCTTGTTATCGGGGGGAATCCTGGCTTCGAGTGGGCGCCACAGACTTTACGACATGCTGGTGTCACAATCAGGGATGCTGAAGAGTTGCCCGAGGCTGATTCTTGTTTAATGCATTCAGTATTAAATGTTTTTAGAGAAGTGTGTGTCAAAACTAATGTTAAGACTACACATCATTCTCTTGGAATTTCTAGAGTAAAAAAGATTGGAGAAACACAGACACGCATATGTAGCGACTCAAACTATTTTACAGTCGTTTGGTGCGTTACAGTTGCCAGATACATATCAGTATCACTTTATTAAATTGCATACTGTATGCATGTACATGCTTTGCTTTTTGTAAACACAAACAGTAATATTTTTATACTATATAAAAACTTGTTTGTTTTTTGCAGCTTTGTAAAATTCCAAAATAAAATCCAATTTTAATTTTAATTTTAATAATTTAAACTTTTGCAACTAAATACTCAAAAGTTAAATTGATGATTATGTATGATAGTATTTACATGTATTCATACTAATAATTCAATTCATTATTATGTTTCTAGTCATTTATTTTTAGTCTTTTAAGCTTTCATTAAGAATTTACAAACCTTCCGTATAAATTGCCACATGTTGCAAGATTGCAGATTCTACCCAGTCTTGCAGTTTTCCACAACAGAAGAGTCACAGTTACTTTAACCTATTATTTTGGCATTCAAGTCTTGTTTAAGGAACATGGACAGAAAACCAAGGGAAAAACTAGCCACTTGTGTTTTGCTGGAAGGGACGGAGCTTAGATTTTGTGGTGACTTTGAGACTGTTAGATGCAGGTGAGCAGCTATTTTGGTAATGTAGTGTCTACACAAAACCAGACTCTACAGGCAGGATTAAAAAAAGCTCTTTGTTAATGGTGGTAGAAAGCAATCCAAAACACAGGAACAAGGAAAAAAGGTCCAAACTCAAGACTCGAACTGGTAGAGGACACACAGGAAATCATAACAGATATCACAACAAAGGACAACCAAAGCTCTTTCTACAAACTGACACACTAAGACTAATCAGGATAACAGGGAACAACTGGGTACAAGAGGTGAGGCTAATGAGGTATAACAAAACAAAGGAAGTAAAACTAAGGATAAAACACAGAGGACTGCCAAAATAAAATAGAAACCAACTTAGCAGAGAGATGAAGACCTGACAACAGGACACAAGAGCATTCTGTTGAGGAAGGAATAACCTAGGTCATGATCAATTAAAAACAAGCGCTGGACAGAGCTCGATAGTTCAGGACCAGGACTATGACACGCTTGTGAATCGTTAAAAGGGACAATAGTGGAATTATTTAATTTTTACAGCATTTTTCTCTCCTTGTTTCTTGACCTTTAGCTGGGACGCACTGAAACAGCTGTGAACAACTTGAATCCAGTGTTTGGGGTGAAGTTCCAGGTGGACTACCACTTTGAAGAAATCCAGAAACTTCGCTTTGCCATGTTCGATGAAGACAAGTGTGCCACACAGCTCGACGAGCACGACTTCCTGGGAGCATTTGTTTGCACACTGGGAGTGGTACTGAATGATTTCTTCTTCTTTGGTTTGAAGTATATTCTTTATAACTACAGGTATAGTCTAGAGAAGAAGGGATAGGATAAACTGAACTAGATGGAATTTATTCTTACAATTAGATGCAGACTGTATTTTAAAGTGGATTTTTGCTCAATTTCAAAAATAAATAATTGTTGTCCTGATCCAATAGATTGTGTCCAATAAGAAACTTCACAGACCCCTGATCTTAGCCAATGGGAAGCAAGCTGGCAAAGGATCCATTACAGTAAGAATGTCTACTGTCTCTTAAAAGAAAATATTATGAACTATGAACTGAATATTATGAATATTATGAACTTATTTGTTTTTTAAAAACTTTATTTACAAAAATAAAATAGGAATGGTCCCGAGAAGAGACCAGATTATTTAAGGGTAAGTTCCCGTTGGATCGTCAGTTATGTTGGTTTAAATAAATTAAGTAAAGACACCCCAAGCTTATTAGCGTTAGTATTTTCCTTAAACTGGGGTGTGACGGGTCGCCATGTTGCCCCCAGATCTAATTAGAAGTAAGAGACTCAGAGCATGACCGCCATCATAAACAGCCCTCAGACCCTCTGAGGATCTGTTTAAAGGGTAGTCAGCAATCTAATAGTGCTGTATAAGGAATATATGGAAGTCACTAACCTGGTGACCTGGCCATGCACCTGATTGAAAGGTGTCAATGTCTCAATGCACTTAATGAGTTACAAGACAAATGTAAAAAATGCACACTGTGCTGTGTCACCTAAACTTGCTGTTGTCTGTGATGTTTACGTGAACGGTATGGCTACAGTCGCTGATCTTGATGTCATCGAGGCTGCTGCCGTTACCGTGTTTGCCAACGGTTCCTGTTGCTGTTGTTGATGTAAATGTTAATATTTGTGAGTGCTTCTGCTGCCGCTAATGTTGTGCGGTGCTCTTATTTTAGATAACAGCGCAGGAGTTGTCTGACAACAGAATCATCACTTTGACCCTGAGTGGGCGTAAACTGGATAAGAAGGTAGGCAGTTAGACCCCCGCATGCTCACACACGTACACACACTCAGGGTGCAAATCCAAACACACACATACACACACACTCAGATATATTTGAGCATGCATACCACTTTAGGTCACACAAATACAGCCCACACAGACGAGATTTAAATGCTTTCATAGTCTTCACCTTTGTCTGCCAAACAACAGGCTATCAGGTGCTGGGGTAGCTGGAATTAAAACTGTTGTTTTGACACATTAAATATGTATTTTGGGATGTTTGCTGAAACAACTGCAACCTCCAACAGTCATTCCTGCAGCATTTAGTATTGGCAGATAATTTTGATTTAGTTCTAGTCGTAGCCTTTTGACTAAAGCATAAAATGGCTTCAGTCATAATTTCGACATTTAAATTCTTTTGATTTCAGTTTAGTTTTAGTTGAGTATAAATATCATAAGATTATAGTAAAATAAAAAACAAAAAAACCACTGTATAATCTCCCAGTGTCAATTAAACCTTACTGCATAAGGTCGCTGATAACAAAGACTATAACAAAAATAATTTTTCAAAGAAATTTATTCAATAAAATTGTCCCTAACAACACTTTGTTTGAAACCACATTAAGGAAAAATTACATTCCCAAAGCCTGTTTATATCAGACTAAAATCACTGGGTGAAACCAGGAACCAGGACAAACAACATTTACAGGAAACGCACATTTGGGCCATATGTACTGCGGGCATGATTGAACTGAAAGTGTATTGTGTGTATTGTGTATGATGCTAGTGATTCTGGGATGTTAAAACAGGTATGGAAAGGGGTTTGAAGTATCCGGTGGGTTTGTAACAGCAACATGTTTCTAAACCCTGAAATATTAAAAAGTAAGTGCGCACAATGACTCAGCTGCCATAATAGGTGCTACCTTTATGTAACATTACAAGGTGTTTTGGCCTATGGTACAATGCACTGTGTACTACAGTACACATATGTACCTTTTAAACACTATCATGTGGTGTTATTTCCGATTGAAGGACAATTTTAAAAATTGTTGATATTATAAAATTGTTACATATTAAATATCGCCGTTTAAGCAGCTTTGATATACTGCAACTCAGAAACATCATAACTGTGAGTAGGATTCAAGCTCAAGCTGTGTACCTGCTGTATGCTGTAGTTAAAACTCCAGTGAATTAATTAATCAATCTGATCTTTTAAGTGTTCGAAGAAACTTTTTTTTTTAGAAATCACCTGTAGTTTTGCAGTTGTCATACAGTGGTTAGTGGTTGCAGTTTTGTGAAAGAGATAAGAGATGTAAACAGACAAAAAAAGACATGAGGGCAAATTCACCATGTGTTTGTTTGTGCAGGACTTCTTTGGGAAGTCAGACCCTTACCTGGAGTTTCACAAACAGGGAGAAGATGGTAAATGGATGCTTGTGCACAGGACAGAGGTGAGTCATTGGCAGAGGTTAAACTTACCTTCATCTGACTGTTATTATCGTTCACTGTCATTTTCAGCTAAACTTGGCCTCACACAAAGTGGTACAACTTTAATTACAGACATAAGTTCAGGTAATTGCATCATACATCTGCTCCGCTGCCTATTTTTGTGTCTGTGACTTCAGGTCATAAAGAACACTTTAGATCCAGTGTGGAAACCTTTTACCGTGCCTCTCATTTCTTTGTGCAATGGAGACGTGGACAGAAGCATCAAGGTTAGTAGTAAGAATTTTTACTTTCTCTATTAGAAGACATGTTTAGTATCTAATGTAATCTTCACTGAATCTAACAGGTGAGATCCACTGTGAAAAAAATAAAAAATAATTTTATCGTGTCCTTTGGCTAGAATGTCAAACTTGAAAAAAATTAAAAAGGAAGTGAAGAGTCAGTACAGAAGTGAAAGTAGGACACAGATACCAGAAACCACATAACCGCTTGAGTTTCCACTTTTATTTATAAGCTGCCCATGTGAAAGAAAAGACTAGCATGATGTGATGCATTCTGCACAATTACAGGTGCTGTGTTATGACTACGATAATGATGGAGGACATGACTTCATTGGAGAGTTTCAGACCACAGTTGCAAAGATGAGTGAAGCCCAGAACTCAGTGGAGGTAAAACACTGACATGATTGTGCTTGTGGCTCCATTTTAGCAGGTGGCATGTTAGCATGCTATTCGCTAGCAGATAACACAACTCAAACATGATTTAACACTGTTTATTGATAATAAAGGTGACAGGCTCATGAGAAGAAAATGATCTAGGTCAGAGGTTGCGGCTCGAGAAAGAGCTTATTCAGGATAAGTGGTGCCTCCCAGGTTTAGGATATCGCTGTTACACATATGAAAGAGGCGAGAGTAAGGGGATGCAGGGTGGGCCGCAGAAATGCTAACAAATAGGTGTGCAAGCCAGGAAGGCAGTACGTGCAGCATACATAAAATTAAAGCTAATGAGTTTAAGCATTTGAATCCTTTTGTAATGCAGTGTCAAGCTGTGTACACACTGGAAGCAATTGGGCCAACATTGCAACAAGAAACTAAAGAAAGTGAATCACATTCAGCGACTTTGAGCCAATACGGGCGAAATAAAAGCTGGTGATCAAAAGTGGGCAGGGCCCAAGATAAACTTGATGCAATTTCTAGACAGGACCTGTATATATGACATATGACCTGGATGTGAACACATTAGAGGGTCATCTAAGCAACCAGAACTTGGAATGTCTACAAGCAACCAGGCATCGTACAGCAGTGTGCAACTAGTGAATCGTTTCCAGTGTGTACAGAGTTTAGTAGTAGGGTAATTAGATAATAATAAAGAGACATTATTTAAGTAAATACAATGTAATTACTAGACTTATAACTGTGCAATTGCTTGGTAGTAAGAGTACACATGGGTATATCTTAGGTTAGACTTTGTCTTATGCGACACGGTAACAAACTTGTGATTGGGTTTTACTTTGGTAATTTCATGATATTTATCAACTGATATCAACTTATGAGCCCAAGTGTTAACTTGTAATGTGAAGTGCTATAATTCATTTCTTACCACATGTCTGTATTTCTGCCTGTTGTGGCTTGATTTATAGTTTAGAAGCATTCATTTATACATTGGTATTGTTTCTAATTTTATTGAGATTTATTCTTTTCGCATGTGAGTTCCTGATCTGTCAAAGATGTATGATGCACTGATAAGAACGTAGGTCATTCATTAGCAGGTCTGTGTGTGCGCGCGCGTGTGTGTTGCTAGTGAAACTGCATGCATGCATGTGCCAAAGCGGCCTCATGACTTGTTCTCCCACTGAGTCTCATCATGTGTGGTAATGATGTTGGGTGGGGGAAATAGCAAGGAAATAAAGATAAGAGGCAGGATGGAGAGGTGGGGGGGTGTAAGCAGAGCGAGAGCGAGAATGGAATGGATAAAAAGAGAAGTGCTTTTGAGATGTAAAATATCCCTTAGCCGAGCCTTAGTAACATGACAAGGCATTTAGAGTTACCTGTCATATGAATCGCTGACTGACTAAAATGTCTGTTTTGATCAGACATTGCCACCTAAGAGTGTGTCTGTGTGACTTACAGTATTAGCAGCCATCCTGTCCTTCACTTTTCTTTCAACAGCATCACATAAAATTAAATCTTTCTGTTTTTTAACACTGTATTGTTTTCATTTTCACTGTATTAATGGTACTATATCACTATAGTTTGACAGTCAAGGTGAACCTGCTCTCATCATTATGGGGAAGCTGTGAATCCAAGTCGCAGTCTTTCGATCGTCTGCCTCTCTGATCATTTTCCCATTTCACACCAACTCTTTTCAACTCTGCTGTCATCTCAGCTTTTCCTCTCCTTGTATTGTCCCTGCTAAACCCACTCCTCTGTTACTGATAGTGACAGATTCATTTTAATTCCTTTCATTTCCTCTTACCCGTTCCTGTATCTGCAGGTGGAGTTTGACTGCATTAATCCCAAGAAACAGAAAAAGAAGAAGAATTATAAAAATTCTGGAGTTATCATTGTCAAGTCCTGCAAGGTGAGGACGGATGGAGGTTTCTTAGCAATCTTAATCTTCGGTTGCATATAAATTTAGTAGAATTGCAGTAGATGTATTCTTTTTCTTACTGCTGTCACCGACACATTCAACTTGTGGCTTCACATATCAAACGTGTTTCCAAATCTAAAATCAGATCAATATTTTTAGATTACCTGGCATATACAGCTTTGTTGTAAACTGGGGAATCTGTACTCAGTCAGGAAATTGAGTGATATTTTAAAAGAATGAAAGCAATGTTTTGGTTTTACATGCTCAAGCATTCATCATTATTAGTTGTCATGTTCTGATGTTTCCATATGGTTTAATGTTGGTTTTAACTGAAAGCTTATAGCTCTTATACAGGTGCTAAGTTTATAGTAGATAAAAAAAAACTTTAATAAAATAAAACACTGTGATTGTTACTGTTATTAAGTAAATTTTGCTAGTCGTGGTTCGGAGCCCCTTGTTGCCTTTATAACTGCCTTAATTCTTCATAGCATACAAGCTGCTGGGAACATTGCTCAGAGATGCTGGTCCATGGTGACATGATGGCTTCACACAGCTGCTGAATCTTTGTCAGCTGCACATCGATGCTCACTTTGAACTTCTGCATGGCCACATGCACTAGATCGCTACCGTGTTGATGATTGAAATTTGTGTTAACAAACAGTTAAAGTCCACTGAAAAGTTTTTAGGAAGGGGGCAGAAGAAACAGAGCAGTGATGTTTTTCTACAGTTCCACTTATTTGTGTTTTAGTTGCTCCAGCTTCGGAAGGAAATGCTCTCCATTTAGCTGCTACATCTTTACCAGCCGCTTGTATACTTTAACTTTCTGATATTTTGTGCGAACCACCTTGCATATCTTTGCGCCAGGATTTATAAGTGAACCATGAGGCTTCACCGGAAAGTTCTGCAGTAATTCCTGCAGTAATGAACTAAACCCGTCCACACAGAGCAACACAGATATTTCACAATGAATTCAGCAGCACAATTGAGTAAAGTTTGATAATACCACTGGTATATCAAACTTTTGTTTTAACCCTTGTATGGTGTTCGGGTCTGTGAGACCCGTGTTCAGTTTTTTTCAAAAGAAAAATTAAACAATTAATTATTTTTTCACGTGTAAATGTGTTGTGTCTTTCCACTCACTCCACTTGATTATAACTGATTTATTTATAACATTTTATATAAAAGAAAAACGAGAAGCACATTAATTCATAAATGTGATCTAACAAAGGTAAAGGGAAAAAATTAACCATGTTTGCTGTTCATATGTCTTGTAATTGGGATGAAGTAAACATCTGTTGAGTAATTTAACATAAAATTGTTTGATAGTGTTAATTTGGAAAGCCAAAACTCTAGCGGGTCCACCAGACCCATGAACACTGGCTGAGTAACAAAAATACGAACACCACACAAGGGTTAAATATTAGCTCAAGAAGTTTGATCCATTAGCAGTCTAAGCAGGAGCAACAAAAATAACTCACCTACAGTAGCAAATCAAATAAATTATCCGGCCTCTCATCACGTCTTAATGATCCATCTTAACACTCGACTCAGTGAATTTCAGTTTTGATCAACTGACGCACTTCTAACTGGGCGTTCATAACTCCACTTGAATAGCTAATTAGTACGATGGCTCAGAGCCCCACAGAGGACACATTAAGCTGAACCATGGAGTCTTTAGATGCCTGTTGGAATAACATTAAAGCTGTGTGCGTGCAATGACAAGCTTTCATAATTGATTCCTTTCCTTCTTTCCATCTTTTTTTTTCTTACACACAATCATGAACAAGCCTTTGTACAGAGACACACATAGGGCACAGCGCATGAAGAAAATGGCTAATATAGTAATTATATTTGTTGGCTGGCAGCAGGGATTAGACTAATGACGGTAAAATCCATGCTAAATATTCATTGTAATTGGAGTGCTCAAACAAGATAAGTGGTGCTCTTCTGGTTGCACATTATGTCACGAAAAACATATGTCAGGTTTGTTTAAAAAATTTAAAAAGAATAATGTCTGTGTTTATGTTTGCAGCAAACTTAATGGTGAATGATAAAAAATATAATTTCATCTATAGATCTGATCTTCAGCAGATCAGTTCTCACTTGCACACTTATTTTCCTGATTTCTTGCTTTTTTCCCGTGTCTCTAGATTACAAGGGACTACACTTTTCTGGATTACATACTGGGAGGATGCCAGCTCATGTTTACAGTAAGTACAATATTAGCTTGCATGTTTATATCTCTGCAGTAATGTTATAATGGGATATCGATCCAACTCTAACCCTGTCTTTTATAAACCAAAAGAAAAAGGGTTAAAAACAGAAAGGTGGTACTGATTGTTGTAAAGAGGAGAAATTGGGTATCGTGAAATGTTGAAATGGTTGAAATGGAAAATGAATGAGACAAATGAGGAAAGAAAGGGAGAAAGATAAACAACAAGAAGATATTTTACCAGAGGGAGGGGGAGAGACAGAGAGGCGTCATGGTCTATTTTAGTCTCTTGTTAGTAGAAACTCTTGTGTGTCCCCGATGATGTCACACCTTTTTGTGCAACTCAGTGAATGAGAGAGAAAGAGTCCTCTTTTATAGTAGCCAGGCGCAATCGCTGCCACACATTGAGTTGTTTTATTAATATATTTCCTATAGCACTCATGCAATGAGAGAGTACACACATATACACACATGCACTTCACTGCATGTACACAATAACCCTTTCCCCCTCCTTCTCTATCTCTCCAACAATTTTCCAGCTTTGTGAGCTAGAACCAGGCTCCAGATGTAGCAGAATGAAGATAACATAGTTCCTTACATTTTGTGGTATTTCTTGTAAAGTGTGTTCTCAGATTGGACATCTGTGCTCCACATTGTACAGCTATATTTGTCAAGATTCATGTTTTCTCTACAGATGTACTGCAGGAGAGTTGATCGTTTCTGATTATATAAAATATAATGGATAGTTTAAATATCCTCCATGCACTTTGGTTTTATTCTCTAATGCTGGAAAAAAATACTTTGAGTACTCATACAGAGTAATGTAAAAAAAAAAAAAAGTACACCCTTACAGTCTGAGCACCTCTGTAAAAGTATATGTTTTGTCATTTTGCTAGCCTGGAGCATTCATGTGTATGTTAACACAATGCCAGCCAAATTCACTTTAATCTCGTGTTGTGCGATGCTCAGAAAATCTGCAAAAAAATCTCAGTAAATGTTAAAGTTTATGATGGTACAATTAGAAAAGACACTGAATAAGAATGACTTGTTTGGAAGGGTTGCCTGGAAGAAAGAAAACACAATAATCCCAAAAACCCCCACCCACATGTCAGCATGGGTTAAGTTTGCAAAGTTGTATCTGACAACAATGGACAGACAAGACCAAAGTGGAGATGTTTAGCCACTAAGTAAACCGTGAACTCCTTTGAACAACAAAGTATTGCAGAGTCAAATGTGAGGCCGATATCTAAAATTTGACTCAGATTAGTTGATGCCACAGGACGATGATCCCAGCAACACTACAGCAGAATGTCTGATAAAGAAAAAAATCATGGTGTTTCATTGACCCAGGCTTCAGCATGAAGTGCTGTGGTCGGACCTTAAGATAGCTGTGCGTTAAAATCAACGCCTGCAAACCTTAATGAACTGAAGCAACACTGTAAATAAGAGGGGGCTACAATTCCTCCACAATGATCTGAGAGACTGATACAGAAAATCAGAAAACAGTTTCTCCAAGTTATTACTGAAAGTGGCTCTACAACCTACTGAATCATGGGGTGGATGAGTTTTTGAAAAAGTCGCTGTTACATGATTGCAAATGTTGGTATTCAAAAAAACGGCAGAGAGAAAATACATAACCACTAGTGCTGGAGAGATATAACCTGTACTCACAACAATAACTCATACAATGTGAAGTCAGGAAAAGAAGTATTTAATTAAATCGATGTAGCTCTACATATTAAACCAGCCAAGACAGGAAAGGCGATATTACATTTTTAATGAAAAGCATCTGGCATAACAGTTGATTTCCATTATGTTTATTCTATTTAAGAAGGAAAAGGTTTAAATATTAACACGTGCACTTAGGTCCATCATGTAAATTTGCTAGATTTAGCCATATAGGCTAATTTTCATTTGCAGTCACTGGAGGTTAGTGCTATTCATAACCAAATTAATGAAATCCTAACATCTTTCAGGGAAAACCCACATGTGAACACATGTTGTGAGAAAATTAGTGTTGTGGGAATGGGCAGTATGCTGAATTTATCAGTCGAAATTGAAATGCGTAGGAGTTTGTGCTCAGTCAACGAGTTTATATATATGCTGATTACCTTTTTGACATAAACTCTGTGTATTTAGGAGGACAAGAAGCAGTTTTGCCTCAAGGCTCTAATGTTTCCCAAGTGGACACATACATAGAAGTATCCTGTTTTATCTACTATACCTAGTATCTATTTAGCAAGAAGGCATGTGTGTGCATGGTGCAAGGGATCGTACGAAAGTTCATACAATTAGAGCACCCAAAGCTCACAGCACAAAATATCTGCATAGCCCCTCACAATAATGCACTTTCACAAGCTACATACACACACAGTAATAAACCATCGGAACAATGTGATGCGTGAATACCTGTAAATTACTACTTAAATGTTAAATAGATATGGAAATGTCATCATTATCCACCCAGGAATCTGTTTTCATTATTTGCAACATGTTGACACTGCAGAGTAGTTTCGGAGTTTCAGAGTAGCTTCCTTCTGTGATAGAAGGCAGTGTTGACTATTTTTCTGGTCTCAAGAAAGCTGTTGTTGTGCACTGAGCTGTTGAGGACTACATTTTGTCTGAAGCAGTTAGCTGCTAAAGCTGCTAATAACAATGATAACCTCCAGTGTCAACCTGCTATTTACACCTGAGCTTATTGGTGGAAATGAGGCTTTAAAAGAAAAACAAATAGTTAGACACTTGACTACATATTTACAATATGATGTACAATTTAAGTGAACATATGTTTCTCAGTTTCATTTAATTTGTCATTATTTTTGGTCTAAAATGTCCAACTTTTCAAACAGTGTCCATTACATGCTGCTACATGCTCAACAGTATGTGGTGCTGTGATGAGAGCAAAACACAGATTTTAAAGAATTTTGTTTTTAATTTTTCTCAGTAACTAAGATGTTTTTAGACTTGCTAGATTTTAGTTTGTCCAGCTAACTAGAGTATAATGGAACAAGTGGTTACATAAGTAGCTACTTACTGTAGAAAGAGAAGCTGATTTTACCCACTTTGTTTGTAATCACTGAACAAAAATTACAGCCGATGAAGCCGTTAAAACAGAGGCATTATATAATCATGCTGTAGCCTCCAAAGGATGCAATGCAGATCCTATTTCATTGCTGAATTTTTGATAATTCTAGTATTTATTGAATGCTAAATGGGCCTCAGTAGCACATAATTCCTCTTGTATATACTCTACTCGGCAATTGACAACCTGTTAAAACTAGAAGTTGGATTTCTGAGTCGTCCAGCTGTGATAGGCCTTGAGGTTTAGGGCCATTAGGACGCTCTATGTCCAGCCTTCTCTCTTTTCAATGGCTACCGTGAAGGTGAAACACTCATCCCCAGGTAATCAGCCAGCAGTCAAGTGCCCCAACAAAAGGTTGGACAGCTCTCAGCCATGGCAATGTTTCAGCGTTACTGAAAATGCAAACATCCAACACAATGTGTTGAAATATAATAATTACTGGAATTTGCAAACAGGTTCTGACTCACAGAATTGCTTAAATACTTTTTAATCAGTTCCTCACTCAAGGCTCTGCTCTTCTGGAATGTGTTGAATTTCAGTGCAATGGGAACATTTTCCTGCAATAGTGGTTGGTAACTTAAATCCTCCCTGCTCCCTCCTAATCTTTTGGCGTTTGTCACAAACCTGCAGCTCTTTCACTGAGTTACACACACACATACGCAGAGATATTTTACCTTCTCCTGCTTACAGGCGCATTTACTTCACACACGTGAGCACAAACGTATATCCTCCACACTCCATACTTCACACTAAACACTAAAATTGATTTTAAATGCAGATTCCATGGGTAAGTCATGACACACACACACAAAGCACAAGTTCAAAACTCACTATCTGTGTTCATACAGACGTTTTCCTACTGCGCTCTGAACAACCGTGGCGTAGGTGTACATGCACACGTACACAAACATTACACCTCACCTTTTTATGCACGCTGACTGATTCAGACATGTATAATCTCGCGCAGATTCTCAATTACCAAAGAGTTCTCCTCACGTACACACTGGCATTTATATGCTCGGATTTTAGGACCTCGCTCTCTTTCTGTGTTCTCACGTACGCGGGGAAGCGGTCGTGTACAAAAAAGCCCATCCTCACAGTCACACACACATGCAGAAAGAGCTGTTCTCCGGTGTTCAATCAGACTTAGTATGGCTATAATCCTAATCTCCGCGAAGGGGAAGTCTCTCCTCTGGGCTGCAGGAGGTTGAGGAGAGAGCCGCATTTCGGTTACACACTCCAACACAAAGAGACAGCCTGCTACTGCTGATAGGCTGTTTATGAAACATTTTTACTAAATTAAGATATTATTAATATCATATGTTTGATATCATTCAGGGGCCATATAGAGAACAATTAACCTAATGGATTTTCAAGAATCAAAAGCAGACTCTTAGAGAGTATCTGTAGCTTGTGTATATTGTGTGTATATTATACCACAGTGAAAGAAACCACTTCCTGCAGTATAAGCTGAAACTCATATTAGTAACCGCTGTAATGGTCAAATCCATTAGTGTTCATGAGGAGAGTCATTGCTTAGCTTCCGTGTTAAGGAAAATTCCAGTTCATTTCAATGTGTTCTTTTCTACCTTAAAGACCATTTTATTAGGTATCTATTGCCAGTAGTAGGTTGAACTCCCCTTTGCTTTCAGAACTGCCTTTATTTATGATGATTTGTGGCATAGATTCAACAAGGTGATGGAAACATTCCTCAGGGAGTTTGGTCCATATGACACCATCGCATAGTTGCAGCAGATTTGTCCACTGCACATCCGTCATGCATCATGTCCCGTTCCACCTATTGGATTGAGATCTGGTGACTGTGGAGGCCATCTGGGTATAGTGGATTCACCATCGTTTTAAAAAAAGTGTGCCAAAAAAACATCACCCACACTATTACACCAGCAGCCCGAACCAATGATACAATGGATCAATGCTTTCATGTTGTTTACACCAAACAGCAGAAATCGTGACTGAGCTAGTGCAAATCGTAGCCTCAGTTTGCTGTTTTTAGTTGAGAGTGGTGGCACCCAGTGTGGTCCTCTACTGCTGTAGCTCATCTGCTTCAAGGGTTGGCACGTTGTGCATCGACATGGCTTGGCTTATTTGAGTTCCTGTTACCAGCAGTCTGGCCGTTCTTCTCAGAGCTAATCTGGCCAGAGAACTGCCGCTCGCTGGCTGTTTTCTCTTTTTCAGACCATTCTCTGTAAACCCTAGAGATGCTTGTGTGGGAAGATCTCAGTAGATCAGCAGTTTCTGAAATACTCAGACCAGCCTGTCTAGCACCAACAAGCACACCACGTTCAGTCGCCTTTTCCCCCCATTCTGATACTCGCTTTGAACATGATCAAGCAGGTGGTCTTAAACATTTGCACTCTTCATCTTAATCATAGCGATTCAGAGTGCAAATGCATTGCAGCCACTAGCAGCATTAGGGATCTAATGCCACGCCGGCCTGTTTTGCATCTGTAAGGAAGTGAAGAGCTTTCAAGGATGGTAGTAGGTTTTGCTTGTTGTTTCTTTACCTTTTATGGAGATCTGATTGTTTGTTCTGGTCAATCACTTGTCTTTTTTTTCTTAGAAGGGAAAAACACGATTGAGACATTAATGTTCATCGGAACTAATAATAATGGATTGGATTTATATAGCGCTTTTCAAGGCACCCAAAGCGCTTTACAATGCCACTATTCATTCACTCTCACATTCATACACTGGTGGAGGCAAGCTACGATTGTAGCCACAGCTGCCCTGGGGCAGACTGACAGAAGCGAGGCTGCCATATCGTGCCATCGGCCCCTCTGGCCAACACCAGTAGGGTAAAGTGTCTTGCCCAAGGACACAACGACCAGGACAGAGAGCCCAGGGATCGAACCAGTGACCTTCCGGTTACAGATACGCTTCCCAACCACTTAGTTAGTTTAGTCGCCCCACTAAACTAACTAAAGCAGCATTAGTGGAATTACTCTTAGTAAACGTAATTTAAAAAATACAGTTTACTCATTTTTCTTTTGGATTCAAACTTTTCACAAATCCTAATGCCAACAGCATCTTACGCAGCTTCTCTTTTCAAGATTTTGTCAGCTTTATGTTGTTAAATGCAAGTGTAGCAATCAAATCTACTGTGATGATTAAAATAAAGATGATCGATCGCCACTTTCCTTTCCCTGCTGATATTCAGATTGCCAGCAATAATAACGATGATTACTCGACTCAAGTAAGTAGGCTCCCAAATTTAAATCCTCTTATCACGGTTATCTTTTTGCAGTGGATCTATTTTTGATTATTTTTAACTGGTTCACATCTCTTAAGCTGAAATTGTCTCGTGAATTCATTTAAACTCATTTTATTTTGACAGGTGACTCATAACCCCTTTTGATCAAACATTTCAAAATTTAAAAAAAAAATGATAGAGAGACGTAGACGATGGAAGGAGTCAACCTCCATTCAGTTACACATTCTGCCTTTCAGAATTTACAGAATTTACAACATAGTTATTCTCACAAATATATTTTCATCATTTTCTTATCGTGACTACCTCGGCTGAAAAAATGAACAGAATGTCATGTTAATAACAGCTGCTGTGCTGCTGCAGAATGACACCGAATCAAAGAGAAAGTCGGATGCTACAATCTGTTCTACTATACCTTTTTTGGGCTAGTCCAAAGTCGGTGAAAGTGATTTCCTGCAGTTGCATCACATTTCACATGTAAAAGGGCGATTATGTCTTTAGAGCTAGTCATTTTTTTCCCTCTCCTCTTTTTTTATCCATGCTTTTATTTTGTTTATCTAAAAAAGCATCAGCGTGGATAGCATGTAATTTTATTTCAAAGTTTTTAGTCTCTGCCGAGGTGGAATAATTAGTGTGTTGATAAAAACAAAATAGAACAGAACTGGTGAACAAATCATGACATATAAGAAACACAAACAGTGTGTGTGACTAGCAGCAATGTGGACACTAAAATGTCAGTAAAGTCGGCAGCTTGATAGGAAAGATAACTCGAAAATACTGTTTATAAAAGACTGACATAGCTTTTGGGTCTTTGTGCTGTGCTGCAGGGGTGTCGTCGTTTCTCCCCCCCCACCACCACACACACACACACACATTTAGAGGTTGCCACGGTGCCTTGCATCCTTTTGTGTTACTCAAGCCATCTGCATGTGCTCCTTCACACATCCATGAATCTTCTTTGGTCTTTATCTTTTCTTCCTGCCTGGCAGCTTCGGCTTCATCATCCTTTGTCCAGTACATCCACTATCCCTCCTCGGCACATGTCCAAAGCATTTCAGCCTTGCCTCTCCTGCTTTGACTCCAAATCGCTCAACCCGAGCTGTCCCTCTGATATACTCATTCCTAATCCTGTCCATCCTGGTCACTCTCAGAGAAAATCTTAACATTTTCAACTCTGCCACTTCTAGCTGCGCTTCTTGTTGCCATCTTGTCAGCACAAGATGACTCCTGGTAGAAGAAAGTCAGATTGTATAGAAATCACTTTCTTGTTGAATGCAATTTGATATTTATTTTCAAAATTATTCTAAAATAAAGGAAAAATAAAGCGAAATAGATAACACAAGTTGTGCTTCAGGCAGACCTACTTTGTGGCCAAGTCACTGCCGTATGAGCGTGCAGGATTCCTTAACTTCTCATTCAGTTACAACCTTTGCTCATAAACTGACTGTGATAATGGTGATGGCCAAAATGCTTAATTCACAGTCTTCACAAACCAATGTGTGACATCACAGTGGTTAAACCTTTCTTTTATATGCTGTCTATGTGTCAGCTACCAAGTTACGGGCAAGTGGTAATTGATTGTAATTGATTCACTCCACTAAAGACACAAAAAGTAGTTTTAAAAACCCCCACATTGTTGTACATATCATAGCAGTTTGCCTACAAGCACTGAGTCATTCATCATTAGATACTTGGCACTGCTGTGATTTTTATTGTTTTCTTTAAAAAGCATCCAGTGGCTCCTGTGTACCTCACAAAAGCAAAAATATACAACCACAACCAACAAGACAAATATGAACCAAGAGCAGGCTTTCCCACAGTGGGCTGCAGCTTCTGCTTGTCACTGTCTCTTTATCACCTCAGAGTGAGACAGAGAACAACTCCAGAAGATGTTCACACAGGCTCTAACACATTCATCCATCCCTCCATCCATCTATGTGACTGTTTAACTGCAAATGAGCCTGAGAGGTTCTGGCACGAGAACTGGCTCATCAGTACTCGACAGGGTGCAGCTGAGAAAACTCCAGCGTGATTGTCAGCATGTCTGTTATTTGACAGTAATTTGGCAGTAGTCGAATCCATCTATGTAATGCGGTCACAGACGTTTTCTGCCACATTGCTGCGCTAAAATATCCAGTAATGAAATGCTCCTCCGTCACCCCATGATCATTTTAATTCTTGTACTTGCTTGTTAAAACTGTGTGTTTGTCATGGTGTGTTTAGTCTGCTTGTGTGTTCGCAATTACCAATAGCTTGAGGCGAGGAATAAGTTGGAAACAGAATGGTGTCATCTCCTACTGTCATCAAATACACAGCCATCAAACTAATAGCATCTGTCACGGGAGAGGCCACTGGAGGAAAGATGCTGTAACAGTTTAGGGATGATCTTATGCCATCAATTTGGCGTACATATTTTCAGCTTCATAGTAAGACAAAATAAATGACACCAGAGGGGGAAAATATGTACTACATGAGGGAAACAAAAAGCCTACTATACAATAAACCTTTTCTTTTTCTGCTTAGTGGTGTACCTGCAGTACTGTGCTTAAGTCTTAGGCTGCCTCTAATTTTGTTATTTCTTTGCTTCCAATGAGCTATTCTGTAATTTATTTAATAGATTTTCTGAAGGTCTTTCAAAGTACGTAACTCACATAACAGAAAATGTTTTGTTACTAGCACTTTTCTCCCATTTCTTTACTTACAAAAATGCCAAAAATAACAGTTTCATAGGCATAAAATAGTCGTTTTCCACCAACAAGGTGATTCCCTGAGCTATTAGCTGAAACCTTGGTGTATCTTGGAAAAAGAAAATATCTACAGCAGATCAACAGTGTATTTAAGTCATGTCCTTAAGAAATATGAATAAAAAAGTCCCACAAGACTTAAGATCCATCTGGCCCTTCAATTGGTACGTCTTCTTTTTGTTGAAGTCATTCTTAATGAAGGGGAAAGTGGACAAAAGGCTGATGTACGCCAAATTACACATGAACTGAACTGAAAATCAGTGGAATTATGAGTGCAGAAAAGTACCGTCATATTTTGATCTGCCATGCAATAGCATTGAGATGGCATCTGAATGGGAACAGCTTCATTCTTTAGCATGACAATGATCCCAAATACTCTGATAATTCAGTAAAAGCATACTTGGATAGAAAAACACACAATGGTCAGTCATGGATTGGCCTCCCAGGCAAAACAACATTGCTGAAGCCTTGAGGGTTCATAGTAACAGAGAACTGAACAAAAGGCAGCCAGGATCCAAAGAAGAGGTTTGAATGTCTTAAAGAAACCTGGAGAACTATTCCTGATAACTACTTAAAGAAATTCCAAAGGAAAGCTTGCTTGAAAGAGTTCAGGCTTTGTTGAAGTATGAAGGTGGTCATAAAAAATGTTGACTTTGAACCTCATTGGAATTGTACAAACTCTATTTTCCCTTATATAATGTACTTACATGAATTTATGTTTCAATAAAGTACTCCACCTGTTTTCCATCTTCCTAGCAAAACATTAAGAAATGTGGAGAGGCTTTGCACAGTGATGCAGTCATCCGTGCTATCACAAATCGTAAGCAGACCAAATAGAAAAACTAATATGTTAGCAGAAATCTGATCTTGGCTATGATACCAGCAGTGAGAGATTCTAAAACACTTGACCTGGGCAGCCCTGAGCCAGGCTTTTTGAAGCTGCGAGACCTTCAGGAACATACAGGGAGTGCAGAATTATTAGGCAAGTTGTATTTTTGAGGAATAATTTTATTCTTGAACAACAACCATGTTCTCAATGAACCCAAAAAACTCATTAATATCAAAGCTGAATGTTTTTGGAAGTAGTTTTTAGTTTGTTTTTAGTTTTAGCTATTTTAGGGGGATATCTGTGTGTGCAGGTGACTATTACTGTGCATAATTATTAGGCAACTTAACAAAAAACAAATATATACCCATTTCAATTATTTATTTTTACCAGTAAAACCAATATAACATCTCCACATTCACAAATATACATTTCTGACATTCAAAAACAAAAACAAATCAGCGACCAATATAGCCACCTTTCTTTGCAAGGACACTCAAAAGCCTGCCATCCATGGGTTCTGTCAGTGTTTTGATCTGTTCACCATCAACATTGTGTGCAGCAGCAACCACAGCCTCCCAGACACTGTTCAGAGAGGTGTACTGTTTTCCCTCCTTGTAAATCTCACATTTGATGATGGACCACAGGTTCTCAATGGGGTTCAGATCAGGTGAACAAGGAGGCCATGTCATTAGTTTTTCTTCTTTTATACCCTTTCTTGCCAGCCACGCTGTGGAGTACTTGGACGCGTGTGATGGAGCATTGTCCTGCATGAAAATCATGTTTTTCTTGAAGGACGCAGACTTCTTCCTGTACCACTGCTTGAAGAAGGTGTCTTCCAGAAACTGGCAGTAGGACTGGGAGTTGAGCTTGACTCCATCCTCAACCCGAAAAGGCCCCACAAGCTCATCTTTGATGATACCAGCCCAAACCAGTACTCCACCTCCACCTTGCTGGCGTCTGAGTCGGACTGGAGCTCTCTGCCCTTTACCAATCCAGCCACGGGCCCATCCATCTGGCCCATCAAGACTCACTCTCATTTCATCAGTCCATAAAACCTTAGAAACACCAGTCTTGAGATATTTCTTGGCCCAGTCTTGACGTTTCAGCTTGTGTGTCTTGTTCAGTGGTGGTCGTCTTTCAGCCTTTCTTACCTTGGCCATGTCTCTGAGTATTGCACACCTTGTGCTTTTGGGCACTCCAGTGATGTTGCAGCTCTGAAATATGGCCAAACTGGTGGCAAGTGGCATCTTGGCAGCTGCACGCTTGACTTTTCTCAGTTCATGGGCAGTTATTTTGCGCCTTGGTTTTTCCACACGCTTCTTGCGACCCTGTTGACTATTTTGAATGAAACGCTTGATTGTTCGATGATCACGCTTCAGAAGCTTTGCAATGTTGAGACTGCTGCATCCCTCTGCAAGATATCTCACTATTTTTGACTTTTCTGAGCCTGTCAAGTCCTTCTTTTGACCCATTTTGCCAAAGGAAAGGACGTTGCCTAACAATTATGCACACCTGATATAGGGTGTTGATGTCATTAGACCACACCCATTCTCATTACAGAGATGCACATCACCTAATATGCTTAATTGGTAGTAGGCTTTCGAGCCTATACAGCTTGGAGTAAGACAACATGCATGAAGAGGATGATGTGGACAAAATACTCATTTGCCTAATAATTCTGCACTCCCTGTATTCTCAGCTATATCCATATGAAAAAGAAGCAGAACTTTATTTTTGCACGTGCTGTATGTCTCATAGATTATTCATGAAACTTGCCACTTTCACATCTAGTAAGACAGACAACCACACGCTTTCACATCCACACACACAGCCGATTTACACTCCCCAATTAACCTAACATGCATGTCTTTAGACTGTGGGAGGAAGCTAGAGCGGAATCCTATGCAAACCATTACTTCACACAAAAAGGCCCCGGCCAACTCCTTTTGCTGTGAGTCAACAGTGCTAATCACTATACCACCATGCTGCCCCTCATGCAACATAATTATAAGGATTAAGTGTGACTCAAGTAAACATTATATATTTGAGAAGAATGCAAAAGAGTCCACTTTGATGATGAGTAAATCGTAGTCTTGTGAGACTTGCATGAAAAAATAAACATGTACTGTTAAAGACAAAAGAATATATAATATTCTTTTCCTTTTTCCATATGTGTATTGTGTTGATGAAAGGAGTGAAAAACCAACACATTGTGTCAGTTTAGAGGCCTATAGGAGAATGTGGGAGAAGTGAAGATGAGGCTTCTTGGAAGTCCTGCTGGGAGACTTCAGAGCTCCTACTGAGTTTGACTGTCGAGACACACGAGAGACTGGGAAAGAGACACCAGCACGTTCTTTTTTATTTTTTCGTTAACCTGATCAACTGTCTTCTCTTTTCTACATTTTAGACACATCACATGTAAAGATGAATGCCAAGCTGCATCCATATATATACTCTCTGTTTGCAATGCTCAGACACCTATTTAGCATCAAGTCACAGAAAAATAAAATACTCAGCTTTCACTTACTAAAACTGAAGCACACACTTTTTGGACGTGCTGTTCTGGGGGCAGCCTCAAGTGGCCTTCAGAGGAACTGCAGCTTTTGGCACCGTTCACTCTTCATTTTCAGACCCAGAGGTTGTCACTTTGTTTTAATCTGTCTTTTGTAATGGCCTGGACCTGCACTATTTAGATTTGTACACAGTGCAGATAACTCGAATGGCTGTAATGAGTAACTCATAATGAACAGATCTCCAGGCTGAATTGCCTATTTAGAATTCTAATAATGATTTTGCAAGAAGTAGAAAAAATATCTTTTTTTTTCCTTCTCGGAGACGAAGGAGAAAGCCAGTATTATGTGGAGACTGCTCTCGTCTGACTGTTCTCCGGTGACAGTCAGTTTTATATTGCAGCTTCAATAATAAATAATAAATCTCAATAATAAATTTGACCTGCTAAAATTCCAGCTGGCACCAGCTTTTGGGGGCAGATTTTTGTATGGTGAGGCATCGATTGGTTGATCTGAAAGTATATGTGTCATCTGGAAGAAATTATTCTAAAATTAACCAGGGGCAACAGTTCAAGGCTAAATTCAGGCTTAATCAGGGCAATCTCTACGAGGATTTAGTAAGCTGTGAAAATTCAGGTGTAGCGGTCAGAATTGGAAGATAATAACGCTTCAGGTAAATTTTACTTTCCCTCTGGAAGCAAATCCAATGACTGACTCAACTCTGCTGAAATGAAACTCCTTCACTCGGTAATGTTGCTGATGCAAAAGTGTGTTTCTGAGCCAAAAGATGAATGGATGTTCTTGTGTCCTGTTGCTTGGTTTCCGTGTTAGCTATGGGTTTACAGATAATGGCCTCATAAAACGTATTTGTTCGCTTAACACCCTGAAGTGCGGTTTTTACACAGAGTGCCGAGGAACAATTTTAACAGCTAAAAGTAAAGGAAGGATGCTTTCAAAAACAGTTGAATTAGTGGATTTCATCTAATTGAGAAAAAGTAATGAAAAGAAACAACGTAAATGGATAGTAGACCAAATGCTTGTGGGTGTTTAGGCTTGTTTTTCTGCTGCAGAACGAAACCAATATGATCAGAGGCCTCACTGATTTGAGTGCGATGGATAAGAACGAAAAAATCTGTGCCTAAAACTTCTGCACAATTCTGTATGTTGTTGTCACATGCCCACAATACAAAACACAGCAGCACCCTAATTCTGTCACCCTGCATTTCTGTACCCGTCACTCCTGCTTCTCCTGTTGCTCTTTAAACTCTTTCCTCTCCTTGCCCTACCACTCCTTACCTCATTTTCCCAATTTTCTCCCTTGTACTCACTCACCCCCCACCTTTGCTCCCTTCTCCGTTATATCTTTTCTCGGTCCTTGTCCTTACTGAACTAGAACATTGTTGTCTTATAATACACCAAACGAAAGACAGAAGAAGAAGATCGTTTTAGACTATGTTTAAGCTGATAGGAGGGAGGCGGAGATTGTGGGTCGGGTTCTTGTCAGCACACAAACCACTATTCACTGCCTGAGGAAAAGCCTGTCACTCTTAATCTCATATTGGGTTTGGCTGCACTTCCCTGCGTTTGTGTTTTCCAGTGTGTGTGTGTTTGCTGCATGTGGAAAGTGTCTGTGTGTGCTCATATATGTGTCTCCTGTACGTCACCCTGTGGTAATCTGTGTTAAAAGAAAAAAAATCTCCATATGATTTCGGGGTCATCGCATGATTTTTATTTGTCTCTATTTACCCCAAAACATATACTGTGGAACTGCATTTACCTTCAGTTTTACTGACTAGAATTCACTGTACATATCCTCGAGGCTCCAAATGTACTTTCACGTCTCTATTACAAATTACATAAATATCAGTTAGCTGTATAAACCTGGGGTTACAGTCTCACACGCTAACACAAATTCCTGTCTAATAAGGAAACACGCACAATGTTTCTTTTAGTGTTTAAGTTTGAACACAAATCCAACAACACAAAGTAAAGTTAAAATCCAGCCCAGAGAGACTTCGAAACGAACACCACAGTGATTTTACTTTAGGAACATGTACAGGTGGAAATGAAGGCTACAATGCTACAAGCCTAGCTGCTGTTCACTGGTTTTGTCCAGTGGTTGCAGGGTTGGGATTCGCCATTCACACAGCTAAAACATCACTCTGGCTAGCTGTGTGCGTGCATGCTGTCTGCAGGTGCTTGCAAAGAGCTGATGTTATGTTAGCAGTATGATGCAGGTAATTCTGTCCTGGACACATGTTGCATTTCACTATTTCCTTCTTGTTCGTTAATGAAAGAAAAATAAAAGTAATGCCAAAGTAATCGCCATTCCTCAGAAGTTTCAGACCCTCCACCATTGTCCTCCTCCCTGCACATGATTTGGAAACGAATGCAATGTGATAACTACTGATCTGTCACCTCTTTGTATTTTAATAGGTCGGTATAGACTTCACGGCATCCAATGGGAACCCCCGAGAACCGTCCT
This sequence comes from Diplotaxodon limnothrissa, assembly GCF_057381915.1. Classification (NCBI taxonomy): domain Eukaryota; kingdom Metazoa; phylum Chordata; class Actinopteri; order Cichliformes; family Cichlidae; genus Diplotaxodon; species Diplotaxodon limnothrissa. The sequence goes on from NC_140602.1 coordinate 61,693,384, forward strand.
CCCTCCACTACATCAACCCACTGGGCAGCAACGAGTACCTCGCTGCCATTTTAGCTGTTGGACAAATCATACAGGACTATGATACGTGAGTATTTAAATCAAATCCTGTGGGGTGGTGCAATGTTTTTAGTCAGTTTAGTGCAAACATTTACATTTTGCATACGTTTCTTGCAAAGAAAGGTCGCAGTAAGAGATGAGTGAGGCTAGTTGATGTAAAGGTTTATCGTTTCACTGCTGAGATCCATAAACTGTACAGATAAGATGGACTTAGTCTCTGTATCCTCATTTTTATATATTTTTACTGCCTTGCTGAAGCGTTGAGCCTTTATAGGAATCTCTCAATAAAAAGGCAGGCCTACCCAAAATTATACCCTGCTTTATCATATATTTTACTCTAAACAGCCCCAGAATTTATAAACTAATTATCATGTTGCACTGAAGAAAAACTTGAAACTGCTGATTAAGACCACAAACTCATTACGAAGTCAAAATTAAAGTAAGCAGTGATGTCATTTTATCATGGAGCATTCAAACTCTGCTCCCAGCGGTTCATCAAAAAAATAAGAGTTTAGAGTAGCTGCGCATTGACTTTTCAGACTATGCCATGTTTATATACAGACTATGCTAATCATATTAACTTGTGAACCACAAAGAGAGTGACTGGGGTCCTTAAAAGAACAACAATGATGCATTGGTTTCAGAGCATTTTGACGAAGACATTTACATATTCCAGTTTTGAAGTTTGAGCTTCGAGCAGTTGAGGCTTTGTGGAAAGAACTAAACAGGTTTATCAGTTCCCTAATACCCATCTTAATCCCATCATCTACACAAGCGCCACTGCACAGAGCTGTAGCAGGGGCATCGCTTTTGGACTTTAAACACACAAACATCTATTTGTTCTTTTACATTTTGTGTTAAAAATAAGACAGTATAAACACCAATAGCATCTATCGACTGCTATTCCTCCTCTTTCAGTAAATAATTGTACATCAGTATGTCTGATTTTCTGTCCTGTCCTGTCTTTAATGTTTTTCTTTGTGAGAAGACATTTTTCCTCACTGCATCATTTTACCACCAGTTCTCTTCTTGCTTTTCTGTAAATGTCTTTGAATGTGTTTCTATGTGAACAAGGTAACAGGATTTTTCCTGCTATCTAAATCCAGCTTTTTGAATTTGTATGCAAAAAAAAAAGAAAAAAAAAAAAAGAAGGTTTAACTAATGTTCCAATCTGTTGTCATGGTTTCCTCCTCAGTGACAAAATGTTTCCAGCTCTGGGATTTGGAGCCCAACTCCCACCAGACTGGAAGGTATGTGTGTGTTGATGGTGTTGTTGTTGTTGTTGTTGTGCGCGTATGTGTGTGTGTTCCAAACACAAACGTAGGTGATACATGTATATGCATGTGGCAAAGAGAGAGGAGGGTGGGTTGTCATCAGCAGACTTACAGTTAAAGCCGAGATGTATTATTTTACACACAGACACACAGGGAGACACACAAATAAAACTATAAGCATTATAGATGCATATTCACATGATTACGCAACTGTCAACCCATCTGTGTTGCCATGGCACTGAGCTGATGAAAAGGACAAAGAAGAGAGAGCAGCACACAGAGGGATGGAGAGAGGGTGGGAGGGAGAAGGTGGGAGAAATGGACGCAATTTCTTAACAATATTGTACAGCGTAGTGAAGGATTATCATTCGATTCATTCATTTCTTTTCTCCTCAGGTGTCACATGAATTTGCCATCAACTTTAACCCAACAAACCCTTTCTGTTCAGGTGAGTTACCACACAGGAGGTTATGATGTCATCTAGACCTTTGCGGCAACCTTATAAGTATTTACAAATAGTTCTCATTTTCATTCATTTTTTTATTTACCCCATCTGAGTTCTGTCTAGTCTAGAAGTCTAGATAGCCCATTTACATTTTTGGCCTTTCATACATGATATTAGTTATTTTTCAACATAAACCCATACCATAAAAACATACTTTGATATGTTTACACTTATAGGATGTTGTCATGTTTTTGGATGCAAAAAATAAAGCCACTAACTAGTTAATAGGTGTAAAACCTGTCATTTACAGATAGCTATATAATTAAGGTTATGGCAGAAAAAACACTGTGTGATTAAAAGAAACCACTAATAAAAAAAAACATGCCAACTCCAGATCATGTGACCGCAGCAGGTGGTGCACTCCTCTCTAAGTGCCTTGCTGAGTAAATAACTCCTTAACACATCACCTACACTTGCTACTTTGGATGCTCGTCTAAATTAGAAGTATGAACGCTAATGCACATTATGACACCAAACAGTTCAGAGCAGTGAAAACAGTCCATTCCTTCACATTTAAATATTAAAGTAACAGTGTCTAACAACTCTGACTCTGGGAATCTTTACACAGATTGATTAAATGTTACAACACTCAGGCTTCTGAACAAAAAAAATAACATAAAAAAGAGTAGTTTTTACTATTAGCCGTGGCTACACTTACGCTTTAAACACTGGACTTCAACTTGAGTGTGTTTATTGAGTATAAAGCACCATACCCGAGCAAAGCCTTACAGAGCTGCTTGCATGGCTGCAGATCCTTGTTTCTGAGTAAGAGTAAGTGCATACCCTCACCTTCATCGCACAAAGATGACTTGAAAAGATTCATAAATTGTCAGCACCTCGCTGTAATAACCTCATAGTAAGCTCTCCTTTTACTACACTGAGCTTGCATCTGCTAACACGTTTGAAATGTGTAGGATGCAAACGTATTTATTGACAATTGCAAATCAATTGAGTGTCAACTGCTAAAAGCACATCTGTGAGACCCAGAAAAAAAAATTGTGATTGTGTAACACACGTTTTAGCCTGACTGAGGCAAAGAGGTTATGTTAAATAACTCCATTTATACTCACCCCTGTGCTGAAAAAGGCCCGCGTCAGAACATGAAGTTCAGCTTGTGTTTATTTTAAAAAAAAAACTGCCTCTGCAAATGCCCTTTTCTTTTTAGGGTTAGCTTATTTTCTGGGCCAATACAGCCTCCAGTGCACTCTGAAATGAAAAATTCTAGGCCAAAGGGAAAAAAAGACTTCAGCTGTTATGCAAAACTTTATTCTTGAAACTGCAATATGCAGCTGTCCTGATAACAGAATGGTTTTATGTTCTCAACTATCGGTGTGCAATGTTTTGAATAAGTGCACATTTGTGCGGCATGTTTTTCTCTGAATGTGTATATCTTTATGAAGATGCGAGTGAAGGGAACACAAGTTTTTATATGTATGTATAATTCATATATTCATATATATATATATATGAATATATGAATTATACATACATACATACATATATATATATATATATATATATGTGTGTGTGTGTATATATACACATACATATATATATATATATATATATACATACATATATATATGTATATATATGTGTATACACATACATATATATATACACAGAGAGCTCTTCTCTTCTTTCTAGCGGCCTCTTCATGGTTCCCATTTTGTACCTGGGGATCCCGCAGGCAAATGGGAACCATGAAGAGGCCGCTAGAAAGGCTGCAACCACCAAGTACCTGCAGAGGGTCAGGCAAGTCCTGAGGAGTCAGCTGAATGGTAAGAACAAGATCCGGGCCATCAACACGTACGCCCTGCCCGTGATCAGGTACCCTGCTGGGGTAATAGGCTGGCCAAAGGAGGAGATAGAAGCCACTGACATAAAGACAAGAAAGCTCCTTACTATGCATGGAGGGTTTCACCCCAAGTCCAGCACCCTGAGGCTGTACGCTAAGCGGAAGGAAGGGGGCCGGGGACTGGTGAGTGTCAGCACCACAGTCCAGGATGAGACAACGAACATCCAAGAATACATTGGGAAGATGGCCCCAACTGACCGAGTGCTCAGTGAATACCTCAGGCAGCAGAAACCCAAGAAAGAGGAGGGAGACGAGGAACCATCATGGAAGGACAGGCCCCTGCACGGTATGTACCACCGGCAGATAGAGGAGGTGGCTGATATCCAGAAATCCTACCAGTGGCTGGACAAAGCTGGACTGAAAGACAGCACAGAGGCACTAATCATGGCAGCACAAGAACAAGCTCTGAGTACAAGATCCATAGAGGCTGGGGTCTATCACACCAGGCAAGACCCCAGGTGCAGGCTGTGTAAAGATGCCCCAGAGACAATCCAGCACATAACAGCAGGGTGCAAGATGCTAGCAGGCAAGGCATACATGGAACGCCATAACCAAGTGGCCGGCATAGTGTACAGGAACATCTGTGCCGAGTATAACCTGGAAGTCCCGAGGTCAAAATGGGAGATGCCCCCAAGGGTGGTGGAGAATGACCGAGCTAAGATCCTGTGGGACTTCCAGATACAGACGGACAAAATGGTGGTGGCTAACCAACCGGACATAGTGGTGGTAGACAAACAGAAGAAGACGGCCGTAGTGATCGATGTAGCGGTTCCGAATGACAGCAATATCAGGAAGAAGGAACACGAGAAGCTGGAGAAATACCAAGGGCTCAGAGAAGAGCTCGAGAGGATGTGGAAGGTGAAGGTAACGGTGGTCCCCGTGGTAATCGGAGCACTAGGTGCGGTGACTCCCAAGCTAGGCGAGTGGCTCCAGCAGATCCCGGGAATAACATCGGAGATCTCTGTCCAGAAGAGCGCAGTCCTGGGAACAGCTAAGATACTGCGCAGGACCCTCAAGCTCCCAGGCCTCTGGTAGAGGACCCGAGCTTGAAGGATAAACCGCCCGCAGGGGCGTGCTGGGTGTATATATATATATATATATATATATATATATATATATATATATATATATATATATATATATATATATATATATATATATATATATATATGAATAAGCACTAATGATGTAGGACTTGTGTCTAGACTTATGTCTAGTTTTCAATTTTGACCTTGAAATACTCTATATAAACTTTTTCCCATCTCTCCCAGGACTTTACAAACCTCTCTCCCTCTTGCTTTTCTCTCTGTTTCTTTCCTGCCCTCACTATTTCCAGCTCATCTTCACATTTAAAGTGTATTTGAGTCTAAATTGTTTCTCTCTGCCTTTCTGCATCTTTAGGTGTGGAGGGCATTGCCCAGGCCTACTCTGCGTGTCTCCCTCACATTCGTTTCTACGGTCCGACAAACTTTGCTCCAATCATCAACCATGTAGCACGTTTTGCTTCTCAGGCCCTTCAACAGGAGAAAGCAGCGGTGGGTGGCTACAACTTACCTATTTACCTGCTTTTTACACTCTTAGTTGTTCTTTAGTTAAACCTCTCAAGACACTGTACTCCACAGATAAAACTATTTATATATAAAAGCAGGCTGTAGTCCACAATCAGCTTGACTTTTCTATCTTGTTTGAGAGGTTGACTGTGTTGCCAGAGAGGAGTTTGTGTATTCCCAAACGCAGATGCTGATTCTAACTGTAACCACTGCAAATCCAAGCTTAAACACAACCAGACTTTCACTGCAATCTGTCAGAACGCTCTCTTCTTTTGGCGCACCTGTCCATCAAGGCTGTAGGTTACATATACATACTGAGTTTGGTAACTTTATATATATCACTGCTCACTTAGTTACATCTTATTATACCGGGCAGGATCCTCTTTTACCTTCAGAACGGCCTTAGTTCTCCTAGTCATAGATTTAACAATGTGCTGGAAACATTCCTCAGAGCTTTTGGTCCATATTGACATGATTGAATTTGCAGCTGCTGCACATTGATGATCTGAATCTCCTGTTCAGCATCCCAGAGGGGCTCTAATGGGTTGAGATCTGGTGGAGGGCATCTGATTACAGTGAACTCATTGTATTAAGACGAGGAATGGAGGTATGCTGCGGTGTTTATCATACAGTTGATACTGAGGTTCTGCGTAATGTGCCAAGGAAATATCCCCTTCGTCATGAGGAGCGAATGCTTATGCAGGATTCTGAGTCTGTTCAGTTCTGGTGAGCCTCAGTTTCCTGCTCTTAGCTGACAGGAGGGACACTTGTTTTGGTCTCCAGTGTTGTGCATTCAGAGATGCTCTTCTGCACTTCATTGTAACACGTGGTTATTTAAGTTCCCGCTGCCTTCCTATCAGCTCTTAATAGTCTGGCCATTCAAAGACCTCTGGCATAAACAAGCCATTTTTGCCCAGAGAACTGCTGCTCACTGTTGTCTATTTTTCTGGCCTTTTTCTATACAGGGGAGGGGGGTAGAGGCATGCTTTCACCTATCCCAGCTGTCATTATATACAACAGTTATAAAACAGAAGTACCATTTATGTCAATTTTGTTGTATATAGCCTCTCCCCCCTGAACCACGGGTGACCGTGCCACTTACCGGTGTTGGCCAGAGGGACGATGGCGCGATATGGTAGCCTCGCTTCTGTTGTAGCCAGGGCAGCTGTGGCTACAACTGTAGCTCGCCTCCATCAGTGTGTGAAAGAATAGTGGAATTGTAAAGCGCTATATAAATGCAATCCGTTATTATTACCAATTCTACTTTAAGTAAAGACAGCACATTTTAAAGCTGGAGTGTATGAGTGTTACATTAAAAATCTAAAGTAAAAATGTTGAAAGATTTAGCTTTAGAATATCTCAATATCTTGCAGCTGTTTTTTTTCTGTTGTTATCTATGTTACCTATAGTAGCTGAGATAGGCTCCAGCCCCCCTGCAACCCTGAATGGGATAAGTGGAAGACAGTGGTTGGATGGATGGTATCTCTCACAACCTAAGGAAACAAAGAAATCATTCTAAAAAAAAAAAACTACTCTTTTCTATATTTGAATTTTCAGCCACCACACACAGCAGATAAATTCCTAAACTGGATTCCTACATTGAATCATTCAAGCCCTTTATGAAGGACCGCATACAGTGCTGAATTAGCCCGCTAGTCCCAGGTATTGTCCCTATTTCACGGTATACCAGAGTTTTACATTAGGGATCTGGAGTGACATTTCTATGCAGGACCACAGGTAGTGATGTTTTACGTCATCCAACAAGGACCGATGTGCCTCGACCTTGAGAGGGGAGCATCTGTAGTGATGGACAGCGACTTCGCTACAGCTGTGGCTGCACAGAGTGACAACAACATAGGACAGCTCACGACAGAAAAAGAAATAGGAAGTGTTGACAATGATTTTCTGAGGCCAGGATTATACTTGCTTGCGGACGTGGACGCAGACGCTGCTGCTGCTCTATTATACTTTTTACTTTTTCTTGGGGGCTATTCAGTTAGTCAGTTCCCGTGTAGTGCCTGTCATGAAAAAATTGCTGCCACATGGGCAGGCACGCAGAGCCCTTACTTCCCTTGGATCTAAGCAGACCCTTGCATTCTCAAGAACGTGGAAATTCCAACACTGTCGTGTTTATAGCGTTGTGTAACTACACCAGAAGGAGATCAAATCTGTTAAAATCAGCTCAGGTGTGACAATTAAAGGTTTTAATTTTCCTTCAAATGTGAACGAACCCTGAGTTAGTGCAGCTAGCACAGCTTAGAGCTGACATTGCCCAAAGCACAGAGGGAATGTCTACACCTGTGCTGCCCTTAACAGCTGCAGAAATACACATGTACTCTCTGTGATGCTACCCAGTTTAGTTTATAAAGGAAATTAAGGAACAAAGAGAGGAAAGGTCACATAAACAGTTAAATCAATACATGTCGTCGTCTGGGGAAATTAAACACTGACTGAAAATTTCAGGCTACTCGGAAACCTAATTGGATTTCTTTCTGATTGTTAAACTTTTTTAATGAAGGCAAAGGTCAAGCAGGGTTCCCTCTAATGGAAGTGGTACCTAATTTAATTGATTTTGATTAAGGACATTAGAAGTCTTATTTTAGCTTGAGTTTGTACCTTTTTTTTGAGGGGGCTGGTTGCCTTTTTTGTCTTTAATTATAATGAAATGTAATATTGTATAAATTTCAATCTTGTCATTTCCATTTTAAAAACTTATAAATGCAATTTTTGTGACATTCCATTTAAATAATTTTCTTTCTCTTTAAAACTGAACGTTTCCCAAGCACTCTAAAGAGCTCCCTCCAGTCATTTGTCTCCAAACCTATGATAACGTTGCAAGGGATTATCAAAATATAAAATAAAACTTTGATTTAATGTGAAATTATTCAATGAATTATTTTGAATCTCATGTTAGCGTGATGTTTGTGGGTTTTTGTTCATGTTTTGCATTTGTATGCTTGAAATTAGAATGTCAGTTTCAGTTGTTGTTCATGCAAAGTACAAAATACATCAGGTCTGTATTATTCATGAGTGTCAAAAGGTCCCCTCTCTACCTGTGAATTAATTCATATTTTGAAAGATTATAATAGAGGATCCAGGTATTAGGTAATCCTTTGACTTGGGATGGAAATTATTTTTGCTTGTGTGATTCTCTGCTAATCCAGAGAGACCATATACCCAACAGATTGCATGTTATATGTATATGTGTTGTGATTTCTTTGATCAATTGTTTGAGTATTTTCTTTATTCCCATTCAAGTCCATTGCAGTCTGATTAGTAGTAGTTGTGGATTAAAACATAAAAGCTAAAGTGTAAGCAGAACCATAGGATGAAGCACGTTATGTTACTGTATATTCCTGGAAACAGACAAAAAAAAGCAAAAACTTCTTAAAACTTCATTTTACAATTTAGATTTGATCAGCGATTCTTTATATGCAGGTTTTTATGCCCAAGACACCGATGAAATTAAAGTTAAATCAAAGTTAATTTTGATAGTTTTTAAAAGTAAATGTAAAAAAAGAGACATTTCTGATTGGATGCCAAGAATCAAATTAGGACTGTGCTGGAAGGCGCTCATTCACTTTGATATTTTATAGCTTCATACTTTATGGAAAAGTTGAATTTATTTATTTACTTTTAGTGATTACAAACTCATTTGGTTTGCACTGAAATATCTTGAGAGTTAAAAAACCCAAATCTACCTGGTCCTATTAATCGCCCTCTAAACCTAATGAGCAGTAGACGGATTAGTCGAAGGGCCAGATGAATCTCTCAGGTACTGTGTCAGATCTGGCTTACTGGATTTTTCCTGTTTCTTGTACATGACTTTTAAATACAGTTAATCTGCCATAGATAGTTTGTAGGCCTGCCACTTCTTATTTGGGCCTCCATTTACCCAGTTTCCTCACATTTTTTAAGGACACACTGAGTTATAAAAAAAATAAACATTCACCTTAGAAAGTCTGTAAACTATCTATATAGGCCAAACATGGGAGTCTGTGGGCGTTGACTGACTGATGCCTTCTTTCACCTTATGTTTTATTGTGATTCTGTGTCACAGGTATTTAGGCTCTTTTTTGATTCAATCTCAGTTTTTGTCATTTTTCTGCTTTTGCTGTTCGATGGTGCTCTGCCCTTTATGGCGTGCAGTTAGTAAGTTTCCCTTCATTCAATTTAGTAGCCATATGTATACATATGTCATATCTCACACCAGAGAAATGCAAACATTACACTAATATTTATTTACTAACCAGTAATAGTCGACAGGGAATGCCTGTCAGGGAAGTTGATACTCACAATTTATCTACACTGATGGCTGACGGAGCTAACAAGTGTGTGCATCTGTTGGCTCGGTCTCCTGGTATGTAGATCAGCGTGTCAGGAAGGAAGGTGGCAGACTGGAGTGACGACGTCTGTCCTAGCTTCTTCTATCTTACACCTCATTGCAGCTGAGACACTGACCAGGGAGGCTTCTTGTTTTTTCATTCTCGTGCCAGTGGCTCGGTTCTGGGTAGGACTCAATCAGTCGCTGCTGGATGGACTTGTTTAAAGTTTGTCTGTGATCATCGGCTTTTGACACTGTTGACCACCACATCCTCCTCGAAAGGCTTAAACATTGGGTTGGTGTATCGGGTACTGCCTTGGAGTGGTTCTCCTCATATCTACATAACCGATCTTTTTCTGTGGTGGTCCCCGATTTTAGGTCATCTTCTACCTCCCTTACTTGTGATGTCCCTCAGGGTTCGGTTTTGGGGCCTTTAATGTTCTTAATATATCTTCTCCCATTCCAGCATTTAATGGGCTCTTTTGAGGACATCTCTTATCACTGTTATTCTGATGATATTCAGTTGTACATCTCTTTTAAGCCCCAGGATTTATCTAAGCTTCAGCTTTTAAATGACTGCTTAGATTGTATCAAACATTGGATGGCTGTAAATTTCCTCCAACTCAACGAGGGGAAAACTGAAGTCCTCATATGTGCTCCGGACAGATTTGTATCCCAGATAGTGAAAGCCCTTGGTCCTCTTTCTGTGTATGTTAAATCCTCTATCAGGAATTTAGGTGTCACTTTTGACTCGACTCTTACATTGGATGGGCATGTGAAATCTCTGGTTCAGTCTTGTTTTTATCATTTAAGAAATGTGGCTAAGTTAAGCCCTATTTTATCTCGCCCTGAACTGGAGATTGCTATACATGCATTTATTTCCTCACGCTTGGACTATTGTAGCTCTTTGTTTATGTGTCTAAGCAAAGGTTCTCTGGATCGTCTGCAGGTTGTGCAAAACGCTGCAGGTAGACTGTTGACAAAATCCTCCAAGTAGTCACATGTGACACCATTGCTATTTCAGCTATACTGGCTTCCTGTTGAATTTAGAGTACATTTTAAGATCCTGGTCTTGACATTTAGAGCCTTGCATGGACTGGCACCTCCCTACATTTCCGGACTCGGTAGTTGTTTTCAAAAAACAACTCAAAACTCACCTTTTTAAAACTGTTTTTGGTTCAATTTCTGCCTGTTTTATATTGTCTGTTTTACCCTTTTATTATTTGTTATCCTATGTGCAGCACTTTGTGATTTCTGTCTAGAAAGGTGCTATATAAATAAAATTTTATTTATTATTTATTTTATTTATCTTTTATTTTTAGTTCATTTTAGATAGCCTGAGCGATCTTATCATAAGCGCAGTTGTGCTTGCAGCAGTTCTACTGTAATGCTGGGTACTTTCGAGACACATATACATCCCAAACACCTTTAGCAGCAGAAAAAGTCATGAATAGCATATTTCAGCTGAGCTTGCCTGATCTGAATTGGCTTTCATGCAAAAAAACGACTGAACTGCAACATGCTGTACTTCCAGTGGCTTATTATATGTCAGTGAAGCTAACACCTAAAACCCAAAATAAGAGCAACCCTAAGGCTCTATGACACATCCAAAAAAGACGTTCTATTTTGGCAGCGTTTCTTGGTAGTGTTCCTCGAACACCGGGGCCGACACATTCTTATGATTTATCGTAACTTCCTTTTATGATATTTATCTTTGTGTCAAAAACAGAATTATGCCACGTTGCTCTTCTGCTGCTTTATAAACACTATAGAGTGTACAAAAACAAACAAAAAGCACCGGAGCAGAGACAGTGTTCTCATGCATAAGGCTCCACGTGATGTTGTCATTGGTATGAGTATATAGATGTGCAGCACTCGCTGAAGTTTGGGATCTACAAACTTTAAACATATACATGTCCTTCTCCTGTACATATCCACTGGCATTTCTACTGCCTATATGTGACGAGAGTGTAGTGGCTGGGTATCATTATGCTCCCACGGTGCTTTTTGTCCCTAATTGTACCCTGTCACCCTGTGGAGAAAAAATACATGAGCAGAATACACAAAGGCTTGTACTCGTCTGTGTGTTGTGCGCCAGAATCCTTTTGTTTCTGTAAGGAAATGATTGCAGACCCTTTTCTTGTCTTATATTACAGCGAGTTCAAACACGGGTTGAAATTAGGAAGGAATAACAGACAATGAGGATGTAACAGCTGCAGCACAAATGCGCGTGCGTGCGCACAGGCTACACGCTGAGTTACTGGTTAGACTGGTGTGTGTTGGAGAAAGTCAGTGGGTAGGCTTCACAAATCAGCTACTCCTCAGCCTTGGCGTTTCTGTTTCTCAGATAATGAGAGAACCTGCGACTGCAGACTGTGCGAGTGTGTATGATCACGCTCCTGCCAGTGACACGCGTACACACCCAGGCTGCAGGCCAGCGCAGTCTGTGCATGCCTCAGTGTGTGAGCGACCCTGTCTGTCTGTGTGATAATGATTCTCTAATGAGCGCTGCTGTTAGCACATTAAAGAGACAGGCTTCAGAGTCGTCCTCGCGTGTGTGACTGTTTGCGTGTCACGTGGAAGTGCGATTTTCTTCCAAGAAAAGTCAGTGTGCATCGTCACTTTGTCTGTTCTTATCGTAGGACAACCATTTGCATTTCATTATGCAGAATTGATGCATGCTATTTTGTGCCAGAGAGAGATATAGTCCAGCAGTTATGTATTTGGACAGTTTTATTTGGGTTTTTTGTTATAAAATAATCCCACATTAAAGCATGTAGTCTTAGCTTCTTCTTCTTTTTAAATACATTTGCATCAGAACACAGAAAGAACTATTGGAGATGTAGCTTTTTAAACACATTCTGCATCCTGCTCAGTGAGGAAACGTCGTCCACTGAGTTTTGCTGCATCCTTATTGTTTTTCTTCTGTCAGCAAAGACACATTTGCACCCATACATGCTGGACTCGTAACACCACCCCCCACCATTTTTCAAAGGTGCTTTGGTCAGCCAGGGGTCCTCAGCTACATTCATATCTATATTTTGATAGAGGGTGAACATTTGAATTATGAATTTTGTTAAAGTTGACTAGAAGTTAGCATGAAGGTCTCCTGGGAGCATCCTGGGAGGCAACTACAATGCAAATAATTTTATGCTCATCCACAAGTCTTGTTCTCATCTGTTTGACTACTTTTTTCTTGTTTTGTAGTTTTCTTACTCTTTTAGAACTCAGTTTTTTCTTTTCACTGTTGCCAGGTGTTTGCTTATTGGGGTCTCAATAATACGGTAGTCTTTATCTTGGAGTGCCTTAAGGCAACTGTGTTTGTGATGCTATAGAAATAATCTTGAAGTGATCTGAATTTACTTTAACGCCGAAACTAAGTTACAATAAATCCAGCCATTTATCTTTCACTTCCATTATTTTGTCATGATTTTTTCTTTTCATTGGCACAAATGGAGTTCAGATGGAGTTCAGCTTGATGAAATGCAGAAAGGCTTTATTTCTGCATTGTATTTGACTCTTCTTCACCATCACTCGTAATAATATCTGTTTTGTTTTGTTTTTCTAGCACTCTTTTTCCTCTTCATCCGCAATATGCGACTCTGTTTACCATTATTCACAGCATAATGATCATTACTGAATTTGTGTTTCAAGTCTTTTTGTAGTTGTAGATTCATCTTCAAGAGCTCAACTAAAAATAACTTTTTGTTGTTTGCTAATTCTTCTCATTTTTTCTCGCACCATCCTTCTTCCCCTCTGCAGCAGTACTTTACACTGCTCATTATAACAGACGGTGTCATCAGCGATATGGATGAGACGCGCGACGCTATTGTGCAGGCATCGAAGCTACCCATGTCCATCATCATCATTGGCGTGGGCAATGCCGACTTTGCCGCCATGGAGTTCCTGGATGGGGACGCCAGCGTTTTGAGGTCCAGCACAGGAGAGGAGGCTGTTCGGGATATTGTGCAGTTTGTCCCTTTCAGGGATTTCCGCAACGTAAGTATTGGTTTCAGTAGATACACACAAATATGTATAAACACCCAGTCTGATATGTTCTTATTCTCCAAATTGGCTGATGCTGCCCTCGAATACATGTAACACGAAATTCTTTCTGTTTACATAAAAAGAATTCAGTTTCTTCTCATAATGTTGCAGATTTCACATAATACACAAGGCTGAAATGTGTTCATTTTAATGAGGCTTCATACATGCTTGCTGCAGGTCAGCACACTGGTTAATTAGTGTGTGCACATTTTCAGGCTGTGCACAGGAGGGCTCATTAGGGCATTTTGGGTTTTGTCATCGTCTTTTTATGTGTTTATTTTTTGTCTGTGTGTGTGTGTGTGTGTGTGTGTGTGTGTGTGTGTGTGTGTGTGTGTGTGTGTGTGTGTGTGTGTGTGTGCTGATGGTGGGCGAGTTGATTTCCTCTGTAGTGGGAGGAACAGACAGTGTTTACTGGCTTCATTCCAGATTGTTGGTGGGAGGTTAAGAGACAGCAACTGACTGAACAGAGAGGAAGAGAGAGAAATGAAGCCTAAGACAGAGAGGAAATGTGGAAATTAGAGTGACCTGATTGATAAGCTGTGCTGGGAGGGTAGATTCTTTTTTACTAATTATTATCATTAGGGTTGTATAGTGCTACTTTGAAAGTTAACAGTTTTTTTTAACAAGTTAAAATGGGACTTGATGCTCGGTTCAAGCTAAGTATGATGGGTCCTGGGCTCCACTAAGGTAGTGTTGTTTCCCAGTTTGATTAGCTGTACCTCAGGGGTTTGGGCAGAGATGACCATATTAACAGTAGAAAATCTATGAAACAGAGTGTTTAGAGCTTTATGAAGGCTGCTGTACAGCTTTTGGTATAAAGATATTACTTAGCAACCTTTTTACTTAAGAGCATCTGTCACTGTACCTGTTTAGAGATGACAGGAAATAAGGAAAAGGATTAAACATTTATAAGTCAGGTGAAAGCAGTCAAAGCATTAGCTTTAAAATACTGAGCTTTACCACATGACATCATTGACACACTGAATTCAGTTTAGCTCAGTTTTATTTATCAAATTGTTATTTTTCCCAGCGAATGCCATCAACCTCTAGCGACCACTTGCAGTCACTCAGGGAATATTCATTTATCCTCTCACAACCAGTGGTCGTCAGATGGTCATAGACTGGTCTCTAAGCCTTTGAGACTGGGGCATTATTCACTTGATCCTACATTGTCATCACGATTGTCACACACTGGTGAACAAGTTAATGTGCTTAGTGGTAACTTGTCTACAATACCTCAACACTTAGTAGTATAAAACGTAAGAGTAGTTATTATGCATTTATGGTTAATTTAAGAATTCTGTCTTCACTCATATGGACGCTGTACACATATTGCACTTGGTAAGTGACAGGGTAAATGGCTAATGCACAAGCCGACTGTTTTGAACACACTCCACACACAATTTCACAGTGAGTGTATTAAAAAGGCCAAGGTTTCTGTACGAGAGTGAAAATGTCTCATTTTAAATCTTTCACTTTATTCAATCTAAAACGCAATGTGTTGTTTTTTTCTCTTCCTCTCAGGCGCCCAAGGAAACCCTTGCAAAGTCAGTTCTGGCTGAGCTGCCTCAGCAGGTCACCCAGTACTTTAAACAGCGGAATCTACCGCCCATTAACCCAGCACCAGAGTGAGACGCCCCGAAGACGAGAGCCCACATGAGATACAAGAGCTTGACGAAACCCCTCCTTTTTGTTAATGGCAAACAAAACAGAACGAAACTGTACAGTATATGTCAGCAGTAGACAAAAATTAGTTGTGGAAAAAAAAATCCAACGTTGAAGACATCTCTAAGTTTTCACTGATTAAAGAATGTTTGGTCAGTTTTCAGTGTAAACCCATCTGAAGTGATACTCTTTCTTTCTTCAGTCTTTCCAGCACACAGATCAGTGATGATAATGTGTAGAGTACCTTGCATGTCCAAAATGTGCAGATAAAATGCAGGTGAAACACTGGCCTGTTTAGGGGAAAATAAATTAACTTATCAGGATGTATTTTTTTTTTCTTTTGCTTTTTGCATGTGTATGTGTCTTGTGATTGATACCATGTGATACATACAACTCCTTTGTGTGAAGTCCTCTTTAAGCTGAACTGTATCAGTGGTTGATTCCTCTTTATTCTTGTACCTTTTCAGGTAGCATATCAGATGAAAGCTGTTTGCTTTTGTGCTCATGTGTGATGGACTCATACACTGAGTCTCAACAGAGCAGCATTTATTTAACCCTCCAGGGGGAAGGGTTCTGTTTAAAAGTTTTGATCAGCAGTTATCTGGGAGGCAGATTTAATGCTCCACTATCCTTGGTGAAGTAAAGAGGACATAACCAGAGAAGAATGAGGCATACTGGCAGCTGTAGCACTACCACAGGACAGATGTTGGACACTGAGTGTATTCAGTAGGCCGTTTTGCTAGCTTTTAAAAAATCCGTGTATTTTACTTATGACTTAAGTTCATCCTGCATGTTGCCAGTATCTACTCACTGTTTACAAACTGATGATCACAAATGCATGATGGGTTTTTTTCCTCAAATTATGTACTTACCAGATTTTGTAAATATTTTATGAAATTCTGTTGCAAAGAAAGTATTACGTGATAAAGACAGAGGCTGCAGCTGTCACAGCCTTAACAACTGGAGAGGGCAGAGAGAGCAGAGAAGGTTCTGATATGCATATATCGAATGTATATTTCTATGACACTGTTTATGTTATAAGAAGCCAATGTTTATGCCATGTTTTTAATGTACTTTTTATGCAGTGCTGAATCGTGTAATTAAACTGAAATGTGTATTGCTGTGCATCTTTGTACTAAATGTGTTGCTATTAATTTTATAAAGTTGTGTCTATGTCCACACTCAGGATAATAAAGTAAAGGAAAAGTCTCTTGGCCTCTGTGCAATGCCTATTGCACAACTTCCATTGAGTACTTATGAGACTAGCAGTATGATGCTGTAACTTTGAAACCACGTGTTATCCTGGTTGATCTATGATTTTAGTTGCATTCTCTTTGTTTTATAGTCCATTAAATTTTTCATTGAATGGCGGCTCTGAACTGTAGGACCGAGCCACACTCTGATAATGTGGAGAACATTGACTTCCCTGAAAATGATGTCGGGACAGCAGCACATGTTGCTATAACACTTGGTACAGAATTAACGATGTCTTCAAACATTGCAAGTTACCAAAGATCTGTGCACTAGTCTAGGCTGTGCACTTATAAGTCTCTGAATTTTTTTTTTAAAGCACTACCATCTAAGAACCTAAAGATCACAGCCATTCAGCATTTATCTGGATCCTTCTGACTTATATATTGAAAATTCTCCAGATTCTCTGAATGCAAATGTGACCTGTGGTCTTTAACAATGTGGTTTTAACAGAGAAGTGAACCCTGCCCACTGATACCCCTGCCTCTCGGAGTTGCTCTTTTTATACTCATGTTGCTGACTTTTGTCCGTTAACCAAATTAGATGTAAAATGCTCGATCCGGTGTGTTTTTCAGAATTGTATCCATCCATCCATTCACTTCCGCTTATCCTTTTCAGGGTCGCGGGGGGCGCTGGAGCCTATCCCAGCTGTTATAGGGCGAGAGCTAGGGTACACCCTGGACAGGTCGCCAGTTTGTCGCAGGGCCTTGTTTCCAGTGTTGTTGAAATGGTTTTTTTTAGTAATAAAATTTCATCAACTTTAATGTGCAAAAATCACAGTAAATTTTGGGGCAGCAGTGGTAGTCGTTTTTGCAGGTGGTGCATTGATTAGCA
Organism: Diplotaxodon limnothrissa; assembly: GCF_057381915.1. NCBI lineage: Eukaryota > Metazoa > Chordata > Actinopteri > Cichliformes > Cichlidae > Diplotaxodon > Diplotaxodon limnothrissa. The sequence goes on from NC_140602.1 coordinate 61,710,749, forward strand.
CGTTTGGCTCACAGCAAAGGTCCTGGGTTGTCTGTCTCCATGTGTTAGCCCTGCAGCAGTTTGGCAACTTTTCCAGGGTGTACCCTGCTTCTTGCCCAATAACAGCAGAGATAAACTCACATGACCCACATGACTGGATAAGAGGAAAGCTGGATGGCATTGTGTTTTTATCTACAGCTTTTGGAAATAACGCTGTATGAATATTCTCAAAATAACCACAAAAAAGTAGCCACAAAATGATGCAACAAAACTAAAAACAAACACCCACAAAGAGATACAAAATTATCTGAAGCTATGCAACATAGAAACAGCTACAACGCAATGTAAAGGGACCACAATAAGACGTTTAACACCAGTGATGCAGGGTGACTATGAAGAGTTACAAAATTACTACAGAAGAGGAAATGCAACCTTTAAAGCAACCACATAGAAACAAATAAATACAAATAGATGTTCACTCACCCCAAGCTTCTACACCTGCCTCTATACATAAGAGCAAATTTTACAGACACAGAGATGTGGGTGGTGGACACTTATATACTTTAACTCCACATGACTCACCTCTGATTTTTCCCATTGGTTTTGCTTAGACTCAAGAGATCATGAATTACAGCTTGCCGCTATTAAACAGACTAAGGAGACTAATTTCAGCTTACATAAAATTTGGCAGCTTAGAAACATGAAATACTACAGAGAGGAAAAGAAACTTCTTGAACCTCTGTGGACAGACTGTGGATTTTATAGTCCTGTGGTTTAACACCTCTGACAAACTACCTTGGACACACTGTATGTAATAATTGCCAGATTAAAAAACAATGTTGCTCCCAGGTGTGTGTGGTTTGCCTCAAAATGCAAATTACTTATTGACATTTTCGTATATTATTTGTCTGTCAGGTTGTCATAGCAACGCTTTTTACAGCGGCACCACACTAAACTAAGACACCCATGCCATCCTTAATGATGCCAGTGAACTGAGCTCAGATGGACTGAAACACTTGTTTCTGACCATCATCACAAGATCAAATCACCTTCTAGTCCCATTTGACAAACTATGTTTCTAAAGGCTTTGAGATTGAGTCTCTTATTTGAGCAGCAAAGATTTAATCCATTAAAGAGAATTGAAAAATTCTATGTTAAATGTTTAGCTTATTAACACACTGGGAGAATTTAAATGTTATCTTCACACCTTGACTGTCACCCTGTTTTTCAATCTCAAGTCAGCCAGCTGAGCTCAGCTCCAGATGTACAGTTCTCCTGCCAAGATCTTAATGAGAACTGAATACACATCCCACAATCCAATTAACCAAATTAATTTTGATCTAGTCCAATTTTGCGCATTAAATTCAACGCCCATGTTAGTCTGATTCTGAGCCACAGTATTGTGCAGACAGATAACAGGCCCTTTCATATACAGTCATAAAGAACCACCTGCGGTGACAAGAAGAACAAGAAGTCCGACAACAGAGGGTTTGATCCCCACAGAGCACTGATGTCAACTTCCTGAAGTCAGTCCGGATTTCAAGGAAGATACTGAAGACACGGAAACAGCTTGAATCCACAAAAGACTCGTGCGACAAGATACTTGGAAGAAGCAACCTGCTAAGATTCTTGGAAAACTGTGCACAAAGTCTACCTAGAACAACAGGGACTTTTTCGCTTTTTTTTTTTAAGTCAGAGTGGTAACACAAAACATCTCAAAGCTGTCGGAACTGTCACCAAACTGCATTGTTAGAAATATAACAGAAGGTGTGTAGTGAAAATGATTTCTCTAGTTTAGTTCTAGATCTTCATTTTGTAATTAATTTTCTTCTTAACCATCACTTGTTAACTTGAAGTACCCTTAAAGGTACATTGAGAGTGTAATTACATCTTCCAACAAACTGATTTTCTCAAAAAACAAACAAACTTGGAATTAATCAATTTAAAATAGACAGGAGTGGGTGAGAGTTTGTGGAAGCTACCATGTTATCCCACTATCTTGAATACAGTGGCTGAGATGGATATTGTCATTCTGCCAAATCATATTTAATGTGTGTGGGTAGAGACCAGCCACTTAATCTGTGGTAGGACAAAGATGAATGAGTAGAGAACTCGTATGTTCATGTGTCATGGAGGCAAATTTTAACTTTTGTCTGCACTTACTGACTTGAGATGTGAAGGATCGTACCATTTTATAAGGGTTACCTTCAACAAAGACGTGAAAACACAAATGAACCCTCATCCTCCTCACTTCAAGCCTCATCTACCTGAATGAATACGGGGCTTTAAAACAAACAAAAAAAAACATGTAAAATTACTTATTGTTAGGCTCGAGTGATGTATACAGTCAATATCGATTAATGGGAGCCAGAGCTGTTGGATTATGCGCTTGAACTGGGAGGGGTAAAATCAGATGACTACAATCTGTAGTCTACCTGTTATTATTGTTTCTTGTGCACGCTTACATATTTTCTTGCCCATCTGAGCACCTGAGAGTGGAAGCCTACACTACTTCCTTTTTTAATGACTTTTATCTGACCCTTTAACTGAAACGTCTTGAAGAGTGAGATTTGCTGATGAAATGCAAAGGCATTTTCTTTGTCTTCTGTGCGCTTGACAAGAGAGTCACAAGAATTCTGCATGTACTTTTACATTTTACAATCACTGCTAGGTAGATTTTGTTACTTCTGGACAGAACCAGGATTGTTGTTTTCAATTTCCAACCTTTCCAACACACACAGAGAGCTAATTATTGTTAAGCAACAGATTTTAAAAAATACTAGACTTCTTGGACCATTTGTACTTCACAGCAGGCCATATTATTTTTTAAATACCTCCATTATAAATGCACTAAAAGGTAAGAACACCACAAAACGAGTCCCAGAAGACAACTGAAGGCTACAGGAACCATTCCAAAAAACTTTAATACAATCCAAATAAGTGAGTTATAAGTAAGATTCACCCCAAGACGGTTGTTATTAACCTTAAGTAAAAATACTTAAACCCTTTTTTGTACAAGGCTCTAAATATGTTCATCAGATGAACTTCAGTTTCTGACTTTTCCACTTTTTCTGCTTAATTTTCAGCCTTTCGGGTTACCAGTGTGGAGAAAACTGTATTGCTCCTCCAGTGGGTACAATATGAACAAAAAGTGTAATTACAGGTTTTCCTTTTCCATGAAGCTCCAGCTTTCAGCAACACTTTCTGAGAATGTTAGCTGCAATGGCAAAAATCCAATTTTAAGGTGAATAATCCATAATGGAGCCCTGGAGAGGGAGCAAAGAGCAGGGCTCAGGTGCAGGTAGAAAGGCAGAATATTCAACAGGTTCTGTGCTCCCTTTAGGGGCAGCCATTACATCTCTACATTACCGTGCTGGAGAAAGTGACACAATTCTGATGGGCTAAGAAAAGCACTCAGGCAGAGAGGCAGAGCGAGGGAGAGAGGGTGACATAGATAAAGAGACTAAAACAAGAACAGGAGATGGACAGAGCTCAGGAGACGTGAAATAGGGTCACGATGCAGAGACAGAAGAACATGGAGACAGAGGTGCACAAAGGTTGAGCAGTGGACACACAGTTGGCCAGTGTGTATATGCAAACTATAGAATCTTCCTGATTTTCCACAGCATTAGTTTAGGTCTGCACCTCTGTTTCTGTGTGCACTTTGTGTTCACAGCAGCAAATGACTGTATGCAATTGTCACCGTAGCTACCAGCCTATGATTCAGTTTCCACGACAACCCATCCTCTTCTTCATCTGCAGAGAACCTTTCGGTTAGAAACATGTGTGTCTCCAAAGACGAAGAGAGAGGGTGACAGTGAGGCTGCAATGCTCAGAGACCAGCCACATCGGGAAAGTAAACATTTCTAAAGCTATTTCAGGTGTACGCACACCGCCGAGCTCTGGTGGCGTAGGATCTGGCTCTTGAGTTATAAATCTAAACTAATGTCTAACATTTGTACAGAAACAGACAGCCAACAAGGGCATGATGCAGAGATTGGCACTGTTGCATCTGGTCAGCTGGGGCCTTTCTGTTCGGAGTCTGCATGTTCTCCCAGTGAGTGTGTTTGTATTTTATTTATTTATTTATTTATTCATTTATTTATTTATTTGAAAGTCAGGCTGATCAGTAACTGATTGGCCCTGGATGTGGATGGGAAACAGCGTGGTTATGTTGTTGTCTCTGCAAATCTGAAGGATCAGAGTCAAGTTTGTATTATGTTATTTGTTTATGTAAAATAAAAAATGAAATTATTCACAGATGCAGATGGGGAATGAGTAAAAGAAAACAACAGAAAGTGTCATAGCTGTTGGTGGCTTCACTGGAATTTGGCATTCTCTAGAACTCTACTGGAGAGATAAACAACAATCATGCAACACATATTCTTTCACCTGGTGATGGAGACTTCAAAATACAGATATTTTGTTGGGTTGGATTCAGGTGACTATCAAGACCACAGCGTGTGATTCACATCATTTGGATACTCATCAAACCACTCTCAACAAGATATGAATGTTTCATCTTAGGGAAAAGGTTATCTCTCCCTACAGCTGTGTATTGACCTGCAGTGACCCTTCCCAAACACAAGTGGATCCAAACCACAGCATAACAGGGCCACCACATGCCCTCACTGCAGGGGTCAGATGTTCTTCTTTTTCCTTTAATTCCTTTTACTGTATTTAGAACTACTGGATTTTTTTAAAGCCTACACAGATTATTATGCATACAAGTATTAATATCAATATTGATCTGATGCCAAATCTACTGTAATGTAAACAGAATTTTACTTTTACATCTGTAAAAATCTTTCAATACATTTAATAAATTAAAAGTGGCAGATAAATAACATAAAGTCTTTTGCTCCAGCTGGGAAAATACACACAGGTATTGCCACTTTGGTGGAATGATAACATATCTGTTGTCTATCAGGCGGACCATTTTCTCAAAAGATTCGTTACTCGCCGTGCTCACTGGACACCGAATGAAATGCAATTGCATTGGTGATTTCAGTGCGTCTTTGTGATGTGGACGGATACACAGACGCGCGCTGTAGCCTACAGGCTCGCTATTATGGACGCCTGAGTTGATGCTGGATGATTCACGTTAGCATTTCATTGTTTTTCTTCGCATTCATGAATTAATTCTGCTGTAATTTGTGCAGTTTGAATACATTGTGTTGCTTTGTGTTGCAAACACACGGCACTCGTTGCATTTGATTTCTTCTTTATTACTTTCCGTAATTTAGATGTTGATCCGCTTTGAGGGGCAAGCTCTTCATCCTCTGCAGTGACTTTCTGTAGTGGCATTTAAATTTCGTTGTATATTTGTGTCCAGACTGCATCTAAGAAACTTGAAGCTGCGTGCTGCAGGGAACAGCGGCGATCGGTACATGTACACACGTGGTGCTACATTGATTTTAGGGAGCGTCTGATTTCCTGTTGTTTTGAGTTTTAACAGTCGGAGCGATGCTCGTTAAATAGCGGAAGGCCAAATTAAAATACAAATAATTGGGCAGCCCTACTTTTATTTAGCCTGTACAAAATCTTTTTCTTTTTTTTCATGCTTGCATACGTTTACTAGCTGCTGCCTTATCGTTGCAGTCGAAACATCAAAACTGATACAAATCCCAACACCCATAAGTGGTGAACTGTTCCTTTAAAATATGACTGAGCTTTTAGCATTAATCTCCATGGTGCAATGCATTTTATCACAGGACCTGACAACATGTTGATAATATAAATAAATAATAACCTCGCTGCATTTGTGGAAGCATGTATAATTACTAAAAGGCGCTGAAAGGCTCACTCCCCAGCTGATTGGTAAAAACAGCACATCAGACTGACTAATCAACCCACAAGAACATTTGGGTTTCAGTTATGTGCATGCGTTTTGAACAAACAACAGTTATTTTAGAGACACTATGGCTGAGGCCATTACTTTCATTGGACTGGGACAGAATATATTGTCTTGTAATTTCAGTTTTTCAGCTTAGCAATCATCAATAGTTACTATTTTGGTCGTAGTGCATCATTAAATGAGGAATCATTTATAATATCTGACTTAACTTCGATATAATGTAACCCTCAGCTGAATAAAACCATTGGAATGGTTTTCTTTTCTTTCTTTAGGTTTTATTTATATAGCACCAATATACAACATCAGTGCCCTTAAGGAGCTTAGAGATCTTAAAGTAAATGCCCTACTTTATTAGAGATAAAACTCCAACAATCGCATGATCCCCCTGATTAAGCACTTGATATGGCTGGAAGGAAGAACTTCCTTTTAAAAGCAACTGACTTCTAGGAAAACCAGGCTCAGCGACGGGCAAACACTTACTGCAGCAGGTTAGGCTGTCAGAGGTTGGACTATTAAACCGGAACAAATTTTCAAAAAAAAAAAAGTGATTCTAAAAATAAGTTATGCTTGAAAAATTGTGTTTGCATGATGTGAGGCCAGTGATGTCATCCACTGGCTTTTGAAGTCACGTGTAAGAAGCTGCAAACCTCGTGTTATACTTATCATCCTTTTTGCTTTTTGAAAGCAGATGTCACAAGAACGGGTTGGATCTGACTGTGAAACTGAAGGTTACTTCATGGCACTGTACAGTCATGTGATAGCAACTTGCCAATCCGTAAAGCATAACATGCTTCTGGACAAAAATGGGAACCATTTATTACAAATGAAACTACATGTTTCCTACATTTGTCCAGCAACACTTGAAACTATCCGTGAAACTTTAAACTAGCCAAGAAAGTGTTTGCAGAGGGAAAGAATTAAGTGAGTGGAGGATCATTTTTCTTTAAACTGGACTTTGCTTTAGCAACACAGGAGGCTGTAGCCTGTGGGCGCCGCTTGCTAAACGTACACATTCCATCATCTGGAATCTGTCACTTAAATCGAAAAGGCACTTCAAGAGGTCATCGTGAACAAGACGAACGAGTAAAATAAATTACCATCTACCCTTAAAATGTAGCTGAACAGTCCTCCAGAGATACCTTTGGACCTTAGGCGCCATCTTGTGATCAATTTAGTAACTGCTTACAATCTTATTTTTATGGGTTTACTTATACTCATTAGTTAATCTGAGAAGGCAAACTTACAGGGAAGGTCGAATATATACAACTTTGTACTGTATATTCACGGTTTTATCTGCAAATGTAATTTATTTGAAAAGCTTTAGTCTTTTGTTATTTTCATGTTTATTCCGTCTTGTTTTGAGTATTGTTTGTTTAGACCTCTATTTATTTGAGGTTTTGGTTTGTTTATTTTTTCTGGAAAATGGAACTACAAATGGTGCGTATAATTAAGGGACTCTTTAATTATACGCGCAAGAAGCACACGAGGTAGATATAATTAATAATTGACAACAACTGTGTCTACTAATAAATCTAGGTCATCGGTAATATTCGGTAGGCCTTTTCTGTTAAAAAATAAATAGAAATAATCTATTAACATATATTGAAAACAGAGCAGCGTGCGTTTAACAACAAAAAAGTGAGTCGGAACTTAATTCGAACGCCGTATTTCGCGACGAGCCGTCTTCAGCGTGACACAAAGATCATTAAACTGGAGCGCTAATTTAGCGAGAAGCCTGGATCTTGGTAAGGTTTATCCACATACAGGTCTTTAATCTTGATACGAGGCAGTCCTAAACTAAAGACTTCTTGGTCATGCATCTGAAAATGTTTCTTTTCAGACTTGACATGATGTTCTGTTGCTCTTAAAGATTATTTTTAACGCTAACGAAGCTAACGTTAGCCGCGGCTTTGCAACGCACAAGGCATCTGCGAGTTCAGAGTTTGCTGCTCTGCTATATAGGCAAGAGGTCAGGTGTGTGAGTGTTTCCTTTCATCTTTGTGTGTCCACAGCTTTAAGGGACTAACTTTGTGTAGCGGCTGGCGTTGTTCTCGCTGTTGTGTGTAACAGTGAGTGAATCATCAGGGCCCATTATAAACCAAATGCTTCGGTCAGTTAAGCAGATCTCTCACTTAATTCACTCGTCACCTTATTTCACGTCAGTTAAAGTTTTAAAATGGCTTCAATCTTCATATTCATCAGAGGGCTAAATAAAACCACGCAGATCGGTACAGCTTAGTCGAAATATTGTGCAGTGGTGTTGTCCAGCTGTTGCACTTGTTATTATTGCTTTGTATGTGATGAACTGATAAAAATAACAGGCTTAATACTATCTGCTGTAATGCCAACCAATGAAAGCTGTCACGTGATGGCCGTTTTCATCTTTTGTACCTTATTTTTAAAGTCACCAAAATATTTTGCAGGAAGTGTGCAAGCCAGTAAATTGATTTGTCAGGAAACGTGGCAAAATAAACTATCGTGAGACCTGTTATGACACGTGGTTTGGAGATGTCGACAACAAAAACACAGGAGGCAGTGCTGGATGTGGCAGAGTTGAAGATGTTAATATTTTTACTGGGAGTGACCATGAGGGACAGGATTAGAAATGAGTATGTCCGAGGGATCGATCAGGCTGAGCGGTTTGGAGACTAAGTTAGCTGGGCAAACAAGACTTGGATGGTTTTTACATATGCAGAGGAGGGAAAGTGCATATTTTCAAAAGATGTTGACGATAGAGCTGCCAGGCAGGAGGGAAAGAGGAAGGGCACAGAGAAGATTCATGGATTTCATGAAGGAGAACATGCACAGGGTTAGTGTGACAGAAGAGGTTGCAAAGCGTGGGGTGAGTGGGAGGCATATGATCTGATGTGGCGACCCCTAAAGGGCACAGCTGGAACAAGTAGTAATTGTTTTTGTTTTATTTTTTTAATGCAGAGATGGACATTTCATCAGAAACCTGTTCTAGTGATGCCATTGTGTTGTACAGTACCATGTCACATTTATTCAGCAGACTGTAACCTCAGGTGGTTGTAAACAATTAACACTTGTAAGTATTGGGAATACGCAGTAGTCAGCTACAAAGTCTTTTAAGGGTTTTGCTTATTTTAATGGAATAGACTTATTTTTTGCTGAGCTATGTCAAGAATCAATTAATATTCTGTGTTCTTTGAGGAAAACCCAGAGGTACTGATTGAGCAGTCACTTGTAAATGGTCTGTGTCCAGTGCGGAGATGGGACAACACATTTTAGAATGGTATTCAGAGCTTCTGTGTGGCTGTAGAGCAGGTAGTCTAATCTGAAGGTTGGTGGTTCGATCCCCGACTGCTCCAGTCTGCATACCAAAATTCTAGGGCAAGACACTAACCGAGAATTGCTCTCCAATGCGTCCATTGGAGTGTGAATGTTACACAGAAAGCACTTTGAGTGCTCAGAGTAGAAAAGCGCAATATAAGAGTCGGCCAATTTCTGTGTTTTATGTTGCGCAGTTGTAATGGAAGGAGCAGAAGGAACAGGTGTCGACCTCAGCAGGAAGTTTGTGTCTGAAGCAGAGCTTGATGAGAGGAGGAAAAAGAGACAGGAGGAATGGGAGAAAATCAGAAAACCTGACGACCCAGAGGGTAAGAACACATATCCAAAACTATACAAAACCTCTAAAGGATGTCCCACTGTGCATGTAACCCCTTTATATTTGTCCTTTGTACTTCTCAGAGGTCCCAGAGGAGGAGTATGACCCACGCTCCCTCTTTGAGCGGCTGCAGGAACAGAAAGACAAGAAACAAGAAGAATATGAGGAGCAGTTTAAATTCAGTAGGTCTTTGTGGGTGTTGCTCCACTTTTCATTAGGGTTTGAATGAACACTTTTCTTCTGTAATTCTGTGATGTAAGAGATAATGAATAATGTATTATCAGCAGTATGTGTCAGTACACTTTAATATTCAGTTTCTAAAGGTTGTTTTTGAACAGCTTCATAGCAAATGTAACTTAAGCTTTTTAGAGCACAAGCCACCATTTTTAGACATCATTAAGGTCCACTTATTAATCCAAGTCCGAATCAGCCTTAAAATTGTCTTTGGCTCTTGAGGAAACTTTGTAAAGTCTGTAGATTTAATCTTGAAGAGTTTATCAGAGTTCCAGTGGTGTGAAACTTTGTGCCCCTTCCTGATTTTCTTGTACGTTTGTCACTCGTAAATGTTTCAGATCATTAAACAAATTGAAATATTAGACAAAGATAACACAAGTAAACACAAAATGCAGTTTTTAAATGAAGGTGTTTATTATTAGGGGGGCAAAAATCCAAACCTACATTGACCTGTGTGGAAAAGGAGATTAAAGTGGAGTAGATCAAAGGATCCTTAAAAGCCAGACATCACACTGTGATCCAAGGAAATTCAGGAAAACTCTTTCACACCACTGTATGTCAGGTTGGGAATTGAGGTTCTTCTCCCAACAAAATAATGGGAATAACTACTCCCATAATTTGGTGCTTTTAATTCTGATGAAATTCAAGATTTCAAAAATGTCTTCACAACTTGGAAGCAATGATTATATTAAGGGAAACATTGAAATTTATTCTCCTGCTTCGAGTATCAGACAACTTACCCCCAGTTTTTACGTAGAGCTTATTTGGAAAAGCTCTCTTCAGTTTTTTCATTTATAATTCCATATTCAACATTTTTGCAAGTGATGTTAGATTTTTGTTTTCAGTGCTTCCTCAGATGACGCTACTTTGTGTGTTTGTGCAGTTTTTATGGCAGATTGTCTCTGGTTTGTTTTCGGGGAAATGCAGTCACTCTCTTGTCATGTGTTTGAGAGTATGTTTCTATGGTAACAGAGAACATGGTGAGGGGATTGGATGAGGATGAGAGCAGTTTCTTGGACGAGGTCTCCCGGCAACAGTGTCTGGTGGAGAAACAACGCAGGGACGAGGAGAAAAAGGAGCTGTTGGAATACAGAATATCCTTCATATTCAAACAGGGCACTTGCACGGTTGAGATTGGAGTCGTAGAAGCCAGCATGCAAACATAAAACCAGAATGAGAGTTGCATTTAAGTTTGCGTTATATTAAAATCAATAGCAATTCGAACTCTCATTCAAATACGAACTGCCTCCACAGCAAGATTTCTACTTCTGAGGTTGAGTTTTACATTCATATTCTTACTAGTTTGAGTAAAGCTTTCCAGTCTGCTCTCTGGTGTCTCCCTTCAGTTTTTAATCCCCCACTTTTCCACGCTAGGACCCCATAAGGAGTTTTTTTTTTTTTTTTTTCACCTTAACTGTGTAGCTTCACAGCGCTCTAGTGAAGCAAGCATCTGCAGAGAGCCGCAAAGAGCCTGAAAAGAAGGTGGCACCTAAAGGGGTGGAGCACAGGACCAGCCACCTGTCACAGGCCCATTTATTAGTTGGAGCTGTAAAGAGACGCAAGTATGCACATGAACATGCACCATCCTTAAAACGTGTTCTTGTTGTTTTCACCTGTTCTCAGCTGCATTTGAATAAAACGCCAAATCCACCGTTTTACTTTTAAGCTTAAATTTTAAAACTTACTCTTTTTTTCCATTTTAAATCATGCTTTTTATTTGTTTCTGTTTTTTATTGTCTCTGTAAAGCACTTTGAATCACCTTGCTGTTGAATTGTGCTATATAAATAAACTTGCCTTGCCTTGTTTTTTAGCTGCCATTAGCCTCTGCCCTCCACCTGCCAAAATCCAAATTTGACTCTCCTTTAATATTACTTTGTAGCCAGAGGCTCTTGGGTCTCAAAGTGGAGATTCTTTATAAACATGCTGACTTAATGCTATCTTTGCTCAGGACACACTATTGAAAATGACTTCAGCTTTCTCGTTAAATAAAGGAAAATTAGTTTTTTAAATACTCCAGTGTTTTCACCATCTAGGCCCTAACTTTGTCTCCTTTTCTTTATTGTCTGGCTCAGACTTGTTTTTGTTCAAAGTACAGAGCTCAAAGAGACTAACAGTTTCAACAGCACCGACAGAGTTTGTTGATAATTGCCACACTCAGGAATTTCACAAAATTGCTGATATAAAAATATTAATTGGATCAGCTTTAAGTCTTGTTTTTCTAATCTCTTTGTTCTCTCTCCAAGTTCCTCACAATCAGACAGCAGTAAGAAACAGAAAGTGGAAATCACGGCAACAACAGCAACGACAGGAAATGGAGAAAAACACACAGGTGGGCAGCAGCCAGAAAAACACATTAATATGCAGCTCATATAATATACAGTGGAGTTTGTTCCCTGTGAGCCTGTTAAAAAGTGGAAATGGATGCAGATTCAGTGGACCACTCTTACTCTCTTTCCTACAGTTCAAATCACTGTGACTGTTGTATGTTGGCACAAGGTCTTACACTTAAGTTATGCTTTCCAGAAGAGGGGGGCGGAGCAGGAGCCAAAGATCAACAGACCGTCCCTGGCGTCACTGCAAAGCCGCCCTCAGCCGCCTTGAGCTCCGGCCAAGGCGTACTACACTTGCCGTCGGCGGCCGTGTGTGTCGGTGTTTTACCAGGACTCTGCGTTTATTCCGGCAGCAGCGACTCTGACAGCAGCTCGGACAGCGAAGGTAGCGTGGACGCAATTATGTCGCCGTACCCACGGCACAACAGGGCCTACAGATAGACATACAGCAGCATCCACACACAAACTGACGCATGTTGGCAGCAATTAGAAAAGGTGACCTCACATAACACATGCACACACAAACTGATTAAAGTCATTTATAGAGGCGTATCTGCAGGTAACAGGAGTTATTGTCAAGTAAGTCGTACACCTGCAACACACAGCAAGCAAACATTTTATGAATTCCTGTTGTTTTCACAGCTGTGAGTTTAACTGTTGCTCTTCGTCATCAAAGTTCAGCCCAGTGATACAACCCTAATAAACCAACTTTAAACTCTATTATGAGCTAAATCTGTGTATCTATTTGTGTTGTTTTGCAATTGTGGCACCCAAACATGACGCCTCCACCCTTCCTTCCCTCAATTGCATGTCACGCAGTTTAAGCCGAGCAACCAATCCCGCACTGCCTACCCTGATGACATCCTGCCCCCCCTACACTCCCTTCCCAACCCAAGCCGCAACGGCTGCAAGCTGTGCTATTGGCTGAGGGAACAGTGATTGACAGCTGTGGAGCAAGGAAGAGACTGCTTTAGACTGTCACATGACTCACACCTTTTAGCTATCTGCAGCAGAGGAGTGAGAGCAGGACTGCGTTTGGGTTGAATGCCGAGTCTGTTTGGATTGAAAAATTCTGTTTTTATTTGTGTGAAGTAATGTATGTTTGTTTAAAAGTTGCGTTATTCTGGGAAGATACTGGACTGTTTATTGCTGTCTCAGACTTTGGGGCGTCTGAGAAGAAATAAATAAAGAGATTTCCCTGTGTTGTGCCGTGTTTTACTTTGGAGTTTCTGAGAGTACAACAGAAACATTATATTTACAGGAAGTTTTAAAAAATGGCTCACGTTTAGGAAATGGGCATGATTATTCCTTTTAATTTGGTGCCTCTAAAGAGTGTAAATGTCTGTTTTTCTGAGAGGTTATAGGAAAAGAGACAGGGATTCATCTAGATTTGATGTTTTGGGGGCCTCAGCCCCAGTCACAATATCATGCATAATATTAATATTAATGGTAAGCAACTCTCTTCACATTTAACAGTTGGGTACACATAACAATTTAAACTTCCAAAGCAGCTTAACTAGTGGAATGACCTGTTACAGTGACTAAGAATAATTCTGAATAAATAATGAATATAACACACCAGTTTAAGGGTGGACACTAGTTATCAAATATGAATCAAAGGGTCGATAATGTTGACCAGAATTTTCCAAAGTTAAAGTAAGAATTTTGCGAGGAGAAAGGAGAAACATGCTTTACATTGTTTCAGTCTGTTATGAATGGGATGTCACCAAAGTTCATGCATGTGAAGGCAGACAAGCTAATACTTTTGGCAATACAGTGCATGAAAGAGGTGGTCTAAAATAACATGCATATTTAACAATTGATTACAGTTTGACAGGCAGGGAATAATCTAATGTAAATCTATGAGGCTCTAGCTTTTTCAATAAAGTGTTTTCTATTTTTATTCTGTATTGTAGATGATTACCATATCTGTGTCACCAAACGTAACTTCTTACATTTTAAGCCAGCAACATGTGACAACTTCTGCATGTAGAAGGCAGAGATAGGTCTCTATGATGCCCTGCAATAACTAAGCTCTTTTTGGCAAACGCTCTCTTGGTGCCAAAAAAATAACACAAAGTTTGGTACTCGGGATTGTGGCCCTGGGTATGACCCGTGGACATGATTTAGGGTTCATCAATGAAAACCAAAATAAAAGAGGGTTGTATAATTGTGTAATTAATGGTTGTGTAATTCTGTTTGTGACAGAAGGTGTTTACAAACTTTTTGTGACCAAATCCATCTGTAATTATATTGCATATATTGCTTTTATGAGGCTATTTGCACTGCCAGAGTGCACCTACTAAAAATATACCAGTTGAACAATTTCTCTCCAGTGTTGTGGGAAGCATTTAGTTTCAAATCCTGGGAAGAATATACATTAAATATAGTCCGTTAAATAATTTAATGAGGAAATGCAAAGAGGCGAGTCTCAGTTCATTTTTTCTTTTAATATATGAACTAATACCACACATGGAAAAATAGATCAAGTTCTTTAGTAACGATTGGAAATGATCTACAGGAAAGACTATAAACGGAGGAGTTCGTGGTTCACTCAGCTCTCTGATTATGATGGCGCAGCTTTGCGCACAGCCTTTGTCAGGGCATGCTGGATAACTGGGTACAGTTTATAGCATCCCTCAATGCAGGTCCTCACTCCAGCGGTTAGAGTCTCTTCAGTCATTTCTCCATCAGACTGTAGTCCAGAAATCTGGTTCAGGCTTGGGAGGAATGCGACAGTCAGACCACCCTGGTTCTCACAGCTTACCGAGTTCCAGCAGTTTTCCTCCATGTAGGAGGGGTCAACCACATAGGAGGTGCCATCCTGGCGCATGGAGCAACCGAGGACCAGATCATACATTTCGATCCCCGCATCTGCAAGCGCAAGAGAGGCGCATGTGACGGCATGGGCCAGAACTGAACCGCTGTTCTCAAGAACCATCACGTTGACCTCGATCTGAGAGCGAGGGTATTTGTGGAGACATATGGCAGGCTGCAGGCTCTCATGTAACATCAGGGAAAAGTCCTTGTCCTGACTCCCCTGAATCCAGGAGCCCCTCTCCGGGCAGGAAAATGGAGCAAAGCGCATGTCGGTAGTCAATCTGGACACAGAGAAAAACAGTTGTGGTTGAGTCTTTTTTTTTTCTAAACTGTCACAGATATCAGTGTCCACTTCAAACTGAATGCTTTATTGGTATACCCACATAAGCTCAGTTTTCAAACTAACTATGGTACTAAATAATAGTTCACAGTGAGAAGTAATACAAAAACTCTTTTCAAACACAAGGAGTTGCCTCTTTGTGCACATTTATGACTTATGGATATGTCAAAAAGGCAGCACGGTGGTTAGCACTGTTGCCGCACAGCAAGAAGGTCCTGAGTTCAATTCCAACATCAGGCCGGGGTCTTTCTGTGTGGAGTTTGCATGTTCTCCCCGTGTTTGCGTGGGTTCCCTCCGGGTACTCCGGCTTCCTCCCACCGTCCAAAGACATGCAGCTTGAGGGGATAGGTTAATTGGAAAATCCAAATTGCCATTAGGTGTGAATGTGCGAGTGAATGTGAGCGCGAATGGTTGTCTGTCCCTATGTGTTAGCCCTGCGACAGACTGGCGACCTGTCCAGGGTGTACCCCGCCTCTCGCCCTATGACAGCTGGGATAGGCTCCAGCGCCCCCCGCGACCCTGAAAAGAATAAGCGGAAGCGAATGGATGGATGGATATGTCAAAAAGCGTTTTAATCCCTTTAAAAAAAACCCAAAAAAAACCCCCCAACAACAACAAAAAAGTGCTGCATTTGGATTAAGTCAATAATGTCTCCAGCAATTGTTTTGGGCAAAAGTTAAAATTCTGTTGCATTTCAATTGTTTATGTGGTTTATTAAAGTTTAGACTAGTTTTCACGCATGTGTAGTTCAGAACAGTGGGGGAAATAATAAAAAAATCCAAAAATTCTGCTATCCATGTAAGACACAGCAGGCTGTATTTTTATTATGACTTCACAGTTTAATCAGCAGAAAACGATTTCTTTGTTTGTTGTGTTGTTAGAACAGTCAATATGCTTAAAGATTTAAACAAACAAACTCCATACCTTCCACATTTCATATTCGTCTCATCCTTCCGGTCTGTTTCTCTGGGGCCGTAAACGCAGCACATCAGCTTGGTGTTTCCAGCCTCCAAGTACGCGGAGCCTTTAGCTTGGCTCACCAGGCCACAGCGGACGAAAACGGGCCGCACGTCGACCTGATCCCGTCGCCGACCGTCCGCTCTGGGCCCCTTCGAGGGCAGAACCGCCGCCGGATCGCACGAAAAGAGAGACGGGCTCTGAGACACTTCTGGACCACGAACACGTTTGGTGTCAGTCGGCATGTTGAAGTAAATGAACCAAGCAACCGGTCCCGCACGAAATCTCTTCCCCTAGAAACATAGCATGCTGGAGAAATTCTTCCGCTAATATACGTACACTGAAGGATATTACATCAGAAATGCGAAATATCGAGTACGTACGGATGCATCATTATTTCATCATTATTACTAGTCAGTTCGTATGCCATAAAATAACAGTCACAAAAAAGTGATACATGTTATTAATCAAGGACAGAATAAAATCATTTCTTTTAAAAAAAATGTAAATAGATAAATAACAACATTAGTTTAAAAAGTTAGAGTACTTAAAACAAAAGCTGGCATACATTGGGCTTGCGGACTTTTCTCACATTTCTCTACATCAACTAACATATTTAAAAACGACAACAAAAATCTGAGCTGACACCGTTTAAGTTGCATCAGCCAAAGCACAGAGGTTCGTGTCGCTGCCGTGGCGGGCTCGGTTAAGAAGGACAGTAGATTTGTCCAATAAGAATCCAGAATTCTTGACTTTTCTGTGTAGCCGGACCAGTTGGAGGCTGTCGTAGGCGTGCCCGCTGCTTGTGCTTTCCTTCAGTTTGAGCAGCGTGGAGTGAAGGAGAAGTACCTGATTCATTCTGCGGGAATAGCGGCTTCTGTGAGTATTTTCATGTGTTTAAATAAGTTATCTTTATTGTACTGTTCAGCAGAATAGCCTTTCAATTAGAGCAGTGTGCCGAACTGTCTATCTCAGGATGAGCGCAGGGAGGTAGCTTGAGTTAACTAGCTAACACATTAGCCTGCTAACGTCAGATCAAGCTAGTGCCTCTGCCTACAATAACAATTATAGTCAGCTGACTAGCTTATATTGAAGACTGTCGGTTTTTGGTAGAACTTTAAGAGGAAATATGTTGTATCACATGACTGTCACAAATTTGTGTGGTCTGGAAGTTTATGTTAGGCTTGCGAGATTAAGTTCACTGATTTTGTGCCATGGAGACAGAGAACTAACCTGAAAGATGGGTCCAATATTTATCATCAACCTGGTCTCCGTCTACCTGTTCTATGATTATAAATGTCCTTATTTTGTCTTGAAAATGGACCATTATTTATTTCTCAAAACCACTGGGCTAATACTTCCCACGTCTCTTCTTTCTCTGTCTGCCCGCTAAATGCTTTGTTGTCAGGACGGGGACATGGGCTATTTGTTACCCAGAAAGCTGAAAACACCAGCTGAGGTTTGCTTTGGCAGTCAGTTTTCACCATTGGGAATTGAGCTCTGCTGCCTTTTAATTATATATGGTATCACATTTTAATGAAATATGTGTACTCCAAAAATCCACAAAGTGCTTACAAATCAATTGTAAGTTGCTTTTGTTTCCATTCTTATCTAAAATTGCATCTGACTTCATATTTAAGATCGCAGCATTGTGTGCCTCACCTGTCTCACTGGATTTCTGAGCTGCTGTTGTTTATGAGAAGAGCGTCAGGCCAATTAGCTGCAGCTAGGTTAACATCCACACCCTACAAACAGACTTAACTTTAAGCTTTTGGTGTGGAGTGGTAAAATCAAAACATGCACAATTACTATAATGACCGATAAACAATTTCATAATGTTTTGATACTTTATGGACAAAAAAATGTATTTTCGGACCAACACTGGACAGTTCTTTAACCGGCCTTTAAAAGCACTGACAAATGTATAATTCTTTTTTTTTTTTAATTAAATGGGATTGCCTTGAATGACATTTTAGTACATAAAAAGGAGCTACTCCAACAGCTTCCAACAAAGTACAGCACTTGCATATAAAATATGAAAGAAAATTGTTGCTTCTTACGGTGAAAACAACAAGGTGGTTTGTACAACCCCTTATGCACCAGCCTTGCCAGAGCTCTCGCTAGTTGCGCAGTCATGACAGGAAGAGAAACCCATGGGAAATTGCTGATGCTGTTAATTGATGGTAAGCCAGTGTTTTAAACAGCTGTTTAAAAAGCTTTACCCAAGATGTGACACACACACACACACACACACACACACACACACACACACACACACACACACACCTCTTCTGTACTTGCTAAATTAGTATTTGGGCACGAGCACTGAGAGTGTACCCTTAAGGGGACTACTGCCTGAAAGGGAAGAGCAGGCCTTAATTGTGTTCTAATAACTCGGTAGTAAAGTTGCTGTTACTCAGACCAAATAATCATCCACCTCTCTAAATGGGACCAGTTTCTGTGAGTTAAATTATTCGTCTTTCTGTGACCTGGAAAAATTTAATTGGACCAAGAATTAACTTAAAAAAATCACTGGCTGCATACAAGACCTCTTTAAGTTCATCCTCACCTCCTCCATCACCGTGTGGTACGCTGGAGCCACTATCAGGGACAAACAGAGACTGCAGCGTGTTGTGCGCTCTGCTGAGAAGGTGATTGGCTGCAGACTCCCATCTTTGCAGGACCTGTACACCTCCAGGACACTGCGGCGTGCAGCTCGGATCTCAGCTGACCCTTCTCACCCTGGATACAGTCTGTTTGACCTGCTCCCCTCATGCAGGAGGCTCCGGTCCATTCGCACCAGAACCTCTCGCCATAAGAACAGTTTCTTCCCCTCTGCTGTTGGACACATGAACAATAACCATATGACTGTACCCGCCACTAACACATGACCCTACGCTGTGTCACTGCATCATTCTATGTTTGGCACTGATCACCACCTGCACTCATGTATATATCTTTCAACGTAGCACTCTTAATTCTTATTCTCATGTATATATCTCATGTATATCTCATGCACATATCTTTCCACGTAGCACTTTTAATTCTTATCCCTACTTTTATTTTTTTCCATGTCTATTTAAGTGCTATTTATGACAGCATGTTTGCACTGAAGCACCGCAGCAATTTCCTAATGTTGTAAACCTGCTCAACATTTGGCAATAAACCCCATTCTGATTCTGATTCTGATTCTAAATGTGCTTGATAGCTAAAGTGTTTATTTTCTCTGTGTGTAATTTTGTTCACAGAGCTTCTTCAGAATGGACTCCTCCTTGAATGCAGCTCAAATTCGCCAGAAGTTCATTGACTTTTTCTGTCGCTATGAGCACCCGTACGTTCACTCTTCATCTACCATCCCCCTGGATGACCCCACGCTGCTTTTTGCCAATGCCGGCATGAACCAGGTACACACAATGTCTTTCCCAACACTGCTTCCTACACCATGGCTCTTCTTTATGTTCCCACTGATTCACAACTTTTAGAATAAGCTCGGAAATCAGATCTAGCAAACTTTCTTGAAAAAAAAAACATTTTTTTTTCTCAAGATTTTTCTTTTTTTTGCACCTCATTTCTTTAGTTCAAGCCCATCTTCCTCAACACTATTGATCCATCACATCCCATGGCCAGGCTGCGTCGTGCTGCCAACACCCAGAAGTGTATTCGTGCAGGAGGCAAACACAATGATCTGGACGATGTGGGTAAAGATGTCTACCACCACACCTTCTTTGAGATGCTGGGCTCCTGGTCCTTTGGGGACTACTTTAAGGTATTACATTTTCTCATCCTTCACATCAGTTTCACTTTTTTGTTACTTGTATTTTTAGTCCCACAGATTTAAATCCTGTTTGTTGAACAGTGCTCGAGTACACACACACACATATTGCTGTAGGACCTTTCACCATTTATAAATTTCTCCTCTGCAAACATTTTGTTTGCCAAGTACTTTGTGATAAATGTATAACTAGGCAATATAATCTGCTCCCTCTCAAGTGACTCTACCAACTTCTTTGCCTTGGACAGCAGCTAGCAGTAGCTGTTCAGCTCTGTAGCATTGGTGAGCTCATTGTAAAGGCACAGGAAAAAGGCACTTTCAAAATAAGAGTGAGGGGATTGTCCACTAGTAAAAACATACATAGTGTCATTATCTTAGGTAAGTAGAGAAAAGGAGATAATTCTAATACAAAAATGCTTGAACATATGAGCCTGGGGCTCATCTAATTCTTTTTATATTTTCGGTTGAAGTGGTTAAAGTTGATCTATGTGAGAATCTGGCTGTTCTCTCCTTTTTGTCAATGTTGCTTGTTATATTACAATGACATATTCATTATCATTATTAATGGATAAGACATTGCCTAAACAGCTCTAAATTGTTATTGCATCATTTTTGCTCTCCAGGAATTAGCCTGTAAGATGGCCTTGGAGCTGCTGACTCAGGAGTTTGGTATTGCTTTAGAGCGCCTGTATGTCACCTACTTTGGAGGTAATGAGGATGCAGGCCTGGAGCCTGACCTGGAGTGCAAACAGATCTGGATGGACTTGGGGTGAGTGAGCCTTGGGAGCATTGACTGTATGTAAAAATAGATAAAGCTTGTGATACAAAAAGTGAAACGAGTTTGCAGGTTTAAGGCACTTCCAATCTTTTTAATGGCAAGAAAGAGGCAGCGACATTTCTGTACAATCAAAATGAGCTATAATCTGATATATATATATATATATATATATATATATATATCAGGGCTCGCAAAATCACTAGCCCGACGTCCCGGAGCTAGCGATATCTCCGGTCGGGCGACCAAAATCTATCTCAGCCCTGCCCGTTGGGTTATTATATAGCCTGACGGGCGGGGCTGAGATAGATTTTGGTCGCCCGACCGGAGATATTGCTAGCTCCGGGTCGTCGGGCTAGCGATTTTGCGAGCCCTATATATATATATATATATATATATATATATATATATATATATATATATATATATATATATATATATATATATATATATATATATATATATATATATACATACACACACACACACACACTAGGGGTGCAACGATACACAAAATTCACGGTTCGGTTCGATACTTTTTTGATACAAAAAAAATTTTCATGCTTTTTTAATTTGTCATTTATTAAAATTATAAATATATATTTTAACTCAAAAGTACAGTTTTTAAATTGAATGTTGCTGAAACAACAAAGTAATAAAAAAATTAATCTATCTGATCGAGAAATCGCTCATCTTTGGAAAAGAGAGTTTATTACAGAGAAATGGCTCTTTCCAAAATAAAAGCTATACTATACGCTTCTTCTGGGCTATATTCTCAGCAGCATATTAAACATATCAGGTCCCCATAAGGAGAATCATGTGCTAACGGCTGTCTAAATGACTCGGGTAAAGTTTGTAGCATGCGTGCTTGTTGTTTTTGTCTGCTTCCACTTGTCTTTGCACTCGGATGATGTCGGCGTAAATGTGCAGTCATATTCATTGTGTTCCCACTAGTGCTGTCAGCGTTAATCTCATTGAAATGATGTTAACGCCATAACATGGCAAATCTCCGTTAACGAGCTACCGCGGATCTCCCCGTGCATGGGGCTGGACAGCGTCAACATGTTAAAGAGCAAACTGCGCTAACACACTAGTTCCCACCAATGTAATTGAGCATTGCGTGGCACATCCAACATACTGTTTTACTCTTGTCCGCTTACCTTCAGGGTCATGCGTCACATGAAAACCAAAATAGTTCCAAACGCCAGATCTGAATGAGGGTGGGAGAGGTTCAATTTGCCATGTTGCAAGGAGAGCTTAACTTCTGTCTCGCTAGTTTTCCCTGCGCTCAGTGAATCTGCGCTCGACTACTCCGCCTAGGCTGCACTGTCGAGCGCAGATCCACTGAGCGCTCAACACAGACAGCATCATCAGAAGAAAAGTTGATAAAATAAATTAAAAATGTTGTATTGTTCGATACATATGCGTACCGAACCGAAAGCACTGTATCGAACGGTTCAATATCGATACGAGTATTGTTGCACCCCTAATACATACATACATACATACATACACCCAGCTGGAAACACTTCACGCAAGTCGAGCTGCCCGAGATTCACAGAAAATGTTAAATTTTTGTGATTTTATATCGTTATCGGGATGATAGATGTCTTATATCGAGATATGAGATTTTAGTCATATCGCACAGCCCTAATACTACACCTTAAAATAAAAAAACAAAACAGTAGTTCAAAAGTATGCATTACAATCCTGGTGATCTCCCTTTGGTCAAATTCCAAAACCTCATCAGAGGACAGAATTTTGTCTGTAGGAAAAACATTTTTGCATGATGTGAATTAGAGCAGGGCGATATGGCCAAAAATATTTATCACGATATATATTTGAAAATTTGCGATAACGATATAACCGACGATATAATTGATGCGAGACAAAATACAACTCCACAACATTACTAGCGCAAAAAGACAACCTTCCATTTATTTTCACTTAAACAAGAAGCTGGTTTTTATGTACATTAAAGCTTTATAAAAATGTAACAGTGCAAATGCAAATTCCTTGCTGAAAGTTTAACCAAAAGGCATTTCCAGTAGAAATGGGCTGACATATCCTGAGCATAACCATGTATAATATCCACTGAAGTTAAAAAGAGGTGCTTTGCAACATTAAACTGCAGTGTGCAGTACGCATTTTTCGGACCATAAGGTGCACAGGATTATAAGGCACATTAAGCGAAACAAAGCAGTCAGATAAATCAAACTTGATTAAACTCATTCTTCTTGCTTCCTCCACTTCTGTACCATTGATTCATTAATGTTGAATTCTCTGGCAGCTGCTCTATTCCCATGTTGCAGTATATTAATGACTAACCTCGTATTGTGGATGGATTATCTCAGTTGTTCTCCTGACTGAAGTTTGGTCCGTTTACAGCATCCTGCCATGCGATTGCATTTGTCTCTAACCATGAAGAACCTTAACGTTAACTTTTATAAGTGGAAAAGTGTTAGTGTTCGTCCTCCAGCTTCACTGTTTATGTTATGCTAACATAGCTGTGTCGCTAGCGATCACGTAGCACATCATTATATACCAGCTAGCCCAACTTCAGTAACCCTACAAACGTCACTGCTGTTTAGTTTCCTGTCTTCATTTATGTTGGAAGTGATAGCAGAGCTGTACGTTTGATTTTTTTCAGAAATCTCTCAGTCAGAACATGCAATATCATGCTTAGGTAACTAGCAAAACTAGCGAGCTAACTTCCGCTAGCTTCCTGCTAACTTCTAACTCCGTTAAATGTAATAACTTTTGTTTTCATGGATGCCTGGAAGTTAAACTTTATAGTTACACCTGGTAAAGCAGCAATGCTGATCGTTTTATTAAAGATGAAAGAATTGAGACAGTTTTTAACTCTCAGTGATGCTGCAGTGTTGTTTGACCTGAAGCATACAGAGTTTAGGACCCAGATTACTCCCAGATTTAAGAGCATCTTAGTCCGACAAATACGACAATAACGACGGCCGCTTGCATGTTCTGCAAAAAAATGTGCTTTGTCGTGTATCTGACGGACAAACACCAAATCAGTTCCACATCACTGAAGTTGCACCATTTTTACAAACCAATTCTGGTTCATCTGTTTCACTCAACAATCGGCCATGTGCGTATGAAAACAAAGGCACTGCGCATGCGCGTTTTACTCCCATTCTATCGCGATATTTCATTTTCCTATCGTTGCCTAACATTATACCGGTATTACCGTGAACGGTATAATATGGCCCAGCCCTAATGTGAATGTTAAATTAATGATGAAAGTCTTTCTCATCTTAAGGGAGTTGATTCAACTTCTGCCTCTCTCTGTTTCTTTGTTTGGTTTAGCGTGGATGAGGCTCGCATCCTGCCGGGCAGTATGAAGGATAACTTCTGGGAGATGGGAGATACCGGCCCCTGTGGCCCTTGCAGTGAGATCCACTACGACCGCATTGGAGGGCGAGACGCCTCTCACTTGGTGAACATGGATGATCCCGATGTGTTGGAGATCTGGAACCTGGTGTTTATCCAGTTCAACAGGTAACACACTCACACACACACACAGTGAAAAATGATCTTACTAAGAGGACTTTATGAATCGATGATTGCATCCATGAAGCAAAATAATTTATTGAAGGAATAATGCTTTTGCATTAAATTCACACATTTTTTTTCACACACCATCACATGCTGTGTTAAAAGAGTAATTTATTCTCATGCCTTATGAGGCAGTGTAAAATCTTCTTGGTTCATTGCATTCGTTTACACCTTGTGGTGTTTTGAAAATGACTTCCAGGATTAGTCCTGTCAAGGCTGCTGGGCTACACTAATCCATAGTGTTGCTTTGTCCTCAGTTCCAGCAGGGCTCGGGTTTGCTTTCACATCCATAGTTGTGCTCGTTTGGTGTGAGCTAAAGAAAAAAATGATATGTTGTTAAGTTCTTTTTCTAGTCTGTGTTCACAAAACTTAAGCACCCAGCCTTTTGAACTTGCACTCAACATCGATCCAGTAGTGAAATTAGATCCTGTTGCAACAATGTAATGTTTGTTATGCGTTTATGTCTTCTGCTGTGTATAAAAGCTCATTTTTTGGGGGGGGGTTTTTAGAAATACTGATAACAGGTATAAGCAGAATGAAATGCACTGGAGGAACTGCTGGAATACAGGGACCTGTAAAAGCTCGGTGCACCTTATATTAACTTAATATATTTCCATGTTCTGAACAAACAGGGAAAGACTGTATTCACATGTACATGTGGTATGTAGGCATTTTCATTCATTTCATTTCAATATTCATTTTATCTAATAATAAAGTCTCACACTCAGTCTTTCTCTCATGTCAGTCAGTTTTATTGCTGATGTGATGGACCGAGCAGTGAAGGAAACTTAGGCACAGGTTAAAGTCCAAAAAATGATTTTTTATTTAACCCAAAAAACATAATTGGTTAACTCATGCAAAAAGAATCAAAATCTTGGGCCCATAAAAGAGGTCAAACTAACAAAACTCTACTCAAAGTTGACAACACAACTGGTAACTCAAACAAACTGACCTAACTTAACGAGACAAAGGGGAAACTTAAATAGTGGCTGATCAGCCCACAAAAACAGGAAAAGGGGTAAAACACACAAAACCTAACTAAACCAAACATAATGAACTCCAATTCCCCCCCATGGTCCCGAGTTATGGCGTGAACCAATTTGTAGCCTTCCTTTAAAGCTCGCTCCGCCCCTTTTCCACCTCTTGGCTCCTTAATCAAGGGACTGGAACAGCTGCAACTAAGGTAACTCAGAAAACAAAAGATTAATCATACATAACAGTGTAAACTAAAATGTGCGCACTTATTTTAGAATGCAGTGTTATGTGGATATGTGAATGAATTCTAAACCAAAACCAGTTATTTATTGTTCTGTAAATAAATTCCTATATTTAAAGAAAGAAATGTGAATGCAATATTACTTATAAGCCTCTACACTAACATGGTGATATTACCACTGTGTGGCTGTAAGTGCAGCCATCACAGCTGACAAAGTGAACGGTTTGTATAACAGTCTAGTAACCAACTTAACTGAACGTAACTATCCGGTACAATTATAGCTTAAAACAAAATATAATTTTACATTAAATAAAAAAGTTTTAAATTTAAATAAAATAAAACATTTCTTAAATTAAAATAAGTAAACTGTCCTGTTTGTTGCTGCCCTAAAGTTAAACACATTTGGACAGTGAAGCAATGTCAGCATTCTTGCTCAGAAAAAGGAGCTGATCAACATGCTCTGAAGTCAGAGTGCTCCGTTTTGCTGTGACGATGTCTCCAGCGGTTGAGAAGACTCTTTCAGCCGAGACACTAGTACCTGGGATACAAAGGTATCTTTTTGCCAGTGTGGCCAGGAAAGGATAGACTTCCTCATGGGATTTCCACCAGCTTAGTGGGTCTTCTGTGAGTGCCAGTGACGTGACCTCCTGGTATCTTTTCACCTCCTCCTCAGCTGTGGCAGATAATGATTTTGGTGGGGCTCCAACATCACCATAAGTCTGACCAAGCAAGTCTGTTAACCCACAAGACTTCCTCATCTTGGCTGGTATGAGAGGGGGTCTGAGATTTTGTTCAGTCTCGTCAGGTTTCTCATGATGTTCATGGGCTTCTGGCTCACAGATGGGCTGCTACCTCTTTTCTTCCTGTAGAAAACTTCCTGTAGGAAGAAAATAAATATTTCATATCTTTTAGTATGCAGTAATATGTTAGCAAATTATAATTAATGTATTTAATTGTTAAATAGAATATTACCAATATGACACAAATATCACCGATCTACTAATATTGTAAGTAAGTTATTTAAATTATAACACCAGAATGTTTGCTTACCTGAAGGGTTATAGCCTCAGCAACCACTCTGGCATAGGTTTCCTGTCTTTCCTCCAGTGACAGGAACGGCAGGGTTTTAAAGCGTGGGTCGAGAGCTGATGCTGTGTAGAGGGTGTTCCTCTCGACTGTGCTGGCATATCTCTTCTTAAGATCTTGACTGATACTTTGCTTGATGTTTCTGACCAGCGCTGTGTCACCAATGTTGTCTTGGGTGTCGTGCAACAGCTGTGCTAGCAGCGGTGCTACGAGAGACAGAGTAGGATTCTTTTCCTCAGACATCACAGTAGTCGCGACTTGCATTGACTTCAAGGCCCGGACAATTTCTTCAGTGTTCCCAATATCCGTCTCGTTTAGAGTAAAGATATCTGTGCTACTCTTTCTGACTTCGGGAGACAGCAGCGCTGCACAAATCGCAGGTTGTTGTTCAAGGAAACGCTGGAGCATGTCATAAGCACTGTTCCATCTCGTGCAGACGTCGGTCTTGAGTTTGTGAGTCAGGAGCTGTAACATTTTCTGTTTTTGCTCCAGAGTGTGGTTTGCCACTGTGCTTCTATTGAAAAACCCAGTTATGCGCCGCACTCTTCCCAAGACCCTGGCTACTGCAGGCAGGTTTAAGGCTCGTTGTGATGCCAGATTGAGCGTATGGGCGAAACACTTCACATGCAGGTATCCCGCTAGCTGAGTGGCAATTGTCATATTAGAAGCATTGTCGGTGACAACCACCAGATTTTTGTCGGCAATCCCCCATTCCTGTGCTGCATTTTGCAGGAGATTTGCAATGTTCGCTCCAGTGTGACTTTCATGTAATGTTCGAGTTTGGAGAACGTAAGACAGCAGTTGCCAGTCCGCTGTGAGATAATGCGCTGTTATAGTCACATATGAATCCACAGCCCGCGAGGTCCATGCGTCGCAAGTTAATGCAACCCTTTCTGCTGTGCTCAAACTTTCCTCAACTTTACGCTTCACATCTATGTAGAGATTGGGTACGGCTGTGTCCGCGAAAAAACGTCGTGATGGTATCACATACCTGGGTTCCAGCGTCTTGATCATGTAAGAAAAGCCCTCGTTTTCCACAATGTTGTAAGGACGCAGGTCTTTGCAGATGAAGTACGTGATAGATTGTGTTATTTTCTTAGCTCGCTCTGAATTGGGAGATAGCTTTGCTAAGCTAAGAGTGTCCAGCGTTGGTTGATTTTTCAGTGGAGCTGATTCAGAGCTAGCTTTCCCGTCCGCGGTTAATGCTATTTTTGGATGGTGCCGTGTAAGATGGGCCCTCATGTTCGTAGTATTCCCAGAGTACTTTATTTTCATACGACACACCTTGCAAATCCCGTGTGTCATATCCATCTCATTTGTTCCATCCTTGTTAAAAAATCCAAAGTACGTCCAGACATTTGATTTAAACGCAGATGGCGCTTTCCTGATCTCTTTTTCTTCCTCCATCTTTGTTTGATCTATTTTCCCATGTGCTGACCTAACCTCTGCTGACCTCACTAGAGAAAAAGCTCAACCGTACCATCTGGTGGACTGGAAGTTTTTGGAACAAAATATCGATATCTGCTGTCCCTGTATCGATACATTATTAGCAAACAAAATATCGCGATACTACGCTGTATCGATTTTTTCCCCCACCTCTAATTTCCCACCATATTTGAACCAAACAACAGTGAAAAGTTATCACTGACAGTAATTATCAACACAACAGCAGCCGTGTGCTTAAATGGGTTTCAGATTCACCTGAGCCTTGTTACTTGTTCAGCAGGTGACAAAAATAAACTAAAATTAACCTTTGTGGCAGCAGCACACCCTTACATGAATCTATACAAGGAACACGGGCTGGAATTTGGACACACCTCTATCTGTTTTGGACAGAATGTTCAAGCTAGTAAATCAGATGCACACTCCCACTTTCCACACCACTTAAAACTAAATCTTTTGTTTACGCATTCCAAGAAATTTACTGTCGCGGATTTTTTAAAATTTATTTATTTTCTCTTATAAAAGTAATTCTCACCAGTGGGCCTATTTTTATGGAAGAGCGTAAATTAAATACAGGGTAGCAGTAGTCTTTTTTTATTTTTTTATAAACTGCAAACTACAATGGTAAATAAGAAGATCAATAGTTGCATATAAATTACATATACATGTATGTTTTAAGAATAACATGTGTGCACCTCTATAACAAAACAGCACTGCCAAGAGGTCTTAAATCTTTTTACTGATCAGTGAATCTGTGTTTTTTAACTGTTGTTTCCAGAGAGTCCGAGACGGAGCTGAAGCCGCTGCCTAAGAAGAGCATTGACACAGGGATGGGTCTGGAGCGCCTTGTGTCTGTACTGCAGAACAAGATGTCCAACTATGACACTGACCTTTTCATACCGTACTTTGAAGCCATTCAGAAGGTACAGAAGTGTCAAGGATTTGTGCGAAAGAGAGAGACGATCTATCCTTTACTTGACAGTTCAATGAAAGAGAAATTATGATTAGATTGGGCAAGATCCAGTAAATAGTAATAGCTACTGAATCAAAATATCAAAACTTATTCCTATAAATTAATCTGGTAGTATGAATCCACACAAAGTTGCCTTAACAGCAGCATTTATCAACGTGTTTATTTACATTAGAGGAAGACGTTTGGGGCCCACATATCTAACATTAAGAATATGATCTATTTCAGGGTACGGGTGCTCGACCTTACACAGGAAAAGTAGGTGCTGAGGACGCTGATGGTATCGACATGGCTTACCGTGTGCTTGCTGACCACGCCCGCACCATCACCATCGCCTTATCAGATGGCGGTCGGCCTGACAACACAGGAAGAGGGTAAGACATTGTTAATTGTTTAAATACTCAACAGACTTAACAGTAAGTAACATGATTGCTGCAAATGAAAAGTTTTGTGGAGCCTTTTTTACACATCATTAAAATATTTTGTTGTTTCCACCATATTTAGCTACGTGTTAAGGAGGATCCTGCGCCGTGCGGTCAGATATTCTCATGAGAAGCTGGGCGCTCAGAGAGGCTTCTTTGCCTCTCTCGTGGATGTAGTGGTCGATTCCCTGGTGAGATTTTCTTTCCTTTGTAGTCCAAGTAGGCATTACAGACACACAACTTGCTGTTGTTTGGGTTATTGTCATGAGGGTTACGTTAATTTTTAGCTGTTTTATTCTCTGATCTTGTAGTGTGACTGGGTTAATGTTGAAGACAGTTTTCCTCTTGCGTTTTTAAAAAGCATTTCCTACTTTAGAAGCCAAAAAAACATTTGTTCTTTTCTACCAAAACTAGTTTAATTCCATTTTTCTTTTAATGCTTAATTGCATTTACTGGATTACAGCAGTGAATAGAATTCACTGCAGGAAGCATCCTTATTATTAATATTAGATTTCACATGAGATTTTGTTTTATATATTCTTAATTGTGAGGTGTGTATTTTGTATTTTTCAGTGTTGTGAAAAAACATGACTGTTTCAAAAAATCTTGGTGTTTAGTATTAGTTAATATATAACACTTAATAAACTCTAAATGATGTGTCTCTTTTTTTTTTTTTTTTACTCCTCCTTTTCCGTTTCTTTCTTTCTTCCCCCCTCTCTGTCTACATCTCCATCTGTCTACTTTGACTGCATTTTCCAGGGTGAAGCATTCCCAGAGTTGAAGAAAGACCCAGAAATGGTGAAGGATATTATTAACGAGGAAGAGGCGCAGTTCCTTAAAACCCTCAGCAGAGGGCGCCGTATCCTGGATAGGAAGATAATGAGTCTGGCTGACACAAAGACAATCCCAGGTGAGAGTGCGGTGTTTAGTGTAATGTGTGTAACTTTCTTTTGAGAAGTTCACTGCTCTGTTTTTGTTACATCCTCCCTGAATTATCCTCGTCATTTTATCCTTTCTTCACCTTTCATCTGTCTTCACCACCCACATGACTTCTTCTTTTCTTGGCTAATTTTTCTGTCATTTCTTCCCTCCTTCAGTTGCTTTGTTTTCCCGCTTTTAATCCCATCAGAATTTGTTGGCATTATGGTTCAGTCTCTCCCTTCATCTTTTTGTCTGATTGTCATTCTCAATGCCTCAGAGCTTCTCAGATCAGTACAAAAATACTCACTAAAGGGAAGGAATTAGTTTGAAAAGCTAAAAATTCATCAGTTGATGTTTCACACTATAAATTCAAGCGACATAAAAATTGATGCACATTCAGCTTTGCTTATAAACGTAACCCTCCAGGGTTGTTGGTGTACACTGTAATGGATTTTTTCAAAAGTTGTATACCTCAGGCAAACTAATATTTCTTCATTGTCACAAAGTGTGTCCAAATCATTACTGCACCCTGCAAACATAAGCTGCTACCAAGCAGTTTATTTGTTCTTTTCATGCTTTTACTTATCCAAACAATGCCTCCAGTCCATCAATATTTTTTTTTTATTGTCTGACTCAAGGACATAAGTGTTTAAGCAGTGTTGTTTCAGACACTCACACTTCTATCTTTTCTCCCTCTCTCCGTGCACACAGGTGACACAGCATGGTTGCTGTATGACACATACGGTTTCCCTCTGGACCTCACCTCCCTTATTGCTGAGGAGAAAGGCATGGAGGTTGACCTGGCTGGCTTCGAGGAGGAGAAGAAGGCTGCACAGGTGAGCAGATGATTGTTTGAAAATGGCCTTGACCGTCCTGACTCTACTGAGTCTCGCTAACTACCCTACTGTGCCACTCCTATGGATGCACTGTTTTGCTTTGTGTCAGCATTCTCCAGTACTGCACTGTAAGTCAGAATCAGGAGTCATGCACCTGCTGTTTAAATAAGCCTACATTTACTTTACAGCCCGGTGTGAACCCCTTGTTGTTTGATTAAGCCAAAAGATTGATTTGCTTTCCGTAAAACTGCAACCTCTGATTTCTATCCCACACATTTCATCGATTTTGTACGAGTCTCATACCAATACTGCAATTCTCCTCATTCCCACTTGGGAGAGTTTCACACAGAACACAATCACTCTACAATATCTCCTTAACCTTATATAGAGTTACCAGTTTATTAGATACACATGTGAAGCCTCAAACCAGTTTTTCTCAGCGTTTTAAAGAAATAGTATCACATAAGTACTTATTTATTATTCAAGTGTGTCTTGAAGAAGGAGAACAAATTTAGGAACATTGCAAACTTCAAATGTTCTCAGTGGTCTTTAACATGTGAAACTTGCATTATCCAGAAAATATCTCATTACATTGCAATATAAAGTGCCTTGAGGCAACTGTTGTTGTGAATTGGTGCTAAATAAATAAAACTGAATTGAATAAATATACAGAAAAAGAAACTTGCAAAATATCTCATAAGTGGGATTTCTACACTTCTGGGTTTCTACAACTATACTGCATTGTCCTCTCTTTCCCCCAGATTTTGCTTCGTCATGGCTGTAATTTCTTCTCCCTTTATTCTTTTCCCCACATCTTACTGAGCTGCATCCATTCTGCACTAAAGCACTACATGTTTTACAAATCCAATTGCTCATTTAACTGTTATGTGCTTAAGCAATGGATGCAGTCTGAGCCAGTTTACCTGAAATTTGTCTTGTGGCTGTCCCCTCACTTGTTGCTGTTTCCTTTTGTTTTTCTGAGTTGATTAACATTTATGTTGGCTAGAAATCAACATATGCATCTTTGAAACCTGTCTGTAAGAAAGTGAGAGAGCTTATAATCTTGTAAAGAAAAGGAAAGAGAACTCTGAAAGTGCTGCTTGGGTCTGATTTTGTGCCATCTCTGTAGCACTCCCGCAAAGTCACTCCATCTTCCACACTGATATAAATGTAGAACGCTTAAAATTATTAGATATTGATGTAAATGTACAGGAATTTAACTCATATCTGCTACAGTTCTGGGAACTGATTGAATGCATGAATTATGCACAATCTTGCACAGTCATTATTTAACAAATGTCTAATCTTTATTGAATGATTATACCAGGCAAATTGTGATTGTCTTTGCTATCAGTCATTCTGTAATTATGTAACATTTTAATTGTAAATGTTTCTGTATTTTGGGGGTTATGACTGAGCATAAGTCTGTGTTTGTGTGTGTGTAGTTGAAGTCCCAGGGTAAGGGCGCGGGAGATGAGGACCACATCATGTTGGACATCTACGCCATCGAAGAGCTGAGAAACAAGCAGATACCCGCCACAGATGACTCTCCCAAATACAATTATACCTCAGATGAAAACGGCAACTACCGTAAGTGATGCATAGAAAAGCACTATATAACAAGTCCATTTACCTTTTAAAGTCAACTGATCTGTATCCTATTATTGTACCCAGAGTTCCAGCAAACCTCAGCTACAGTGCTTGCCCTCCGTCACGACCGCGCCTTCTGCGATGAGGTGACCACAGGTCAGGAGTGCGGCGTGGTGCTGGACCAGACGTCCTTCTACGCAGAGCAGGGTGGACAGACGTTTGATGAAGGCTACATGCTCAGAGAGGATGACAGTACAGAGGATGTAAGTGCAATAAAAATAAATTGAGGGAAACAACACCTAGGTTCATGTGCTTTTTACACTTCTGTAATGAGCTCTGTTAATCCTGTTTGCGTTGTAAAAAAGAGCTTTGATAGTTTCCCTTCATTAGGGTAATTGTCACAGTTGGAGTTTGTTTTTCCTCCCGAACACATTGCAGGTACAGAGAAATCGAGCTTTACCTTTTGTCAACTTTTAACTGGGCGGATGAGAATTGCACAGTCTATCTTCAGAGCTAACACATTTGTTCAAATAGCACTTCTGGATCTGATAGCTGCTGGAAATCATGGCCGTGAGCAAACAGCCCATCTGCTTGGCGAAAAAGCCTGCGAAATGAATTATCATAGTTCTTACAGAAGAATGGACAAAAGATAATAAATTGTTCTTGTCTCTCGTCCATAACTGAGAACTTGAATGGCATGAAAACATTCATATCAGTTTTAGCAGAACATCTGTGCCAGCACTTCATTTCTTTTGTATGTCTTTATGTATTCTTCTCGTAATTCTCATATTTGCTGAGAATGTGGGAACTTTCTATAAAGAGCTTTTAACTTATTAAGTCATCATGTTCTCCAAAATATTTAATCTCATAGACACACAAACCATCAGACTGCCTTCAGTTTTTCTTTTTGCCTATGAAAACTTTTGTTTGAATGTACTCTTCTGCTTTTTGCAGCGCATGGAGTTCTCGGTGAAGAATACGCAGGTTCGAGGAGGTTACGTTCTCCATGTGGGTACAGTCTATGGCACACTGAAAGTTGGAGACCGTGTCACCTTACACGTAGATGAGGTGAGAATTGAAACCGGGATATTGACCCTATTTTTTAAAAACAAACAAACAAACAAAAAAAAGCCAGCTAAGTAAAAGAGATTCTAGGTAGGTTGAGCTTTATGTAGAGCTTTATCTATCCACACACACTTTCCAGGCTCGCCGTAGACCCATCATGAGCAACCACACTGCCACACACATCTTGAACTTTGCCCTGCGTGGGGTGCTAGGGGAGGCAGACCAGAGGGGCTCCCTGGTTGCCCCCGATCGCCTGCGCTTTGACTTCACTGCTAAAGGTGCTCTCAGCACGGATGAGATCCACCGGACTGAGGAGATCGCTTGTACCATGATAAAAGATGCTAAGGTCAGTGGATGGAGTGAAATCACCAGCCAGTTTTTTGAAGAGAAAAAAATGTTGATCCTCACAGACTTTTATTTAATATTAATATTGGATTTGAACTTTCCAGCCTGTGTACGCAATGGAAGCAACCCTCGCAGAAGCCAAAGCGATTCAGGGTCTGCGCGCTGTATTCGATGAGACATACCCCGACCCGGTCCGTGTCGTGTCTGTTGGCATTCCTGTCCCAGAACTGCTGGCCGACCCCAACAGTGCTGCTGGCTCCCTCACCTCCATCGAGTTTTGTGGTGGAACGTGAGTATGACACTTGTTTTCAGTCTTTGTGCATTTCTGCTCACACTTGACGGGGAATGCAAATCAACCACATGGCTGTTAACGTTGTTGGGTCAACTCAGCGTGGTTTCCTCTTAACAAAAAGTTTTTATATGTGATGGGTCTAAGGAAGCCCGTTTCCACCACTAAAAAAAAGTAACTCTTTCTCGAAATTTTGAATTATTTTCTCAAAATTTCGAGTTAATACGTTTCGAGAAAAGTAACTTGAAATTTCGAGTTAGCGGTGTGGATATGTCAAACACCCTTTAGACTTATGTATTAAAGTGCTTAATTTGAGCCAATTGTTTAAATTCATCAGATTTTTTTTCAGTATTATTTTGTTTTTCTTTTATTATTCAACCATTTGGATTTTAAGTCTTACATTTAGGGGCAACTGTGTCAGCAGAGACAGCTGTACCTACTAGGCTTCAGCCTGAGCTGAACTGAAGACTACGTTTCTGATAATGGATCTATATGAAAAATAATATGGCTGTTTTTTGTGGTACAGTCTTCCAACAAGTTATAATTATAGTATTATTTTTTATGCCTGTTATTAGCAGGGTATCTGTATCTGTGCGTTGTCCCCCATTCTTTAAAAAAAAGAAAAAGAAGCTCGCTAAGCTTGCTATGGTAGGGACCAACACACTAATGTTTAGACTTTAAAATGTGAACTCCAGTGGTAGATAGAGTAATAGCTACAGTGGGGCAAAAAAGTATTTAGTCAGCCACCGATTGTGCAAGTTCCCCCACCTAAAATGATGACAGAGGTCAGTAATTTGCACCAGAGGTACACTTCAACTGTGAGAGACAGAATGTGAAAAAAAAAAAATCCATGAATCCACATGGTAGGATTTGTAAAGAATTTATTCGTAAATCAGGGTGGAAAATAAGTATTTGGTCAATAACAAAAATACAACTCAATACTTTGTAACATAACCTTTGTTGGCAATAACAGAGGTCAAACGTTTACTATAGGTCTTTACCAGGTTTGCACACACAGTAGCTGGTATTTTGGCCCATTCCTCCATGCAGATCTTCTCGAGAGCAGTGATGTTTTGGGGCTGTCGCCGAGCAACACGGACTTCCAACTCCCGCCACAGATTTTCTATGGGGTTGAGGTCTGGAGACTGGCTAGGCCACTCCAGGACTTTCAAATGCTTCTTACGGAGCCACTCCTTTGTTGCCCGGGCGGTGTGTTTTGGATCATTGTCATGTTGGAAGACCCAGCCTCGTTTCATCTTCAAAGTTCTCACTGATGGAAGGAGGTTTTGGCTCAAAATCTCACGATACATGGCCCCATTCATTCTGTCCTTAACACGGATCAGTCGTCCTGTCCCCTTGGCAGAAAAACAGCCCCATAGCATGATGTTTCCACCCCCATGCTTCACAGTAGGTATGGTGTTCTTGGGATGCAACTCAGTATTCTTCTTCCTCCAAACACGACGAGTTGAGTTTATACCAAAAAGTTCTACTTTGGTTTCATCTGACCACATGACATTCTCCCAATCCTCTGCTGTATCATCCATGTGCTCTCTGGCAAACTTCAGACGGGCCTGGACATGCACTGGCTTCAGCAGCGGAACACGTCTGGCACTGCGGGATTTGATTCCCTGCCGTTGTAGTGTGTTACTGATGGTGACCTTTGTTACTTTGGTCCCAGCTCTCTGCAGGTCATTCACCAGGTCCCCCCGTGTGGTTCTGGGATCTTTGCTCACCGTTCTCATGATCATTTTGACCCCACGGGATGAGATCTTGCGTGGAGCCCCAGATCGAGGGAGATTATCAGTGGTCTTGTATGTCTTCCATTTTCTGATGATTGCTCCCACAGTTGATTTTTTTCACACCAAGCTGCTTGCCTATTGTAGATTCACTCTTCCCAGTCTGGTGCAGGTCTACAATACTTTTCCTGGTGTCCTTCGAAAGCTCTTTAGTCTTGGCCATGGCGGAGTTTGGAGTCTGACTGTTTGAGGCTGTGGACAGGTGTCTTTTATACAGATGATGAGTTCAAACAGGTGCCATTCATACAGGTAACGAGTGGGGGACAGAAAAGCTTCTTACAGAAGACGTTACAGGTCTGTGAGAGCCAGAGATTTTCCTTGTTTGAGGTGACCAAATACTTATTTTCCACCCTAATTTACGAATAAATTCTTTACAAATCCTACCATGTGGATTCATGGATTTTTTTTTCACATCCTGTCTCTCACAGTTGAAGTGTACCTCTGGTGCAAATTACTGACCTCTGTCATCATTTTAAGTGGGGGAACTTGCACAATCGGTGGCTGACTAAATACTTTTTTGCCCCACTGTATAGCTGTGTTTAATATACGGTTTATGGCTTGGACCCTTCAACCTCAGATTGTACAGTTTGGTGCTGGATCTCAGGTTCTATCGCTAACTATGTTATTGATGGGTTTCTTGTCTGTGATTTAAATCAGTTGCAGCCGTTCCCCATGAATAATGGACTCTAATTGTCAGTTTCTCAACAGTTTCTCAAACAGAGAAAATGGCCTTCTGTTAGTGTTTGCCTAAAAACCTCAAACCAGTTTTTCTCAGCTTCACTCCTTTAGTTTGGAGAGCTGCTTCATTCATTATCATGTTGTGATAATGAATGGTGACAATGCCTATTTGTTTAACAGTGTATTTCACAGATGTTAGTGATGTTTGGGAAAATGCACGGGGGGGAAAATGAGCAGAACGACAACATGTGGCAGGATGAAAAATCCAAGCATGCTAACATTTTTCTTAATTTGATATGCTGCATTGATTCAAGTGTGTATGCCGTGCCATTACTGTGTGTGCGCCCTGAGTGGAATCAAGTGTGCAGCGTGAACACATCAGTGTACAAAAGTCCAAATACGCGCATTTGCATTGGGCCGATAGTTTTCAGACCAGCCCAGGGGCGGTGTGTAAAGTGGAAAGCATTAATTGGATTTGTGCATCTTTATGGTGAGACGAGCGTGTCCCTGTGCAGACAGAGGCCTGGAACATTTCGTCAAGCTCAATCCACTGATTAGACTTGCTCCACTGACTCGTACAGTGTCTGCTCCTGGCTGTAAAATTCACCTGAATGCCCAGACATCTCCGCTCTTTCACACGTTGTGTTATAGCCTGGCTTTTTATGCCATTTTGTGCTGCAGGAGCCAATATTCCGAGCTACATTTGATGCAAAGGCTGCGAGGGTCGGTTCAGATTTTAAGCACCGCAAAAGACATTTGCATTAAGCCCATTCTATCTTCTTTTTTTGGTTTTAATTGCACATCCTTCCATCTCAAGCTGCTTCAGGTTTCAGTAAACTGTTGGTGTGCTTCTTGATGCTGTCTTTGATGTTGTTTTAATCTGCAGCCACTTCAAAGAGCCTCTCATTCCTGCTGCTGTTGTTTGGTAATGTTTTCCTCTTCCTCTGCTCCTCATCCTTTGCTCCTGCTCGCCCCTCTCCTACTTCTCATCTGCCTCCCGCAGTTGTGTAACGTTTTTGTTTTCTGTTATCCACAGCCATCTGCAGAACTCGGGTCACGCCGCGCCGTTCGTCATCGTCTCAGAGGAGGCCATCGCTAAGGGCATCCGCCGCATCGTTGCAGTGACAGGAACAGAGGCCCAGAAGGTCAGGACACACACACACAGCTTACACTTACTGATGTACTCGCTCAAAGCGTTACACTCATGTACTCACTTCCACCCCCACATACAGAGAAGGGTTTAGACAACATTTTAAAGACGGTAGCCCCACAGAGGGGCGGGGGTGTCTTGATGGTGAAATGTTCACACTGGTAACTACAAACACGACTGATTAAAGGAAAATTTGTCCCAGACAAAGCGACCTTTGGGTTTCTGTGATGAAACTTGAATGAATGTTGGGGTGAACACTGTAGTAGAAAGAAGAATGTAGCACCCCTCTCTCTTCAGGCCCACAGGACAAATTTACTATTTTTAGACAATTAGTCTTTCATCTTTTCCACCAGACGTCTTCTCTTCTCATTCTTCCTCCTCGTGTTTCTTTGCCCTTTTTTATCTTTGCCCCTGCCTCACTCTGCTGTGTCGCATATCCATCAGGCTCAAAGGAAAGCCGATGCCCTGCGCCAGTCTCTGTCTGACCTTGGAGACAAGGTGAAGCAGCAGACAAGCCCAAACAAGGACATACAGAAAGAGATTGCTGACATGACTGAGGTAAATGGGATGTTTGGTTTAGAGAGACGTTCTGAGGCAAATAAAAAAAATTGTGAAAAAATTGCAAATTGCGCTGTGGTAACATTTCCGTCTCCTCTGCAGTCGATAGGCACCGCTGTAATCTCTCAGTGGCAAAAGGATGAGATGAGGGAAACCCTGAAGGGCCTGAAAAAGACCATGGATGACTTGGACCGCAACTACAAGGCTGACATCCAGAAGAGGGTTCTGGAGAAGACGAAGGAGGTGATTGAAAGCAACCCAAACCAGCCGCTGCTCATCATGGAGATGGAGACTGGAGCCTCAGCAAAGGTGAGAGTCAAGACAGAATATTTTTGGGAAGGCAAGTCTAAAAATCAGTAGCAGAATTCTTATAAATCTCTTTACGTGTTATTCCATAAAAGAACCATGTCCTTGTTGGATATACAGAGCATAAAGAGAGAGCAAATTTATAATCCAATCCCCGAGACTTCATCAGCATCCTGTACAGAAATAAATTAGGAGTGCAAACAGTATTAAAATTCACTTTATCTCTGCACATTTTCTCAGGCTCACTTAGCTTATCTCACTGTGTTATTGCCACGGGACTAAATCAGCTCTGTGGCCCATTAGTTGTGACCTTGAGACATCAATAGTGCTGATTAGGAGATGTTTTTTATTCTTCTCTTCCCACTTCCTTTTACCCCTCTTTACATCCCTCTTTCCTTCTTCCTCTCTCAGGCTCTGAATGAGTCACTGAAGCTGCTGAAGTCGCAGTCCCCTCAGACAGCTGCGATGCTCTTCACTGTAGACCCAGATGCTGGCAAGATCACCTGTTTGTGTCAAGTCCCACAGGTATCGTTCAGTGACATATGCTAGAAGCCTTGCTCTGAGCATTTTCCATGAATTTAACCCTCTGCTTTCCACCCTCCACCTTTCTTCTCTGCAGGATGTGGCTAACCGTGGCCTGAAGGCCAGCCAATGGGTTCAGGAGCTGTGTCCCCTGCTGGACGGCAAGGGAGGCGGCAAAGACATGTCTGCACAGGCCACGGGCAGGAACACACAGTGCCTGCAGGAGGCGCTCCAGATGGCCAACGAGTTTGCACGGCTCAAACTGGGGGAGAACTAAGAGGCGCGAGGGTGGGGTCTGTGTGGGAGGTGCGGTTACAAACATATCGGGGAGTGAAGTGGAAATTAGTCTGAAATCTTCAAACATCCTGTCTTCGTTTTCCTCTCCTCTTTTAGACTTAGAAAGGCTGGAAAACTAGCAAAACTCAACCACTGATGCTCAGCCAGCAATAAATGAGCCACTCGTCTTTACTTTCTGCTTTGCCCTGTTAAAACTCGTCTCTCTGGGAATAACTTGAACACATAAGATCCACTCATAACTGGAGGATGGCAGATGATTTCTACTTTCCTGTTTCCAACTCATTTTTGCATGCAGAGGAAAAGAAAAGGGACATACATTTGATGTAGCCTCCTACAAGTACTGTGCAGCTCAGATAAATTGACAAAAAATTCCCACCTTGGAGCACAAAGTGGGCTTTCGACATACCACCATCCTGCCTCCATGTTTAGTTTCATCTCACTGTAGTCCTGTTTGTTTAGAAACAAGCCCCCAAGGCACTTTGTCCTTCTTTTGGCTTCCTGTACCACTTGGGCTCAGGAATAACAGTAAAGTTGACCCAGCTTGGACACAGTATAAATAATGTTTATCCTTTATTGGCAGAAAGCAGTTTGGCTCCGTCCATGTGTATGACAAAAGCCTGTGTGCTCTCCTGTGATTAGCTGGACTTAAGTTGTACAGTACATGCAGTAGCTGTATTATAGTCTTCAAATAACAAGCCATTTTCTGACATGTAATAAAATAATGGGTTTAATTTAGTAAATTAAGAATTCACTAACTGTAAAATGATCACGAACATGTCTAGTAACTAATCTTTGCAATTTCATGCTGCTGACATTTAATATTGATTAATTAAATGCAGAAAGTTTTGTTATTGTATCTGCTTCCTGTCACTGAAATGTCACGCTATGGGATGGAATAAATACAGCTGACAAATGCCACATGTCTGTGTCATTCCTGGTAGATCTGTGATGAACTTTGGGTTATTCATTTCAGATGGACTGTTATGGATTTGAGATTGATCTAAACTCCAAGCACTGTTCATAAACTGTACGTAAAAGATGGCTGTAGCTTCCACGTCTCAGTGTCTAATGACCAGCAGGGGGCGACTCCTGTGGTTGTGTAGAAATCTGCAGGAAAACGGCCCTTTATGATTGAACAGTTGCTAATGTATGAGCTTCACATTCAAATCCAGCTCTCACTGGATTAAAAAAGATAAGAGTGTGACAGCCAAAACTCAAATTGAGGTTATCTCTTATAGTCTATTGATACTGACACAATCAGCTACTAAACAAAAATGTGACCCAATATGACCTGTTAAAAGAAGTGAGAGTTGCATACCTTGTACAAGCTTTTGTTGTTTACACTATATCAGCACTGATTTATTATCATTACAAATCCTTTGACCATTTGGCATCACAAACACAGCATCAGGCCTTAACCTCATCTTTCATGAAGCTTTTATTTGTACAATGCCATAAGATACAAAGAGTCTGTTCACATATCATACAGATGTTTGAGTGCAGTAAATACATGTTGTCCAAAAGGTATTCCTACCAAGGAATGAGACATTAAAGCCGGACTAGACAATGACAAATCCATACAGCAATAACGGGAAACCGTCCACATGGAGAGGTCTTAACCCTCCAAACGTTAGTGTTTAAATATCTGACTACTCGTTTTGTTGTTGCGACAGATGCATTCACTAAGCAGCCTTTAAGCCTACTTTATAAGACTGGTGTTTTGTCTAGCTCACTGTAGAGTACTGGGACAACAGCTAACGGAGGTATGTATGAGTGTTGGCGTTACAATCCACAGAGACAGTCTGACATGGGCTGTCTGCAGCTCACTGACTGTTGCTGCTGCTGCTGCTGCTAAAGAGCCGTTTCTGTTCAGTGCAGACCAGTGAACTGATGAGGAAGGAGCAGCTTGTGGCTGTTCCCACCTCAGCAGGCTGGCAGGAGGAGCCGGCGATGTAACTATGCCAACAGCCAGCACTGGCAGTGTTTTGATCATGATGTATTTGTTCCTACAAACTCTTTTTCAAACAGCCAGTGCAATGTCTGTCCCTACTGCACAAAGCTATTCTCCATTACTTCAGAGTGACACAGAGATTCAACCACAGCAAATGGAAAGAAACAGAACGAGGCGAATGAATTAAACTATTAATCCGGCACAGGTTATCTATCATTTACCTCTGCTAGACAACCACAAATTGATCCAATTTTATTTGTTCCTGTCAAATTAAGTAATGATTTAAGATTTTTTTTTTTTTGACAAAAACTCAAAATGCCTCATCTGTCCTCATACCAGT
Source organism: Diplotaxodon limnothrissa (assembly GCF_057381915.1). Lineage (NCBI taxonomy): Eukaryota > Metazoa > Chordata > Actinopteri > Cichliformes > Cichlidae > Diplotaxodon > Diplotaxodon limnothrissa. The sequence continues at coordinate 61,752,796 of NC_140602.1, forward strand.
GCCTCTAAAGCTCATTTATTAACATGCTGCATCTTGTTTGTTTATCATTAAAGACTAAAACCTGTCTATGGGAACATAGACTGTATATAAAAGATGGGCATAGCTTCAGGTTTAAAGAGCGCGCCAATGGATAAATATGTTAAATTTATCACATTTTTAAGTACCTTTATTGTGAGTCAATGGTCTTAACTGTTAGCTGAAAACATAATGTTCATTTTGCAAATTATGGTTCAAATTAGTTTCCAGAATAATGATGAAGCGGTGTTTATCTCCTGTGCAACGGACACGTGGTGAACCAACGAGCAGTGTCCACCAGATATGGCCTGCTCTTAAAACTGCTGGTTTCAAAAACGCTCATCTCATTCACTAACAAATGAGTGATGTCACAGTGGCTACTTCTTTCTTCTATAAACAGTCTTTGGGTTCCACCCCACCTGAATTTCCTCCACTGGTCCCGCTTCCAAACTGTCTGTTCATATTAATGGGTAGAAAATACGTGGAGCACAAAGGGGTTCAGATTCCATCTTTCAGGGAAAAACAGTTTTCTTACTAAATGTGTAACACTAAAACAAAGCACTCAAAAGCACCAGTCTGCATTATGTTAGCTTCATTAGTTTTCGGTTCAGTGCCCGGCAACAATTTGCCGTATTGCTGCATGGGAGCCAAATCTCCTAATCCATGTTGGTGAAAGCAGGTCAGTCCACAATTAAAATCATTATAACTCAAACATTAACCTACAGTTTGGTAGGTTTTGGTAGAGTTTTCTGATTTTCCCTTTAAAATTTCTGTATGTGACGCTATAAACATTATTGTCCAGCTTCCTTTTTTTCGCTGATCTGGTGTTTTGAAATGGTCTTAGTTCCCTTCACTCATTCTTTTTGATTACCCCATAAACAATGCAGCCAATTCGTTTAATGTGCCTCTGTTTCTATCCACGAAAATGGAAAGTGTGGTAAACTCCCCGTGCAGCGTCACAAAGCTCGATAACATAGTTTCAGGCGATCAGTAATTGGATGATGTTTGTGGCTTCACTGAGCAGCAGCACATGACACGTGAGACAAAACTGAGTAAAAATAGTCCTGGATGTATCGGGGACCTGGATTCCACTGACAGCACGAACAAATCAGCTTTTAGCACAGGGATGGTCGGGGTAGTCCGATCTAAAATTATTGTATAATTGTATTAAATCAGTCCAGTTTAAACTCAGCATTTTCTGTAAGTCAGCCTCAGTGAGCCACGCAATCAAATTTCACAGCCTAGCACAAGCACACAAGCACAAATTTAACTGAAATGCTGTCAGTTGTTTCCTACAAAGTTACAACACAGAACCTAACCAGAAAACTGGTTCTCCAGGAGAAAAGAAAAATGAGTGTATTGGGTCAGAGAAAAGACCTACTTTAGATCTGTGTCATGTAGGTGGAGGGAAAAACTCCACACTAATCTAGGCTGGTACACCCGAAAGGGATCGCCCTGCCACTTATCTCTTTCTATCACGATGTTCAGGTCTACAGCTGTGAGCCAGGAAGCTGAAAACTGTTTCAATGTCAGAACAAGATCTGGTCTGTTTGTGGGGGGGGGGGGGGGGGGTTACAGTTACGGCTTTTGATAGGAATGTGTTACACTGCTACCGGAGAGCAACATAAATAATGTCTGCATAAAAGCCACATTATCTCCAAAACAATTTACACATTCATTCTGAATGTGGCAGCTGATGATTTTAAGAAAACACCGAACCAGGCTCAAGTTCACCACAGAAGCAGTACAGTGATACGTCTACGATTTTAGCTGCTTTGTTATCATCTGCATCTGCTGTTTTACACTCGCGGCGTGCTTCAAAACAGACAAGAACAGGACAGGTACCCGCAGTCGCGGACTTGAATAAAGCAGATTCAAGCTCTCTCCGTCTGCCGTCTATCTTGCCTCACGAGTATCTACCTTGTGTCCCAAAAAGAAGCAAAGGGCCCAATATGAATTCACCGTGAGTCACGCTGCATCACGAGTTTACATCTCTCCCTCAGCCATCTTTAGAAAACAATGACAGTAAGGAGTGAACACCAGGGGACTTTTGTACCGTGACCAGAAGGCAGAAGAGCGTGTTTCATGAAGGTGTGTGCATGTACAGCTCAGAAGGCACAGTTCTCAGCCAGAAGATGTGCATGTGTGTGCTTTTGTGTGCACGTGTTTGTGGGAAAAAATGGCAAATGGTAGCAGGTGTGTGTTGCCGATGGAGCAGCTGTAGGCGAGAGGATGTCCAGCAGCAGGACAAGGCACGAAAGCATGAGTGTACACGTGTGTGTGTGTGTGTGTGTGTGTGTGAGAGAGAGAGATAAAGAGTGTCCAGAATCAGCCACAGCAACACCAAAACATCCTGTAAAATCTGTTATGTGCAAAGAAGAAAAACACTGAAATCAAGTACAATGACAATACAGTAATACACCAACGGAGCTCATATCAGAAGCACAGGCACAGCTTAAAGTGGACTTCTTATGCTCATTTCCAGCTCCATGTTTGTTGTGTTTTTATTCTTGGGCTCTCACAATAGCCTTTAATGATTTATAGCTCAAAGTAATCTTTATTTATCATATACTGGGTCTTCAGCTTGCCACTGAAAACAACCAGTGTTGGCTCTTTTCCCTTTAAGCCAGCTTTCTTCTGATTAGCTGAGACGAACAAATTAGGCACAGACCCCCCCATAACTGTCTGAAACTGGGTGATTAGAGCAGGCTGAAGCCTTTTTCACCTCAGTGCTTGAAATTTTGGCCATGTTTGATATGAGCATCCACTTCTGTAACAGTATATATATATATATATATATATATGACAGAAAATTAGGTAAAGCATAATGGATACTCTTTAATCGTTCTCAGTAAGAATGTTGGTTAAAGTACATGTAAAATGTAAAACAGCTAATAAGAACATACCTCAGTAATAATGTCAGGGGATGATATCCCCGAAGTTATAACAACAATCTCGGAGAGATGTGATTGTTCTCTCACACAGGTCTTATTTCACATGGATGAAGCAGGTGCTGCAGAAGTTGGCGCTCACAGTTCCTACGCAGCTTCTATTGACAAATCTTCATAACCATTTTTAGGGGGGTGTCAGATTTGGTATTTTAACTCAGCGCATGCCACATTATGAGTCACTAAATACACGCTGACTCATAAAGAAAAATATTCAAGCTGTACCTAGCACTTTTCTCACAGAGCAGCATGCTCTATGAGTCTGTCTGTGCTGTTTGCCCTGGGTTAAAATAGGAAGGCCGGATGTGGAAAAATGTGAGATGAAACAAAACAAAAAACATAAAAACACTGCTGGTGAATTTTGGGAACCTCATAGAGCAACAGCGGCGACAGGGCCTGCAGAGGTTTTGTTTCTCTGTAAGCATATCCTGCAGATCTAACAGCCCAGCTCAATGCTTTTTCCTATTCGTAAAACATTAACAAAGCTGATTTAAACACAAAACAAAACAAAAAAACTAAAAGCCATCAGCAGGGAAAACCATTATATTACTACATTTTCTAATTTTAGATGTATGAAAACAGGACACGCTGCTCCATAATGTTGCCAGTGGTCAAAAACTCCACAGGATGCCTTTAACTCTGAATGTTGTTGGTTTCCTCATAAATATTTAATACTATTTTTGAAATATGTAAATTTGAAACTAAGTGTTTAGACCCTTTAAGTAATTTATGACTTACAGTTTGACAACTCACCACTGAATCGAGCCTGTGACTGACAGAAATATTATCAAAGAAATTTAAAGAAAATGTTAAAAGGGGCCATTAATGCTCATTTTCTGTTGTGGTTTCTGCTTGATTAGCAGTTTAAAAAATGTTTTCAATAATTTACCTTATACTGGCCCTTTAAATATTTCGAATTTCCCAGAGGAACCCACCCGAGGGATTAATAAAGTTCTATCTTATCTTATCTTAAATAGCCACCCAGCGCATCATCTAAATGAAACATTCTGGCCTCTTTGTTGTGATTGGCTGTCTTGCACCCTTGCCTTCTTATCTGGTTGTTCAGTGATGACGCGACGAATCCTACTTCCGGGTCTAAAGTAGTCTGCGTTTAATATGGCTTTTGTGTTGTTAACATGTTTAATGTTATGTATTTTCTTCTATTTGATCTCAAAAAGCTCCTAAAACAGTCAGCGACCACTGTTGACCTCCCTCGGCTTTTATTACCACTAATCATTTATTTAAGCTCAGTTTTTAAAACCTTAGGATGTAACTACAGCCCAGCCCATGCAGCAGTATATGAATGACTAACTTCGTATTGTGGATGGATTATCTCAGTTGTTCTCCTGGCTGAAGTTTGGTCCTTTTACAGCATCCTGCCATGCGATTACATTTGTTCCTGACCACCGAGAACACTCACGTTAACTTTTATCGAGTGGGAAAAAAGTTAGCTTGTTTATATTATGCTAACATAGCTGTGTCGCTAGCGGTCACATAGCACATCATTATATACCAGCTAGCCAAACTTCAGTAACCCTACAAACGTCACTGCTGTCTAGTTTTCTGTCTTCATTTATGCTGGAAGTGATAGCAGAGCTGTACGTTTTAATTTGTTTCCAAAACCCCGCAGTCAGGACATGCTATATTGTATTTAGATAGAAGCTAGCGAGCTAACTCCCTGCTAACTTCTAACTCCGTTAAATGTCATAAATTCCGTTTTCATGGATGCCTGGATGTTAAACTCAATTGTTACACCTGGTAGAGCAGAACGCTGATCATTTTATTAAAGATGAAAGACTTTAGACAGTTTTTCAACTCTCAGTAATGCCATAGTGATCATTTGATATATGGACCTGCAGCGGAGTTTAGGCCCAGACACGGCTAGTGACCTCAGACTGAACATCCGGATTGTAGGAAAGCCAGAGCTGTGGCTGACCATATAAGGAAATATGCACCAAGCTGACATCAGATAGACACAAGAGCAGAAAAAAACATTAAACTAAGCCTTTAGAACTGTGTAACATCTGGGATTAGAGCTCACAGCAGTTACTTTTATAGAAGCTTACCTTATTACTTGAAAATTTGGCAATATTTAATATGGGCATCCATATTTGTAACATTATATATATGAAAGAAAACAAAGAAAAGCACATAAAGTTTCAAAGCCACAGCTCTCAGTACAAATGCTGCGTTTACGATAATGATTCAAATCAGTATAACTGCATTAGGTGCGAGTGAAGAGCGAGTTGAGTTCACTCTGCCAGTTTTTCTTCATGTTTTACAGACCTGCGTAGGAACCCTGAGTACCTTTCATTTTCAGCCTCCACCTCTTTATGACCACATCTCCAAGGATGAATTTACAACCTCAGCTTAAACCAAATACTTTCGCCCATCTACCTCTCCTCTAGAAATGGTCTAGCAGCACATCCTAAACTATCATTTGCTTGTTTTCTTGTTAAAGACATATCAACTAACAATGGCGAATATCACAAGTAAATCACTACTACTTGATGGTGACAGAAACACATTTTTTTTCTAAGGTGATCCTGTAAATCCCTCAAATCAAACAAAGCTAAGCATGAACTCTGCGTTCTGCGGGGGGGTGGGATGTCATCACGATGAAAACAACGGGACAGGATGTGCAGTTTTATGGCAGAGAGGTCAAGTGTAAGGCGACTGGTAGCTCCGCCCCCTCCAGACACAGCTGAAAGTTTTAATTGGTTGAAGAGGGACTGGAGCTAGTGGTTAATGATGCTGAGCTACTTATGAGTTAATAACTCTAATATCTGGTGGAGGTTTCTTTCACTCCATTAAATGGGCCTTAATTTGGGATGAAGTGCTCCGAACAGTTTCTAACTCCACTGAGGTGTGGGAGGTTGCCAGAAGTCTTAGCTTCTCCATCTTTTCCAAACCAGAGTGGTGAGTTTGAGTAGCACTGTGCAAGCGGCTGCACATAAACAGCAGCGACGCGACGCCTTCTTCGTTTTCTGCTTCTCATGCCGGCTTTGTCAGTCTGTTTCTACAAGCCCCAGCTCTTTGTTTTTAGTCCTCTTCTCCCAAATTAGACCTGGACAGACCACATGAGGATTAAACTCGGGGCCCAGACACCAGCATGCCTCCATCCAAACATAAAATCCCCGGAGATGGGCTTTTGGCCTCACCACAGTCAAAGCGTCATTCTCCCAGAACATTTCCTCTCCGAGTCTGAATGTGAATAAAGGCTGTAGCAGGGGCCTGTGGTTGTTGTGGCATTTAAAAGCAGGATGCGGTGCTAGTGCTGCAGTAATCTTTCTGAGTCAGAATGGCTGAAAGGCAAAAGTCTCCATTGTGCTTCTGTGGGTCAGCTGCATGGTGCTAATGCCTTGCTGAGACTGTAAGGACTCTGGGGACTTTAGAGGACAGTCATATGCTATAAACCCAGAGCAATCACACACTGTCTTTTAAGGAACCATTTTACAACCCATCACTGTCAGACAAAGTCCTTATAACACTGTCTTCTCCAGTAGAAACCACATAAATATGAGTTTACAGTGAAAATTGTCAAGATTTGAGAAGAACAACTGTTTATGAAGTGGCCTTTTAAGTTCTGGCGTCCTTTAAATGTCCAACATTACACTTTTGCGTCTGCAACCTCAGCCTTTTCTGAAGGTCTGTACCTAACAAGGGGAACAACAAACGATGTAGAACAACATTTCTCTAGACGCTGACCGTTCAGCTACTGTCGTCTTTTCAGTACATATGATGGCGTGTCTCTGTTATTTATTGAGGATTAGGTTGTCATCCAAGGTGAATATTTCCTCTGGATTTAGTCCAAAAGTGGGACATGTTTTTCCTCCGTTTCCTTCTCCAGCATCCTCCACGCTGCAAACAAAGTCAGTATTTATTGTCATTGGTTAGGTTTTCCTCCATGGGCCCTCATACCTGTGTTTGTACTGTCCTTTGCCTTGACTTTCAGTCCAAACGCAGCCCACGTGAAATCCTGAGCCTTTTGCTTCTAATTTGAGTCTCAACTCCCACTTTTAGAGCAGCGAAAAGAGTCACGTTGGATCTACACAATAGTTGTTCGTAGCTACTTAACAGATGCGACCTGCAGCTCAACAGAGGGCATTCATTTAATATGAGGGGAAAGTGAACGGAGTAAAGTGTTGAGTACCAACTGTGATCACTTTGTCTCGTCTTCCGTAGCCATTTGGTTTTATTTCAGCTGAGAACCTAAACTTGTGCAGGTAAGTGAAAGCAAAAACATGATGTAAGCAGCCTGTATAGTGTCTGTTTGCTGAACCAGCCCTCTAACACTAAACTTTAGATATATGCAGGCTGGTTTGCTGGTTATTTTCCAGGAAAGACTGTGATTTTGCCGGCTTTGGCCAGCCGCTCAATGATCTGGGCTTCGTAGTCTGCGTCGTGGACGCCGGTCTTCCTGAATTCTCCGGAGTAGCGGTTCTGTTCCCAGTAGTGGTGCCAGTTTCCACGGCTGTCTGCACCGAAACCAAACACGTTCACCTAGAGGAGAGCAGAAGTTAAAACAAGACATAGGACACAAGTGCCACGTTGATGCAAATGCAGAGAGAGAAAGAAGAAGAACAGACCTCATCACAGACGTGCAGAGCAAAGAACAGCACTAGCATCCCAGTGGAGGGGTAGCGGCCATGATGTCTAGTCCAGCGGTCGTGGATGTATTTAAAGAATGCTGGGTTGAAGATCTGGACCTGGGTCATGGAGGGACATGTAGAGAAAGGGAAGATACCATAAGATAAAGTCTTATTCACTGTGAAATCAAAGCAAGTAAGTCTTTTAAATCTATAATTTTGGGTCGGCCACAAAGATGCTGTAAAAAAATTTTTTTAAATAAATTAAAACTGAGTCTCTGACCAGGCGAAGATATTTGCCAAGTCTTCACATGACAGGGATTAGTCTGAGTTTATTTATTTTCACGGATTAAAAATACCCAAAAACGAGCAGATTAGTGAAAACAAAGGAAGGGTTTATAATCCAACTGTAATCCTTCATCAACAATGGGAATGGGGCGAAACAGTTGTAGCAGACCAGGTTCCCTCTTTGTGTGTGTGTGTGTGTGTGTGTGTGTGTGTGTGTGTGTGTGTGTGTGTGTGTGTGTGTGTGTGTGTGTGTGTGTGTGTGTGTGTGAGAAAATGGCCAAAATTAATTGCACTCAATGAAAATACATACCTTGTCTTTATCTACTCGGAGGAACTGCTTCACTGGAGCGTAAGTACTGAGAGGGAGAGAGAGAAATTGATTGACTACATTCAATCAGCACTTTATGTGATTGCTGGAGCTATGAATTCTGGATGATTGACAGCTGGCAGATTGTTCCACCCCAAAAACTCTCTGGCTTCTCACATCTCCACTCCACGTGTCAGTGCATGTGTGTTAAGAAAATTTTATTTATTCCCCAAAGATACTCTTCTGTGTGTCTGTGTGCCCTGAAGTCAAATGGCAAGTTTCAACATCCCTGTGCTGCAAGCAGTATTTGACATGTCTTAATCCATGCTTATGCATATCTGCGTGCACGTGTCTCGTCTTACAATCGAATCTGGCCCGTGGACAGAGCGCTGGTGATCCAGACCAGATCCAGTGTTTTGAAGGGAACGAGCACGAAGCTGACGTTGGCTGCCAGGTTTTTGGCACTCTCTGGGTACATGAAGTGGTGAGTGGTGTGGCTGCCCGCGTCTTCCTCGTAGCCCACTGTGGGTGCCAGATTTATCCTAGGAGAGAGTGTGACGGGAGAACAGCGTGAGAGATGAACATCATCAGGTCACAGGCTGTTAGAAATTGGTGTGTGAGGCCTTGGGTTTTACCTCCAGCTGGACTCAAACTGGTGCCAGAGTACCTTCACATGGATTTAATTTCACACTGACTTGCCAAATTCCTGATGCAATTCCTGCTCATGTTGCTGGAATCAATTTCTTGAAGAATGACTTCATGACCTCATAGAGCTCAATATAGATACTAATTTAGGCTATTATGGGTCTATGGCAGATATATTGGTATACAGATATCAGCTTGCGTGTTATTCAGCAATTTTGTAACTGATAAAATAAGTTTGAGAGCAAACAATACAGTTGTTTAAAATGTGCTTAACTTAAATAAAGTAAAAATAAAGCATGTCATAAAAGAAAATGGGCTCAGTTTGTCACACTTTACAGCTGAGGTGATTTCAGTGTTTCAGTGTTTTGCTGCTGAATGCAGTTTGATTCAAGGTCACACAAACAAGTTCTTCACCTATAGAGCGCTGTTCTCAGCGACTGTTTGTTTACTTGTTCTCTACATCATAGCACAGCTCCCATAGCAGTGAAAACACTTTACGTTTATCACAGTCACACTGTATCAAGTACACATATGCAGAGTATACAGTAATGTATATTATATGCAGGAAAATCAGTCAGACAGTAACTAATCGCTCAGCTGCGTTTGAGCCATTCATTGTATTTACAGTAGCTGTGACTCACTGTCTGGAGGAGTGATCCGTTTATGTAAACAGTTGGTTGCACTTGGAATTAAAAAGGTGGCTACTGACTTCACCTTACCATTTGCCAGTGAACAAAACAGATGTTGTTCACACAGCAGGAGTTAAAAAGCACGCAGACAGGCGGTGGGTGGTGATAGTGAGGGGGACTTTTGTGGGTCAAGCTGGTTGAAAAACAAATGAAAATCAAAGCACAGCATTAAGAAATCGTAGCAGGAGATGGAAGTTGCAGGCTGCCCACACGGGTCTATTGAGAATGCAGCTCTAATGGATTCCATTGCCTATAGCAGGCAAAAACACATTATATCAGTCACTCCTGCTGAGTGTTTCATGGCACCGGCATGTGTCCTCGACACTAACTCGCGCGCAGTGCAGGAAACTACATATAGCTGTGCTCATGAGCTGGATTGTTTAAGAACAATCAGGCTTTGTGATCCGTCAATGCGGCTCGGAAACAGCTGGGGAGCAGACTGACACAAAAGGATTTATGTGCCTCTGTGCATGGGCGTGTGTGTGAGACAGAGACGCAGCCTATAAGTTCAAATGTCTCGGGACACAAACGCTGGGATTACTTTTGCTATCGCACACATATCTGCTGTTTGCTTCTTTGTAAGTACACCTCCCCATCCTGTACACACATGCACACACAATCTAGATGGCTATGATGATGGAACTTTAATGGCACATACTGAGCGGAGTGAGAATACAGTGTAATCCCCACATAAACTCTTTTTTCTTCTTCCCTCCAGCTGTCTCCCTCCTCTCCTCTCCCTCCTTCACCTCCAAGCTTTGGTCTTACAGCATAATTTTACTTCTTTGAGTCGTGCTTTTATCTAATAGTGCCCTGCATCCACTCTGTTTTGTCTTGCTCTGCTCATCTATCCGTTGCAGCCGTCTCTCTCACCTCATAATGTAGTTGTGATCATCAATGGTTGCGCCATATCTGGCCCCGCGAAGGTTCCCGGAGTTCCCCACCACAGCGCAGCGCAGGCAGCGTCCCGGATCCCACGAGCCGTACGGCGACCTTCCGGGAATCACCTGTGATAAACAACCATGATTAAATCAAGCAGACTGGACCGAAGCTACGGAGGAAATTAAATACATCACAAATACACATAAAACGACCTAAACTGCAGCTCAGACCTGACTGTGAAAATACATGCAGCTCTCAATATTGGGGTGAATTCTTTATGAGAATCTCCATGAAAAATACATGAACCACTTCAGCCCTAAGGGAGCCAGACTAAACCTACATCCTTATGGGAAAGCACTTTAAGTGCTTTGAGAGTCTGAATATAAAAAAGTCATACGGACGCGCTGGAGAGGAATGAGCCAGGTTTGAGATAAACCAAATGTCAAATAAAGACAATCTGCTCCCCCTCCACTCAGTCTTTGGACGGAAGTCTGAATGAATGACTTGGCTGATATGAAAGCACTACGGCAAAGGAAAGATGAATTAATAATATAAAATACCTGGAACAACCTCAGCAGCACCTGCTGGATGCTGTGGGGTTTAAACTGGGGCTGTAACATCTAGAGAGAGAACAAGAGAGAGAGAGAGATAGTTAGGATGTGTAGTTTCTCCTCTGCAGACAAATCATATCTGACAAGAGACTTTAAATTTAGTTACATTCTGTGTGCCCGTGTGCATGTGTATGCATGCACTCGCCTGCATTCAAGAGAAAATAAGCAGATGCTTGTGCCTAAGTGTGTGTGTGTGTGTTTAGGTAACAGCTACGTGTCAGACTGACAGGATGCAGTCAGACTGTGGTCAAAGGAGCTGAGGCATTGCCGTCCACATGTCAAAAACAAGCGGAGTGAGAAAATCTTTTTAAAAAAGAAAAGAAAGCAAAGGTTGTTTCAGAGTAAATTATTTAAAAAAAAGATTTGGTAAATGTAAAGGTGCACAGAAGAGGAAAAATAAGATCTAAACATAGCTCAGAGAAAGATGAAGAGAGGAGGAGAGTGATACAATAGGTCGCTCTTAAGCTAGCTGTCTGTCAGAGGATTAATGGATAAATAACACCATAAATGTGAAGCTACTGGTGTTTTACATTGAAAAAAAAACACCCTCAGATTAAGTTCCTGCCTTTGGCTACTGTGAAAATGGGTTTAATGCATTGTTCATCAGCTTGTCAGAAAACATGAATAATAATCTAAGCGCTTTAGCTTAAACAGAGTCCATTATAATTTTAATGAGGAAGGTCACTTAGAAAAAAAATAAAGCACGGCACCTCACAAAATTACCATACTTAAAAGCTCCACCATTTTACAGGGCACATTTGAAATGAGCACAGAAGTATCAGTCTACCCTCTGACCTGTGGCTGCTGACTTTTGAAGCCGTTTTAATGTGAAGCCTTAATAGCTTTTAAACCGGTGAACTTTAAAAAGCGCTTAAACCGTCTTGGCATGTTTGTCCTCATAATAAATTATGGCATTTCAACACATGAGACTATGGTAAGAGACCATGGGCGTGACTACTTCTTGAGTCCTTGAGCGTGCAAACTAGTTTCATCTATAGGCGAAAAAAGTGACAGCAGCACCAGCAGAACAATCTGGGTGTCACCTGCCACATGTGAAAATATTAATTTCTTGGTAAATGATTTGGTAAATTTCACTTAATCAAATACTTAAAAACAAAAAACGCCCCTCCAAACACTAACCAGATTTTCATCAACCTCAGCTCTGCTTTGGTTTAATGGTAATTTTAAAATGTTAATCGCTTCCAGCATGTTAGCATCGTGACATTAGCATTTAGCTCAAAGCATTGCTGTGCCTAATTATAGCCTCTCAGTGTTGCTAGCATGGAGGCACCCTTCATTTTTAAAGCTTTAACTCACGAAATGCCCGTTTTTTAACTTATCCTTTAACTTCAAAGCTTTCTTGGGCAGGCACCAGTCGCTTTACATCGACAAGTGATCTTAAAGGGCATGAAGTATATTGAAGCCACATGTTTACAGTTAAGAAAAAAAAATTGTTTGCTTTACTTTGTCAGTAAGAGTGTTTTTCATTTCTCTGGATCACGGTTTGAGTGCCCTTTTGTGGTATGATGATGCTTACCAACTAACAAACAGAAGTTGTCCAATTAAGAGGCAAAAAATAAATCCTGGCTCATTTGAGCATCTGCCAAACCACACAGGCAAATGTGCAATCATGCGTGAAAAGATAAAACAAGCACCTGCACAAATGTAAAAAAACAAAACAAAACAACAACCTATAAACAAAGAATGCAGTTTATGGCATCCTATGGATATCCATCGGGGTATTGGCAGCTGAAGCATGGCTCCTCCTATCCATAACCATCTTTTCTCTGTCTCTCCCACACACAGCAATCTTCATTTTCACACTCCTTTGTCACCCCTTCCTTTGCACCCACCAGTGCCCTTAATTCGCTTCTTCCAACACAGATCTCAGTCTTCAAGATTTTCATTCATGCATCTTCTCTATCAGCCTTTTTGCCCGCATGTCTAACTCCTGCTCTTTAACTTCCCCTTTCCGCTCTGCCTTACTGCTGCTCCTCTTGTCTATCTTCATCTCCTTTTCTCTCTGGGTTGCTTGTGCACGAGGCAGATCATAAGCCCTGATCAGAGTCCACTAATCTTTCTTTCACACCTTCTGACTTTGTTTCTCTTGCTGTTGCCTCTCTGCTATTGTGTCTTTGTCTCTGTTTTTTCAATCCTCCTTGATCCATCCATCCCTTTGCCTTCCTCGGTCTCTGACTGCATACACGATGCCAGAGCCAGCTTGGCATTCGATACCGCTGTTGTTCAGGGGCTACTAATTTTTGGCGTTTGTTTTCTGGCAGCATAGCTGGATGCTGTCGAGCTTCCTTCATGTCAGCCGTCTTCTGACTCCCAAAGTTTCCTGGCAACTGCATCCAAGGAACTCTAATTTTTCTTTTTCCATTGAAACAAGATTTCACTGCTGTTTCCAGAAGCCACATTAGATATTCAAAATTAGCCCTGTTATAAAATTAGAGACAGATGCCCAGTGTGAAAATTTTAAAAGAAATTGTAAAATTACCTTAAAAAGTACAATTATAACATTGGAGAGTTTGTGTCTACAGCAACAGACTGAAATGCTTAAAATGTTTCTTTCACTGCGTGCTTGCATTGTGCCTCTCCTGAGGCAGGAGTACACATTTGCACATTAGGTTTGATTGAAGAGGTCCAATCACGAATACGCATTAATCGCTTGTTTTCATTTCTTTATAGCGCTGCTATTGGATTTGGGAATAAAAGAAAGTCGACCAATACTAAAAACAAACAAATCAAATAACAAAGGAGAAGTGTTTTTTTTCACTGGTTGCATCGGGTGCATAGACTTCCCATAACAAATCACTTTTGGACTGAAGAGGTTCTCTCAGAAGAAATAAAAGGAGGTAACTGACTAGGGAGCAGCTACACAGATGATCCCTACTGTGAATTGCTGAAGTCTGCCTCATAAAAGTCTTTACCAGGAAACAATGTCTTTTTCTGTTTTCTGATTCCCAAATGCAAGGACTGTAAGTCATCCTTACTTTACATTACAGCGCTCAAAGATAATACTAGCTCGAAACACAACCATATAAACAGCAGGCAAGACACTAGACAGCAAGCCATTATTACTCTTGAGGTCTGTGGCCATTCCTCTCTCCATTCTCCACCCAGCCATCCATTAATTCCTGTTAAGTTAAAATGGATGTATTGATTAGAGAGTGGAAATCTGCTGACTGCAGTGTGAGAGAATAAATATTGTGTAGTTGCTAAATAAGGCTTGCCTTTTAGGTTTGATGTCAATTCTTTTGAAAAAGTCAGAATTCACGCATGACTCAATTAAAGACTCTGGAGTATGTCTGCGATTGTAATTCTCAGCAAATTTCCGCACAACTAATTCCAGCAGTCCAACAATTCTTGACTGTGATATGCAGGGTTTCTCTTTTCAAACAGATATAATATTCTAATTAAGTTCTAGTCAAGTTTTTATTCTCCGCAGTACCCTCTGCAGGAGAGGCCGCATGAATTTGAATGTAATTATTTACATGCCTTGTGATCACTCTGGGCAAATTGTTAAGCTTCATTCAGGGTGCTGTGACATTTTTCTACTCTAAATTTATGCAGACAACACGTAAACTGGCACTTTTCACTGTGTCTGCAGTAATTCAGAAACAAGGACAGCTGCCTGTCTACAACACTTATCTCTCCAAAGCCTGGTGAGTTGTCTTTGCCTTCATAGGAGGCTAATAAATATAATTTACATTATGTTCATTCTTACAATATTTTAAGGAACATTCTAAATTTAGAGAAAAATATGGAAACTCTCTATGAAGTTTCCAAATTTAAATGTTAAGGTATTTTAAGATAGGTAGAGTCCTCCCCATTAGCATTAGCAATGATTTTAACATATCTGCCAAAACTACACTCCAGACCTCAAGTTAAGGGGTCTTCAAGGTCAGGAGTTCATGGTGCCAAACAAACACACAAGGTATATGCTATATATTAGAAATCAAGCAATAACAACATTACATACGTGGTGTAACCAACACAAGTCGTTCATTAAAATGACTGCCTACAGTGGTCAAGCAATGTGACTTATTGGAAGTCCATTAAAAGCAGATGATTACATTTCTGGACTAATTAAATTCAGAAACCACATTTGATATAATTAAATTAATATAATTTAATATAAATGTATTTTAGATCTGCCCATTCCTTTCCTATCCACTCCCCCCCCCCACGCCAGTTCATCACCACCCTGTTACCCTGTGTGACCTAATGACTTGGCAGCTGTTGGCCTGTGTTTGCAGTTTTTTGCCATTTCAGAGCGTAGCTGAGGATTCGGCTTTGAAATAAGAGTCTAACCCGGCCACTGAAGGACACTAAACTGGATGACACTTACTGCAGATGCACACAAACACATTTGCACTTAGATTTGAGTGGACATAGAGAGACAACGCATGTACGTAAATAGTTACAAATCAAACTAAAAGGAGGCATTTACATAATGATCCTTTAAGTGCTTCCTGTGTCTCACACTTGACTAAAAAAAAAACCTCATTCTGGGGTTTGTTTGTTTGTTTTTTACACATTACTATAAAACATTTTAAGGAAAACCCAGAGGCCAACCTTGTTTATTTGTTCCACTTTTCCACAAATACCATCACATATGACTGGCAGGGATACTTGAGAAGCATGTAGGACTTGTAAGAGGGGGATTGGTTGGCTCAGAGATGAGGCAGGATGAGGAGGACAAGATTATTATGTGTTACTCCCCCTGTGTTAGTGTTCTATAAACTTATGTCTTCCATGTAACTTGCAGCTCCCCACGCTCTCTATATACATAAATAGAAAGTGCTTGATAGTGCTCCAGACAGTGGCACAAAGTTATTTTTGTTTACTGTGGTTCAGAGGAGAATGATGCTATATGCTGTAGTATAATACATGATCTTATTATTGTGTTTCGCTTTATGAAGTTAGAAACATTAAATCACCCAAACGCAGTCTGCAGATTTAGTGTGAAGTATGCAAACCAGGTGTTTTACTCCAAAACAAGTAACTAAACCACATATACAAAAAACGCAGCATAGCATTTATAAGTAGAACTTTAAATTTCTGATTTGGAAACTTCTACAATTTGCATGAACTTGTGGTAGCATGCACTGGATACCAATTTCCCTTCCAGTCAGGGACATCTGACCCTGGAACACTGAGATAAAGGGCTAAGAGCTCAGACAGGCGGTGGAGAACTTATTGCCCTTACTATTGCTGGATTTTTCCATGAATAATTATGAAAGTGAATTCAGATCCTGGCTTTAAATTATTTAATTGCTCACATGTAAATATACCAACAATCAAATGAAACCATTGTAAACATTATAAGTTTACCTAATGAAGTTGTTTTAAAGACTGTATGACACTGAGGGTTTCTGCCAGGAAAACTGTGGCTGCTGTAACTCGTGGAGGGATAAGTCGGCATTTTAATGAACACAAGTGAACGAATAGCTCAAGAATGGACAAAGTATGACTTCATAACATTTCTTTCTGGTTCCTTATGACTACGTTTTTAAAAAACAATCATTTAAAGTATTTTTACATGTGTGAAAACAAGAACGGTATGCTAATAAGACACATTAACTAACTTAACAGCTGTAGCATTTGTTCTAGTGCTTAGGAGCAGTGGGAGATTTAGCTCTGGCAGGCACAAACCCTGCTAATATTAACATCACATTGTATCAATCACGTATGGACAAACTATTCTGTTTGTATGTTAATTATAAAGCCAGACACTTAACATAACAACAGGAAGCAGTGGAATCAACTACGCAGGCTGTGTTCAAAATTCAACTAAAAGTTCATTAATCTTAATCTTATATCTTGCATGTTTATTCTATAATGGTTTTACAAGGGATTATGTGCTGTCACTTAGAAGGGGGCAAACAAACTAACACGATAACACCTGTTAATCAGTGAGCTTTAGAAGAACTGCTAAGAAGATTTTGTTTACTTTGGAAATGCCATGCTGTCTCCAGCCTTCCAGTCTTTGTGCTAAGCTGACACGCTCTTGGATAGAGCTTAATATTTACCGATTAGGAGCAATAAGTATATATGCAAAGAAGCTAAGCTATTAAACTTGTAGTATATTGAGGGCATAGGCTCTTTGCTTTATTCGAATATTGAGAAAAAAAAATCAAACAGATGTCAGGAACAAAACAAACTTGCACATGTAATAATGCGTCACCACACCTAATATAGTACAGATTTACAAAGATGTAGGAGCCCTGGTTGTGGAGGTTATTAATTTTCCAGACTTTGAGATATGTTACAATAATTTACTGCTTTAGCTGATGTGAAAAAAACAAAACAAAAGAAAAACACTCCAGACTGTTACTAACTTACATAACTTTAGAGATTAAAGTTACTTACCACCCACCAGTAGTAGACATCAGAGGGTAACTGCATGTTGTCTCTTGTCCAAACAGGAGAGATATCCGGGTCGTAGTTTTCATCGAACCAATCAGAAACTCCAGGATCCCCGACACAGCGCTGACAGGCACACGTCTTCTGCTGTGGGGCATCAGGTGATGACAGGCGGTGCGCACCCATGTAGCTGGGCACGAGCTTCACACGCCGTGACTCTTCCCACCCGGGTGGTTCCAGGTAGTTGAATCCGACGCCCCCGCGAAGGGACACGGACAAGAATAGGGAAGTGAGAAAGATGAGAACCAGGGAGCCGAGGAGAACCCAGATTCTGCGGGAACATCTCACTCTGCCTCCTTTCTCTGCTCCACCTCCTACCCCAGTACTACCTCCACCTGTAACCATCCCTCCACTTAACCAAGGCCTGAGCTCTGAGATTCTGGGAGCTCCCCTGGATGCGCCCCCGCTCCAGGACCCCCAGCCCCAGCGTCTGTCCCGGTGCAGGGTGGAGGACGGTATGCGGCCCCCCCAAGGCCATGTCCCCACCCCTGGGCCTGCCACTGTCCCCAGCCCACAACTACCTCCTCCTCTTCCTCCTGTGCCTCCACTAAGCAACCACCACGGTCTGGTCACAGTGACTGGGACGAGCCCCTGGCTGCCAGTATGGACCACACAATCACTCCCTTTATCGGTCTGTCAAAGACACGCACAAACACACACACAAAAATACAAAGGATAGTGTCAGAGTCGATCTGTCTCACAGTCAAGCTGTTCGCTCACCGGAGCTCCTACGCTTTCTCTATGTCTCCCGCTGGATTCTCTCTCTAACTGCTCCACAGCCATGCACTTGTCTCACACACTGAAACGCCTGAACAGACACGAACACACACACACACACACACACACACACACACACACAGGAGTCGCCGCTGAATCACACACAACTGGAGCCAGACTGCTTCAGAGGTCCTTTGTTTTCAGTGTGAGGTGATCTCTCTTTCAGCTTCGAGTACAATCCCAGCGTATTTGCACCTTTGTATCTTTCGTCCACTCCCTCCTCTTTTGAACTTTATAACTTTCCCTTTCCTGGCTTCCTCTGTCTGGATCTCTGTCACTTTTCCCTGCCTCTTTTTATTTGATTAACTGCAGTATCCATCGTCAGTGAAATCCAACAGCTGGATGCGGCAGGTCTTTCTCGTTTCCTCTGCCATCTGTGTGAATGTTGAGCTTGGCCGCAGCGCTGTGCTTTCTCTCTCCCTCCGTCTCTCTGTTTGCACTGAAGCGACGTAGCCAAAGACAGCCAGCAGACTAGTCGAGAGCGGTGGAGAGAGGGAGGGAAGAAGGAAGGAGGAGCAGCAGAAGGGAGGTGGTCTGCCCTGAAGGGTGTTCCATCACTGCTCTAGCCACCCTTGACAATAAAAAAAAAAAATCCAGTTTTTCCTTTATTTTCTTCCTTTTGTCTTTCTATCAAGTTT
Organism: Diplotaxodon limnothrissa; assembly: GCF_057381915.1. Taxonomy (NCBI): domain Eukaryota; kingdom Metazoa; phylum Chordata; class Actinopteri; order Cichliformes; family Cichlidae; genus Diplotaxodon; species Diplotaxodon limnothrissa. The sequence goes on from NC_140602.1 coordinate 61,771,617, forward strand.
CACCTCGCCCAGTGTCACCCTCTTTCAAGGTCTCTCCTTTTTTTCTTTTACCTTTTTCACTCCATTGTCTGAATCTGCCACTGAGGAACGCTGAGCTACTTGACTGAGAACAACTGCGTTAAGATTAAAGCTCTCCTCTGATGTGGCTCTTCTTTACGCTCTCCTCAAACACAACGTCTTAAAAGTTAGTATAGAAAGTTTCAGTTCTTTGTGTGTTATGATGAAATTGTAATGAAAAAGAAGTGTATAAAAAAGAACCCTTTGCGATAGTTTTCATCACACGCTGTAAAGGAATACAGCATTTCCTTCTATCACCTCACTGATGTTTCACCAATTTGGCATCCACAGTTCAGAAATAAAAATCAGTCAAGAAGTCCTGTCACTGTTCATTTCAAACTGGTACAGATGTCAGATTTTTATGATGACTATTTGTCCATGGATAAGGCTGCGCCGTGGAAAGGCGAAAGTGGTGGATGGAGTGAGGCGCACAGGGCGTGATGGAAAAATAGACAAAACCAATCAGCCCCAAATCTCATCTTCTCTCCAGCTGGCTTTGAGAGGATGACGGGAGGAGGGGAGGGCGTAGCATCTGTCCTCTACCCCAGACTATGTGTGTATGTGCACATCTTTATGCCTGTGATTTAATGTGTGTATGGTGCAAAGCTAGGTTTGCACACCGTCTGCCAAATGCACTAATTTAATTGTGTTCTACAGCTGTGCCAGTGAGTGTGTGTTTGTGTGCAGATGTTTTTGTGCATGCTCTGTTGGCTAGAAGCGTGAGTTTCATGGGGCTGGTGAGCTTAAGGTGGTTGCTGCTTAGCTCTAATCTGTTAAACTGTAATCTAAGGTCCAACAAGAAGTTTCACTTCCTCTTCAGCTGGAAGACCTGGAGAAACAGAGAAATAGGGATAAAAGAACGCCATTAGTCTCATTAACCGCATCGATATCTTTAATCTTCCTCTTTGATCCACTCACTTCAAGCCATCTCATTTAACCTCTTCCTTATTTCTGCTTTCTCTTCTCCCTTTCTTTTCATTCTTACTTTGATTCTGCTCTTCTTTCGTAATTTGTCTTTCAGACATTCACTCACTACAGACAAGGGCGAACATTTGGGGAAGGGGGGGACGAAAGACTTGGTGTCCCCTGTTTCTGAGTGTCTTGATTGGAAGTGAATACATTTCAAAATGTCACTATGCTGAACTGGAAATGCTGAAACAGACTGACAGCATACAGATTGAAAGAGCGGGGGCAGAATACTAAGCAGAGAAACAGGCCCCTCATATAAACAAACTCCTGTCATATCGGCTGTCTTCTGTGTTTATTGCTGCTGTACTGGATGATCGCGCATCTGTGGCACATTTACTAAGCTCAATATAAAATGTCAGGTTGCACAATTTTGCATCACAGCAATATTTCAGTGTAGATGACTGAGAGAGAGACAACTGAGGCTACAGACTAATTAAGTCCTGCTCATTAAGGTTTAAACTCAGTGGGGTGTTTGGACACATTTCGCCCGTGTCTGGGAAATGACACAAAAAAAGCACAATAGAAAGTGTTTCTTGCTGGCGGATTGGTTAAACAAAAATATTTTTAGAACTGCAATGTTTATTCGTCCTGTAAGAAGGCGGCTGCATGAGGAAATGTGAGTTAAACTGCCTAACGTCATTGGCTCTACAGAAAGATTAGCAACTGAATAATCACTGTGGGGGATTTTGGTTAAGCTTTTAAACTCTTGAGTTGATTCTTGCTGTAAACAACAATGATAATAATATTGAAAATGATAATTAAAAGACACTGGACTGGACTTCCAGATGAGTACTTTAAATTAAGGCAAGAATGCAATTTAAGAAGGAAATCAGAACGGAAGCCACATCACATCTGTCGTATTGTTGTCGTGTTCATTTTCTGCCATTTCACACGCTAAGCCTTCAGTGGATTAAAAAATCTAAAATAATCAGCAGTGTAATCGGCAAGTGGTAGCTGAAGCCCCTCTCTTGCATTTTCTCAAAGCCAAACCTTATAGCGGTTCATTATAAATAAGGAGGGACATCATTTGGGAAACGAAGGGCTGCAAATTCTTATTGCATATCCCAATATGTAGTTGTGTAGTGGAATGCTCTCCTCTTTGTCACCTTTAATTATAAGGATGTGATAAATGGAGCAAAGCTTGCTAGCCAGAGTGAAGTAAGCAACACATTTAACCTGCTCACTCTAGTCACATAATATACCAAACACAACCTCCCAATTTGGCTGTCTATTTAAGCTGCACACTTCCCACCTCTCCCTTCATCTCTGCCTGCTGTTTCAACCCCTCCACTGCCCCAGCATCCATTTGTCGGCTTCAGGGGGGACATTTACTCATCTCTCCCCAATCTTATGTGTAACATGTGCGAGGAGAGATGAGCTCGGAGCCTAGACACCGATATCTGACTACTTCTGCTGTAATAACTGAATCATTTGAGGTTATGAGCAGTCTGACTGAAGTAATTATATGATGTGATGTGTGTCTGCTTCTCTTTTGTGCCATCAACCTACCAACACACCCACCGAGCAGCCAACGATCATTTTCCACTACTCTATTTTTGATGCATTGCCATGGCAGCCAGCAAGTGATGCAGAGTTGTTACAGCAACACAAACCAGTCCCCAACCTTGACCAGTCTAATCAGTGCAAGAGAACTAGGGCAGACTTTGGTTCCAGTTGACATAATTTTTCTTTCTTGTTAAGTTGCATTTCTATATTTGCTGTATACGTCCACATGCTTCTGTGCTAGAACTTTTTCATCTTATTTTATAACTTGGTCTTTTTATTTTAACTGCACACCCACTTGTTGGAAAAGTGCATTAATAAACAACACACATATGCAGCTGTATAGAGCTGGCACAGGTTCTAACATCCCAACAAGCTGCACGTTTACAGTATGGTGTAGCTGGTCGGCTTTTCCACACTTGTTCGAATTCATTTTTCAGGTTCCCCTATAAATTCTTGTTAGAATTCCTTCCATTTGTCACTGAAAGCCAAGGGAAACAATTAATTTGAGCATGAAGCTCGCCTCTGCCCCTTTGGCTTTAATGGGAAATTCTGCCAATGCAACCAAGAGCATTCTTTATTGTATCTATTACTCATTTCGGAGAGAGAGGGAAGGACAAATGCAGAAAGAGCTCCACCGTGGCAGCTGTTAGTGAAACAGCTGTCAGGATTTTCCACTGGATTTCCCACGGTTATCTATACTGTCCTTTAGAGTCCACACAGCTGTCAATGAAATCGCCTGTTAAATGATTCACTGCATCCAGTTTTCACTAAACAAATGCATGTTTCTCCTCAGTTATCGCTGCTTATCGCTACGCAAGACAACACGGTTAATGTATGAAACATTGATGCCACAGAGTCCTGCTCATGCTGCAGCTCAAATGTTACGTTTTTATGTGCACAGACACATCACCTGTCTGAGTGTTAATACATTTATACACCTGAGGAGCAGCTTTCAGGATGTGAACTTGACTTCTGTGATTTGTATGCTGTCCAGTTTTTGTACACTGCCCTGCTTTCTGAATGCTAACACTTCTGTTGCATTGATTTCAGTCCAGCTTTAATAAGAGCACACCACTTTCAACTGTCAATCACCTCTCCCACGTCCCCCACCTTCGTTCTCTCTATTTTCTGCTTTTGGCACAGCAATTTCCCTGTCAAATTCCTGCAAGTCTGATGCCATCTCAGTTTTACAGCTAGCAATTATCACCCGATACCTCCAGTCACCCTTCTTTCTGTAGCAAAGGCTGTGAACAGGTGTCAGAAAATTTCAGTGTTTTTCTCTTACACTGCCTCCTGTTCAGCACGCTAACCTATGATACCCTGGGTCTAGTCAATCTTGTTTATTTCCTAGGTGAAGTTGTCCAAAGATTGAAGAAAATAATGACTAACACAAAAACAAATCTACGCCCTTGCAAATAGATTTTAGAGATTTATTGTTCAAAGCTGAGCACAGATGCTCCACAGTCCATGTAAGTGGCAGACAGTTCTCTATGTCCTGGCAGCAGCTTCATGTCACATTTCAGTGGACTACTTAAGAACAGTGAATATGAGCATAATCATTAGTATTAACACTGAATATGTGCCCCAAGAAACTGACAGCTCTGTTCAAGATCTGTATTAACTGAAAATGTGACAATTTTTTTTAAAAGTTGCTTCATTCACAAATTCTTTAGGTATATATTAATGCAGATTATGGTGATGTGCAAAAGTCTTGAATCACCAATCATGGAAAATGGAAAATTGATGCAAACATATATGCAACTACAGTATGCGGTGCAAAAACAGAGTTTGTACAATTCTAATAAGCTTGAAAGTCAATTCCAAGTCCTTGATTCTTCAGCACAGCCTGAACTCTCTTAGTCAAGCTTTCTTGTAATTTTTTTAAGTAGTCTTCAGAAATACTTCTCCGTTCTCCATTTTGTTTATTACAGGTGTCTCATATTTTCAGTGAATCATACTTGTTATTAATCTCGGTCTCTCTTCTACAGCATGCCTTCTATCCTGTCTTCTTTCTGTCACCCCAACCAGTCATAGCAGATGGCCCTGCCCCGCCCTGAGCCTGGTTCTGCTGGAGGTTTCTTCCTGTTAAAAGGGACTTTTTCCTTCCCACTGTCGCCAAAGTGCTTGGTCATAGGGGGCCATTTGATTGTTGGATTTTTCTCTGTATGTATTATTGTAGGGTCTACCTTATCTCACAAAGTGCCTTGAGACGGCTGTTGTTGTGATTTGGCACTATATAAATAAAATTGAATTGAATTCATATACCTCCCCTGCTTCTCATGGTCACGGACCATTCTTTCCCCTTTTGTCTCTCTGTATGACCCCCTTCCCTCACCTTTTGCATCTCTCCTTTCTTGCCAATAATAATGTCTGTAGTCTCTCTGTCTGTAGTCCCAGCCTGCTTCAAAATGGCCACCATCGTCCCTGTACCCAAATCCTCCACCATCTCCTCATTGAACGACTGGCGACCTGTAGCCCTGACCCCCATCGTAAGCAAATGCTTCGAGAAGCTGGTCAGGGACTTCATCTGCTCTGCACTACCCGACTCACTGGACCCTCTACAGCTCGCATACCTCCACAACAGGTCCACTGATGATGCCATAGCCCTGACACTACACACTGCCCTGTCACACCTGGAGAAGAGTATGTGAGAATGCTGTTTGTAGATTACAGCTCAGCATTCAATACCATCGTTCCCTCGAAGCTGGACAGGAAACTGCAGGATCTAGGACTGAGCAGCTCCCTCTGCAGCTGGATCCTTAGCTTCCTGTCTGACAGACGCCAAGTGGTCAGACTGGGCAGCATCACCTCATCCCCCGTCACACTGAACACTGGTGCTCCACAGGGGTGTGTACTGAGCCCTCTCCTGTACTCACTCTACACCTATGACTGCACAGCCACTAACAAATACCAACATCATTGTGAAGTTTGCGGACGACACTACAGTGGTGGGTCTTATCACCAACAGTGATGAGACGGCTTACAGGGAGGAGGTCAGCGCCCTGACCCACTGGTGTCAAGACAACCATCTCACCCTCAACGTCGCAAAGACAAAGGAGTTGATAGTGGACTTCCGGAGGTGCAGAGAAGTACACACCCCCATCACCATCAGCGGCGCTGCTGTGGAGAGAGTGAGCAGCTTCCGGTTCCTTGGCGTACACCTGGCTGAGGATCTTACGTGGTCAGTACACATAAACAAAACAGTGAAGAAGGCGCAGCAGCGCCTCTTCTTTCTCAGGAGACTGAAAAGATTCGGCATGAGCCCCCGCATCCTCAGGACCTTCTATCACTGTGCCATTGAGAGCATCCTCACTGGATGCATCACCACCTGGTATGGCAACAGCACCGCCTACAACTGCAAAGCTCTCCAGCAAGTAGTGCGGTGCTCTGAACGGATAATTGGAGGTGAGCTTCCCTCCCTCCAAGACATCTACAGGAAGCGGTGCCTGAGGAAAGTGGGGAGGATCATCAAGGACTCCAGTCACCCCAGCCATAAACTGTTCAGACTGCTTCCATCAGGAAGGAGGTTCTGCACCATCCGGTCCCGTACCAGCAGACTGAGAGACAGCTTTTTCCATCAGGCCATCAGACTGCTGAACACTTCATAGACACCTCAGCTTCACTACTGGAACTTTAACATTATGCACTCCATACTGTACAGTAATGCCACTGTTTTGCACATGTCTCACTCTGTATATTTTATTTAATTTATTTTAAATATTCTACTTATTGTTTACTCTATTTAATTTGTAAAATATGTGTACACACACACACACACACACACACACACACACACACACACACACACACAGAAAAATATTTAGTATACACATCCAGAAATGCATATACTATTATATATTGTACATATATTTATTAGTTTCAGATGTAGCCATTCTTGTATTTTGCTTGTTTACATTATTGTATTTTGCACAACTCTGTTGCTTGTGAAGCTCGCACACAAGAATTTCACTCACATGTGCTGTACCAATGTACCTGCACATGTGATGTGACAATAAAAGTGATTTGATTTTGATTTGATTTGATAATGCGTCACTGCAATTTCATTACAAGAGGCCACCATCAACATAAAATCTAAAAGAAATACATTTCTTCATTATATTTAGATTTCAGCTGACAAATTTAGAAGAACCTAATGCATACTTCTGTTACAAAATCCTTCATCCACTTGCACAGCTGTGCCGCTTAATTCTCTTTTTGTTTTTCTTTTACTTTTGCACATTTTTTGTTTTTGCATCTGCATTGAATATCTTCCTGGATATGCTCCTCTTCTTTCACCTAATCTCTTTAGGGATTGCTACAGTGGATCATCTACCTTTTTATGTGCACATGTCCAAACCATCTCAACCTTTTGTGTCTCTTGTGTCTTCAGCCTGAGCTGTCCCTCTTACATACTCATTTCTAATCGTGTCTATCCCACTCTACCCTCCCTGCACTACTGCTTCAACTCTCTTGTGCTCAGTCTTTTATCTTTTGCATGGTTGACCCCAGGTAATTAAACATGCTGCTCGCTGATCATCACCCTAACTTCAACAATTCTTTTATTCTTTATTTATCCCTCTGTAGTTGCTATAGCTCTGCACATCACCATAGTTCTTGCATTGTTCTTGATGCAAACATAATGCAACTAGAGTATGTGGTGCACAAACACAGTTTATACAATTCTAATAAACTTGAAAGTCAGTTCTGAGTCCTTGATTCTTTAGCACAGCCTGAACTCTCTTAGTCAAGCTTTCTTGTAATTTTTTTTACGCAGTCTTCAGATATACTTCTCCAGACTTCTTGAAGACCAATCAAAGCTCTTCTTTGAACGTCGGCTGCCTTTTTGTACTATTCTCTGTCATGATGATCCCACACTGCTTCAATAATACTGAAGACCATGAGATTCATGCTCGGTACTGTTCCACTGTGTGTTTTTTATATCCAGTTGTGCTTTTACTGTGCTGTCAGCATATTTGGGATCATTGTCGTGCTGAAAATGAAGGAACTGTTAAAATTACACTGTTGTGTAATTTAATGTACCTCAACCTTTTCTTCCTGTTTCCCTTCTTCATGAAACTTAGTTACAGCGCTTTCAAAAAGACATCTACTGTGATAAAGTCGACTCTCCACTGCTGTGTAATCAATTATTGTAAATGTAAATGTTATCGGGAAATGATCAGACAGGAGAGGGTTTTCAGGAAACACTGTTAAATGTTCAGTTTCTATGCCATATGTTAAAACAAGATCTAGAGTGTGATTAAAGTGGTGGGTGGGTTCTTTTATATTTTGAGTGAAGCCAATTGAGTCTAATAACAGATTAAATGCCATGTTGAGGATGTCATTTTTAGCATCTACATGGATGTTAAAATCACCCACAATAATTATTTTATCTGAGCTGAGAACCAAATCAGATAAAAAGTCTGAGAAATCAGACAGAACTCTGTGTAAGGCCCAGGTGGACGATAGATGATAACAAGTAAGACTGGTTTCTGAGTTTCACAGCTGGGGTGGACAAGGTTAAGCATCAGGCTTTCAAATGAATTACAAGATATGCCACATTTGTAGCTAATAGCTCTTTGGGAATCACCTTGTTTGAGCAAAAAATGAATTTTATGCCTGTCAAACTGTCTTTGGCAATTTTCATAGATTCACATGGAAAACAAACAGACAAATATTTATTTTTTTCTTTCTTTTTGCAACAGACTGCTAGTAATAAAGGTTCCTAAAGATATAATTTAAAATAGGTTATTTGCTACTTGGTCTGTTATGTCTAGACGCAACACTGATTAATCTTTTCACTTAAGAGCCTTTTTATGTTTGAATGACTGTCAGTACCAAGTGGTTTAGGAAACAAATAATTCCTCCAGAAATAATTAATTGCAAGGATGGGACTGAAAATGAATGCAAATGTCCAAAGACAAACTTTGAAAGATCTTCAGAAAGCCTGGAAACTATTGTCTCTATTATTACTTTTATAAAGTCTCAAGAAAGTCATTTCTTGAAGATAAAGTACAAAGAAGAGAGGTAGCTCAAGACTTTTGAATAGTAATGTATGCCCTACATCTAACAAAACAGAACCTGAAGGCTTAAATCTGACCCGCAGACCCTTTTGACTTAAGGTAACCTGCAATCACAGCACTGCTGCTTATGTGCGCAAATGAAATTTACATACTTAACACAGGGATAGCCACTGTGACGTGACACATTAGTTTGGGACTCTTTGTTTTGGAGTTTCGACATCAAGATTTTGGCAGTTGAAGTTATCTTTTATAGACTGTGGAGGGCTCATTTGTCAACTAATACTAGCAAGTTTTGTTAGCAAGCTGTATTCATAAACTGTATGACCGCAATGCATAGACACACACATCAGCTTAATAGTGCTCAGTAACCGACAAATACAATACTAGAATTTCATGCACCATAAATGAAGCACAAACTTCTATAATGTATTTGCACTTGAACCACACATGCAAAACAAGTTTTATTCTACACACTTTAAGCTTTTTATCTCACAGCTATGGCCCATTTAGATCACCACCATAATCTAACATGCATGTCTACTTAAGGCATGCAGGCACAGAAGGAGCAGCCAAACGGCACACAGTTAACAATTGTTAATTCACACTAAAGGTATGTCTGTGTCTGAAGGGGAAGAATGTTATAAACTTAAGAACTTGGCAGCGAGAGATGAAAATTCAGCCTCATCAAATTTTTTATGAATACCAAACTAAGTGTGCATCCATGGCAACTACTCACCAAATTCATTATTTAGTCCTGTTTGAAATTACAGAGCTCTGATGCAATTTTCAGAGGTTTGCATCTTGACAGGAAATAAATGGGCCACAGACTGTTAGGAATATCAGAAAATGTTGGTGTGTGGACTAAAATATTATCAATTTTGTATTAGCCATGGGAAAATGTTAAATATCCCCAGCTTTATTCTTTAATTGATATGCTGAACACTCCCTCTTGAAAATTTAAAGGTAGGCACAGATGTGCGACACATTAAATCAAAACATGAACCCCTGCAGAGAGGTGATCTGGTGGCTTTGTTATGCTGTGGGGGCATTTTTCATGGCATTGTTTAAGTGCACTGGTCCCTTAATAGAGAAAAATTACTTCTGATCAGTGCATGTTATTCTGGTTAATCACCTTTATAATATAGAAACATTTTCTGTCCTAATAGGAGGAGCTCTTTTCATAAGGCACGAGAATCACTGAACTGTTTGACAAGACGGAAATGATGTGAATCATATGCATTAGTACTCCAGCAGAGTTCAATGATAGGAGATTTTAGACTGATGTGTCAGACAGTGCTCTCCACCACCTTGATCCAAAGACCAAATGAGGAGATATCTTTAGCAAGAAATAGATTTATTCCTCCGGCTGAGAGTGGGAGATTTAATGTTGAAGTAAACTGAAGCTGTACATTTTGCACAAATATCATCATCCCGATGTCATAAAGTATTGGCTGAGCATAACAGCAGCCACTTGAAGCTTTCGACATGTAAACTAGTGACTCTTCACCTCATGACACTGCATAGATGAAATCATGTATATAATATGTGGAGATACAGAAATTCTTTTATTGCTGCCATATAATCTGCATCATTATACCTGCATTAATAACATTCTTTACAGCATTATTTCATCTAATAATATTTCTCACAGTATTGATACTGCATTACAGTTGTTTATTGAAGATGTCCATTTGAGGATCCTTCCATTATGTTAACTTTTATTACAAGTACGGTTAGGAGTATTTTATACATATTGCATATCTGTGCCTATTTTGAGTTGATGTTCAGTTCATTAAGGGTTTTAAGCTTCACTGGCATGACTGTCCAGGTGATACATGCTGAGGGAAACTAGAACATAGAAGGATAACTGCAATGCATGCTTATAGTACATATAATACATATAATCTAGGAATAGGCCTCAGCAGAGGCCCAAATGTTTCCAGCTTCTTGTTGCAAACCTGTTGCATTTTATTCTACTTGGTAACAGATGAGCAGAGTCAAGAATTAGCCTCAGAGACCCCGAGGGCTTAAGATTATTACCTTGTATGGAAGGTGTTATCAAAATGAGAAGTTCTATGTCTGTTTATAGCTATTAAAGATGTACAAGATGTACGATTAACTGTGACTAAGGTCTGGAACCTATTTTAATCTGTCATTGACGCCATGGGGGGGCGTGTACCCCACTGCTTTATAAGTGTCCACAACATGTATTTTGGTCAGAAGACACATGTTGATGTTTTCTCCAGGCTGTTAATAAACGCAACGTTTGATTGCACTTTTCTGGGGCCTCCGTGGTTTGTGACACTGCTCTGCATTGATCGATTTCGCGACAAATATAATGCTGCATGAACTGAGGAACCATTTACAGCTAACTTCACATCTAGTAACAACATCACCTTGCCTATGTCGATGCTGCTTTTAATTGTCTGGTGCTGTTCAGTGTCCAACAAAACAACTTGCTGTGTTAGCCAGCGTGTATTATACGACTTCATCTGGATGAGTCCCCTTCCAGGTTTAATTACCATCTTTAATTACTTGCCTTAACTGGTGCTGTCACTAGGACTGTTGTTGCCTGCCTGCCATTAACCTATCTGGATATCTGTTCTTGGTCAATCAATCCTCGCGAGGAAAAGAGGAAAATATCCCTTAGCAAAAACATGTTATTAGCAGCTGTTATCCAACCATTTTCAATTATCTTTGCCAATCATCTTCTCATAATAGGCTCTCCAACCACCCACTTTTAGTCTGTCTCCTCATCTTTTACCATTAGTTTCTTATTATTATCCAGCCCGCTCATTCATCTCTATCTTCTGCAATTATGTCTGCAGTTTGACTGTGTTTATGACAATGAAAGATTGATGCTGTCATTATCTTCATCTCCATCATGGTTCTACTCCACTTTCCATCCTCCCATTGGAGGCAGCTGTCATTAGCAGTTCACGTGATTGGGGTCCAAAAGGTTTTAATAATTTTCCATCACAGTTTTTTTTCCCTTTTTTGTCTCTCTCACCCTTGCTGGATGTCTCATTTGTCATTGTTTTTTACCGTTACCCTCCATCAACCTCACTCTGTCTTTCGGTTTCAATCACAGCCGCAAATGGCATGAGTCAGAAACAATAAAAATCAGCCATTCTGTTTATTACAGGTGTCTCATATACCTCCCCTGCCTCTCATGGTCACGGACCATTCTTTCCCCTTTTGTCTCTCTGTATGACCCCCTTCCCTCACCTTTTGTCTCTCCCCTTTGTTTCCAATAATAATGCTTCACTGCAATTTCATTACAAGAGGCCACCATCAACATAAAATCTAAAAGAAATACATTTCTTCATTATATTTAGATTTCAGCTGACAAATTTAGAAGAACCTAATGCATACTTCTGTTACAAAATCCTTCATCCACTTGCACAGCTGTGCCGCTTAATTCTCTTTTTGTTTTTCTTTTACTTTTGCACATTTTTTGTTTTTGCATCTGCATTGAATATCTTCCTGGATATGCTCCTCTTCTTTCACCTAATCTCTTTAGGGATTGCTACAGTGGATCATCTACCTTTTTATGTGCACATGTCCAAACCATCTCAACCTTTTGTGTCTCTTGTGTCTTCAGCCTGAGCTGTCCCTCTTACATACTCATTTCTAATCTTGTCTATCCCACTCTACCCTCCCTGCACTACTGCTTCAACTCTCTTGTGCTCAGTCTTTTATCTTTTGCATGGTTGACCTCAGTTAGTTAAACACGCTGCTTGCCGATCATCACCACTTTTCTCACCCTAACGTGAACAATTCTTTCCTATAGCTTCATGGTATGGTTAGTCAACTTTATCCCTCTGCAGTTGCTATAGCTCTGCACATCACCATTGTTCTTGCATACTTGTACTATTATACTTCTCGATTCTTAAGGCATCCTCTCATTCTCCAGGATCGTGTTAAGCAATCTGGTTAAACAGTCTGCTGCATCTCTCCTAGACATCTCTATACTTCCACAGGTATTTCTACTCTTCATCATCTTCACAGCTGTCCTTTGCTCCGTAATAATCATTCTCATAACTTCAAAATTCATTCTCATAACTTTCCCCTATATGTCCTCCTCTCTCTCTCATTTGTGAGCTCCTCTTTCCATCTTCTTAACATACACACCTTTCATATTTTGTCCTAAAGAACACAAAAAACCTTTAGCAACAACCTAGATCTTTGTGACTATTTTTGTGTCTCCACATCTAACACTGCGACAGCACTGCCAATCTGGAAATAGAAGAAATCATGACCAGCCTTAAGCAAAAAGAAACAAAGTGAAAACACAGAATAACTGAAATAACAATGGGAAAAGAAAATCTCATACACAGTCAAGGATTGGCTAATCTGAAAAGAAGATAAAGGGTTATTTATCGCAAAATTCAAAATTCTCTCCATTTTGATAAATGCAAGCAGAAAGCCCTGCTCTGCAACTGGGCTGTAGCCATGGAAACCCACTATCTATATCCTTTGAAAAGAGATTATTTTTTCACTCCTGCCTTCAGTTAATTGTGTCACTGAACCATTCTGATTACACAAAATGACCAAAGACCTGCTCTTTAAAATGCAGTTGGTACATTTTAAAATTGCAAAAGTATTTTTTATAAATGTCATGTTGGCTATAACATTTAGTGCAGACTGATGTGACCCATCTCAAATCATTAATTTATCAGGACTGAAACTCAGGATTTATTTTTCACCAATCATACTGACTTTTGTAATACAGTTCTTGTTGAAATGTGTATATTTCCTGTGCACATAGATGACTTTGCAAGGAGGCATGATTTTTGACTGTTATTTATCTTATTATGGAAAATGCAGTTTTGTACTTTAGTAGTTCGAGCTATAACGTAACATTCTCTTGGAAGCAGACAAATGTACCAAAAGTGGTTATATCTGAGTTTAAAAAGCACAAACCTTAAAACTAAAGTTACCCAGGCGTTAAAAAAAGAGGAGAGCTATGACAGACATTAGACAGGCCACACTACAAATTCTTTGACAGCCTCTGTAACACATTCATAGTGTTTCGCTGGCATCTTTTAAATGAAAAGTGCCACAAACAGAGTTGGAACAAATGATAAAAAACAGACTAGAAAGATGATATCAGACTGTTGGTTTCTAAAAGTTACAGGAATGTTTGATGCAGTGCTTTTAGTTTAGACATGAGTAAAGTGGTGGGGGATAGGGGGCTCTGAATCCACCTAACCATCTGAGTGTTTCTGACAGGGTATGGTCGCCCTTTAATCATAAGTTTTTTGTGATGTCAATACTTGACACTTTTCTTTTTTCTCAAAGAAAGTGCTTTCCAACAGAACCTCTCAAATGACATCTATAAATAAACACAATATGATCCCCATGTACCACCTTTCTTAGTCTCTACTTTGTACTTTAATGCCTAAAAGAGAGATCGCTCCAAGTTTTGCATTCAAAGTGTGATACAACCAGAAGTAGAGCTAAAGTCCCTAGCAGTCAGAAAACTTTAAAGGAACTTATTCTTTTTAAATCTTTACAGAAAATTATGTTGAATAATGTCGAGGAGACACAAGAAGTCAGTATAAATCAAATAGAGTACTGTGTGCAGTATGTAGATTCTTATTTTTGTCTTTGCCAAGACCACACCAGCAACATTTTGAATAATTCCAAGCTCTGCTTTTGCTGAGTGCAATTTCTTGCTTTAGTACTGTCAGCATGTCTATAATTAGATGAGCCTGGCTCCTGTGGCAAAGGATAATTTCAGAATAAAGTCTCCTGACCTGTAAAAAATGTAGACAGCGCGACTGGATTTACAATCCTTGGACAGTTAGTTTTGCTACATGTTCAATATCACCTTAGAAAAACCTGTATAGTGTAATGTGAACAAATACGGCTATTCTGATACAGTTTTTATGATAAAGCAAGTGGTAGAAGATGCAGATAAAACTGTGCTTTTTGCTGTGGTACAGATTGTTTTATGCTGAGAGCTGGTTCTATAATTTGGCCAATCACATACATATAAATAGGGATGATAAAAAATGGCCAGCAGCTGCCAAAATAATGCTGTCAAATTCAAAAACACCTATAACTACAACCTAATGTTTGTCACTGGATGGTTTTTACATTTCCAACAATGTCACAAAAAACTCTTTAAGTATCACATCATCATATATTTCTGCTTATATTAATGAACTATAGATGCTACTTTTTGAGCAATGCTAAATTTAATGACTCACATAAATATTCTGACATCTCTGGTATCATTTTACACATACATATTGAAGCAGAGACATATGCTGATACTTTAAATTACAATTTACAATTAAGCTGAGCTACTAAGTATGAGTGTGCAATTACAGACACTGAGGTTAACGAGGTAGGCTAAAAGTTTTTTGCTCTGGAAATAAATGCAGCAGCTCTAGTCTCCCCAGAGGACTCAGAACCTGACAACGAGTCACAGAGATAATCACGCCAGATGGGAATTTGCATCCTAAGGAACAACACAAAGTTCACGGATTCAGCAGGGAAGGCAAACTGAAGGATGTTGAGGACATATGGTAACGAGACTGTCAACGACATTTTATAACAGAGGTCAAAAGAACATTCACTGTGGGTGGTTAAAATGTGTTTTTGTTTGTGTTGCCCACTGAACCATTGATATTAATTAATTACTGTTATTACCTTGTTGCTAAAAGCATAATAAATGTGAATTATGCGTATCCTCCCACACAGGACATGACACCTTCACATGCAGGAACATGGTTGGTTTTATATGTACAATTCCCAGACATTGTTGAGCAAAGCTGCATAAAATCTCTCAAGAACAAACCTGACCTTTATTCAAAGAGGCAGGCAGCTTGGCAGGGCTGAAGTGTTGTGTATCCTGTGCTGAGTAGATTAGGCTTTGAGTTGTGGCTCAATTCTAAGGGTAAGCAAACACCAAGGAGTGACCTCCAGAGCTGAAAAACGAAGCCAAATGCACGTGGCAAAGACTGCAGTTCTTCTAGAAGCCACTTGAGGCTGTCTCTAAGAAGGACAATTCGCACATACCCCATGATAAAATGTACAAAATTAAAGGTTTGAAAAGCATAGCCTGGTACAAAAAGCTCTAGAGATAGTTTCCCACTTCATAACAACTCAGAGGAGGGGACTTTCTGGGGTGGCTGTAGCTCAGGTGGCAGAGCAGGTCAGCCACTAATCAGAAGGTCAATGGTTCGATCCCAGATCCTGTTAAAAGGAAGTTTTTCCTCCCTACCACTGCAAAGTGTCTGCTCATCGGGACTTATTCCTTGTAAGGGTTTACCTGTGTGTTTGCTGTTAGTTCCTTTTGGAGTATTTTTAATTTTATGTGACTAGTATTGATTGCTGTGTAGTACAAACCATCCAAGATATGTGTGCTTGAGTGTTGGTGACTAAAAGTCTGGTGTTTAATTACCCCTTTAATTAGCTGACATTTGTCTGTGCATTGCACCTGTACAATTTATGCTTTTTAATTCATTTCAAATCAATTTCTTTTGTATAGCCGTGAACTAAAACAACTGCTGCCTAAAGGCACTTTAAACTTTTAGTAATGTAGGAGTACAAATCACAAAGCTATGACCAGTATTTAATCTTAGCTAATTAACATAACTAGAGAAAACACAGTAAATTTGATGTTTTATCTTCATTTAAATATTTTATTTCATTCATTATGGCAGCTTTGACCAGCTTTGAGTTTGCCTTTCCTTGCTTTCTCACACGAAATATACTTTAATGATGATTCAAATTCAGCAGCATAATGCTAAAAACCAATTTTCTTCACTTAGAGCAGAACGTGTTCCAGCGGGACTACACCTTGGACCACAACAAAGAAAATAAATGCAAATGCAATATTTCAGTTTTTCTAAAAACAACTATTAAAGGTCAAATATTTGAAAAGGAAAGTGTGATGTAAAAATAACCCCAGAAAATAATTCTGCCTCTTTGGATTCGCTGTACATGACAGTCCTAGTGAGTCTGGGCTATCAATCATTGTTTTCAGCAAGTTTAATCAGCTGTCAGGCAGCAGCAAAGGGGGGCTAAAGGAATGTAGATGTGTGGGGATGGAGGATGAAACAGAGACAGAGAGAAAAAAACGACACAGGGAAGGAGAGAGAGAGAGAGCTGCTGGAGGAAATCAAATGAGTAATGTTCAACTCTTAATGTGTGTGACTCTGATATTGTGTCATTTTGTTTGTGTGAGACAGGCAGAAAAAAACAAGGCAAGTGAGAATAAACGTGTCATCTAAATATTGAAGGATTGAAGTGACTGGATGTAGTGATGAATGTTCACTCCAATACTGTTCTGCTAGAGGGTGCCAAATACAAATATACAAATATATATTTTTCTTCTAAGGGCCTAATTCCTGAACCAACTCATGAACTATGCTAAACATCTTAACTCCAAGAAGACATTAGAAAAGATGGTTCAATCACCTCTGTTAGCCTTTTTATTATTAACAGGAATGTGTTGTGTTAGGGATGGGTGAGGTGTCTGCCTAAATATGCATGAAAAATCATTCTTAATGCACAGGAAATATAGTCTTGGATATTATTTTAATACAAATAAGAATGACAGGTTTTAACAGCTACAGCTCCTGAAAGACAACTGGAAACCAGAACCCTGACACAAAACCATAAACGTTTCTGGATTGCATCTTAGTTTTAGAACTGTGACTATCGCAGTTGTGTTACTATCACCTCCGAAGACTCAAGTTAATGAGATGTAGCATAAAAAACGGACAATTGCTAAACCACCCCTGAGTTAAAATAATGCACAGGGTAAGTCTTAGCCTAAATTAAAGTCCATCCTTTAGCTTCCGCTTCCCTTTTTCAGGGCCATGGGGGGGGGGGGGTCGCCAGTCTGCAGCAGGGCTAACACATAGACAGAGACAACCAATGGCACTCACATTCACTCCCGCATTCACACCTATGGGCAATTTAGTGTTTCCAATTAACCTATCCCCACTAACTGGATGTCTTTGGACTGTGGAAGGAAGCCGGGGTACCCAGGGGAACCCACGCAAACATGGGGAGAGCATGCAAACTCCACACCATGTGCCACCATGCCGTGAGATTACCCAAAAGCTAAATGAGCACCCACACATTGGATGAATAGATTTGCATTCCCAAAACATGCGTAATACAACTGCAGACACACAACCACAGAAAGGCCAGTAAGATGTTAATTCTCTGTTCATTTATGCCACAAAACTGTGAGATACACGTCCCATTTCCTGGACCTAATTTACAACTTAATGCCAGAACAATGGCCACTCTGTAAAATGAGTTATTATCACGAGGTAGCACCTGACAAGACATCCTTTGTTCGCAAGAGAAGATGTTCATTTAAAACAGGGGAAATGTTTTACTTCTTATCCCAGATACAAAGCATACTGCAAAGCTGCAACTCCACCGGCTGACCCTGTCACACCACAGCTGTGTTGAGACTCTGCCAAACTCACATTCTTTCAGCTCACACTGACCATCAGCATGACGTGAACCCTTTTCCACCGGCAATGGCATGGCAATTTTCCTTTTCATGTGTCCGTTTCTGTCAGCATCCTGTGAAACCCTTGTATTATCTAGTGTGGGTAATTTTATCACGGATATTCAATCTGTTGGTCTATGTGACAACAACTGCAGGTTCTTAGGTCCCACTGTACCAATCTCCCCTTTGCAATTTTTACTGAATCAGGTCTAATTATACACCGCTGATTTAAGTAAGTAGGATGCTAAAATATTCATAGTTTACTAAGTGAAGTAATGCTTTCAAATAAATTGTTGCTGGGAATTTATAAACAACTGCATCATGACTCCTCCTGCACGCCTCATCAAATGCAACAAAACACAAACAACAAATTTACTTAATAAGTTAAACTAATGCTCTTTTCCCTGTTGTGCAATTGATCAGTTTCTGTTATTAAGAGAATGTTGTACAGTTGAGTTACATTAGTTATTAAAATGATAATGAGTTAGGGTAAAAAGCAGCAGAACTAATGGAGCATCTCATTCAACCCAGAAAAGATAACAAACCAGACTCAGTAATACTTAAATACATCACTTTTCTTACAACCTCTGATTCTGTAAGTGTGTTACTAGCTTATTCGACATGTTGAGGATACAATATACAGCTGAACTGCTATATACGTCACTGAAAATGCGTGTATTAATAGGTTTTGTCCCTGGAACCAAAAATATTTCAAGTACAAGTAAAAATCCAAATATTTAACTAGCAATCCTCTTTGGTGGACTCCTAGGTTTTATTTAGGGATGTATATTCAAAATCATGCCATGACGGTTCTAATTGTGCTTTAATTTGACTGTTTTCTAAAGAATTCTTTAACGTACACACAACATGCTGCAACAAACCACCTCTGACTGTTCATTTAAGGTATCACCGCATGTCGCAAGTTCTTTATTTCTGTGAATGGAAACAATTTCGGAAAACTGCTCAACACAATCAAAAAATTATAATCTGATTTTCTACTATTAGTAAACAGTCATGCTAACGATTGTTTTTGCCAAAACTACAGGAACAGAAATTCTTTTAAAGGTACTTTGTAGCAGATGTGCACCTGTCTGAAACATAAAGCCATAACAAAAGCACTTTAAAAGCATTTGTTTAAAAAAAATGCTCTCTAGCCTTCTGAAACCCTTTCTGAGTCAGATTATGGAATGAAATGCCAGTTTTATTTTGTTATTTATACAATCCGATGTTGATTTTGTAAAATATGGCTCCCATTAAAGTGAAAAAGAATACTAAAGCAGGTGCTTGTGATGGATGAAAGTCACTAGCCCGTGAATGTGCAGTCACTTGGTTTCTCAGGCATGCGCGCTTGTCAGATTCAGTTTTAAAACACCTAAACTTGATGGCGATAGCCAAAACGCTCAGCTTGAGGCTTCACATCGGATCTTCTTTAACCAATAGGTGATGCCAGATAGGCATTGCGCATCTTTTATATACATTCTAGGGGTTGTGGCATAGTTTTGTGTTCATCACTACAATGAATGGAAGTCTTTTATTTACTATTTCAACACTGTCCTCGGGGCAGATGAGTTAATGCAGAAAAACCTGTTTAGATCTAATTTTCTCTGAAATCAATAACTAAAAGAAGTAATAAAGAATTTGGATTTTGATCCAGAAGCATTAATAGCTTTGTTTTCACACCCCAAAATGAAACATGGCAATCTGAAAAAGCCATGTGGCTTAAACGAATGGATTTAAAAATGCTTGATTCATTTTACATCAAACCTTATTTCTATGCATCTTCTGCTTCATACACATCCATCTCTTCCCGTCTTATGCAATGGTCAGCTTCTCCTGTAACCAGTGATCAATACTAATCCCTCACTCTGTCCTAAAAGTTTCCACAAAACTGCAATTTGTCTGACTGCCTCTTCTCCTCTTTCCCACCACCACCTTCCATTTTGTATTTGTCCTATAATTCATTTTTATCTTTCCCTCCATTGGACAACTACTACTTTACGATCTTAAATCTGATAGCACAGACATACTTGACCACTGAGTCATCGCTCTCAAGTCAAAGAACATGGCCTTCCCTTTTCCCTCCACCTTCTCCTTTCGGATTTATGAGTCGTTACACATTGTTTCTGTATTGGATAGCATCGCATTTGTCCAATCACTGGAAAAAATAGGCACACTTAAAGAGCACTTAACAATAATTCTTCTCTGACAGCTGAATAGCTAGGTAGCGGCGAAGAGGTCTATCGCTAAAAAGAATCTCTTTTTTTCTTGTTTTCATCTCCCAGCTCAACCCCCCTACCCCCCGACCCCACCAAACCATTTTCCTTGCATTTCTTTCTGGCTCCTTATAATCCCACTATTTTTACTGTCTTTTACTCTGAAGACACTCTACGAGGAAGGGTTTGATATTAAATTCTCTTTTAAGAAAAGGTAAATTCTATTCAGTCATGCCACCAGAAGTTTAAAATGAGTAATTTCTTTCAAACGGTTTCCTGCAGAGTTCCTATTCAACAGTGTGACTCTTAAAAATCTATAGCTTCCCTCTCCTATCATTCTTTCAAACTTTTATCACCTCCGGTTTCACCTCTTGCTGCTTTCAATTTCACTTCTGTGTCACAAGTTTCTTTGGATCTTGATTATTTGTTACAACACTGTTCAACTTCACAATCTTCTATCACCCTGTCACACATGCTTTTTGTTGTGCCAACACACAGTCAAAAGCTCAAATCATGTCTGGCATTCTTCCTCAGATAAAAGTCTAAATTTCTCCCTGCATCAGAAAAACTTTTTTTTTTAGTCTTCTATCAATCAAAACTCCTGCTGCCATGCAGAGATGCTCTAACACTGCCTCTGTGGTTTTAATCTTTGCACCATGCTGCATTGCTCTGTAATTTGCATTTAGGTGAGTGCTCCTCGACCTAGATGCACCTTCCAACAACACTGAGCACTGCTCTTCCTTTCAAAGTCACCTGTTGTTCACAGCTTTCATCTGTCAAAGACAAGTTCTGCTATATTGGCAGAGACTATACTTCACTGTGTGAACTCCCATCTGGTGATATTAGGTGACTGTTAAGCATTTGGTACATCAACATCTCTAGTAAACATCCCTAAAGTCCAAGATGATATGCTGCTCAGCTGAAAAAAACCCTTTTTAAGATGAAAGGTTATGGGACAACTTTACAGTGAACCTACTGTGCCTTTTCTTATTTTCTGTCCTTTATGTACAATCAATCCACATGAGTCAGAATTTCCTCCTTGAGGCAGCTCTAAATGCTCAGTTTCAGACATTTTTTCTACCCTTGTAGCTGTATGGTGTGAAAGTGAGGTGATATGCTTAATATGATCATCTCAGGCACAGGAGCACAAAGGACCAACCCCCTGCTGTTAAAATAGTCTGTTTGCGAGCAACAGCCAATCAGAAAAAAACTGGTTTAAAGGGAAGTTGGTTTTAATGAGAAAGAAGGAAAAAAAACAACTTTTTTCAGACAGTGGATGAACTAAGGAGCTCAATATAAGATAAATAAAGATTATTTTGCTCGGGGCATCATGTAAAGCTAGAAAACATGGGGACTTTATGTACTTTATGCTTACATGCAGCTATCTGAATCTGTTCTTTGTTGTGCCAAACACATCAGTTGGCTATATACTACTGTATTTAAACCACTGGCTAATCCCCCACTCATTTTAATTCTTAAATAAATTCTGTAATTTTTAAATTATTTATTATTAATCTTTAGCTGTTCCAAAGATTTCTCTTTTCCAATTCAGTTGTTAGTCATCTTTCTAACTAAATTATGAATGTTGTACATGGTGTGCCTTACCAAACTCAAGGTACTGATTAAAATGTGATTATCTGCAACAGCCGAGGTAAGACAAGGCAAGCTTATTTGTTTAGCACTACTGAGACAAAAAGCAATTCAGAGTGCATAGAAAAGAAAAGAAAAAAAATGCATTACAAACCTCGTTCCGATCTCATCAAGCCTCCCAAGAATTCAAGAAAATTGAATTCTGAGGACTCTAACCCCACTTAACAAGAACAGATGGCACAAAAAAAATTATTATCAAGATAAATTAAAACATGTGACATTAGGGGGGGAAAAAACCCCTTAGAATTGCAAAAACAATTTAAAATAGAAAATTGCTTTTTATGAAAACAAATCAGTTTAAAAAGACGAAAATGGTTTAATAAAGGGTTAAACATTGAGATAAAGGGGAAGCTGCTGAAGTCATAGGCCACTTAAAAAAAACGAAAAAAGGTTTAAGTCTTGTTTTAAATGTATATGTATAGTAGCCGCTTTTACTTTTAAGGTCAAGAACACGTCTTTGCCCAGCTATGCAACTTACACTCCAGAAGTCTCATTCAAGCCTGGTGAGATAGTTTACATTTGCTGAATGTTTACTTGTACTATTACCTGTAAAACACACCGTTTTAAAATACATGCTGTGGCTAAACTGTTAGATACACCCTTCACCCGGTTCACCCGGCTGTTGGAGAGCCTTTTTTGTGTCTACATTGATGCTTATAATACTCAGTACTGAGAAATAGCCTAATAATATTTTATGCTTTAATACTGAGGTCAGTGTACTGTGCACTGCAAAAAGTCTAGTGTAATCTTTTTTCTCTTTGTGTATGTAAGGGAGACATTAGAAACACCTCTAAATGTAACGCACCATTTTTCTCTCCCCCTCTCATGTCTCTGGTACCTCTGTGTCTCTGGGCTTTTCCTCCACTCCCCTGCCTTCCTTTTCTTTCCATTAGTCTTGAGTCTTCAGAGAGGCGAGAGGAATAATAAAGGGAAGACGAGGAGGATAGTCCTCCGTCCCGAGGCCCGGTGCCAGCTGCTACTGCTGCAGAGACTATCCATCCAAACACAGGAAGGCGGGGATGACACTGTTTTGGAATTCAGCCCTTGATACAAACTCTGTCGGCAAGGCTGCCTCAGAAGACCCCTGGGCTGCCTGTGTGCTATATGAAGCTCTGTCCCAGTAGTGATAACATAAAGTCACCCAAGCCTACGCTCTGTGAACAATGTTACCATTACAAGCATAGCCATCTCTTATCTGGTATGTACACAGATGGCAGGCAGTCTTCTTATCTTCCCTCCATTTAATGACACATTACTATATGGACTGTAGACTACAATTACGACGACAATATAAGATGAAACATAACAGTTACTTAAAAAGTGATAATGGTGTAAGAGAGGCCGAGATTTCAACTTCAGAGGCAATAATTTAAAGCTACATTCAACCACATAAAACTTCAGCACACTAAACTTCTCCTGCAGTATACTTCATAAAGTTAGTGTATCAGAGTCCGTTAAACCAAGACATGAATCTAGGCCACCTGTAAAGCACAACACATTGGAGATTAAAACATGTGGGCACCTAATACAATGTTACCCTTCAGTGTAAGTATATGCAAATAAAAGGGACACTGCACCAATGCACTTATAGTGTCTAGCAGGCAGATCTGTAGCACTTTTTTCTGGGTCCATAGAGTTTAATATGTTCACTCCATTGAGCTATCTGATCGTGCAAAGCGAAATAAACAGTTTCTCACTTAAATAACCCATCTACTGAGCAACAGGGAAGACAAACAATATCCAATCAATGCTATGGGTGGGACAGCAGCATTGTCAAGCTGTGTAACAGTAGAGGAATATTCTAGACAGCCAGTGCTGGCTTGATTTTAGCAAGTGGAGGCCAAAGAAAGTTGAAGGATGAGATAGAAGCTTTGAGATGTTCAGGTGAAAAGACGGTGGCCTGCACCATCCTTCTAGAAGAATGCAACTGTACAAAAAGAAAAAAAAAAAAGATTTCCAAACAACAGCTCTTGAAGTGTGCTCTGAGGCAGCTCCTTGTCACCTTCATAGTCTCGGGAAGTTATTAGACACACTTTAATCCTCATACTTCTGTTATGGAGCTAAAACAGCATCCTCCCTGTGTTTGGAACCATGCTGATTTACAAATTAGGCACTGCTTTAAAACTGGGCATCTGCCACCTGGGATACTGCTGGAGTCACAGCAACAATGCAGTGATTCCAGCTGAGAAGGAGGTTCTTTTCCCATTCTCTGTGGAATATAAATGACAAAATACATGCTTTAGCAATGTAAATAAATGTTAGACAAGTTATAGCACTCCTATCACTTGGAATTTCTGATCCTTGGGCGCAATACACCTGACAGCAGCTCTGCACAAGTGCAGGTTTATACTAACCAGTTTAACTTTATATCTTTGAAAGTTAAGAAAAAACCTTCTCCTTTTCTTCCACTCTAGAAGATTTAGATTTCTTTTCTTGGATGGCTTCTCTCATTGACTGGCTGTTGCTTCTGACCACTGATACAATATTCTTAAAATTGCCAAATAAAAATATTTAAAGAATAATACAAAATAATACCAAGAAGAAGAAGAAATACACTCATGAACATATAAAAAACCTCACCCAAATTAACATTAAAATTCAGGGAGGTCAATTAGTCTGCATTTTACTAGACAGGGTAGCTTAGGACATGTTGAATAGATGTGGGGAGAGCTGGCTCCAACAATATTGAGAACCACAACTTTAGGAGTAAATGAGGCCTCAGCAATTATCATTCATCTATGACAATGACAAGATAAACAGCAGCCTGACTGTTGTTTGTGTCTGGTTTATCATGATGCATATACTACCAAAAACCTGGGTGTATAATTATGACTAACAAGGAGACAACTAAACATTAATGAAACAATGACTTCCTTTAATTAAAAAGACCTAAATTGGGAACTGGTTTTGCTCACTGGGTTGAGCAGGTGACCTATAATGCAGAGGCCCAAGTTTGAATCCACCATAGGACCATTTACCGAGTGTCTTTCTCCCTGTTTTTCTTCACTGTCTTCTCGCAATAAGGGCTGAAAAGACACCCCCCCCCCTAAAATGTTTAAGTAACTTGGATGATCTTCCATAAATTATAGTTTATTAATCACCTTTAGACAAAGCACAAAGTAAAAGTTGCATTCTTTAACAGAAACTGAACCAACACAGTGTCATGTCAGTTCAATCAAAACTAAACAGATGTGAGACGAGAAAAGAAGCTTTAGATTAGCAGTAGTAATTACAAAGAATGAGCTCTGTGCCAGAAGCAGTGTCAGCCTGTGGGAAAATGCATTCCAACATAAATTTGGAGAGCATAGTTAATCATTTGTGGTTTGGATGAACAGACTGAACAGTGTTTGTTTTGTTTTCAAAGGCCCGTGTCCATGGAACAGAATTAGTCTATAGCAATTTTAGCCTCAGCAACAACTGAAGTAAAATACTGAGACACGCGTCTGGCGTCATTTTGCAAAAGCTTCATCAGAGGAAAAAAAACCCACCACAACAAACATTCCATTTATGTCACTGTTGCAAAGATAAAGACTGAAAGCAACAAGCTTTAAAAAAGATAACAGTGTTGGGGAGATGGGCTGGGGGAGGAGGGGTATCTTTGTGCAAAAGGAGACATACTTTGTTAACGAAATATTAAATGTTATCAGATAAAAGTTTAAGTAAAAGCAAATACACACACACGCACACCACAATATATTTTGTCCGTGGTCAGACTTCAGCTGTGCTATCTTTGAAACCAGTAAGCACCAATGCTCCATATTCAGCTGCAGCACATGATCACCTCTTGACCTGCTCCTTTTTTGCAGCCAAACTCCTTAGACTCATCATTCCCAACAGATGTCCACACAAGAAAAGACTAGGAGCAATGTGTTGACCAAAGACTATGGGATGTTAATAAAACTCAGCAATGACAGAAATAACCATAGCTAGTTAAACTCATCTTATCTCAAAGATTACAATTCACTGACATGATGTTGTGAATACACAAAAAACCCTTTAAAGCCAAGTGTTTCATGTTTGATTCATGACTTTTTCAGAGTTTTTGAGACTCTGTAAAATAAACTGCACAGAACATTTTAAACAATAAATTACAAAAGAAAAATGTCAGATGTAGCAAATATGATTCAAATTAACACAAATATATGCACAAATATATGCAAATAAACTTTTTTTTGGTCAGATGGTTCAATAAACACCTTCAAAAAAAAAAAACTAACTACGATTTTCTGGCAATTATTTCATGGTTCGCACTTTAAAGGGATGAGTGGGTAGCCAAAACACACAACCAATTGCAGGATACAAAGCAATGAGCAGTCTGGGTGAAAGACCCTTAGAAGAAGGAGCTGAATAATATTGAGAACCAACTATAAGCAAACTTAAGACAGGAACATGAGCTATTTAGCTGCAAATGAACTGTCAAAATAAGACAGAGGTTTGTCCAGTAGTAATGTAACTGCAGTTGGTGTCATTCTCTTAAAGGGAATAAAAATAAAAAATATCAAAAAAGAGCCGGCAGGTATAAATATACCTGGGTGGACATGAAAAATCTGTGTCTAGGAAATGCTGACAATAGTAAACACATATCCCCTAAGGCCTCTAATGACACAATACTGGAGTTCATTAAAACCTTACTGTGAGAGAATCTGTTGCCATGACAATAATCTTAAAATCAGTTATGTGAATCAATCACAGTTTTGATCTTGATTTGCAAAATTTCTTTAAAAGAATTTTTTGAAATCCAAAGGTGGGGTTTGACTGATCTCATATGACGCCGCTTACATAAAACATTGTTTAAATAACAACAGCTTTCATGTCCTGCTTACAAAACCACAGGGAAATAATATGCACATCTTAAATTCAAGTCAGGTAGCAGTTTGGAGGGATCAGTCTACAGTTTTAGGGGGAAGTCGATTAACTGGGCCACAGACCTACAAATTTCTTGAAAAGAGAGCTGAAGGGATTCCTTTGCTCCTGCTCACTCTCTCCCTTGGGTGCTTCTTTCACACTGCATAGAGAGATGTGAGGATGAGGAGAGACAAAGAAGATGAGAAGATTTCTGGGAGACAGATGAGATGAAGTGAACGCTTGACAGACATCAGCCCTGGGAACTCCTCCCGTCTGTGCTGCCATACAAAAGAAAGACAGGCAGAAAGAAAAGAAACTTGCTTTCTCTAAACTTGAGGAACACAGCCGGCAGCTTATTCTTTTCAAGTCACATTAACTGGAAAATGCTGGAGAGGGAGGCGTGATAATCTGTGACATGAGCATTTCTGGTGGTGGTGTTCAAGCTGACTAAGATCAGTTTAATTTTACCAGTATTTATTATGGATATGGAGCTATCGCCAAAACAGTATGGAAATGTTAACCTGCATACAAGCTAGTACTCCATGATGAAGATCCAGGAACTTCAAAGCTCAAAACGAGATCATTAACACGGTGAGACACAGGCTGTCGTGGGCTCACAGGTAAAGACGGGACATTTAAAGAAGGTTCAATAATCCTCAGAGAACAAAACCTTCAGATGGCAAATGAGCTGCTTTGACCGATGGTTCTGTCTACCTTCCTATTTGGAACAGGTGTGGGGTAGGGATTGGAGACATAGTAAGTGTGACATATGAACACAAAAGCTGCTTGACTCATTGGTTACACACAAGCACACACACACACACACACTTGAAAAAAATGTAGATCCCAAGAGTGCCATGTAATTTCACATAGAACAGGCCACTGATGAACTGATGTGCAAATTGAAAAATTATCAGTTCATTCAATCACAGACATAATATAGATAAGCAAGGAAATACACTACAGCAATCAATGAGCTGCATTTCACAAGGACTTTTCCAAACCAGTCATAAATTACTTGAGGCACAGCTTCTTATATTGGACAGACTAAACAGTGTCTGTCATAATTCATCACCAAGACTAACTCTAGAATTGCTTTTTTTTTTTTTTAAATATAATTGCAGTGGCATATGGCACTATATTAAATAAAAAAGCTAGATGTTACTATACTATTGGTAGCTGCTCTTGCTCAGGGGGTACCTGGAGGGAAGGCAGGAAATACAAGATTTAAGTGGCTAGATATAGACAGTCTTCATGCTGACAAGAGAAGTTTTCCTCTTTCTTTGATGTATGGCTTTACACAAATATGGTAATAGAGTAACAGAAAATACATGACACATAAACCAATACAGATTTGTGGCCTTGCAAGTCTTTATCAAGTTCTTTATCAACTAAAAACCAAGATATATGCTCATGAATTCCTCCTTTTTCAGCAAAAAGGCCAGAGCCGAGCCAGTTCCACTGAGTTTCATCAAACAAACGCTCAAAATCTGGCACCAGCAAAAAGACCGAGTCCAAAGTTGGGACCACTACCTCTGACGGCTATGGAAATTCTAGGATTTCTGAAACTGATGATTTCTTTTTTCTTATTGAACAGTATACCAACATCTGCTAGTAAAGCTAAAGGGATGATTCTCAAAAGACACCAATGCAGAACCTTCGACGTATCAGGTTCGCAGGAAAATGCTGATAAACTGATATGTTTAATATTTTGAACCACATTCTCTGGCATTAAATCTGATCTAATCTAAGTTTGTTGTCATAGCTTGGAGTCAGGTTTTCTCTGTTCTATCATGGGGATAAAAGAATTGGGTTTTAATATTTGGTGTTTCTGTCCGGTTCCCTTTGCAACAGAGATAACAAATGTGGCCAAAGGTTGGATCTGATATGAGGCGAACAGGAGACCGGTCTAAAAAGATTTAAAGGTAGGTACAAACCTGTTCAAAGAAAAAGCAAATCTATGCATATTGGATGAATTCTAAATTATCTGTTCGCTGAGTTGACAATCTTAACTATTAAATTGGCTCATTAGTGGTAAAACTAAATTCTTGAGAATAAAGTAAAGCTTTGAAATAATGACACGTTGAGAATGACAGTACTGAGTTAAAAGGACTATGGTATTTCATGGTAAAAGAGAAAAAGAAGTAATGTGTGTTTAGGATATTAGGTAATTGATCATTTTTATGGGTTTGAGTCCCTATTGATCATAAGGTTGGACCTGCATCGGTCAAATAGTTCTGGTGGACTTTTGGTTGTTTCAAATTATAATAAAATTACTGTAGAACAGAAGTCTGGGACTTCTAAGAAGTGCACAAGCTCAGAGGTGGAGACCTCTTGCTTTTTACAGACGTGTAAAAAGACCCTCTAGGAGGATTACTCCAGGTGGCACCTGCCAAGACTTGGGGCCTTGGTTTAAAATCGCCAGTGATTGGATCACTTTGCCATTTGGAATGGTATCTGCACTTTTTTGGGCAGCAGAGGTTGGACCTCGGGCGTTGGACACTTTTAAAAATTCAAATACGGTGTTTAGAAATCGGGCCAGGCACAGTTTGGAAATGATACTGGTTAACTGATCACAAAAAGGTTGGACCTTAGGGCTGGACGCTTATTAAATTTGTCAAAATTGGTTAGGTTCTTGTGTTGAGTTTGTCAGGGATCCATCTGTTTGTTGTAAAATTGTAAGACGTCTTTGTAATATAAAATAAGTATTTTTGGCATTTAAAAGAACTTTGCAATTTAACAGTGATTTAAAGGCTGAAAGAATGCTGAGAGTGTGTGTTGAAATGAAAGTGTGCATGTTGTGAAATCCTTTAATCATTGGTGATTCTATAAATATATTGTTGTGAACATCGCTGAACCTGTTGGTGTGTAATGTGAAAATTTATTAGAGGTTTTAATTGTTTTTCTTTCAGTTTGAGGTCGTATGCGCACTTAACAGGGTGCGGTCTACTGCCTCTTTCTGATTCTAAACAGCAGGTTTGATGAAAATAGTCTATCACAAGTATGTTTTGGGTGATTCTAAGTGTGATGAGAGGGACTTTAGCAATAGTTTGAAGGATTTCTAGCCTATGAAAATGCCCAATATGGGGCGAAGAAACCAGGACTAGGTTTTAAAGATGAAACAGGTTAACTCTATAGAGGATGTTTCCAAAGATTGACAAAATAATCTAGGACCTTCTACCAGAAAAGCTAATTGTATCTGTTTGGAGTTTACAGTGAGCACTGAGGGAAGTCAGGTTTTAAACTGGGATTGAAAGAAAATTTAACTGGGTGAAAAGGGGGTGTAGGAAGTAGATTTAGTACATTTCACAGGTGCTGTCTTAGAGTTTGATTTATTTGTTGTGGATAGAAGTAATTATGACAAAATAATAAGGAAACATTGAAAACATACAACCCGTTGAGGGGACAGATAGGGTTGGGCAATTGAAAGGTTTCGTTCTGTTTAGCATAATTACTTATGTTATACCCTAGGCCAGGGGTCGGCAACCCGCGGCTCTTTAGTCTTTATTTTGCGGCTCCGGGTGGTTTGGGAAAATAAATTAGAAGTATTTAGCTGAAGTGGTTAGGCTGCTGCCCCCGCGACCCGGCCTCGGATAAAGCGGATGAAGATGGATGGATGGATGGAGTTGTTTAACTGCCTCAGTGACCTCGCCCCCGGAAATTGGCGGGTCATTCCCCTCATCCGCAGACTCTGCTTCCTCCTCGGAAGACGTGTCAGTGGGATTAAGGAGGTCCTCAAAGTATTCCTTCCACCGCCTGACAATTTTCTCAGTCGACGTCAGCAGCGCTCCGCCGGCACTATACACAGTGCAGGTAGAGCACCGCTTTCCCCTCCTGAGACGCCTGACGGTTTGCCAGAATCTCTTCGAGGCAGTCCGAAAGTCTTTTTCCATGGCCTCTCCGAACTCCTCCCACACCCGAGTTTTTGCTTCAGCCACTGCCCGAGCCGCATTCCGCTTGGCCTGTCGATACCTGTCGGCTGCCTCCGGAGTCCCACAGGCTAACCAAGCCCGATAGGACTCCTTCAGCCTGGTGGCTCCCTTCACCTCTGGTGTCCACCATTTGGTTCGGGGATTACCACCACGGCAGGCACCAACCACCTTGCGGCCGCAGCTCAATGCAGCAGCTTCGGCAATGGAGACGCTGAACATGGTCCATTCGGACTCAATGTCCCCAGTCTCCCTCGGAATGCTGTTGAAGCTCTGCCGGAGGCGTGCGTTGAAGATCTCGCGGACTGGGGCCTCTGCTAGACGTTCCCAGCACACCCTCACTACGCGTTTAGGTGCACGAGGTCTGTCCAGCGTCCTCCCCCGCCACCTGATCCAACTCACCACCACGTGGTGATCAGTTGACAGCTCAGCCCCTCTCTTTACCCGAGTGTCCAGAACATATGGTCGCAGGTCTGGTGATACGATTACAAAATCGATCATCGACCTACGGCCTAGAGTGTCCTGGTGCCACGTGCACTTATGGACACTCTTATGTTCAAACAGGGTGTTCGTTATGGCCAAACTGTGATTAGCACAGAAGTCCAAAAACAAAGCACCGCTCGGGTTCAGATCAGGGAGGCCGTTCCTCCCAATCACGCCCCTCCAGGTCTCGCTGTCGTGACCATTGAAGTCTCCCAGCAGGACAACAGAGTCTCCAGGTGGAGCACCTTCCAGCACCCCCCCCCCCTCCCCCAGGGACTCTAAGAAGGCTGGGTACTCCGAACTGCCACTCGGCGCATAAGCGCAGATGACAGTCAGGACCCGTTCCCCGAACCTAAGGCGCAGGGAACAAACCCTCTCGTCCACCGGGAAAAACCCCAACGTACTGGCAGCAAGCCGAGGAGATATTAGAATACCCACCCCAGCCCGCCACCTCTCACCAGGGGCAACTCCAGACTGAGACAGAGTCCAGCCCCTCTCCAGGAGACTGGTTCCAGAGCCCAAGCCATGCGTAGAGGTGAGCCCGACTATATCTAGCCGGTACCTCTCAACCTCACGCACTAACTCAGGCTCCTTCCCCACCAGAGAGGTGACATTCCATGTCCCTACTGCCAGTCTTGGCAGCCGGGGGTCAGTCCGCCAGGGCTTCCGCTCCTGGCTGCCACCCGGCACACAATGCACCCGACCCCTATGGTGCCTCCTGCGGGTGGTGGGCCTGCAGGAGGATGAGCCCATGTCTCCTCTCCGGGCTGTGCCCGGCCGGGCCCCATGGACTAAGGCCCGGCCACCAGACGCTCGCCCTCGGGCACCCTCCCTGGGCCTGGCTCCAGGGCGGGGCCCCGGTAACCCTATCCCGGGCAGGGTAAACTGTTCCCTTGATATTCTTTTCATAAGGGTCTTCTGAATCGCTCTTTGTCTGGTCCCTCACCCAGGACCAATTTGCCATGGGAGACCCTACCAGGGGGCAAAAGCCCCCAGACAACATAGCCCCTGGGATCCCTGGGACACACAAACCCCTCCACCACGATAAGGTTGCGATTCAAGGAGGAGTGTCACGACGTGACACACACAATATAAATGTTTTGACCACTATGAGTCGGGTTTTCTCTGTTCTATCATGGGGATAAAAGAATCGGGTTTTAATACTTTCCTCCAGCCATATCTAGGTTGTTTTACATGACATCTTCCTTCATTTCCTACTGATGCTGGTTCTTATTAAAAAGTCTTTTATTAGCAAACTATGCAATGGCTTTGTTTGCAACATAAGCAATGCACTATTAAGGCTAGCAATGACTTTTGTTGACCAATAAAAAGTTTAAATAAAAAGCTTTAATCACAATTAAAAGTCTTACTGGAGATTTGATCAATACCTCTAACTTACCATCAACTCAACTTGTAATGCTCTTTTGTTTTGTGTTGGCAACAAAATGCAAATACTGGGTTAAGATTTTAAGATTTCAGTTTTAATCTGTTTTGATCTTTCAGGATTTGTTCATGAATGCAGATAAAAGTCAAATCACTCCAAGCCAATTGCTGTCCAATGATTTGCCAACCCCATTTTATTATGTACATCAAATCTTAACCTGGTTCCTTTACTGAACCAATTTAAGAGATTTTCTCTCACATAGGCAAGCATACACTTGGTAGGCTACACCTTGGTCATCTGCAAATCAAATATTTAAGCTGTATAATAGTGCTTCTGAACACATTATTCTTCATTGGAAACTAGTGCATTTGTTACCAATCCCATCTGTTCTCTATCTACCAGGACTGTCACCAAAGCTTTCCTCCCAGGAAAACAAAACAGCAGTCTGACACCTCAATGCCGTGTGTCTACTTATTTATTCTGTGAACACGGCCTGTGAGTGTCTTGTGCAATTGAGCAATCCCCGTTTGTGAGTAATGCATTTGGAGAGGGGCAGAATGAGAACGAAGAGTAACCTTATTTGAGGCTATATCAACAGCATAACCTCTGTGCTAACCCAGTTCGAAGTCCCTGTGGAAAAAACAAGATACAAGAGACTGATTCATTAAAATACGTGGATAGGATTTAAGAAGAGTACGGAACCCATGCAGAAAATGAAAAAAGAAAAGAATTTCATCCAATAATAAACTGTTTTCATGCTAAAGGTATGATGTAGAGAGGAGAAGAGAAGAGAACCCAGTTAGGTTTGTGATGCTGTGTTAAAACTATGTCTGCTCCCTAGGTATATAGATTAACCTATTTGAAGCTTTTCCTGATGAGTTAATTAGACATGATTGGAAAAGGCTTCTGAGTCCTGCCACTGCAGATTTTTAATGATATGATGAAGATCATCGGCTGCAGCCTTAGAATAGGGTGTGTGAGCAGAGGAGTGATCTATAATTATATTATTTGGCTGAGCCCAAGTTCTAAAGTACCCTCGGCTCAAAGCAAAGCAAAGCTTTTGACTGCTGTGAAAGATAATCTACTGTTTGGGCAGTGATTTCATCAAGACGGCAGTATGCTTTTTGCGTTGTTTTCTCCTCATCGTGCTTTCGTAGTCTGGTCTTGGCAGCTGAAAACTGTCCACATTTTAATGGTATATAATGATGCTTTTAGTCTACATCTTTCCTTGAAACCTTCATAAAATCCATCAGAGGGTAACCATTTCAGTTGGCTCCAGTCTACTTTTAAAAAGCCAAGAAAGAGGGAGAATGAGAGAGAGATGTAGAGGATGAGAGGGGACACTTGAGAGATTGTAAGAATCTGCCAATCTTATGAAGCTGTACTTTTTAAAGCCTAAGAGTGGAACAGATGCAAGGATGACACAAGCTGATGATGCATCTCTGCCATCATGTGCTTTATTCCCTTCACCGTCGCAACATCATACACCACACACTCTCACAGTATGACATACCTTAATGGCGTACAGCATGACACAGATTGAGACCTAGATTTTATTAGACCCGTCTCACACAGTGTGACATGCCGTCAACCTTCACTTACTTGAAGCACAGAGTTTGATGTCAGCTCTGGTCCCTTATATTATGAACACGTAATGTGATCTACGTCTATCTAAATTTTTATAATTATATTCTATGTGGCTTTAAGCACAAGTAAATACTGTGAGATGTAGCAGAAAAATCTTTTAACAACTTTATTGATTCATTTTTATTATTGTTAACTTGATTAATTCTTTATTTGTGCAGGACAAGTGCAGCAAAAAAAAAAAAAAATGATGCCAAAGGCGTAGCTCTACTCTATGTGTACATAGTCACAGCTTATTTCCAATGATAAATAGTTGGTGACAATTGAGACATTTTGCTGTCAATTTGATGGTAGCAACATGTCTCAAAGAAGTTGGGAGAGAGCTATGTTTACCACTGTTTAACATCCCCTCTTCTTTTTACAATAGTTTGGCAATGGAGGAGACCAGCTGCTAGACTTTTAGGAGAGGAATGTTGAAATTTCAAATGGTGAGAGGTGAGGACTTCAAACAGGCCATTTCAACACCTGGACTGATGTAAAATCTGCAATATGCAGCATGCATATTTTAGCACTGTCTTGCTAAAATATGCAAGGCCTTTCCCCGGTTCCTGTATATACTTTTCAACACCAATGGTGCCTTTCTAAATGTGCAAGCTACCATTTCCATAGCTACCCTAAGGGATGCAGACTTCTGAAATGAGATGTCCCTCACCTCTTTAGTCCAGAGGATGTTGCATCCGTGTTTCCAAGAAAGAATTTTAAATTTTGATTTATCTCAGCACAGAACAGGTTTCCACTTTGCCTCAGTCCATTTTAAATGAGCTTTGGCCTAGGGAAGATGATAGTATTTCTGGACCATGTTCACATATGACTTCTGCTTTGCATTCTCGAGCTTCAACCTACATTTGTGAATGGCACAGCAAACTGTGCAGTGAATTCCAAGACAAAATCTTGCCTTTTCATGCCTTTTTAATGCAGTACTTCCTGGGGGCCCAAAGATGACAGGTATCCATTATTGATTTTTAAGGACAGAGATTTCTCCATAGTCCCCAAATCTTTTTAATTATATTATTTACTGTAGATAACGAGATATTAAACAGTTTTTGGATTTTTACACTGAGAACAATTTCATTATTCTGAAATTGTTTCACAATTTATAGTTCTGCCAATCTTTACCTTCAAATCAAATCAAATCACTTTTTATTGTCACATCACATGTGCAGGCACACTGGCACAGCACATGCGAGTGAAATTCTTGTGTGCGAGCCCCACAAGCAACAGAGATGTGCAAACACAACAACACAAACGAGCAAAATACAAGAATGGCCAACCTGAAACTAATAAATATATGTACAATATATAATAGTGTATGCATTTCTGGATGTGTATACTAAATATTTTCCTACGTGTGTGTGTGTGTGTGTGTGTGTGTGTGTGTGTGTGTGTATACACATTTTTACAAATTAAATAGTAAAAAAATAAAATAAAATAATAATAATAATAATAAAATATATAAAATATACAGAGTTGAATATGTGCAAAACAAGTGGCATTTATATACAGTGTGGGGTGCATAATGTTGAAGTTCCAGTAGTGAAGCTGAGGTGTCTATGACGTGTTCAGCAGTCTGATGGCCTGATGGAAAAAGCTGTCTCTCAGTCTGCTGGTACGGGACCGGATGCTGCAGAACCTCCTTCCTGATGGAAGCAGTCTGAACAGTTTATGGCTGGGGTGACTGGAGTCCTTGATGATCCTCCCCGCTTTCCTCAGGCACCGCTTCCTGTAGATGTCTTGGAGGGAGGGAAGCTCACCTCCAATTATCCGTTCAGAGCACCGCACTACTCGCTGGAGAGCTTTGCAGTTGTAGGCGGTGCTGTTGCCATACCAGGTGGTGATGCATCCAGTGAGGATGCTCTCAATGGCACAGTGATAGAAGGTCCTGAGGATGCGGGGGCTCATGCCGAATCTTTTCAGTCTCCTGAGAAAGAAGAGGCGCTGCTGCGCCTTCTTCACTGTTTTGTTTGTGTGTACTGACCACGTAAGATCCTCAGCCAGGTGTACGCCAAGGAACCGGAAGCTGCTCACTCTCTCCACAGCAGCGCCGTTGATGGTGATGGGGGTGTGTACTTCTCTGCACCTCCGGAAGTCCACTATCAACTCCTTTGTCTTTGCGACGTTGAGGGTGAGATGGTTGTCTTGACACCAGTGGGTCAGGGCGCTGACCTCCTCCCTGTAAGCTGTCTCATCACCGTTGGTGATAAGACCCACCACTGTAGTGTCGTCCGCAAACTTCACAATGATGTTGGAGCTGTTAGTGGCTGTGCAGTCGTAGGTAAGAAGTTCTTTTCATACTAAATGATGTTACCAACCTGTTACCAATAAACTGAATTAGCTGCAAAATTTCCTATGTTTATTTTTTACTACTCTTACTTTTCCAGCCATTTATTGCCCCCAAATTATTTTTATAAATGTGTTGCTGTGATCAATTCCAAATAAGCTATTTTTTAAATGGTACATTTTCTCAGTTTAAACATTTGATCATATCAAATGTTTAAAAAGTGGGGCAGTTTTGGGCTTAATGCAATTTAACTGTGACATTGATTTGACTTAGATAGTAATTAAATGGAGCGAAGACCATTATTATCCTTCTCTGACCTTCAGTGATGATTATGTGTACTTTTGTCAGCAGTTACACAAAACATTGATTAGTAACTAGACAAACAGAGTGGAAACAAATGGACTGACACAGGCTGTGTTATCTCATTGGATGGTCTAAGCAGCTATGTGATTTCTATTGGAGAAATAATTAGAGACAAACCGCAATACCAGACAACCCTTGATGATTTGCCAAACAAAGATTAACACTAAAGTGAGAGTCGATTGATTTCCAGTAATATATATAAATACAGTAAGAGTGCAGTACCCTGCAAAGTTTAAGACCATCTTTGCTTTTATACTCAGTAGGGCTTTTTTTACACAGTTAATTCATTTAACTGTGTAAATAAAGGAATTAAGCATGTGTGATAAAGTTAAGTGGTTTACAGTGATTGGATAGAGTAAGTGTACACATGTGTATGGCAGAGAGAAAGAAATACAGTTACTGTAAGTAGTTTAAGATGATGGGATTATCTGTGTGAATTTATCCGCATGCATGAATGTGTGTATGTGCATGTGCATGTGTCTGTGTCTGTAGGTGTGTGTGTGTGTGTGTGTAAACATCTATGCTTTCAACATCAACAATGTAGTTTCAGAACCTGGAGAACTTTCACTTTACCCCCCACCATCACCTGAAATTAGCCTGATGCAAAAGGATGTGTTTCATATAGGCACATAAACTGAAGTTCACCAGAGGCCATTAGCTTGAAGGTGGTGTTTGAACTGAACACAGATCCTACAGTTTTTTAGCCTCATTAAGCACTAAATTTGCTGACACAGACAGATTTCTACCAGCACACTGCCTTAAGAAATCTTTGATGATGATGTTTTGCGGTTTAAAATTTGTTCATCTTAAAACCTTGAATTATTTGTTGGTAAACAGAAATATTCCACTCAGAGGATGGATAGGAAATCATCAGTCAACTACTAGGTGATCAAATTCATTAAAAAGTGTTGACTGAAAGAGGAGCTTTTTGTGTTTTAAAGAATGAGGCTCATTTTACTTTATTTCTAGTCATTTCCGAGCACAGCAGCAGGGAACCAGGTGAGACAAAAAAAAAGATGAAACTCAGGCTTTTTCATGAAAACAGAGTACTCTAAACCACAAAGCTTGGAAGAACAATTCCAAATGGTGTTTGCTTCCAAAATGCTCCGGTGGAAACATTAATTAGCAGAAAGATGCAAATGAACATTAAAAAGGTGGATCTTATGCAACCTCAAATCAGAATATGCAGCCTGTTAAAGACTGAGTTCCTGTGTCTAATATTTACTTATAATAATATCTGTTATTAACCTCTGTCTCTCTTCCACAGCATGTCTTTTATCCTGTCTTCCTTCTCTCACCCCAACCGGTCGCAGCAGATGGCCGCCCCTCCCTGAGCCTGGTTCTGCCGGAGGTTTCTTCCTGTTAAAAGGGAGTTTTTCCTTCCCACTGTTGCCAAAGTGCTTGCTCATAGGGGGTCATATGATTGTTGTGTTTTTCTCTGTATCTATGAAGTGCCTTGAGGCGACTTATGTTGTGATTTGGCGCTATATAAATAAAATTGAATTGAATTGAATTACTTTAGGTTAGTAGAGCTTATGAGTATTTTATTTTCCTTTTCTATACACTCCTGATGGAAGAGAAAGCCATTGAAAACCTAAAAAAAAGTGCCACTTGTGAAAAATTCATAATCAAGTCTAAACACTAATAAAATACTATACTGTGTTTTGAAAAAAAAAAAGTTAAAAAAAATACAGTTACCCAAATTTTTGGTCATAACGCACAACTAAAAACTATAAAATAATACTATTAAAAATACCGGCAACCATCAGAACTACCTCTTAGCTCCCTAGTAGAGACACCTATAGTATCAATTTCAAAATCTTACCTCGTCTTGTCCTCAAGTTATCACATTCACAAAGTTTTCAGAAAACGTCCTCTGAACTCATCTAAGATTTTTAGTAGATGCACTCATGGTATCAATTTGAAGCTCCTACTTCTCCTCCTATGTCTCCTCACATTCATAAACATGGGTGCCCACGTGGCCCGCCAGCCCTGACAACAATACCCCATCAGCCTTTTATGCCTGACGGGTAATAAAAAACAAAACTTAAAAAAATCTTACTATAAATCCATCCGGGTACTCCGGCTTCCTCCCACCGTCCAAAGACATGCAGCTTGTGGGGATAGGTTAATTGGATAATCCAAATTGTTACTAGGTGTGAATGTGCGAATTAATGTGAGTGCGAATGGTTGTCTGTCCCTGTGTGTTGGCCCTGCGACAGACTGGCGACCTGTCCAGGGTGTACCCCGCCTCTCGCCCTATGACAGCTGGGATAGGCTCCAGCACCCCCCGCGACCCTGAAAAGGACAAGCGGAAGCGAATGGATGGATGGATAAATCCATCAACTATTGTTTGTAAGTGAATCCCTTTTATTATGTACTTAACACATTAACAGTACTTTTAGCAATGACACTGTCGGTGCTGATGTGGCTGGCTGGTCACAGACCCTGAGATGGCATTCAGCAGAAGGGATTTACATTTCAAATCTGTTCTTGTTATTCTGAGAATGTAGTGATGAGGAGGGAGAGAGGGCAAGTGTGTGTGTTAACACATGGTTTAAAGGTAACAATCCTATTAGCAACTTCCTTGCTGTACACTTAAGTTTACCAGCTTAAGTGTACAGATCTCATGATCCTTGGGTAAAAACTGCACTTGTATCTTTACTTAGTTTGGAAGCGCTGCAGACTTGATCTCATTTGTAAACAGTCTGTGACTGCATTAACTAGTAGTAACTAGTCCAATAACTTGGCATAACTACTACTATAACTTGACCATTAGTGAAGCCTTTTTTGTATGGTGCACTCCATTACTCTGGTTCTAAAGTCTGTACATAATAACAATTCAATTCAATTTTATTTATATAGCGCCAAATCACAACAAAAGTCGCCTCAAGGCGCTTCATAACAACAAACCAGTGTTTGCTCTGACTGAATACATTTTCTCTGGATAGGTTGTGATGAAACACTGCAAATGGTAAAGTAACAAGTGACACATCAAGAAGGTTTTAAGTAACAATTATTTTCATTACGTGGCACTTTGTTGGATCTCCAAGGTCACTGGGGCTTTTTCATGTTTTGTGGTGTGACATGTTTACATGTAGACCCTTTCAAATTTTATTACCACTGACACATTAAAAGCTTTGCATTGTAATAGTGGTTATTTTATTCACTTGTCAAAGGTTGTATTAACTGCATGATAGGCTTTGTGTAGATAAAGTATTGTAGCATGTACAGAACTAAAGATTAAAAGAACTACTCACAGCTTTCATTTGAAGTAAATCATTTTAAAATACAAAGTCTGCTAGTCTGTTGCACCACATGACAGATGAAAAATGTGCCTCAAATGCAAAAATGCAATTACCAAGTACCGTGTTTTCATAGTATATGGACTTATCCCAATTCTAGGGATACATTTACTGTGCTTGCATATAAAAAATCTTTAAATATTAAATATAACTAAATATTTATAAGTCTGCTATGTACATCGGTTGTTTAGGTCTTGTTTTTTTGTGTAGCTATTTTGCTGATTGATACAGTTCTGTAAGCTTTTTTTAAACTGCACAGCCAATGATAGCACTTTAAACTTCTGCAAGCTTTCAAAGAATCTGAGGCAACAGATAGAAAGGAAAACCTTTTTACTGGTTACTCAGCTACAAACACTGCAATACTGTTAGACTCAAAAGTCAGTGAAATTCAACATCACTGTTACTAAATGATACAAAAAATTAAAAGTTTAATTAAGACATCCAAAGTGAACTACATGTTTTTATACTTTTTGTGTGCCTTTGAAGAAATACAATATAAAATTACACATGTCAAACATTTTTAACATATGGTTTCTATTAGTGTCCAATGACCCTCCAAACGACCTCAGACTCTACTGTGCCCAGTTACTGGTATTCACTGGTGTGTGGCCAAGGATACTGTCCAGTAAACTTCTTTTAGTTCTTTTTGATATTTGTTATTGTGTGTGTACACTTCATGCAGTTGAGAGCTAACTAATGCCATTTTTTTTTTTTTTTTTTTTTTTGCCCTGGGCTTTATTTTGCCTTGTTTGGTTCCATTTTTACCCCAATCAGTTCTTCATTCTGCTAATGTAAAAGTATTTCTATAATGTTATATGTTATAAGTAATGTGTTACTGTGTACGAGGTTGTGATGGGATGAGGTTGTGGCTCAGCTGCAGCGGGAAAGGTGGAGTGAAGGTTTCATAGGGCTGTGCCAGGGAGATGCTGGCTGGCACAGCTGGTGAATATTTTCTAATTCTGCCTCTCTTATTTATGCAGTACTGTGTGTGGGGACCAAGGAAGAGCAGAATGGTGAACAGCTGGCAACACTGCTGGAGTTACACTGGGTAACGTCTGAAAAGTCCCATTGTACAGTGAGAAAAGTATTAAAAGAGTGAGTGGGTGTTGGGACACTCCTGTGGCCCGAATGTGCAAGTTTTGTATTTTTAATACTATTGTTTTACCAATTACTGTAAATTACCCCACAAAGGGGTTTCTAAGAACTTTTAGAATTCCTAGTTTCTACATTAACAAGCAGAGACTTCTTCAAAGATGTTTAAAATTATGAAAGACTTCATACATGTCTTTTAAAACAAGGGAAAAAATGGGAATTTAACAATCATGCCCAATGCACAGGAGCCACATGGTGTGCGGTAACTCATACATTCATTATTAAAAACACCAATTTAAAACAAAAAAAGCTTAAAAATTGTATCCTAAAAGAATATATAAGATGCAAGCGGGGGGTTTAGATTTATCTCGTAATATAGGAAAAAAGTTAATAAAAAAGTGGTGTCGGCAGGGTGTGGCTGAGGTTTTATGTTTCTCTGTAGTAGTGTAGTGTTCAGATACCAATGCCACTGTTAGCTTTAGGTTTTAATGCTCTGAGTGACTATCTCCGGACACCTCTGTTTAAC
Organism: Diplotaxodon limnothrissa; assembly: GCF_057381915.1. NCBI lineage: Eukaryota > Metazoa > Chordata > Actinopteri > Cichliformes > Cichlidae > Diplotaxodon > Diplotaxodon limnothrissa. The sequence continues at coordinate 61,813,371 of NC_140602.1, forward strand.
AGTTAATTGGTTACACAATAAGAGGCCAGCCTGTAACTTTTTCACCTCTCACCACAGATTGAAAGGCTACATCCCAGCTTATACTTAAGCCCTATGTGTTCTTAGAAGACAAAGTCTTGTTGTGCTCCAATGGGCACAGTGTTTGCTGCTAAAAAAAGAACAGCGTTAAGAGTTTTTTTTTTCTTTCTGCTTTTTTCCCTGATTGAAATCTATTATTATACATATTTTTATGTTGGAAATGTGAATGAAAATTTCTGTTCACTGCTATCAATTGTTATTACTATAATTATCCATATTATTATTAGTAGTAGTAGCAGTATATTCAGGTTATTCAAGTTTAAAACTACCAGTCCTGTAGACACTTCCACATAAGAAGTTGGGCAAAATAAATAAATAAATACCAAAATAAGACAGAATAATATAAATTTTCATCTTAAGATTTTAACATGACCCGGAATGGCTTTATGCCAACATTGCATTAAGTCAAAACTTAGTAAGTTGCACCTGTAAGTAGGGTTGTCATGATACTGAAATTTCAAACATAATACTGACACCAAGGAAAATACCCGTTACTCAATGCCATTTTTGATGCCACAGGGAAAAGAAATTACAAACAATAAAGAGGCATTAAAAAAGAAAAGAAAAACACCAGAGCAATACAAAAAATAATATAAATTTATATCATATAATTAAAAACTAATAGGACAAATATTTTAAGTTTCTCGTAGGTAGCAAAGAAAATAAAAAAAACTCACACCAGGCAGTGTTTGGTTTCTTTGTAACAACAATGATTTAAGACGTCTGAGGTAGAGCAGTGCTTTAGTGATTTGGCTCCATGTTTTCACTGCTGATCAAACAGAGTCTGTAGTGCACGTTTCCACTGTTTCTGTCTAGCTGCTGCTAAACTTTTCTTACTTTAACAGAAAGCTAATTTGTCTATTAGACAACTGATTATAGTTGTCTGAATGATGGCACTGTTGGTACTTTTACAAATGACTATTAATTCAATACAATTTTTTTGTATCAGAGTATCAATTTTTTTTGACAAATCTAGTTGCAGGACACTTTTTTTTAAACTATACTATAAAAAAAGCAATAGAGCTGTCAAATTTTCAGATTCAGCTCTACAATATGAAACATTTGAAAAGCTTATTTTAGACTCCAGACAATCAGTTACAGACATTTCCTTCCATTTTCTCAGTTTCATATACTGAACATATAAAAAGGTAATCATAAAAGCACATTAATCAATAATCCTTAACTGCAGTCATGTTCAAATAAAACTGAATAAAAAACCTCCACAAACTCACGTGTTTCTTTGTAAACTACTGGTGCAACTTTCTTACACAACCAACCAGCTTCAACTATTACATACCAAAGCCACATGATATCTGACAGAGAATCTCCTGTTTCAATCTTCACTTCCTTTTCTGAGTAGGTAAAACTGTCTGTCATCTACTCTATCCTTCGCAGCGCTCCGACTGCGGTCGTCTCTTAGCAACGCCACCGGGCAAATCAATGAAGGGGAAAAGAGAGAGCCATAGAGATGAATGAGGGGTTGAGAGGACAGAAGGGGAGGTGGAGAAATGTGGACAAGGGCAAAAGGGGGTGTCAAGTGCATAAAGAAACGGAGAAGAGGAGGTGGAGTGGACATGTAGGGAAGGAGGAGATGTAGGTGGACTGGAGGAAAATAAAGGGAAGGGAAAGAGAAAGGGAAGATAGGATGAAGATAGAGGAAAAGATGCTTGAATGTCAAGCTGTACTGAAAGGCACTCTATTAAATGTCATTGTGTATCATAAAGTAGAGCAAATGTTGAACAATACTAACATGCGTTGCCTACACCCTGAGTGTATTTCTTGGAAAATTCAGAGTGCAGTTATTTAAAAAAAAAAAAAAAAAAGGTTGCCTGCCCTGGGTATTTCCTGAATATGATCTTCATGATATAATGTAGCATATCTGACTGCAACTTTTCTCCTGGTATTGTAATAAAGTTCAACTCAAAGGAAATCAAAGCTTGAGTCAGCCAAAGTGTACGCCTATTGTTTTACTCAACTGATTCCCATCAGGCCGGTAAAAACAAACAAACAAACAAACAAAAAACCAACAACAAAAGATGAAACACTGTCAGGCAGGTCAGCAGCTACAATGAATCTCCTGCCGGGCACAGAGAAATGCAAATAGCCGATGGCCTCCGACATCAGCATCTGACACTCGATGGGAATGATGCCACAGCAAAATGAATGTTTAATCAATCTGTGATCATGTAGCTGAATGCAAATGTTGTTTTCCGAGGCTCACCTTGTTGTGCCAGTTGTTTATCTTGGTGAAATCAACAATCGGTCCTTTTCAGGCTTTCTCGCTGCTCCTGCTTTCCGTTATTTCTTGTCGCTCGTAGCATGCAGTCACGTTGTCTGAATCTAAATGTGTCCCTCACACACTCTCTGGCTAAAAGCCAAAACAAGCAACTGAATTAGACAGAGAAGGCTGAAACAAAGAAAAAAAAGAAAGAAAAAGAAAAAAAAGATTAGCGGTTTATGCTTAGCTTTGCAGAAGCAACCAGATGTTGACACAGTCTTTGGTTTGGGTGGCTAATACCTGCTAACCAGCTCGCTGAATAAAAATGAGTGATGACACAGTGTCCAATACGAAGAAGAGACGGCGGACCGCTCTCCAGGACGGCCCTCAACGACGGAGGCAGGAGGAGCAGGAGGCGGTGTCGGGTTCTGTCTTCCTGGGAGGGACGGTCCCGTAGACCCCGGCGGCAACCGCTGTTACGCTAACCAGCATAAATCTACAACTTCCTGTTCCAGCTTTTCACAATTAAACACTGCGTTGGATTTTAAGGGATTATTTGGGGGATTAGCGCACATTACGGGGACTAGCTGACTTTAAGTAAAACATACATGAAAACAAATTAAAATAAAAGGTATGGAAACGTTTCTTTTAGGTTTAAGACTAGATAAAGGGTTTAGTGAGTTCCCAGGGAAGCAAAATATTTAAAAGCTGTATTATTTTTCATGAACTTCACTTTATTTATTTATTTTTTGTTTTGTTTTGCTTTTTATGCATTTTATTTTGACTCATAAATTAAGATCAAAAACATGAAAGCTTGCTTCCGCCATTGATAAAAACCTTTTTAAAAATACATTATTTATTTGTGTCTATAACTCAAAATTTCATGTTATTATCTCAAAAGTTGGGCTTTTCTCCATTTCATTTTAAGTTAGTTAGACAAAACTTTGGATGGGTGGTTAAGAAAAGAAGAAGCTGTTTTTATTTGATTTGATTTTTTCAGAAACAAGTTTGCAAAATAATTGCATGTTTATGTCCTCATGTTCTTTTTCTCTTACTATCTCATATACCATTTCTTACTTTATTTGTATTGAATTTACTAATTTTACCATTAGGACCACCCCACCTACTAATCCCACTTTTCCCCTTGAAGAGAGATTCCCGTTTTCTACGCACAAGGGATATGAAGCACATCTTATCAAGGGCTAAATATAGCTCGATTGCATCTCAAGTGTTCCAGACAAGTAAATAAAAACAGCTCTGTGTCACGTGAACCATAAGATTTTTTTAAAATGCTGTTCCTAAGTGAAAAACAATGTTGCCACACAACAGAAAGTATTGTTTCTACAAAATGGAAGAACAGCCCAAATAGTCTTTCTAAAAAGACTTTGAACTTAGATCAGCAAACCTGGGTTTGCAGCATAGATTTATTAATTACTTCACTGTAGTTGTCACATGCTGAGCCATCCAATGAGACAAATTAGACCTTTTGTGGGTCGCGTCTGTCCCCTGGGCCCTTTGTTTGACACCCCTGTTACCCTACCTCCCATAAATCACGTTGTTCTATAAGTAGCTTATATACGCTGCGCTTTCCATGTCCAGTGAAGTTTTCATAACTGACCCCTTATTTCTTGTAGGTCCCTCCTGAGAACTGTCAACAACAACAAAAAACGTTAGTACCCAGGGATGAAAATGTTGTGTATCAAAAAGAAACCTAACGGGCAGATGATATAGGTAGATATTTCCTCTGTTTTTATAGGTAGTAGCAGCATAGGATTTCATTGTAACATTGAAATGTTTACTTTAAAGTTTGAAGGTAGCTCAATCAAATGTAAGATGTCATTCTCACAAAAAAACAATAATATGCTTTACTATTTTTTCCAATTTTTTTCTAAAATAGCACATTTGGAAATTTGTGCATGGTGGTCTGATATATTTGTTAAGCAATATATAACAAAAATGCGATTGTTTGGTGTTCTTGCATTCCCAATAACACACACACACACACACACACACACACACACACACACACACACACACACACACACCTATCTATCTATCTATCACAATCACACCACCACCAGGTTGAGTCCAGCACTTCTACAATAAAAGACTGCATTTTTTTCAACCCCTATAATGTCATGCCTGAACAGTGGTGGCTTTAAGTGATGTATCAACTCAAACATGCATCCACAGTCTATGTTATATAAGTACGATCATCGGTGGTGACGGTTGGCGCCGCTTTGGAAGCAGAAACAGTTGACTTGAAATCCTTTAGTGTCTCCTTGTGGCGGGACTCTTATACTGCACTGTAAAATGTAGAGCAATGTCAAGTGTATGCTAGAAAGTGATACATTAACATTTCTGGGGTCACCATGAAGAGCTCACTTCCTTTCTTGCTCAGTGTGTAAAATGTGGTACTTAATGGATTGAAAAGAAAAAAGATGACACCCTTGTAGTTCACACAAGTGGCGATGAGTTATAATTTGTAAGGTTTGAGCCATCATAAATTTTAAAACAGGAAAGTATACTATTTATACTATTTATACACACACACACACACACACACACACACACACACACACACACACACACACACACACACACACACACACACATTAAGTCAAAGCTAATATAGCTGCTCATATATAGCTACTTATAATTTGAAGAACTACCTACACCAATGAGTAGACTTCCCAGAATGGAAACAGCACTCTTTGTGAGGTTGGAGAAAACACTCAAGTTGTTAAGAACTCTGACTGAGAAGAATCCGCCTGTGTACAGCAGCAGGCTGCCTTCCTAGAATTTGGATATCCCCCGTGCGCTCGTCTCTGCATTATGTGCATTACCTCTCTTGGAAAATTAAAACCACAGCAGCTTTTTATAGTTTTCTTCATTCACTATCAGCTTACACCAAAAGTCTACTCTGAAGAAGATTATTCAAAACATGCAACACAGTCACCAATCCCAGCAAATCCACCCCTAAGTCAGACTGTACAATACAGAAAATAAAAGAGCTACAGCTCAGACTCTACAGGCTTCAGTTAGCATGTTAAATGTGAAAGTTCAGTTAGAAAAAGACTGAACAAAAACGGCCTGAGTTTAGCAATTAACCAAAGTGACAAACATTGCTCTAAATAATACTCCCCTAATCCAAGTAGTCACCCAAACCTGGACGTGGATTTAGAGGCCTGAGGGCCATCTCACACGTTTATTCAGAAAAAAACAAGTTTCAATTAAAATTAAAAAAATCAAAATCTTGTGGACGTATGCCTTTTACATGTTGGTAAAATGTTTAGGATGAGATGGAGATATAACACTCATGCACCCTGAAAATTATGAAGGTCTAAACATGTATCAAAGGGACTCACTGAACATCAGTGGATTTCTATGGGGCAAACGTACTTAAACAAGCCACTGTGACCATTGAGGCAGAGCAGAATGAATGATAAAATAAAATACTATATACAGTAGAATAAAATAAAATAAATATACAATAAGATAAAAATAGAATACAAATACAAATGCTATATACAACTGAGTAAAAATACACTGTAAAATGTAATTAGTTCCCAGAACTCAAAAAAATTGAGGAAACTCATTGCCTCAAATAAATTGAGTAAAGCTCATCTTAAAATGACTAAATTAGGACAACTTATTTATTTTGAGTACTCTGTACAAGCTCATTTGTTCCCAGAACTCAAAAAAACTGGATCAAGTTTACGTAAGATGACCAAGTTAGGGCAACTTACTCATTTTGAGTACACCGTACAGCCTTGTTAGTTCCCAGAACTCAAAAAAATTAAGGAAACTCGTTGCCTCAAAAAAACTAAGTAAAGCTTACTTAAGATGCCTGTTAGGACAACTTATACAGTGCAAGTCTGCAGTATTAAGAATAACTTGATATTTCTGACTGTACAGTGCTAATTGTTTACTTACTGACAAACATTTCAAGTTCAACTAAATGAAAAAACAATTTGTGGTAACCTGAATAAGATTAAAAATAATTAACAACACTTTTTGTAAGGATGTTAAAATCAGACCAACTTTTATTTTCAAACACAACAAAGTATAACAGCCAACATACTGGACACTGTTCTGCTGAACAACAAACAATTATATTGCCATCACTGTTATAATCTTACAATGAAACAAAGTCGCAGATGTAGTTATTCTAAAAATAAGTTTAGGCCTACCACAACTTTGTTTTGTACTTACATTACTTATATAATCAAAATAAAAATATTTGTTGTGCAAAATGATTTGGGCACAAAACAAATTTTGCTGTTAGAAAACTTGCAGACTTCACTATATTCAGTGTAGACCCTCTAAACTAAGTTTGGGGGATGTGATCTTTCAAGAAATGCAGACCAAACTGTTGTTGTTTGTTTACTTACACAGCATGTCTTGTAGAATTAACTGGAGTCACCAGCAACAGCCTAGTGCAGTCATATCTCAAGTCTAATAACAGAAGACAGGAAAAGATCAGTAAAGAAACAACTTCCCCAAACCAAAAAACAAATAAAACAATAAGTAAAACAGGCTGATCTAAAGTTCAGCCTGATTAATATAAATGTCACTGACAGTTGCTAATATATTGGAAAACCAAAATACTTACCACTGAGTTGATGTCTTTCTGTCCAACAGCAGGAGTGCTGGTCCCGAGCCTCAAAGACAGTATGAAGCAAGCAGAGGGAGAAAAAACAGAACATTTTTCAGAAACCGATTTGATCCTTAATGGCTGTGCAATCATGGTAACATAGAGTTTGCTTATGTTGTTAAATAAAGGCTAGATTTGACATTAATAGATGCCACAGATGTTCAAGGTGCCACAAAGCATGAAAAAATGGACATCTCGGAAAACGTCGGGGCATTTTTGCAAATATGTGATGTCTTGATAAATCGAGCAGATATTTGAACTTTCGACAGCTACATTCTCGCCTGAAAATATCTTAAAAGTTGATTTTGTGACCCAGAAAAAGTACTAAGTTTTTTAGCCGCGCTCCTCCGCGCTTACAAGTACGCACAGGCTCCGACAACCGTGGCCGACATATGCGATCCTCCTTTCCCCTAGATTACCCTTTCTGGGTCACAAAATAACCTTTTAAGATATTTTCAGCGGAGAATGTAGCTGTGTAATGCTCAAATATCTACTTAATTTATCAAAATATCACATATTTGCAAAAGTGCTTCCACGTTTTCAGAGAGCTCTGTTACCCACCAGCGCGATAGCTGACCGGGAGGTCAAGGCTTGATAAGAGTCCGCGAGCACAGCTAACTCTTGGCTTATTGTTTTCACCCCCCCCGAAGAATTTTGTCTGGGCTCTTATCTCACTTTTTTATTTCAAACAATCAACAGAAAATTTCACAGACATATTTTTATATAAGGTTTTTAAGGCTGTGGTGTTAATTGTTAAGTAACATGAGCCCAGCCGCAGCAGCAACGCTAGGCTAACACTAACTAGCTAGCACGATTATAAACCTGGTGCTAAACTAAGAGAAGCCACAAAATCAGTTTGAATAAGAGTAAACATTTACTCACCAAGTCAGTGTATCAGGTAAAGATCCACAGCAATGACAACAATAATCCCTTGAGCTAACGCTTTTCTAGGTTTGCTCAACATATTCCATAAAAAATGCTGGCACCATGAACATGCGGACTGATCCGTGCTAGGGAGGAGGACGGTAGTGACGTGGCATTTTCAAAACACATCTTTCATCCTTCCACACTGAGAAGAAAAACTTCCATCTTACTTAGTTTTTCTAAGTTAAGACAACTCAAATAAATTGAGTTTATCAGCATTTCTGTAGCGGACAGAACCACCTGCTTTAATTTACCATGATGCTCTGTGTTATGTTGTCATGGCAATATGAAGTCAAATAAATACAAATTCATAAAATGTACATTTGAAGGAGGACAAGAAGACAGGCAACTGGAAGAGCTTTTGAAGCAGGAAAACTTTTCTGGATTACTCTTAATTTAACTGGAAATTTTGCGAATACAAGTCAAGGAGGAAACAAGGAGGCAGGTTGGATTATATTTGAGGACAGGACGCACGAAGGAGAAGCATGAGGAGAGAGGAAACAGCAGAGCGATGGTGCAGAGCTAATCGTGGGTCAAGTCGAAGAAGCAAGCATCAAAACTGTGAGTAAACATAACACATAAAGACTTAAAAATTACTGTGCTGATTAAGGAAACATTAAATTTGGTTAGTTTGGGGTCTGCAGCTTCAGGTTTGTGGGTTCAGTTGGTCTCAAAATTGAGGAAAGACAAAAAAATTTCTTTTGAAAGGTTGTTGGAGGATTTTTACTGTAAGAAATATCTGGGTGTGCAACTGCTTTTATTTTAAAAAAAAAAGTTGCATTTTATTTAGTCACATTGGAAAGGGAAAATTGGAGGATCGGGACAATAATGTGGCCAGTTTTACTGTTTCCTTAATCAGAACAATAATTTTGATCTGAACTAGAAATTTTGAAATGGGTTATTTTCTTTCTTCTCTACTGATCACTGTGTTAAAGGTTGAGTTACTTGTCAGTCTACATTTATGTTAAAGGTAATTTTAAAAAATGCAGTTTATTCGTAATTTTGTAGAAAAAGGCTCCGCACCTGTGAAAAAAAGAAAATGGGTATCCACACCCCCAAAATTCCTGTAGATCAGAGTAGCTAAGCCCTGGTTAACTGCAATTATATAACAGAAGATGAAAAATATTGGAATGATTAGGGTTTGAAGATTTGACTTTCTTATTGAAAGAGACGAAAAGTAATCCATGTGTGACACTGAGAAAAAAACTGAAAGCTTAAAAGATCTGGAGGTCTGACTACTGTTATTCAAATGTGCAAAATTGTTTTAATGACATTAGAAAAAAAATGGGATGTTTAAAAAGGTAATATATAAAGATGATTTTTATATTACTTGAAAAAATGATGTTGTTTAGCGCTTCTGTACTTAGAAAAATGCTGGGTCACTAGTAAGCTGAGATTTAATGTGATAAACTGAGGAAAGGTAATATAATCTACACACTCGCTATTATTGTTGCAATCCATACACCAGTTAATATTTAATCAATCGTCATTCATAATTGGTGATCTATGCAAGTTTTAAGGAATAATATTTGAATTGAGGTTGAATGATGCTCTGCCTCTGTGGTCAAGTACAGACATAGGCCTTAAGCAACCATGAGCCACTGATAAGTGTGACAGATTAGGAAACATGCATACAGTTCATTAGTTAGACTCCTATGAGCCACTAATAGGAGAAAATGAGCACGCAATAAAGTGGACTTGTTAGGGAGAGATTGCCATCAGAGTTAAAACACTCCAACTCAATTTTGATGATAGAAACAGCTAAAAAATGAGCGTCTTGTTGAAACTGATGACAAAATCCTGATCAGATACAGACAGACACATGCATACAACACACACTACTGCTCAAAGGTTTGTGGTCAGATTCAAACTGTCGTCTTTTTAATTAATAATTTACATTTACTTTTAACATAATATTACATGAAAATTATCAGAAATGTTTTCACAGATGTTTGTTTAATGAATCATTTATGTTAAATCACCCATGATGCATTAGGAAATGTCTACACACTTATACATGGGCCCATTTTTAGTAACCATCACTGCTGTGTGGACAGATCACATGGTTATAAACAGGTGAAAACTGACTTCAAACCTTTGAGCTGTAGTGTAGATTGCAATGATAGTGTATAGTTATCTATTACAGAAGAATATATAGAAGTCTGAGGACAGGGAAACACTGTAAAAAAGTTATGAGCTGTCTTGCTGCAGAGAAAGTGGAGTCTGTCATCCTTGAAAAGCTCCCAAGATAGGCAGCTGGCAGGTTGAATGATGCTCTGCCTCTGTGGTCAAGTACAGACATAGGCCTTAAGCAACCATGAGCCACTGATAAGTGTGAGAAATTAGTGCACTTAATGCAGCGGTCCCCAACCCCCGGGCCTCGGAAAGGTGCCGGTCCGTGAGTCGTTTGGTGCCGGGCCGCGAGAGTTGAGGCTCAGGTGTGAAATGTATGGTTTTCAGGGTTTTTATCGGTTTTCAGCGTTATTTTGTTATCGTTTTTATCGTTAACTCGGTGTCCCTGGGTCTTTTCAAGTGTGTTATGAATAAATCTTCTTTTTTTCCGGTACCGGTACTAGTTTTATTTTGTTGTATTTATCCGCGACACCTTAAAGGCCGGTCCGTGAAAATATTGTCGGGCATAAACCGGTCCGTGGCGCAAAAAAGGTTGAGGACCACTGACTTAATGCATGATTCCTATTTATATACGTATGAGCCACTAATAGGAGAAAATGAGCACGCAATAAAGTGGACTTGTTAGGGAGAGATTGCCATCAGAGTTAAAACACTCCAACTCAATTTTGATGACAGAAACAGCTAAAAAATGAGCGTTTTGTTGAAACTGATGACAAAATCCTGGTCAGATACAGACAGACACATGCATACAACACACACTACTGCTCAAAAGTTTGTGGTCAGATTCAAACATTCTTGTTTTAATTTTAAAATTATATTTGCTATAACATAAAATTAGGCAAAGTTTATCAGAAATGTATTCACAGATGTGTGTTTAATGAATCATTTATGTTAAATCACCCATGATGCATTAGGAAATGTCTACACACTTATACATGGGCCCATTTTTAGTAGCCATCACTGCTGTGTGGACAGATCACATGGTTATAAACCAGGTGAAAATTGACTTCAAACGTTTGAGCTGTAGTGTAGATTGCAATGATAGTGTATAGTTATCTATTACAGAAGAATATATAGAAGTCTGAGGACAGGGAGACACTGTAAAAAAGTTATGAGCTGTCTTGCTGCAGAGAAAGTGGAGTCTGTCATCCCTGAAAAGCTCCCAAGATAGGCAGCTGGCAGGTTGAATGATGCTCTGCCTCTGTGGTCAAGTACAGACATAGGCCTTAAGCAACCATGAGCCACTGATAAGTGTGAGAAATTAGTGCACTTAATGCAGCGGTCCCCAACCCCCGGGCCTCGGACCGGTGCCGGTCCGTGAGTCGTTTGGTACCGGTCCGCGAGAGTTGAGGCTCAGGTGTGAAATGTATGGTTTTCAGGGTTTTTATCGGTTTTCAGCGTTATTTTGTTATCGTTTTTATCGTTAACTCGGTGTCCCTGGGTCTTTTCAAGTGTGTTATGAATAAATCTTCTTTTTTTCGGTACCGGTACTAGTTTTATTTTGTTGTATTTATCCGCGACACCTTAAAGGCCGGTCCGTGAAAATATTGTCGGGCATAAATCGGTCCGTGGCGCAAAAAAGGTTGAGGACCGCTGACTTAATGCATGTTTCCTAATTATATACGTATGAGCAACTAATAGGAGAAAATGAGCACGCAATAAAGTGGACTTGTTAGGGAGAGATTGCCATCAGAGTTAAAACACTCCAACTCAATTTTGATGACAGAAACAGCTAAAAAAAATGAGCGTTTTGTTGACACTGATGACAAAATCCTGATCAGATACAGACAGACACATGCATACAACACACACTACTGCTCAAAAGTTTGTGGTCAGTTTCAAACAGTTGTCTTTTAATTAATAATTTACATTTACTTTTAACATAATATTACATGAAAATTATCAGAAATGTTTTCACAGATGTGTGTTTAATGAATCATTTATGTTAAATCACCCATGATGCATTAGGAAATGTCTACACACTTATACATGGGCCCATTTTTAGTAACCATCACTGCTGTGTGGACAGATCACATGGTTATAAACAGGTGAAAATTGACTTCAAACTTTTGAGCTGTAGTGTAGATTGACTGCAATGATAGTGTATAGTTATCTATTACAGAAGAATATATAGAAGTATGAGGACAGGGAGACACTGTAAAAAAGTTATGAGCTGTCTTGCTGCAGAGAAAGTGGAGTCTGTCATCCTTGAAAAGCTCCCAAGATAGGCAGCTGGCAGGTTGAATGATGCTCTGCCTCTGTGGTCAAGTACAGACATAGGCCTTAAGCAACCATGAGCCACTGATAAGTGTGAGAAATTAGTGCACTTAATGCAGCGGTCCCCAACCCCCGGGCCTCGGACCGGTACCGGTCCGTGAGTCGTTTGGTACCGGGCCGCGAGAGTTGAGGCTCAGGTGTGAAATGTATGGTTTTCAGGGTTTTTATCGGTTTTCAGCGTTATTTTGTTATCGTTTTTATCGTTAACTCGGTGTCCCTGGGTCTTTTCAAGTGTGTTATGAATAAATCTTCCTTTTTTCGGTACCGGTACTAGTTTTATTTTGTTGTATTTATCCGCGACACCTTAAAGGCCGGTCTGTGAAAGTATTGTCGGGCATAAACCGGTCCGTGGCGCAAAAAAGGTTGAGGGCCGCTGACTTAATGCATGTTTCCTAATTATATACGTATGAGCCACTAATAGGAGAAAATGAGCACGCAATAAAGTGGACTTGTTAGGGAGAGATTGCCATCAGAGTTAAAACACTCCAACTCAATTTTGATGACAGAAACAGCTAAAAAAATGAGCGTTTTGTTGACACTGATGACAAAATCCTGGTCAGATACAGACAGACACATGCATACAACACACACTACTGCTCAAAAGTTTGTGGTCAGTTTCAAACAGTTGTCTTTTAATTAATAATTTACATTTACTTTTAACATAATATTACATGAAAATTATCAGAAATGTTTTCACAGATGTGTGTTTAATGAATCATTTATGTTAAATCACCCATGATGCATTAGGAAATGTCTACACACTTATACATGGGCCCATTTTTAGTAACCATCACTGCTGTGTGGACAGATCACATGGTTATAAACCAGGTGAAAATTGACTTCAAACTTTTGAGCTGTAGTGTAGATTGCAATGATAGCGTATAGTTATCTATTACAGAAGAATATATAGAAGTCTGTGGACAGGGAGACACTGTAAAAAAGTTATGAGCTGTCTTGCTGCAGAGAAAGTGGAGTCTGTCATCCTTGAAAAGCTCCCAAGATAGGCAGCTGGCAGGTTGAATGATGCTCTGCCTCTGTGGTCAAGTACAGACATAGGCCTTAAGCAACCATGAGCCACTGATAAGCGTGAGAAATTAGTGCACTTAATGCAGCGGTCCCCAACCCCCGGGCCTCGGACCGGTACCGGTCCGTGAGTCGTTTGGTACCGGGCCGCGAGAGTTGAGGCTCAGGTGTGAAATGTATGGTTTTCAGGGTTTTTATCGGTTTTCAGCGTTATTTTGTTATCGTTTTATCGTTAACTCGGTGTCCCTGGGTCTTTTCAAGTGTGTTATGAATAAATCTTCTTTTTTTCGGTACCGGTACTAGTTTTATTTTGTTGTATTTATCCGCGACACCTTAAAGGCCGGTCTGTGAAAATATTGTCGGGCATAAACCGGTCCGTGGCGCAAAAAAGGTTGAGGACCGCTGACTTAATGCATGTTTCCTAATTATATACGTATGAGCCACTAATAGGAGAAAATGAGCACGCAATAAAGTGGACTTGTTAGGGAGAGATTGCCATCAGAGTTAAAACACTCCAACTCAATTTTGATGACAGAAACAGCTAAAAAAATGAGCGTTTTGTTGACACTGATGACAAAATTCTGGTCAGATACAGACAGACACATGCATACAACACACACTACTGCTCAAAAGTTTGTGGTCAGTTTCAAACAGTTGTCTTTTAATTAATAATTTACATTTACTTTAACATAATATTACATGAAAATTATCAGAAATGTTTTCACAGATGTGTGTTTAATGAATCATTTATGTTAAATCACCCATGATGCATTAGGAAATGTCTACACACTTATACATGGGCCCATTTTTAGTAACCATCACTGCTGTGTGGACCGATCACATGGTTATAAACCAGGTGAAAATTGACTTCAAACTTTTGAGCTGTAGTGTAGATTGCAATGATAGCGTATAGTTATCTATTACAGAAGAATATATAGAAGTCTGAGGACAGGGAGACACTGTAAAAAAGTTATGAGCTGTCTTGCTGCAGAGAAAGTGGAGTCTGTCATCCTTGAAAAGCTCCCAAGATAGGCAGCTGGCAGGTTGAATGATGCTCTGCCTCTGTGGTCAAGTACAGACATAGGCCTTAAGCAACCATGAGCCACTGATAAGTGTGAGAAATTAGTGCACTTAATGCAGCGGTCCCCAACCCCCGGGCCTCGGACCGATACCGGTCCGTGAGTCGTTTGGTACCGGGCCACGAGAGTTGAGGCTCAGGTGTGAAATGTATGGTTTTCAGGGTTTTTATCAGTTTTCAGCGTTATTTTGTTATCGTTTTTATCGTTAACTCGGTGTCCCTGGGTCTTTTCAAGTGTGTTATGAATAAATCTTCTTTTTTTCGGTACCGGTACTAGTTTTGTTTTGTTGTATTTATCCGCGACACCTTAAAGGCCGGTCTGTGAAAATATTGTCGGGCATAAACCGGTCCGTTGCGCAAAAAAGGTTGAGGACCGCTGACTTAATGCATGTTTCCTAATTATGTACGTATGAGCCACTAATAGGAGAAAATGAGCACGCAATAAAGTGGACTTGTTAGGGAGAGATTGCCATCAGAGTTAAAACACTCCAACTCAATTTTGATGACAGAAACAGCTAAAAAAATGAGCGTTTTGTTGACACTGATGACAAAATCCTGGTCAGATACAGACAGACACATGCATACAACACACACTACTGCTCAAAAGTTTGTGGTCAGTTTCAAACAGTTGTCTTTTAATTAATAATTTACATTTACTTTTAACATAATATTACATGAAAATTATCAGAAATGTTTTCACAGATGTGTGTTTAATGAATCATTTATGTTAAATCACCCATGATACATTAGGAAATGTCTACACACTTATACATGGGCCCATTTTTAGTAACCATCACTGCTGTGTGGACCGATCACATGGTTATAAACAGGTGAAAATTGACTTCAAACTTTTGAGCTGTAGTGTAGATTGCAATGATAGCGTATAGTTGTCTATTACAGAAGAACATATAGAAGTATGAGGACAGGGAGACACTGTAAAAAAGTTATGAGCTGTCTTGCTGCAGAGAAAGTGGAGTCTGTCATCCTTGAAAAGCTCCCAAGATAGGCAGCTGGCAGGTTGAATGATGCTCTGCCTCTGTGGTCAAGTACAGACATAGGCCTTAAGCAACCATGAGCCACTGATAAGTGTGAGAAATTAGTGCACTTAATGCAGCGGTCCCCAACCCCCGGGCCTCGGACCGGTACCGGTCCGTGAGTCGTTTGGTACCGGGCCGCGAGAGTTGAGGCTCAGGTGTGAAATGTATGGTTTTCAGGGTTTTTATCGGTTTTCAGCGTTATTTTGTTATCGTTTTTATCGTTAACTCGGTGTCCCTGGGTCTTTTCAAGTGTGTTATGAATAAATCTTCTTTTTTTTCGGTACCGGTACTAGTTTTATTTTGTTGTATTTATCCGCGACACCTTAAAGGCCGGTCTGTGAAAATATTGTCGGGCATAAACCGGTCCGTGGCGCAAAAAAGGTTGAGGACCGCTGACTTAATGCATGTTTCCTAATTATATACGTATGAGCCACTAATAGGAGAAAATGAGCACGCAATAAAGTGGACTTGTTAGGGAGAGATTGCCATCAGAGTTAAAACACTCCAACTCAATTTTGATGACAGAAACAGCTAAAAAAATGAGCGTTTTGTTGACACTGATGACAAAATTCTGGTCAGATACAGACAGACACATGCATACAACACACACTACTGCTCAAAAGTTTGTGGTCAGTTTCAAACAGTTGTCTTTTAATTAATAATTTACATTTACTTTTAACATAATATTACATGAAAATTATCAGAAATGTTTTCACAGATGTGTGTTTAATGAATCATTTATGTTAAATCACCCATGATGCATTAGGAAATGTCTACACACTTATACATGGGCCCATTTTTAGTAACCATCACTGCTGTGTGGACCGATCACATGGTTATAAACCAGGTGAAAATTGACTTCAAACTTTTGAGCTGTAGTGTAGATTGCAATGATAGTGTATAGTTATCTATTACAGAAGAATATATAGAAGTCTGTGGACAGGGAGACACTGTAAAAAAGTTATGAGCTGTCTTGCTGCAGAGAAAGTGGAGTCTGTCATCCTTGAAAAGCTCCCAAGATAGGCAGCTGGCAGGTTGAATGATGCTCTGCCTCTGTGGTCAAGTACAGACATAGGCCTTAAGCAACCATGAGCCACTGATAAGTGTGAGAAATTAGTGCACTTAATGCAGCGGTCCCCAACCCCCGGGCCTTGGACCGGTACCGGTCCGTGAGTCGTTTGGTACCGGGCCACGAGAGTTGAGGCTCAGGTGTGAAATGTATGGTTTTCAGGGTTTTTATCGGTTTTCAGCGTTATTTTGTTATCGTTTTTATCGTTAACTCGGTGTCCCTGGGTCTTTTCAAGTGTGTTATGAATAAATCTTCTTTTTTTCGGTACCGGTACTAGTTTTATTTTGTTGTATTTATCCGCGACACCTTAAAGGCCGGTCTGTGAAAATATTGTCGGGCATAAACCGGTCCGTGGCGCAAAAAAGGTTGAGGACCGCTGACTTAATGCATGTTTCCTAATTATATACGTATGAGCCACTAATAGGAGAAAATGAGCACGCAATAAAGTGGACTTGTTAGGGAGAGATTGCCATCAGAGTTAAAACACTCCAACTCAATTTTGATGACAGAAACAGCTAAAAAAATGAGCGTTTTGTTGACACTGATGACAAAATCCTGGTCAGATACAGACAGACACATGCATACAACACACACTACTGCTCAAAAGTTTGTGGTCAGTTTCAAACAGTTGTCTTTTAATTAATAATTTACATTTACTTTTAACATAATATTACATGAAAATTATCAGAAATGTTTTCACAGATGTGTGTTTAATGAATCATTTATGTTAAATCACCCATGATGCATTAGGAAATGTCTACACACTTATACATGGGCCCATTTTTAGTAACCATCACTGCTGTGTGGACAGATCACATGGTTATAAACCAGGTGAAAATTGACTTCAAACTTTTGAGCTGTAGTGTAGATTGACTGCAATGATAGTGTATAGTTATCTATTACAGAAGAACATATAGAAGTATGAGGACAGGGAGACACTGTAAAAAAGTTATGAGCTGTCTTGCTGCAGAGAAAGTGGAGTCTGTCATCCTTGAAAAGCTCCCAAGATAGGCAGCTGGCAGGTTGAATGATTCTCTGCCTCTGTGGTCAAGTACAGACATAGGCCTTAAGCAACCATGAGCCACTGATAAGTGTGAGAAATTAGTGCACTTAATGCAGCGGTCCCCAACCCCCGGGCCTCGGACCGGTACCGGTCCGTGAGTCGTTTGGTACCGGGCCGCGAGAGTTGAGGCTCAGGTGTGAAATGTATGGTTTTCAGGGTTTTTATCGGTTTTCAGCGTTATTTTGTTATCGTTTTTATCGTTAACTCGGTGTCCCTGGGTCTTTTCAAGTGTGTTATGAATAAATCTTCTTTTTTTCCGGTACCGGTACTAGTTTTATTTTGTTGTATTTATCCGCGACACCTTAAAGGCCGGTCCGTGAAAATATTGTCGGGCATAAACCGGTCCGTGGCGCAAAAAAGGTTGAGGACCACTGACTTAATGCATGATTCCTATTTATATACGTATGAGCCACTAATAGGAGAAAATGAGCACGCAATAAAGTGGACTTGTTAGGGAGAGATTGCCATCAGAGTTAAAACACTCCAACTCAATTTTGATGACAGAAACAGCTAAAAAATGAGCGTTTTGTTGAAACTGATGACAAAATCCTGGTCAGATACAGACAGACACATGCGTACAACACACACTACTGCTCAAAAGTTTGTGGTCAGATTCAAACATTCTTGTTTTAATTTTAAAATTATATTTGCTATAACATAAAATTAGGCAAAGTTTATCAGAAATGTATTCACAGATGTGTGTTTAATGAATCATTTATGTTAAATCACCCATGATGCATTAGGAAATGTCTACACACTTATACATGGGCCCATTTTTAGTAGCCATCACTGCTGTGTGGACAGATCACATGGTTATAAACCAGGTGAAAATTGACTTCAAACGTTTGAGCTGTAGTGTAGATTGCAATGATAGTGTATAGTTATCTATTACAGAAGAATATATAGAAGTCTGAGGACAGGGAGACACTGTAAAAAAGTTATGAGCTGTCTTGCTGCAGAGAAAGTGGAGTCTGTCATCCCTGAAAAGCTCCCAAGATAGGCAGCTGGCAGGTTGAATGATGCTCTGCCTCTGTGGTCAAGTACAGACATAGGCCTTAAGCAACCATGAGCCACTGATAAGTGTGAGAAATTAGTGCACTTAATGCAGCGGTCCCCAACCCCCGGGCCTCGGACCGGTACCGGTCCGTGAGTCGTTTGGTACCGGGCCGCGAGAGTTGAGGCTCAGGTGTGAAATGTATGGTTTTCAGGGTTTTTATCGGTTTTCAGCGTTATTTTGTTATCGTTTTTATCGTTAACTCGGTGTCCCTGGGTCTTTTCAAGTGTGTTATGAATAAATCTTCTTTTTTTCGGTACCGGTACTAGTTTTATTTTGTTGTATTTATCCGCGACACCTTAAAGGCCGGTCCGTGAAAATATTGTCGGGCATAAATCGGTCCGTGGCGCAAAAAAGGTTGAGGACCGCTGACTTAATGCATGTTTCCTAATTATATACGTATGAGCAACTAATAGGAGAAAATGAGCACGCAATAAAGTGGACTTGTTAGGGAGAGATTGCCATCAGAGTTAAAACACTCCAACTCAATTTTGATGACAGAAACAGCTAAAAAAAATGAGCGTTTTGTTGACACTGATGACAAAATCCTGATCAGATACAGACAGACACATGCATACAACACACACTACTGCTCAAAAGTTTGTGGTCAGTTTCAAACAGTTGTCTTTTAATTAATAATTTACATTTACTTTTAACATAATATTACATGAAAATTATCAGAAATGTTTTCACAGATGTGTGTTTAATGAATCATTTATGTTAAATCACCCATGATGCATTAGGAAATGTCTACACACTTATACATGGGCCCATTTTTAGTAACCATCACTGCTGTGTGGACAGATCACATGGTTATAAACAGGTGAAAATTGACTTCAAACTTTTGAGCTGTAGTGTAGATTGACTGCAATGATAGTGTATAGTTATCTATTACAGAAGAACATATAGAAGTATGAGGACAGGGAGACACTGTAAAAAAGTTATGAGCTGTCTTGCTGCAGAGAAAGTGGAGTCTGTCATCCTTGAAAAGCTCCCAAGATAGGCAGCTGGCAGGTTGAATGATGCTCTGCCTCTGTGGTCAAGTACAGACATAGGCCTTAAGCAACCATGAGCCACTGATAAGTGTGAGAAATTAGTGCACTTAATGCAGCGGTCCCCAACCCCCGGGCCTCGGACCGGTACCGGTCCGTGAGTCGTTTGGTACCGGGCCGCGAGAGTTGAGGCTCAGGTGTGAAATGTATGGTTTTCAGGGTTTTTATCGGTTTTCAGCGTTATTTTGTTATCGTTTTTATCGTTAACTCGGTGTCCCTGGGTCTTTTCAAGTGTGTTATGAATAAATCTTCCTTTTTTCGGTACCGGTACTAGTTTTATTTTGTTGTATTTATCCGCGACACCTTAAAGGCCGGTCTGTGAAAGTATTGTCGGGCATAAACCGGTCCGTGGCGCAAAAAAGGTTGAGGGCCGCTGACTTAATGCATGTTTCCTAATTATATACGTATGAGCCACTAATAGGAGAAAATGAGCACGCAATAAAGTGGACTTGTTAGGGAGAGATTGCCATCAGAGTTAAAACACTCCAACTCAATTTTGATGACAGAAACAGCTAAAAAAATGAGCGTTTTGTTGACACTGATGACAAAATCCTGGTCAGATACAGACAGACACATGCATACAACACACACTACTGCTCAAAAGTTTGTGGTCAGTTTCAAACAGTTGTCTTTTAATTAATAATTTACATTTACTTTTAACATAATATTACATGAAAATTATCAGAAATGTTTTCACAGATGTGTGTTTAATGAATCATTTATGTTAAATCACCCATGATGCATTAGGAAATGTCTA
Source organism: Diplotaxodon limnothrissa (assembly GCF_057381915.1). Taxonomy (NCBI): domain Eukaryota; kingdom Metazoa; phylum Chordata; class Actinopteri; order Cichliformes; family Cichlidae; genus Diplotaxodon; species Diplotaxodon limnothrissa. The sequence goes on from NC_140602.1 coordinate 61,833,791, forward strand.
CACACTTATACATGGGCCCATTTTTAGTAACCATCACTGCTGTGTGGACCGATCACATGGTTATAAACCAGGTGAAAATTGACTTCAAACTTTTGAGCTGTAGTGTAGATTGCAATGATAGCGTATAGTTATCTATTACAGAAGAATATATAGAAGTCTGTGGACAGGGAGACACTGTAAAAAAGTTATGAGCTGTCTTGCTGCAGAGAAAGTGGAGTCTGTCATCCTTGAAAAGCTCCCAAGATAGGCAGCTGGCAGGTTGAATGATGCTCTGCCTCTGTGGTCAAGTACAGACATAGGCCTTAAGCAACCATGAGCCACTGATAAGCGTGAGAAATTAGTGCACTTAATGCAGCGGTCCCCAACCCCCGGGCCTCGGACCGGTACCGGTCCGTGAGTCGTTTGGTACCGGGCCGCGAGAGTTGAGGCTCAGGTGTGAAATGTATGGTTTTCAGGGTTTTTATCGGTTTTCAGCGTTATTTTGTTATCGTTTTATCGTTAACTCGGTGTCCCTGGGTCTTTTCAAGTGTGTTATGAATAAATCTTCTTTTTTTCGGTACCGGTACTAGTTTTATTTTGTTGTATTTATCCGCGACACCTTAAAGGCCGGTCTGTGAAAATATTGTCGGGCATAAACCGGTCCGTGGCGCAAAAAAGGTTGAGGACCGCTGACTTAATGCATGTTTCCTAATTATATACGTATGAGCCACTAATAGGAGAAAATGAGCACGCAATAAAGTGGACTTGTTAGGGAGAGATTGCCATCAGAGTTAAAACACTCCAACTCAATTTTGATGACAGAAACAGCTAAAAAAATGAGCGTTTTGTTGACACTGATGACAAAATTCTGGTCAGATACAGACAGACACATGCATACAACACACACTACTGCTCAAAAGTTTGTGGTCAGTTTCAAACAGTTGTCTTTTAATTAATAATTTACATTTACTTTAACATAATATTACATGAAAATTATCAGAAATGTTTTCACAGATGTGTGTTTAATGAATCATTTATGTTAAATCACCCATGATGCATTAGGAAATGTCTACACACTTATACATGGGCCCATTTTTAGTAACCATCACTGCTGTGTGGACCGATCACATGGTTATAAACAGGTGAAAATTGACTTCAAACTTTTGAGCTGTAGTGTAGATTGACTGCAATGATAGTGTATAGTTATCTATTACAGAAGAACATATAGAAGTATGAGGACAGGGAGACACTGTAAAAAAGTTATGAGCTGTCTTGCTGCAGAGAAAGTGGAGTCTGTCATCCTTGAAAAGCTCCCAAGATAGGCAGCTGGCAGGTTGAATGATGCTCTGCCTCTGTGGTCAAGTACAGACATAGGCCTTAAGCAACCATGAGCCACTGATAAGTGTGAGAAATTAGTGCACTTAATGCAGCGGTCCCCAACCCCCGGGCCTCGGACCGGTACCGGTCCGTGAGTCGTTTGGTACCGGGCCGCGAGAGTTGAGGCTCAGGTGTGAAATGTATGGTTTTCAGGGTTTTTATCGGTTTTCAGCGTTATTTTGTTATCGTTTTTATCGTTAACTCGGTGTCCCTGGGTCTTTTCAAGTGTGTTATGAATAAATCTTCTTTTTTTCGGTACCGGTACTAGTTTTATTTTGTTGTATTTATCCGCGACACCTTAAAGGCCGGTCTGTGAAAATATTGTCGGGCATAAACCGGTCCGTGGCGCAAAAAAGGTTGAGGACCGCTGACTTAATGCATGTTTCCTAATTATGTACGTATGAGCCACTAATAGGAGAAAATGAGCACGCAATAAAGTGGACTTGTTAGGGAGAGATTGCCATCAGAGTTAAAACACTCCAACTCAATTTTGATGACAGAAACAGCTAAAAAAATGAGCGTTTTGTTGACACTGATGACAAAATCCTGGTCAGATACAGACAGACACATGCATACAACACACACTACTGCTCAAAAGTTTGTGGTCAGTTTCAAACAGTTGTCTTTTAATTAATAATTTACATTTACTTTTAACATAATATTACATGAAAATTATCAGAAATGTTTTCACAGATGTGTGTTTAATGAATCATTTATGTTAAATCACCCATGATGCATTAGGAAATGTCTACACACTTATACATGGGCCCATTTTTAGTAACCATCACTGCTGTGTGGACCGATCACATGGTTATAAACCAGGTGAAAATTGACTTCAAACTTTTGAGCTGTAGTGTAGATTGCAATGATAGCGTATAGTTATCTATTACAGAAGAATATATAGAAGTCTGAGGACAGGGAGACACTGTAAAAAAGTTATGAGCTGTCTTGCTGCAGAGAAAGTGGAGTCTGTCATCCTTGAAAAGCTCCCAAGATAGGCAGCTGGCAGGTTGAATGATGCTCTGCCTCTGTGGTCAAGTACAGACATAGGCCTTAAGCAACCATGAGCCACTGATAAGTGTGAGAAATTAGTGCACTTAATGCAGCGGTCCCCAACCCCCGGGCCTCGGACCGGTACCGGTCCGTGAGTCGTTTGGTACCGGGCCACGAGAGTTGAGGCTCAGGTGTGAAATGTATGGTTTTCAGGGTTTTTATCAGTTTTCAGCGTTATTTTGTTATCGTTTTTATCGTTAACTCGGTGTCCCTGGGTCTTTTCAAGTGTGTTATGAATAAATCTTCTTTTTTTCGGTACCGGTACTAGTTTTGTTTTGTTGTATTTATCCGCGACACCTTAAAGGCCGGTATGTGAAAATATTGTCGGGCATAAACCGGTCCGTTGCGCAAAAAAGGTTGAGGACCGCTGACTTAATGCATGTTTCCTAATTATGTACGTATGAGCCACTAATAGGAGAAAATGAGCACGCAATAAAGTGGACTTGTTAGGGAGAGATTGCCATCAGAGTTAAAACACTCCAACTCAATTTTTGATGACAGAAACAGCTAAAAAAATGAGCGTTTTGTTGACACTGATGACAAAATTCTGGTCAGATACAGACAGACACATGCATACAACACACACTACTGCTCAAAAGTTTGTGGTCAGTTTCAAACAGTTGTCTTTTAATTAATAATTTACATTTACTTTTAACATAATATTACATGAAAATTATCAGAAATGTTTTCACAGATGTGTGTTTAATGAATCATTTATGTTAAATCACCCATGATGCATTAGGAAATGTCTACACACTTATACATGGGCCCATTTTTAGTAACCATCACTGCTGTGTGGACAGATCACATGGTTATAAACTGGTGAAAATTGACTTCAAACTTTTGAGCTGTAGTGTAGATTGACTGCAATGATAGTGTATAGTTATCTATTACAGAAGAACATATAGAAGTATGAGGACAGGGAGACACTGTAAAAAAGTTATGAGCTGTCTTGCTGCAGAGAAAGTGGAGTCTGTCATCCTTGAAAAGCTCCCAAGATAGGCAGCTGGCAGGTTGAATGATTCTCTGCCTCTGTGGTCAAGTACAGACATAGGCCTTAAGCAACCATGAGCCACTGATAAGTGTGAGAAATTAGTGCACTTAATGCAGCGGTCCCCAACCCCCGGGCCTCGGACCGGTACCGGTCCGTGAGTCGTTTGGTACCGGGCCGCGAGAGTTGAGGCTCAGGTGTGAAATGTATGGTTTTCAGGGTTTTTATCGGTTTTCAGCGTTATTTTGTTATCGTTTTTATCGTTAACTCGGTGTCCCTGGGTCTTTTCAAGTGTGTTATGAATAAATCTTCTTTTTTTTCGGTACCGGTACTAGTTTTATTTTGTTGTATTTATCCGCGACACCTTAAAGGCCGGTCTGTGAAAATATTGTCGGGCATAAACCGGTCCGTGGCGCAAAAAAGGTTGAGGACCGCTGACTTAATGCATGTTTCCTAATTATATACGTATGAGCCACTAATAGGAGAAAATGAGCACGCAATAAAGTGGACTTGTTAGGGAGAGATTGCCATCAGAGTTAAAACACTCCAACTCAATTTTTGATGACAGAAACAGCTAAAAAAATGAGCGTTTTGTTGACACTGATGACAAAATTCTGGTCAGATACAGACAGACACATGCATACAACACACACTACTGCTCAAAAGTTTGTGGTCAGTTTCAAACAGTTGTCTTTTAATTAATAATTTACATTTACTTTTAACATAATATTACATGAAAATTATCAGAAATGTTTTCACAGATGTGTGTTTAATGAATCATTTATGTTAAATCACCCATGATGCATTAGGAAATGTCTACACACTTATACATGGGCCCATTTTTAGTAACCATCACTGCTGTGTGGACAGATCACATGGTTATAAACCAGGTGAAAATTGACTTCAAACTTTTGAGCTGTAGTGTAGATTGACTGCAATGATAGTGTATAGTTATCTATTACAGAAGAACATATAGAAGTATGAGGACAGGGAGACACTGTAAAAAAGTTATGAGCTGTCTTGCTGCAGAGAAAGTGGAGTCTGTCATCCTTGAAAAGCTCCCAAGATAGGCAGCTGGCAGGTTGAATGATTCTCTGCCTCTGTGGTCAAGTACAGACATAGGCCTTAAGCAACCATGAGCCACTGATAAGTGTGAGAAATTAGTGCACTTAATGCAGCGGTCCCCAACCCCCGGGCCTCGGACCGGTACCGGTCCGTGAGTCGTTTGGTACCGGGCCGCGAGAGTTGAGGCTCAGGTGTGAAATGTATGGTTTTCAGGGTTTTTATCGGTTTTCAGCGTTATTTTGTTATCGTTTTTATCGTTAACTCGGTGTCCCTGGGTCTTTTCAAGTGTGTTATGAATAAATCTTCTTTTTTTCGGTACCGGTACTAGTTTTATTTTGTTGTATTTATCCGCGACACCTTAAAGGCCGGTCTGTGAAAATATTGTCGGGCATAAACCGGTCCGTGGCGCAAAAAAGGTTGAGGACCGCTGACTTAATGCATGTTTCCTAATTATGTACGTATGAGCCACTAATAGGAGAAAATGAGCACGCAATAAAGTGGACTTGTTAGGGAGAGATTGCCATCAGAGTTAAAACACTCCAACTCAATTTTTGATGACAGAAACAGCTAAAAAAATGAGCGTTTTGTTGACACTGATGACAAAATTCTGGTCAGATACAGACAGACACATGCATACAACACACACTACTGCTCAAAAGTTTGTGGTCAGTTTCAAACAGTTGTCTTTTAATTAATAATTTACATTTACTTTTAACATAATATTACATGAAAATTATCAGAAATGTTTTCACAGATGTGTGTTTAATGAATCATTTATGTTAAATCACCCATGATGCATTAGGAAATGTCTACACACTTATACATGGGCCCATTTTTAGTAACCATCACTGCTGTGTGGACCGATCACATGGTTATAAACCAGGTGAAAATTGACTTCAAACTTTTGAGCTGTAGTGTAGATTGCAATGATAGTGTATAGTTATCTATTACAGAAGAATATATAGAAGTCTGTGGACAGGGAGACACTGTAAAACAGTTATGAGCTGTCTTGCTGCAGAGAAAGTGGAGTCTGTCATCCTTGAAAAGCTCCCAAGATAGGCAGCTGGCAGGTTGAATGATGCTCTGCCTCTGTGGTCAAGTACAGACATAGGCCTTAAGCAACCATGAGCCACTGATAAGTGTGAGAAATTAGTGCACTTAATGCAGCGGTCCCCAACCCCCGGGCCTTGGACCGGTACCGGTCCGTGAGTCGTTTGGTACCGGGCCACGAGAGTTGAGGCTCAGGTGTGAAATGTATGGTTTTCAGGGTTTTTATCGGTTTTCAGAGTTATTTTGTTATCGTTTTTATCGTTAACTCGGTGTCCCTGGGTCTTTTCAAGTGTGTTATGAATAAATCTTCTTTTTTTCGGTACCGGTACTAGTTTTATTTTGTTGTATTTATCCGCGACACCTTAAAGGCCGGTCTGTGAAAATATTGTCGGGCATAAACCGGTCCGTGGCGCAAAAAAGGTTGAGGACCGCTGACTTAATGCATGTTTCCTAATTATATACGTATGAGCCACTAATAGGAGAAAATGAGCACGCAATAAAGTGGACTTGTTAGGGAGAGATTGCCATCAGAGTTAAAACACTCCAACTCAATTTTGATGACAGAAACAGCTAAAAAAATGAGCGTTTTGTTGACACTGATGACAAAATCCTGGTCAGATACAGACAGACACATGCATACAACACACACTACTGCTCAAAAGTTTGTGGTCAGTTTCAAACAGTTGTCTTTTAATTAATAATTTACATTTACTTTTAACATAATATTACATGAAAATTATCAGAAATGTTTTCACAGATGTGTGTTTAATGAATCATTTATGTTAAATCACCCATGATGCATTAGGAAATGTCTACACACTTATACATGGGCCCATTTTTAGTAACCATCACTGCTGTGTGGACAGATCACATGGTTATAAACAGGTGAAAATTGACTTCAAACTTTTGAGCTGTAGTGTAGATTGACTGCAATGATAGTGTATAGTTATCTATTACAGAAGAACATATAGAAGTATGAGGACAGGGAGACACTGTAAAAAAGTTATGAGCTGTCTTGCTGCAGAGAAAGTGGAGTCTGTCATCCTTGAAAAGCTCCCAAGATAGGCAGCTGGCAGGTTGAATGATTCTCTGCCTCTGTGGTCAAGTACAGACATAGGCCTTAAGCAACCATGAGCCACTGATAAGTGTGAGAAATTAGTGCACTTAATGCAGCGGTCCCCAACCCCCGGGCCTCGGACCGGTACCGGTCCGTGAGTCGTTTGGTACCGGGCCGCGAGAGTTGAGGCTCAGGTGTGAAATGTATGGTTTTCAGGGTTTTTATCGGTTTTCAGCGTTATTTTGTTATCGTTTTTATCGTTAACTCGGTGTCCCTGGGTCTTTTCAAGTGTGTTATGAATAAATCTTCTTTTTTTCGGTACCGGTACTAGTTTTATTTTGTTGTATTTATCCGCGACACCTTAAAGGCCGGTCTGTGAAAATATTGTCGGGCATAAACCGGTCCGTGGTGCAAAAAAGGTTGAGGACCGCTGACTTAATGCATGTTTCCTAATTATGTACGTATGAGCCACTAATAGGAGAAAATGAGCACGCAATAAAGTGGACTTGTTAGGGAGAGATTGCCATCAGAGTTAAAACACTCCAACTCAATTTTGATGACAGAAACAGCTAAAAAAATGAGCGTTTTGTTGACACTGATGACAAAATCCTGGTCAGATACAGACAGACACATGCATACAACACACACTACTGCTCAAAAGTTTGTGGTCAGTTTCAAACAGTTGTCTTTTAATTAATAATTTACATTTACTTTTAACATAATATTACATGAAAATTATCAGAAATGTTTTCACAGATGTGTGTTTAATGAATCATTTATGTTAAATCACCCATGATGCATTAGGAAATGTCTACACACTTATACATGGGCCCATTTTTAGTAACCATCACTGCTGTGTGGACAGATCACATGGTTATAAACCAGGTGAAAATTGACTTCAAACTTTTGAGCTGTAGTGTAGATTGCAATGATAGTGTATAGTTATCTATTACAGAAGAATATATAGAAGTCTGTGGACAGGGAGACACTGTAAAAAAGTTATGAGCTGTCTTGCTGCAGAGAAAGTGGAGTCTGTCATCCTTGAAAAGCTCCCAAGATAGGCAGCTGGCAGGTTGAATGATGCTCTGCCTCTGTGGTCAAGTACAGACATAGGCCTTAAGCAACCATGAGCCACTGATAAGTGTGAGAAATTAGTGCACTTAATGCAGCGGTCCCCAACCCCCGGGCCTCGGACCGGTACCGGTCCGTGAGTCGTTTGGTACCGGGCCGCGAGAGTTGAGGCTCAGGTGTGAAATGTATGGTTTTCAGGGTTTTTATCGGTTTTCAGCGTTATTTTGTTATCGTTTTTATCGTTAACTCGGTGTCCCTGGGTCTTTTCAAGTGTGTTATGAATAAATCTTCTTTTTTTCGGTACCGGTACTAGTTTTATTTTGTTGTATTTATCCGCGACACCTTAAAGGCCGGTCTGTGAAAATATTGTCGGGCATAAACCGGTCCGTGGCGCAAAAAAGGTTGAGGACCGCTGACTTAATGCATGTTTCCTAATTATATACGTATGAGCCACTAATAGGAGAAAATGAGCACGCAATAAAGTGGACTTGTTAGGGAGAGATTGCCATCAGAGTTAAAACACTCCAACTCAATTTTGATGACAGAAACAGCTAAAAAAATGAGCGTTTTGTTGACACTGATGACAAAATCCTGGTCAGATACAGACAGACACATGCATACAACACACACTACTGCTCAAAAGTTTGTGGTCAGTTTCAAACAGTTGTCTTTTAATTAATAATTTACATTTACTTTTAACATAATATTACATGAAAATTATCAGAAATGTTTTCACAGATGTGTGTTTAATGAATCATTTATGTTAAATCACCCATGATGCATTAGGAAATGTCTACACACTTATACATGGGCCCATTTTTAGTAACCATCACTGCTGTGTGGACAGATCACATGGTTATAAACCAGGTGAAAATTGACTTCAAACTTTTGAGCTGTAGTGTAGATTGCAATGATAGTGTATAGTTATCTATTACAGAAGAATATATAGAAGTCTGTGGACAGGGAGACACTGTAAAAAAGTTATGAGCTGTCTTGCTGCAGAGAAAGTGGAGTCTGTCATCCTTGAAAAGCTCCCAAGATAGGCAGCTGGCAGGTTGAATGATGCTCTGCCTCTGTGGTCAAGTACAGACATAGGCCTTAAGCAACCATGAGCCACTGATAAGTGTGAGAAATTAGTGCACTTAATGCAGCGGTCCCCAACCCCCGGGCCTCGGACCGGTACCGGTCCGTGAGTCGTTTGGTACCGGGCCGCGAGAGTTGAGGCTCAGGTGTGAAATGTATGGTTTTCAGGGTTTTTATCGGTTTTCAGCGTTATTTTGTTATCGTTTTTATCGTTAACTCGGTGTCCCTGGGTCTTTTCAAGTGTGTTATGAATAAATCTTCTTTTTTTCGGTACCGGTACTAGTTTTATTTTGTTGTATTTATCCGCGACACCTTAAAGGCCGGTCTGTGAAAATATTGTCGGGCATAAACCGGTCCGTGGCGCAAAAAAGGTTGAGGACCGCTGACTTAATGCATGTTTCCTAATTATATACGTATGAGCCACTAATAGGAGAAAATGAGCACGCAATAAAGTGGACTTGTTAGGGAGAGATTGCCATCAGAGTTAAAACACTCCAACTCAATTTTGATGACAGAAACAGCTAAAAAAATGAGCGTTTTGTTGACACTGATGACAAAATCCTGGTCAGATACAGACAGACACATGCATACAACACACACTACTGCTCAAAAGTTTGTGGTCAGTTTCAAACAGTTGTCTTTTAATTAATAATTTACATTTACTTTTAACATAATATTACATGAAAATTATCAGAAATGTTTTCACAGATGTGTGTTTAATGAATCATTTATGTTAAATCACCCATGATGCATTAGGAAATGTCTACACACTTATACATGGGCCCATTTTTAGTAACCATCACTGCTGTGTGGACCGATCACATGGTTATAAACAGGTGAAAATTGACTTCAAACTTTTGAGCTGTAGTGTAGATTGACTGCAATGATAGTGTATAGTTATCTATTACAGAAGAACATATAGAAGTATGAGGACAGGGAGACACTGTAAAAAAGTTATGAGCTGTCTTGCTGCAGAGAAAGTGGAGTCTGTCATCCTTGAAAAGCTCCCAAGATAGGCAGCTGGCAGGTTGAATGATTCTCTGCCTCTGTGGTCAAGTACAGACATAGGCCTTAAGCAACCATGAGCCACTGATAAGTGTGAGAAATTAGTGCACTTAATGCAGCGGTCCCCAACTCCCGGGCCTCGGACCGGTACCGGTCCGTGAGTCGTTTGGTACCGGGCCGCGAGAGTTGAGGCTCAGGTGTGAAATGTATGGTTTTCAGGGTTTTTATCGGTTTTCAGCGTTATTTTGTTATCGTTTTTATCGTTAACTCGGTGTCCCTGGGTCTTTTCAAGTGTGTTATGAATAAATCTTCTTTTTTTCGGTACCGGTACTAGTTTTATTTTGTTGTATTTATCCGCGACACCTTAAAGGCCGGTCTGTGAAAATATTGTCGGGCATAAACCGGTCCGTGGCGCAAAAAAGGTTGAGGACCGCTGACTTAATGCATGTTTCCTAATTATATACGTATGAGCCACTAATAGGAGAAAATGAGCACGCAATAAAGTGGACTTGTTAGGGAGAGATTGCCATCAGAGTTAAAACACTCCAACTCAATTTTGATGACAGAAACAGCTAAAAAAATGAGCGTTTTGTTGACACTGATGACAAAATCCTGGTCAGATACAGACAGACACATGCATACAACACACACTACTGCTCAAAAGTTTGTGGTCAGTTTCAAACAGTTGTCTTTTAATTAATAATTTACATTTACTTTTAACATAATATTACATGAAAATTATCAGAAATGTTTTCACAGATGTGTGTTTAATGAATCATTTATGTTAAATCACCCATGATGCATTAGGAAATGTCTACACACTTATACATGGGCCCATTTTTAGTAACCATCACTGCTGTGTGGACAGATCACATGGTTATAAACAGGTGAAAATTGACTTCAAACTTTTGAGCTGTAGTGTAGATTGACTGCAATGATAGTGTATAGTTATCTATTACAGAAGAACATATAGAAGTATGAGGACAGGGAGACACTGTAAAAAAGTTATGAGCTGTCTTGCTGCAGAGAAAGTGGAGTCTGTCATCCTTGAAAAGCTCCCAAGATAGGCAGCTGGCAGGTTGAATGATTCTCTGCCTCTGTGGTCAAGTACAGACATAGGCCTTAAGCAACCATGAGCCACTGATAAGTGTGAGAAATTAGTGCACTTAATGCAGCGGTCCCCAACCCCCGGGCCTCGGACCGGTACCGGTCCGTGAGTCGTTTGGTACCGGGCCGCGAGAGTTGAGGCTCAGGTGTGAAATGTATGGTTTTCAGGGTTTTTATCGGTTTTCAGCGTTATTTTGTTATCGTTTTTATCGTTAACTCGGTGTCCCTGGGTCTTTTCAAGTGTGTTATGAATAAATCTTCTTTTTTTCGGTACCGGTACTAGTTTTATTTTGTTGTATTTATCCGCGACACCTTAAAGGCCGGTCTGTGAAAATATTGTCGGGCATAAACCGGTCCGTGGTGCAAAAAAGGTTGAGGACCGCTGACTTAATGCATGTTTCCTAATTATGTACGTATGAGCCACTAATAGGAGAAAATGAGCACGCAATAAAGTGGACTTGTTAGGGAGAGATTGCCATCAGAGTTAAAACACTCCAACTCAATTTTGATGACAGAAACAGCTAAAAAAATGAGCGTTTTGTTGACACTGATGACAAAATCCTGGTCAGATACAGACAGACACATGCATACAACACACACTACTGCTCAAAAGTTTGTGGTCAGTTTCAAACAGTTGTCTTTTAATTAATAATTTACATTTACTTTTAACATAATATTACATGAAAATTATCAGAAATGTTTTCACAGATGTGTGTTTAATGAATCATTTATGTTAAATCACCCATGATGCATTAGGAAATGTCTACACACTTATACATGGGCCCATTTTTAGTAACCATCACTGCTGTGTGGACAGATCACATGGTTATAAACCAGGTGAAAATTGACTTCAAACTTTTGAGCTGTAGTGTAGATTGCAATGATAGTGTATAGTTATCTATTACAGAAGAATATATAGAAGTCTGTGGACAGGGAGACACTGTAAAAAAGTTATGAGCTGTCTTGCTGCAGAGAAAGTGGAGTCTGTCATCCTTGAAAAGCTCCCAAGATAGGCAGCTGGCAGGTTGAATGATGCTCTGCCTCTGTGGTCAAGTACAGACATAGGCCTTAAGCAACCATGAGCCACTGATAAGTGTGAGAAATTAGTGCACTTAATGCAGCGGTCCCCAACCCCCGGGCCTCGGACCGGTACCGGTCCGTGAGTCGTTTGGTACCGGGCCGCGAGAGTTGAGGCTCAGGTGTGAAATGTATGGTTTTCAGGGTTTTTATCGGTTTTCAGCGTTATTTTGTTATCGTTTTTATCGTTAACTCGGTGTCCCTGGGTCTTTTCAAGTGTGTTATGAATAAATCTTCTTTTTTTCGGTACCGGTACTAGTTTTATTTTGTTGTATTTATCCGCGACACCTTAAAGGCCGGTCTGTGAAAATATTGTCGGGCATAAACCGGTCCGTGGCGCAAAAAAGGTTGAGGACCGCTGACTTAATGCATGTTTCCTAATTATATACGTATGAGCCACTAATAGGAGAAAATGAGCACGCAATAAAGTGGACTTGTTAGGGAGAGATTGCCATCAGAGTTAAAACACTCCAACTCAATTTTGATGACAGAAACAGCTAAAAAAATGAGCGTTTTGTTGACACTGATGACAAAATCCTGGTCAGATACAGACAGACACATGCATACAACACACACTACTGCTCAAAAGTTTGTGGTCAGTTTCAAACAGTTGTCTTTTAATTAATAATTTACATTTACTTTTAACATAATATTACATGAAAATTATCAGAAATGTTTTCACAGATGTGTGTTTAATGAATCATTTATGTTAAATCACCCATGATGCATTAGGAAATGTCTACACACTTATACATGGGCCCATTTTTAGTAACCATCACTGCTGTGTGGACCGATCACATGGTTATAAACAGGTGAAAATTGACTTCAAACTTTTGAGCTGTAGTGTAGATTGACTGCAATGATAGTGTATAGTTATCTATTACAGAAGAACATATAGAAGTATAAGGACAGGGAGACACTGTAAAAAAGTTATGAGCTGTCTTGCTGCAGAGAAAGTGGAGTCTGTCATCCTTGAAAAGCTCCCAAGATAGGCAGCTGGCAGGTTGAATGATTCTCTGCCTCTGTGGTCAAGTACAGACATAGGCCTTAAGCAACCATGAGCCACTGATAAGTGTGAGAAATTAGTGCACTTAATGCAGCGGTCCCCAACCCCCGGGCCTCGGACCGGTACCGGTCCGTGAGTCGTTTGGTACCGGGCCGCGAGAGTTGAGGCTCAGGTGTGAAATGTATGGTTTTCAGGGTTTTTATCGGTTTTCAGCGTTATTTTGTTATCGTTTTTATCGTTAACTCGGTGTCCCTGGGTCTTTTCAAGTGTGTTATGAATAAATCTTCTTTTTTTCGGTACCGGTACTAGTTTTATTTTGTTGTATTTATCCGCGACACCTTAAAGGCCGGTATGTGAAAATATTGTCGGGCATAAACCGGTCCGTGGCGCAAAAAAGGTTGAGGACCGCTGACTTAATGCATGTTTCCTAATTATATACGTATGAGCCACTAATAGGAGAAAATGAGCACGCAATAAAGTGGACTTGTTAGGGAGAGATTGCCATCAGAGTTAAAACACTCCAACTCAATTTTGATGACAGAAACAGCTAAAAAAATGAGCGTTTTGTTGACACTGATGACAAAATTCTGGTCAGATACAGACAGACACATGCATACAACACACACTACTGCTCAAAAGTTTGTGGTCAGTTTCAAACAGTTGTCTTTTAATTAATAATTTACATTTACTTTTAACATAATATTACATGAAAATTATCAGAAATGTTTTCACAGACGTGTGTTTAATGAATCATTTATGTTAAATCACCCATGATGCATTAGGAAATGTCTACACACTTATACATGGGCCCATTTTTAGTAACCATCACTGCTGTGTGGACCGATCACATGGTTATAAACAGGTGAAAATTGACTTCAAACTTTTGAGCTGTAGTGTAGATTGACTGCAATGATAGTGTATAGTTATCTATTACAGAAGAACATATAGAAGTATGAGGACAGGGAGACACTGTAAAAAAGTTATGAGCTGTCTTGCTGCAGAGAAAGTGGAGTCTGTCATCCTTGAAAAGCTCCCAAGATAGGCAGCTGGCAGGTTGAATGATTCTCTGCCTCTGTGGTCAAGTACAGACATAGGCCTTAAGCAACCATGAGCCACTGATAAGTGTGAGAAATTAGTGCACTTAATGCAGCGGTCCCCAACCCCCGGGCCTCGGACCGGTACCGGTCCGTGAGTCGTTTGGTACCGGGCCGCGAGAGTTGAGGCTCAGGTGTGAAATGTATGGTTTTCAGGGTTTTTATCGGTTTTCAGCGTTATTTTGTTATCGTTTTTATCGTTAACTCGGTGTCCCTGGGTCTTTTCAAGTGTGTTATGAATAAATCTTCTTTTTTTCGGTACCGGTACTAGTTTTATTTTGTTGTATTTATCCGCGACACCTTAAAGGCCGGTCTGTGAAAATATTGTCGGGCATAAACCGGTCCGTGGCGCAAAAAAGGTTGAGGACCGCTGACTTAATGCATGTTTCCTAATTATATACGTATGAGCCACTAATAGGAGAAAATGAGCACGCAATAAAGTGGACTTGTTAGGGAGAGATTGCCATCAGAGTTAAAACACTCCAACTCAATTTTGATGACAGAAACAGCTAAAAAAATGAGCGTTTTGTTGACACTGATGACAAAATCCTGGTCAGATACAGACAGACACATGCATACAACACACACTACTGCTCAAAAGTTTGTGGTCAGTTTCAAACAGTTGTCTTTTAATTAATAATTTACATTTACTTTTAACATAATATTACATGAAAATTATCAGAAATGTTTTCACAGATGTGTGTTTAATGAATCATTTATGTTAAATCACCCATGATGCATTAGGAAATGTCTACACACTTATACATGGGCCCATTTTTAGTAACCATCACTGCTGTGTGGACAGATCACATGGTTATAAACAGGTGAAAATTGACTTCAAACTTTTGAGCTGTAGTGTAGATTGACTGCAATGATAGTGTATAGTTATCTATTACAGAAGAACATATAGAAGTATGAGGACAGGGAGACACTGTAAAAAAGTTATGAGCTGTCTTGCTGCAGAGAAAGTGGAGTCTGTCATCCTTGAAAAGCTCCCAAGATAGGCAGCTGGCAGGTTGAATGATTCTCTGCCTCTGTGGTCAAGTACAGACATAGGCCTTAAGCAACCATGAGCCACTGATAAGTGTGAGAAATTAGTGCACTTAATGCAGCGGTCCCCAACCCCCGGGCCTCGGACCGGTACCGGTCCGTGAGTCGTTTGGTACCGGGCCGCGAGAGTTGAGGCTCAGGTGTGAAATGTATGGTTTTCAGGGTTTTTATCGGTTTTCAGCGTTATTTTGTTATCGTTTTTATCGTTAACTCGGTGTCCCTGGGTCTTTTCAAGTGTGTTATGAATAAATCTTCTTTTTTTCGGTACCGGTACTAGTTTTATTTTGTTGTATTTATCCGCGACACCTTAAAGGCCGGTCTGTGAAAATATTGTCGGGCATAAACCGGTCCGTGGTGCAAAAAAGGTTGAGGACCGCTGACTTAATGCATGTTTCCTAATTATATACGTATGAGCCACTAATAGGAGAAAATGAGCACGCAATAAAGTGGACTTGTTAGGGAGAGATTGCCATCAGAGTTAAAACACTCCAACTCAATTTTGATGACAGAAACAGCTAAAAAAATGAGCGTTTTGTTGACACTGATGACAAAATCCTGGTCAGATACAGACAGACACATGCATACAACACACACTACTGCTCAAAAGTTTGTGGTCAGTTTCAAACAGTTGTCTTTTAATTAATAATTTACATTTACTTTTAACATAATATTACATGAAAATTATCAGAAATGTTTTCACAGATGTGTGTTTAATGAATCATTTATGTTAAATCACCCATGATGCATTAGGAAATGTCTACACACTTATACATGGGCCCATTTTTAGTAACCATCACTGCTGTGTGGACAGATCACATGGTTATAAACCAGGTGAAAATTGACTTCAAACTTTTGAGCTGTAGTGTAGATTGCAATGATAGTGTATAGTTATCTATTACAGAAGAATATATAGAAGTCTGTGGACAGGGAGACACTGTAAAAAAGTTATGAGCTGTCTTGCTGCAGAGAAAGTGGAGTCTGTCATCCTTGAAAAGCTCCCAAGATAGGCAGCTGGCAGGTTGAATGATGCTCTGCCTCTGTGGTCAAGTACAGACATAGGCCTTAAGCAACCATGAGCCACTGATAAGTGTGAGAAATTAGTGCACTTAATGCAGCGGTCCCCAACCCCCGGGCCTCGGACCGGTACCGGTCCGTGAGTCGTTTGGTACCGGGCCGCGAGAGTTGAGGCTCAGGTGTGAAATGTATGGTTTTCAGGGTTTTTATCGGTTTTCAGCGTTATTTTGTTATCGTTTTTATCGTTAACTCGGTGTCCCTGGGTCTTTTCAAGTGTGTTATGAATAAATCTTCTTTTTTTCGGTACCGGTACTAGTTTTATTTTGTTGTATTTATCCGCGACACCTTAAAGGCCGGTCTGTGAAAATATTGTCGGGCATAAACCGGTCCGTGGCGCAAAAAAGGTTGAGGACCGCTGACTTAATGCATGTTTCCTAATTATATACGTATGAGCCACTAATAGGAGAAAATGAGCACGCAATAAAGTGGACTTGTTAGGGAGAGATTGCCATCAGAGTTAAAACACTCCAACTCAATTTTGATGACAGAAACAGCTAAAAAAATGAGCGTTTTGTTGACACTGATGACAAAATCCTGGTCAGATACAGACAGACACATGCATACAACACACACTACTGCTCAAAAGTTTGTGGTCAGTTTCAAACATGAAAATTATCAGAAATGTTTTCACAGATGTGTGTTTAATGAATCATTTATGTTAAATCACCCATGATGCATTAGGAAATGTCTACACACTTATACATGGGCCCATTTTTAGTAACCATCACTGCTGTGTGGACCGATCACATGGTTATAAACAGGTGAAAATTGACTTCAAACTTTTGAGCTGTAGTGTAGATTGACTGCAATGATAGTGTATAGTTATCTATTACAGAAGAACATATAGAAGTATAAGGACAGGGAGACACTGTAAAAAAGTTATGAGCTGTCTTGCTGCAGAGAAAGTGGAGTCTGTCATCCTTGAAAAGCTCCCAAGATAGGCAGCTAGCAGGTTGAATGATGCTCTGCCTCTGTGGTCAAGTACAGACATAGGCCTTAAGCAACCATGAGCCACTGATAAGTGTGAGAAATTAGTGCACTTAATGCAGCGGTCCCCAACCCCCGGGCCTCGGACCGGTACCGGTCCGTGAGTCGTTTGGTACCGGGCCGCGAGAGTTGAGGCTCAGGTGTGAAATGTATGGTTTTCAGGGTTTTTATCGGTTTTCAGCGTTATTTTGTTATCGTTTTTATCGTTAACTCGGTGTCCCTGGGTCTTTTCAAGTGTGTTATGAATAAATCTTCTTTTTTTCGGTACCGGTACTAGTTTTATTTTGTTGTATTTATCCGCGACACCTTAAAGGCCGGTATGTGAAAATATTGTCGGGCATAAACCGGTCCGTGGCGCAAAAAAGGTTGAGGACCGCTGACTTAATGCATGTTTCCTAATTATATACGTATGAGCCACTAATAGGAGAAAATGAGCACGCAATAAAGTGGACTTGTTAGGGAGAGATTGCCATCAGAGTTAAAACACTCCAACTCAATTTTGATGACAGAAACAGCTAAAAAAATGAGCGTTTTGTTGACACTGATGACAAAATTCTGGTCAGATACAGACAGACACATGCATACAACACACACTACTGCTCAAAAGTTTGTGGTCAGTTTCAAACAGTTGTCTTTTAATTAATAATTTACATTTACTTTTAACATAATATTACATGAAAATTATCAGAAATGTTTTCACAGACGTGTGTTTAATGAATCATTTATGTTAAATCACCCATGATGCATTAGGAAATGTCTACACACTTATACATGGGCCCATTTTTAGTAACCATCACTGCTGTGTGGACCGATCACATGGTTATAAACAGGTGAAAATTGACTTCAAACTTTTGAGCTGTAGTGTAGATTGACTGCAATGATAGTGTATAGTTATCTATTACAGAAGAACATATAGAAGTATGAGGACAGGGAGACACTGTAAAAAAGTTATGAGCTGTCTTGCTGCAGAGAAAGTGGAGTCTGTCATCCTTGAAAAGCTCCCAAGATAGGCAGCTGGCAGGTTGAATGATGCTCTGCCTCTGTGGTCAAGTACAGACATAGGCCTTAAGCAACCATGAGCCACTGATAAGTGTGAGAAATTAGTGCACTTAATGCAGCGGTCCCCAACCCCCGGGCCTCGGACCGGTACCGGTCTGTGAGTCGTTTGGTACCGGGCCGCGAGAGTTGAGGCTCAGGTGTGAAATGTATGGTTTTCAGGGTTTTTATCGGTTTTCAGCGTTATTTTGTTATCGTTTTTATCGTTAACTCGGTGTCCCTGGGTCTTTTCAAGTGTGTTATGAATAAATCTTCTTTTTTTCGGTACCGGTACTAGTTTTATTTTGTTGTATTTATCCGCGACACCTTAAAGGCCGGTCTGTGAAAATATTGTCGGGCATAAACCGGTCCGTGGCGCAAAAAAGGTTGAGGACCGCTGACTTAATGCATGTTTCCTAATTATATACGTATGAGCCACTAATAGGAGAAAATGAGCACGCAATAAAGTGGACTTGTTAGGGAGAGATTGCCATCAGAGTTAAAACACTCCAACTCAATTTTGATGACAGAAACAGCTAAAAAAATGAGCGTTTTGTTGACACTGATGACAAAATCCTGGTCAGATACAGACAGACACATGCATACAACACACACTACTGCTCAAAAGTTTGTGGTCAGTTTCAAACAGTTGTCTTTTAATTAATAATTTACATTTACTTTTAACATAATATTACATGAAAATTATCAGAAATGTTTTCACAGATGTGTGTTTAATGAATCATTTATGTTCTGTAAAGTTATTTATTTCATATTCTGTATAGTTTTTCATATTTATATCCTGTTCATATCCTGTACATAGCTTGTACTCACTACAGCCTGTACATACTTATAGTTATAGAATATTCACAACATACTTCATACCGTGTACATTATAACATACCATAATAGACCCATTTCTGTAATATACTCACATATCTATATTATTGCTAATATATATTGTAATATATCTATATCACTAAAGCACTTCTGGATGGATGCAAACTGCATTTCGTTGCCCTGTACCTGTGCATGTGCAATGACAATAAAGTTGAATTCTATTCTATTCTATTCTAAATCACCCATGATGCATTAGGAAATGTCTACACACTTATACATGGGCCCATTTTTAGTAACCATCACTGCTGTGTGGACAGATCACATGGTTATAAACAGGTGAAAATTGACATCAAACTTTTGAGCTGTAGTGTAGATTGCAATGATAGCGTATAGTTATCTATTACAGAAGAATATATAGAAGTAGGGAGACACTGTAAAAAAGTTATGAGCTGTCTTGCTGCAGAGAAAGTGGAGTCTGTCATCCTTGAAAAGCTCCCAAGATAGGCAGCTGGCAGGTTGAATGATGCTCTGCCTCTGTGGTCAAGTACAGACATAGGCCTTAAGCAACCATGAGCCACTGATAAGTGTGAGAAATTAGTGCACTTAATGCAGCGGTCCCCAACCCCCGGGCCTCGGACCGATACCGGTCCGTGAGTCGTTTGGTACCGGGCTGCGAGAGTTGAGGCTCAGGTGTGAAATGTATGGTTTTCAGGGTTTTTATCGGTTTTCAGCGTTATTTTGTTATCGTTTTTATCGTTAACTCGGTGTCCCTGGGTCTTTTCAAGTGTGTTATGAATAAATCTTCTTTTTTTCGGTACCGGTACTAGTTTTATTTTGTTGTATTTATCCGCGACACCTTAAAGGCCGGTCTGTGAAAATATTGTCGGGCATAAACCGGTCCGTGGCGCAAAAAAGGTTGAGGACCGCTGACTAGGGATGGGTACCGGTGTCCGGTGCCATGATGGCACCGGTTCTGACATAAACGGTAGTAACCAGACCGAAAAGCAGCGCACATTTCGGTGCTTTATTTTGGTGCTTTTTTTTCCTGAGCTGTGATACACTTTAGATTCTAGCCAATCATTTTAAGTTTCCGAGGATAGTAGGCGGGGCCAGGTACGTACGTTCTTTTAAAGCAGAGCTACAGATTAAAAATGCCCAAGGCGAAGGGTTAACACCTCAAATCCGATCAAACACCTGGCGACGCATAGCGTTTTTTTAAAAGCCGAGAAATGCGCCGTATTTGATGGCAGCAGCAACTGTTCTTCTCTGCGTGAGTAGCTTAATGTTGTTCGTGTGTAATTTACGTTGAGTAAGCTAACCACGTTATTACATTAATGCATGTAAGGTGAACTAGCAAACATCATCATAGCTACATGCGGCTGTCTTCTTGTTTGATGGCAGATACTCCCTTCACCCTGGCCAAAAAGGCTAAAAAGACCAAAGAAGAAGTGGAAAACAGTTAAACATGGGAGGTTTTTGGACAAAGTTTGTGTTTTTTCCATTGTTTAAGCACTGCTTCCAGCCAAGAGTGATACCATATATGCCCCATAGCTGCAGAAAAGGCTAACATTGGTATCTTTTTACAAAAAAAACAGCTGAACATGAGAGGTTTTTGGACAAAGTTTGTGTTCTCCATTCTTTAAGCACCGGTTTGAGCACCGTTTAAGCACGGGCACCGTTTCAAAAGTACCGATTTGGCACCGATATCGGATAAAACCTAAACGATACCCATCCCTACCGCTGACTTAATGCATGTTTCCTAATTATATACTTATGAGCCACTAATAAGAGAAAATGAGCACGCAATAAAATGGACTTGTTAGGGAGAGATTGCCATCAGAGTTAAAACACTCCAACTCAATTTTGATGACAGAAACAGCTAAAAAAATGAGCGTTTTGTTGACACTGATGACAAAATCCTGATCAGATACAGACAGACACATGCATACAACACACACTACTGCTCAAAGGTTTGTGGTCAGATTGAAACAGTTGTCTTTTAATTAATAATTTACATTTACTTTTAACATAATATTACATGAAAATGATCATAAATGTTTTCACAGATGTGTGTTTAATTAATCATTGAAGTTAAATCACCCATGATGCATTAGGAAATGTCTACACACTTATACATGGGCCCATTTTTAGTAACCATCACTGCTGTGTGGACAGATCACATGGTTATAAACAGGTGAAAATTGACTTCAAACTTTTGAGCTGTAGTGTAGATTGACTGCAATGATAGTGTATAGTTATCTATTACAGAAGAATATATAGAAGTCTGAGGACAGGGAGACACTGTAAAAAAGTTATGAGCTGTCTTGCTGCAGAGAAAGTGGAGTCTGTCATCCTTGAAAAGCTCCCAAGATAGGCAGCTGGCAGGTTGAATGATGCTCTGCCTCTGTGGTCAAGTACAGACATAGGCCTTAAGCAACCATGAGCCACTGATAAGCGTGACAGATTAGGAAACATGCATACAGTTCATTAGTTAGACTCCTATGAGCCACTAATAGGAGAAAATGAGCACGCAATAAAGTGGACTTGTTAGGGAGAGATTGCCATCACAGTTAAAACACTCCAACTCAATTTTTGATGATAGAAACAGCTAAAAAAATGAGCGTTTTGTTGAAACTGATGACAAAATCCTGATCAGATACAGACAGACACATGCATACAACACACACTACTGCTCAAAAGTTTGTTGTCAGATTGAAACAGTCGTCTTTTAATTAATAATTTACATTTACTTTTAACATAATATTACATGAAAATGATCAGAAATGTTTTCACAGATGTGTGTTTAATGAATCATTTATGTTAAATCACCCATGATGCATTAGGAAATGTCTACACACTTATACATGGGCCCATTTTTAGTAACAATTACTCCTGTGTGTGGACTGATCACATGGTTATATACCTGGAACACATCTGACAAGTGCAAACAGAAAATGGAATGATCCATCACAAACTTCAACAATTTGCTGTTTTTATCCACACAATGATTTTGGTTTGTGCTGATATTTTTGGAAAAAGGTTTCGTGACTGACAAGTTGGGATCTAACATCACAAACTGACATCTGGTGATACGATGTATCAAATAAAAATGGGCCTCAGTAGATGTCATGGTTCCCTTGCTCTCTTTCTCTGGCCTGCTTCTTTCTCTCTCCTCTTTCGGTGTATGCCTGTGTTGTTGTCCGTGTGCTTGTCTTTTTTAGGGGATGCTCCTCCACCTTCCCGTCCCTCAGTCACTTGTGAACAATCAGCTGATTACTCGCCTGCTCCTCACGAGGTCTTCATGCTGGCTTCTAAACAACCAGATCATTGCAGTACCAAGGTAACGTATTATGCCACAGTCATGTCACATTTTCCATCAGTTCTTGCCTTTGCTCACTCTTTGTTTCTGTGCAGACGTTTCAGCGTTACGGATCTCCATGACCTTCTGTGACAGTGTCTGAGTGTGCCTCCAGACAACCTTCACTACCTCTGCCCTGTCTCCTGGAGCCCATAGTGTTTATCCTGTGTTTATCCTTCTCTCACCCCAACCGGTCGCAGCAGATGGCCGCCCCTCCCTGAGCCTGGTTCTGCCGGAGGTTTCTTCCTGTTAAAAGGGAGTTTTTCCTTCCCACTGTCGCCAAAGTGCTTGCTCATAGGGGGTCATATGATTGTTGGGTTTTTCTCTGTATCTATGAAGCGCCTTGAGGCGACTTTTGTTGTGATTTGGCGCTATATAAATAAAATTGAATTGAATTGAATTGATAACTATCTGCAAATATACCTGTAAGACTTTACCACAGTGTCTCATCATCATTCTGTTGTTTTCATAACAGTACACTGTAGAAATAATGGACTGTGTAATAGGTATTGAGGTCATAGTGAATGTAGTTTATTAGTGTGTGTCGTAGTATGATTTTGTTGTTGATAGGATTTAAGATTACAAAATAGAAAATAGTCCTGGGATGGGAACAAAGAACTGGGGTGCAGGGAAGTGGGGCAATTAACCCCCAAACACAGGACAGTAGCAAGATTTACTGAGGGTGAGGGGCAGACAATTGCCAATGTACATTACCTTAAAAGGAGATGGGGGTCAGGGTGTCAGCACCCCAGGCCACTTTACCAGTGTTTTTCCATTGTGGGGGATTTACTGTAGAAATTGGAGACCAGAGACTATAACTGTAGCTGTTGTGTGAAACCCTTCAGATCAGCCTTTAGAGTAGGACTGCACAGGATGCAGTGTGCTGATCTCCAGATGCATCTGTAAGGAAAATGGGTAATAAAAGGATTGTGTGAAATTTGGAAACATCTCTGCGTGATCTCTACCAAGACAAAAAGAATCGGAGAGACCGACGTTGTCTCAACAACACTAAGTAGATATTCCACTAAATCTCATTTGTGATTTATGATAAATGTTACCATTAATTATTTATATTTCTTTACGCTTCTGATTAATTTAGTAAAACTTCTAAACGATTTTTACTGTTGTCAGAAAATAAGACATTTTTAATTCTCTACAGACTTTTGAGCTGTAGTATAGATTGCAATAATAGTGTATGGTTATTGTTTATAGCAGATGAAATAGCAGTATCAGGACAGATACGAGAGAAACGCTCTCGTATTTTAACATTAAACTCATAACTTTCCTTTTTGATGGTTTGCGTTTGGCCTCTCAGGGCCACCGCAGTACAGCCCCCCCCCCCTATGTGCCCATAAAAGAGGTCAAAATAACAGAACTCTACTCAAAGTTAACAACAACCAATACTGATACCTCAAACAAACTGACCTCACTAAAGAAGACAAAGGGGGAAACTTAAATAGTGGCTGATCAGCCCACAAAAATCACAAAAAGGGGTAAAACACACAAAAACCTAACTGAGACCAAAACCAGTTATTTATTATCCTGTAAATTAAACCTTATATTTAAAGAAAGACCAATGTGAATGCAGTGTTGTGTGTAAGCCTCTACACTGATATTACCACTGTGTGGCTGTAACTGCAGCCATCACATCGCCTGACCACGTTAAGGTGGTAATCTCTCAGGGGGAAAACAGAAAAACAAAACAACAAAAAATAAAATAAAATAATGCTCATCAGATTCTAACAATTCAAAACATGACATTTACCTTAACTGGATGACCTATATAATAAATATATTCGAACCCAACAATAGTACTTCACACTATTGCCAATATTAACAAAACCAAAAAGGGTAAGCCAAGTTATTTAAAAAAAGACAATTCACAAAGTCTTGAAAAATAGAAATAAAGAATAAAAATCCTCAATCCACTCTATAACAACAGTCTCCTGCTTCCCTGCAGATCAACACGTTCTCACTCCTAACTCGTCATATGTGCGACGCCCATACAGCATGTATCACTTCTCAGTTATTTATTGCACTTCTTGCTCGTCAGTGAGGCACTTTTAGTGCTTTATCTATGTTTGTGTGGGGACTTGTTATAAATCAGTCTTCAACCTTTAATCTCTCTCTGAAAATGACTGGGATTAAATGCAGTGTAATAAACTTTCCTGAACGTGTGTCTTGTCATGATCTCCAGTGCTGCCATTTCATAGGATCTCCTGTCCAGGGCTTCTCAAACGTTGGTTGTTTTTATAACTCCTCTCACCTTCTGCTCTTGTGTCTGCTGTGATAAGCCTTTTATACTCACCCATTTTATTTCCATTTCTGTTTCTCACTATTTTTCTTAACAACATTAAACCAGAATCAAGGTATGACTCAAGTATGTGAGGAAATTCTACACTAATTGGTACCTGCGGTCTTTCTTCTGTTACATACCACACCCCAAAGAAAGGGCACACATAATGCAGACACATTTTCAGTGACCCAAATAACATTCAAACACGCTCCGTATCATAACCTCCTTTTTGTTTGTGTTTATTTTAAGCAGTTGATTTAACATAAGGATTAAAATAGAAAGAACAATCCTTGAAATAACACATGTGTGTGAAATACATAATAAAAAACATAAAATAAATAAAATAAATAACTATGTCAAACCTCCTGAGATCCAGCCTCACAATCACTTGTTCTATGACGACTAAAGGAAGTTTATTTACTTCACAGACCCAGTGACGCCCATTCAGTTTCATTATCCAGGAAGTAACAGCTGATGCTCACTTCTGTTTAAGACACAGTCCAATCTTAGGTTTCTCATCCTGAGTGGAACAATGGGTCTATGTGAGTACAGCTGCCTTTTTCAGATCATCTCTACATTATATGAGTTGATGATTCTAGCATTACAGAAAATGTCTTAATATTTCCAGACTCAGCTGTGGTGAGATCTTTAGTTTTCTTTCTTGTGTTTCAGTGACAGCCTTAGCCATCACAGCCGGGCATTTAACAAACCTATTTGCTTATTTATTTATTTTTATTTTATCTCTAAAACTCATAGGTAAATACATATCAATACATGTATTCATTGTGAAGCATCCTGATGATCAGTAACCAAGTGTTTCTTCCTGAAACAATTACATGTAACTGTGCTGCAGTGAGGATAATACGATGTAGTATGAGGGCAAAGTTAAGAAAGGTATTATCGATCATTTTGAGAATAAAGTCAAAATGTGGAGATTACAGCTGTCTCAAGGCAAGCTGCCATGGTTGCTACTGTATATCATCTGAGTTGGTGAAACCGTACTTCAGAATTGGTTTTAGCAAGAAGGAAACATGAGCTAAAATAACCAGAACACAACTTTAAAATGCTTTTCACCAGGAGTTTTAGCTCATGAGCTAAAACTCCCTGGTTTTAGCTCATAAACGCAGTGTGGTGATAAGTATTAGGTTGTACCAAAAAAAGGGCTGGTAATAATAATAATGGATTGCATTTATATAGCGCTTTTTTTTTACAGTTGTAGCCACAGCTGCCCTGAGGCAGGCCGACAGAAGCGAGGCTGCCATATCACGCCATCGGGCCCTCTGGCCTCCACTAGTAGGCGGTAGGTGAAGTGTCTTGCCCAAGGACACAACAACCAAGACTGTCCGAGCCGCGGCTTGAACCGGCAACCTTCCAATTACAAGACAAACTGCCAAGTCTTGAGCCACGATCTAATGGACAGATGCAAGGTTATCGATGGTTACATCCTCGTGCAATAAAGAGGTTGAATGTTGTATCACACAATGGCTGATCAATTTGTTTCACTAACTCATCTAAATAAGGAATTTTGTAGCAGAAACAGTAATTATAGCAGTTTGTTGTGGAACAGTAATGTCCATATCAACAACTTTTTTCTTGTGGCTCTAATACTCCATCGTAGCGTAGAGCCTCCCCGTCTTCTCTGTAGCTCAGTTACTTGATCTAAATCCTTGATCAGCTGTGTGCTGAGCTATGGCCCAGTTAGATGTTAATGTGTGTTCTTATGTTGTGTTATAGTGACAGCTGTGTGTACTGCTGCAGGAGCAAGTAAGCAGTTTATTTATCTTTAACTAATTTGAATCAAAGCCCGATCCATGTCTGATACATGTCTTGTCTTCCTGCAGTAGGTGCTGTAGTCACTGCTCCTGCTCTTCTGGGAGTTGCAGGTTTCAATTCAGCTGGAATAGCTGCAGGCTCCTGCGCTGCAGGCATGATGTCGTCTGCTGCAGCTTCTAATGGAGGAGAAGTGACAGCCGGAAGTGTGGTGGCTGTTTTGCAGTCAGCAGGTAAATAAATAATTAGACGTTTTATTAGGATTTTAACTTACAACAACATGCAAAAAGAAGAAGTTCATGGCTTTGGGCCTTGGATTCCAGGCCGGAGTTGTGTCCTCAGCCTGTAGTCTGACTTGGAGGAAGAAAACTAAATCTTGTGGACCCCATTGCAGTGTGAGTGTGGTGGTTTCTTACTGGTCAATAGTAGACCTTACTACGTTCTTGTACGGGAGTCATTGTGAACCATACGTAACATTTGACGTTTGTCGACAGGATTTTTGACCAACATACAAAACCACCTGCCTTAGACTGATCAATATGGCTGATGAACTATCTGAAACCGTTAATATGGTGTCACCATTTTTTATTGGTGCACCCTGTGTACCAGAATTTTGTGGCTTAACACGAATTACGAAGACCGGGAGAGCCAGATTAGTGCAATGCTCCATGCTCAAAAGTGGTCTATAGAACAGCAGTGTGATTTTGTGCTGAGTGCATTAGGAGAACCACAACGTGAAATTCTTATTTTGGAGCAAGTGGAGCGGGATACGCCAGATAAGATCTTTCTTCAACTTAAAGAACTGTACGGGGACAAAACAGCTGTGGGTACCTTGCGTGCCATGTTTTATGACTGCAGACAAAGGCCAGAAGAGCCTATTAGAAAGTTCACTTTACATTTAAGGGAGATCTGTAATTTATTACTTTGGTTTGATTTTTCAGTTTTAACGATGGATAAGCTTGGTGTTAGTCCTTTCCATCAAGTTTGCTTTGTTAAAGCTGTTTTCTGCTTACAGTATGTGAATATCAAATAAAGTCTTATGAATCAAATTATGTCAGTCCTTCATCACATGTATCACTTGTTTTTTTGGAGTGTTTTTTTTTCTTTGTTTTTTAATTTTGTTATCCACATGAAAAATTCCAAAACTGCAGATTTTAGACACTTTAGACCTAAAATGTATATTCATTAGGGGAAAAAACATTCATTTGTGATAGTAAACGTAAAACAACCTGAAAGACTCCATGTGACAGTCAGAACATTGAGCTTAACAACTAAGGTCCAGTTATTTGTTTTAACAAACATTTCAGGCACATCCTCTAGTCTATTTGTAGGATTGTTGGCTGTCCACTCAAGAAGTTCAGAATACAAAAAGCAGAATAAGAGATTTTTGACTACCTGACTTCTGTCTGTATTAAGAGTGGCCTTTGCTGCCCCTGGGTGGGTCCGGGATGGGCGTGAGGTTCTGGGGGAGCTCCGTCTCTGGGCTGGGGCCCGGGCCGGGCCTCGGGGGCTTGGGTCCTGGTTGGTGTGTTGCCGGGGTTGTGGGCGGGTGGGTGCATGGGGGCCCAGCCCTGGAGCAGGGTGCCGCCGGTGCGTCGAGCCACCTGGGGGGCTCTTCAACTGGTGGGGGAGATTGTCACATCTTGCAGGAGCTTTCCTCTCTTCAGGAACTCTCTCTGCAGGAGGGGGAGATACAGGAGAGGTGGAGGAAGATCTCAGCCTGGGCGTTTATTGTCTTATGTAGTCTGGAAGATGAGTGGATGGTGGGGTGGGTGCAGTTTTCTCTGTGGTGGGGTTGGGTGGACTGTCCCGGGCTCTGTGGGGCCGGGAGGCGCTGCTGCACTGGGCCCCGGTCTGGATGGGCCTGGGCCCCCTTTCCCTGGCGGGTCGCGGAGTGTGGGAGTGCCTACTGGGGTCAGCGGGGGAGCTGGCCCCAGGGAGGGGTTACCTGCCCCTCCCTTCCTTCCCTCCCCATCTCCAGCTGCCTCCCTCTTCCCGCTCCACCACAACCACCCACACATGCAGGGCCTTGGAGTAGGGGTATGTCACCAGGGTGCAGAGGAGGCTACCCCCCCCCCCCCCCCCCCCCCCCCTCTGTCCCCTTCTGGCTGCCTCTGCCTCAATTTTATCCCACAACTTAGACATTCACATTACTCACACTCTCATTACACATACATATAGGATCTTGGGGGTGGGCACGATACACGGAGTCCAAATTACCATCAGGGTGTACACCTCACCCCTGGCGTCGTTGCCCACCTCTCAATTTTAAATACACGTAGACATTGAGGGCTATCAGGAGGGACTATGCGCTTACCTGCTGCTCTCTGGCAGGTAGCTCCATGCCCTCCTGGGTTTTAAATGCACCTTAGAACACACATGCATCAACACTACAATGAGCGGGTGGAGGGAGGTTTGGAGTCTTCTCCCACCCCCATTCTCTGCGGCCTGCTGGAGTGGGAGGGCTAGGAGGAGTTGGCCGTCCGACTGCGGTCTGGAGTGTGGGGCCTCCCTGCTGCTACGGAGTCGGGGCAGTCTGCCTCTCCCCACTGCAGGGAAAAGGGAAACACCACCTGGATCTGGGTGCAGTTCCCCCCTCCAGGGGCAAGGGTACCTAGACCCGGTTCGTAGAGTACGCTTGGGGAGTGTGATCGTGTGTACAGCGTCTCTTTATGTCTGTCTCCACGTTGGTTGAGTGTGGAGTAAGTGCATATGAGAGCATGAGGGGGGGAATGGATGTTTGTGTCTGTGTGTGCCTGTATGTCTGTGTCTATATGTCAGGTTGGGTATCAGACGCCACCTCTCTGGGGACATCTCAGGCCCTCCAAGGTTTGGAGGCCTATCTCCCCCCACCACCACTTCCCCTGCCAGTGGCGGACTCCCTCAGACATCGGTGCGTTGGTGGTTCTTTGTGTCTGGGGATGGGCGTCCAGGTACACGCCGGCTCACTCCTTGGCGGCCGCTTATCGGGGCCTGGGGCCTGGGGCTCGCTTGGGCCACTTCGGAGGTGGGGTGCCCCCGGCCTCTCGGCCTGGGGCTCGGTCACTCAGGCACAGCTGGCTGCCGGCGGAGCTCACGGGCGCGTCACTGCAACTCCCCCTGGCTTCTGCTCCGCGGCTGCTGGGTGAACCCTCATCTGGGACTCTCCTCAGCTCTTACTGGGACAGTGGCGCGGCTGCCCCTCTGTTGGTCTTCCATAGTCTCTTGTGTTCTGGGGGCCTCTGGATGTCTGGAGTTTTGATCTCCTCCATACCTGCTTCATGCCCTGGAGGACGGGGCTGTGGCTCCCCACACTCCCTAGCAGATCGTTACATGGAGAAACCTTTGGAATACAAGCATGCTGATCCACACAGGTGTACACACGGGTATTCACAGACGCGGACTACAGCTTTCTTGGCTGCTGCCTCAAAGCACATTGTGCGCTGTCTATCTTGCGTGCTGCACAATATCGTTTATTATTTAGTATCTACTGATATCTACTGCTAGCTAGTTTATTGTGATTGTGCCGTTTTTTTTATTATGTTGCTCTTTGCTGTTTGCTTTCTCTTCTGTTTTTTTTCTCCATACAGGTGACCCAGGTGCTTTGTTTGTTTTTTTGTTTTTTTTTTTCTTTCTTCCCCCCCTTCTCACCCTCTCTTCTCCTCTTTGGTTTTCTTTCTCTCCCTCTCTTTCTTTCATTCTTTCTCCCTGTCCTATCCCCCAGTCATGTCTGTCCCGTTTGTAGCAACCGAAAATAAAATAAATTCATAATTATAATAAAGGTCAATCAAATGGACCAATATGGCAAGGCCATGATGATCCACTTGGTAAAATAAATCCGCTTGGCATCTCTCTTGGCCTTAAGACAACAATTCTGATGGCTAAAGATCCAAACGGGACACAAAAAAAAAAAAAAAAAAGAGTGGCCTTTGGTGTCATATTTTAGCTGCTGCATTGGTTAATTGATTTAATAGACTTTAATATTTGAGACTGCTATTAAGCAGGTCAAAAATGAAGTTTCATGCTCATCTGAGGCTACATATATACAAACCCAATTTACTTCACACCAGATCATTTCTCATATGTAGGAAAAGGTAAGTTCATTGATGAAACTTAAAGGATCTTTGGCTCACGACTTCATCTGGATGGTACATCATAACCAGGTTAAGACATCTCTAAAAAATATATATTTTTGAGTGTTTTTAATTATTTATTTAAATTTTATTTTCCATTGTTCACTGTGGCCTGTTAAGCATTTTATCAAGATAGATTTCGTTAAATATTTACAAGAAATCAGGCATTATACAGTGTAAACTTCAGTCCAGTGTGATTTGGATGCTCAGCAGAAAATGTAGCCAGATATCAGCTGGGTTTAGATACAGTTCAGATAAGTTGGGAAATTCAAATTGTTACTGCAGCAGAGTACACAAGGCAGGAACAAATGAACACATGCAGCATACCTAACAGCAATAATGCTTTGCAAAAATAGAAGAAATATAGACTATGCAGGTACAATGAATAGATATGTACTTATATATGTAAATCACTCTATCTATCTATCTATCTATCTACACATACACACACACACGTACACACACACACACACACACACACACAAATACACACACATACATATACAGACATACATATATACACATATATGATGCAATTATACAGATTACTAGTAGAAGAAGAATGAAACATAGTGCAGTGTTTGGGTGTTAATAGTAGCAGGTATTTAGTATTGCACACTGATATATGTAAAGACCCCAGTGTGTTCATATGTGGTGTACATTCACTGCTGTTGTGCAGTGTACAGTCTGACAGCAGCAGCAGCCTGTCACTGAAGGGACTGCTCAGTGTTGTCAGGGTGACCTGTATGGGATGGATCGAAGATGGGGTATTTTAATCGAGTATATAGGGAAATGTGAACTCCTCTGACAATCTGAGTAATTGGATAACGCACTGTTATTGAAATTTCCAACTTCTGAGCCACAGAAAGACATAACAGGCTTCATTAGGTTACCTTCCACTTGTTGACAGCAACTAAATAAAACCAACATATCCACATAATAACACCTTAAAGCAGGGGTGTCAATCTTAAATGAGCTGTGGGCCACTGCTGGTACTGTCATGTCATTGGAGGGCCACTTTAGTGTTCAAGTAGTACAAAAACAAACAAACAAGAAAACACCCACAAATCTTTCAGAAAATGTAGTGTTTTGTTTGTTTGTTTTAAGTTTCAAATATTGTATAACAAAACTGCAAATGTGAATGCAAAAAACTTCTCACTCTTAACTAACTGAAACCTTGTTATTGAACTAACAAATAAAAAGGAAAGATACTCTCTTTCTGGCCAGACACGTGGAAGCATTTCTACAATAGTTTTGTCCATATTTAACAAAATAAAAATGCAGACATAAGTGAACACATTAGTTTTTGACTGCTAGTGAAAATTGTTTTCTTTACATATAACTCTCTCACTGAACTAATACAGCCAATCCCTCAACATGTTTTTACTCTCTGCTCATATTGCCCTCATTTTAAAACATTTTTGCTTTTTAAACAACTTATTTTCAATTTCCACAAAATCCCCCGTAACAAAAACTAACTTCAAAGGCCAAATTGCATTTCCTTTCTTCACGTCAACAGTAGGGGTGGCAAGTAGGGGTGACGTGGGCCGCAGGTGGCCCCTGAGCCGTGAGTTTGAGACCCCTGGTTTACCTACTGTCACTGCAGTGATATTAGCGTTTTTGTTTTGAAAGGTTACTAGGGGATGCTGGCAACAATCTTGGAAGAGAACAATACAATCTGTTATAAGGCCTTCACTGGAAAATATTTGGAATGTAATACCAACATGTAATTTGAAGATAACATGTAGTTAAAGAAGCTTGCAAAGAAAAGCATCTGGACTTCTTTAAGTTACTTGAAGACGTAACTTAAAGAAGTTGCAAGCTCCTTTGACTACGATGACCTGGATGACTGAGAACCTTCACAGACAAGATAACATATAGTATTTCAGTGACCAAATAGTATTTGGGTAAAAGTTACTGAATAGTGTTGGAATAAAGTGTGAAAATTGTGAAGGATTAAAATATCCAGGAGCTCAAATTACTTCACCAAAACATGTTTCAATCATATTTTATCAACACAAATTGCACAGGTTTATTGAATATGAATAACTTGTGTTAATTCACCTCAATAGTTTAAGTTCGTGCCAAAGCAAAACATCTGTGTGCAACCAGTGTCCACTATTGAATTATCTAAACCAACATGTTTTTTTTCAGTGCATAATCACATTTAGTGAAATAAACTATTAAACCAGAATTACATATTAGGATTTAGCCAAGTGTTAGGATGTAATGCAGAGTAGTATTTCTAGTAGGCTTTTTTTGATATGCCTGTTTTCATTTTATTTTCTAATTTTTAAAGAAGGCTTTAGAAAGGTCAAAATAAATCTTCTGTAAGGGAGTATCAGCTATTCTAGTAGAATTTATTTTACCAATGCAAGGGTGCATTAGTACCTTGTAATACAACATATGTATTTCATAAAGGGCGAACACAAATGTCCAAAGAGACTTCCTGGCAGCTGCCATTTTAAGTATAACCTCTGGTACGGGCACGTTCAGTTTGCAGCAGCTATACAACAGTGGCCTCTAGAGGTGTTTACACACTATGACCAAATCAGACAATGCAACACAACACGCAGGTCGCCCCAATGAATTGATTAGGCTGGTAGCAGTGACTTGTTAACTTATCATTTGTCAAGCATATCTCCCATGAATGATATGAAATAATTTAGAGACATAACATTGACATCACAAAGTAGAAGCTGCAATCAGTTTTTAGGAAAGTGAGTTTAATAAGAGTAAAATAATGCAGTAATTTCTTAGATTTTATAATCCCTTTATAAATCATGTTGGCTACTGCCTATTTAGCAGTGCAACAAGAGCATTAGACAAACAAACAAATAAATAAACAGTCAGCAAAAACAAAAAAGTTAGTACCCAGGGATAAAAATGTTGAGTATGAAAGGGAAACCTAATGGACAGATGTGATGCCTGAACAGTGGTGGCTTTAAGTGATGTATCAACTTAAACATGCATCCACAGTCTATGTTACATAAGTATGATGATCAGTGGTGACGGCTGGCGCCACTTTGGAAGCAGAAACTGTTGGTTTGAAAGCCTTTAGTGTCTCCTTGTGGCGGGACTCTTATACTGTACTGTGAGATGTCGAGCAGTGACACCCCCCCCCCCGTCACTCTGGCTCCTACCTCAAAGCACACTGTGCGCTGTCGATCTTACGTGCTGCACAATAATATTCAATATTTAGTATTTACTGTTATATTCACATAGATCATCGCGATGATGTTATTTATTATATTGCTCTCTTTTTTTTTTGCTCGTTTTCTCTTTTTTCTTTCCTGACAGGTGATCCAGGTGATTGATATATGTATTTTTTTGTCTGTTTGTTTTTCTTTTTTTGTCCTTTATCACGTTCCTCTTCCCCGCTGTTTTTCCTTTCCTCTTTCTTTCTCCGTTTTCTTTCCCGCAGTCAAATCTGTCCCATGTTTAGCAAGTGAAAATAAAACAAAATAAACAACAAAAGCAAAGGTGAATCAAATAGATCATTAAGGCAAGGCTGGGATGGTCCATTTGGTAAAGTAAATCTGTTGGGCATCTTTCTTTGTCTTTACACAATAATTCTGATGGCAAAAGAACCAAACGGGACACGCAAAAAAAAAAAAGAAGATGTCGAGCAGTGTCAGTAGTATGCTAGAAAGTGATACATTAACATTTCTGGGGTCACCATGAAGAGCTCACTTCCTTTCTTGCTCAGTGTGTAAAATGTGGTACTTAATGGATTGAAAAGAAAAAGGATGGCACCCTTGTAGTTCACACAGGTGGTGATGATTCAGGGTTTTAATTTGTAAGGTTTGAATTTTGAGCCATCGTAAATTTTAAACCAGGAAAGTATAATATTTAACATATGATAAGTCAAAGCTAATATAGCTGCTCATATATAGCTACTTATAATTTGAAGAGCTGCCTACACCAATGAGTAGACTTCCCAGAATGGAAACAGCACTCTGTGTGTGGTTTGAGAAAACAGTCAAGTTGTTAAGAACTCTGACTGAGAAGAATCCGCCTGTGTACAGCAGCAGGCTGCCTTCCTAGAATTTGGATATCCCCCGTGCGCTCGTCTCTGCATTATGTGCAATCCCTTTCTTAGAAAATTAAAACCACAGCAGCTTTTTATAGTTTTCTTCATTCACTATCAGCTTACACCAAAAGTCTACTCTGAAGAAGATTATTCAAAACATGCAACACAGTCACCAATCCCAGCAAATCCACCCCTAAGTCAGACTGTACAATACAGAAAATAAAAGAGCTACAGCTCAGACTCTACAGGCTTCAGTTAGCATGTTAAATGTGAAAGTTCAGTTAGAAAAAGACTGAACAAAAACGGCCTGAGTTTAGCAATTAACCAAAGTGACAAACATTGCTCTAAATAATACTCCCCTAATCCAAGTAGTCACCCAAACCTGGACGTGGATTTAGAGGCCCGAGGGCCATCTCACACGTTTATTCAGAATAAAACAAGTTTCAATTAAAATTAAACAAATCAAAATCTTGTGGACGTATGCCTTTTACATGTTGGTAAAATGTTTAGGATGAGATGGAGATGTAACACTCATGCACCCTGAAAATTATGAAGGTCTAAATATGTATCAAAGGGACTCACTGAACATCAGTGGATTTCTATGGGGCAAACGTACTTAAACAAGCCACTGTGACCATTGAGGCAGAGCAGAATGAATGATACTGACGGGAACTATGAGAGTTTGTAGTTAAATTCCTCCTCTTACACACTGTAAAATCGAATTAGTTAGAACTCAAAAAAATTGAGTAAAGCTTAGCTAAAAATGACTAAATTAGGACAACTTATTTATTTTGAGTACTCTGTACAAGCTCATTTGTTCCCAGAACTCAAGAAAATTGGATCAAGTTTACGTAAGTTGACCAAGTTAGGGCAACTTACTCATTTTGAGTACACTGTAAAGCCTTGTTAGTTCCCAGAACTCAAAAAAATTAAGGAAACTCATTGCCTCAAAAAAACTAAGTAAAGCTTACTTAAGATGCCTGTTAGGACAACTTATACAGTGCAAGTCTGCAGTATTAAGAATAACTTGATATTTCTGACTGTACAGTGCTAATTGTTTACTTACTGACAAACATTTCAAGTTCAACTAAATGAAAAAACAATTTGTGGTAACCTGAATATGATTAAAAATAATTAACAACACTTTTTGTCATGATGTTAAAATCAGACCAACTTTTATTTTCAAACACAACAAAGTATAACAGCCAACATACTGGACACTGTTCTGCTGAACAACAAACAATTATATTGCCATCACTGTTATAATCTTACAATGAAACAAGGTCGCAGATGTAATTATTCTGAAAATAAGTTTAGGCCTACCACAAGTTTGTTTTGTACTTACATTACTTATATAATCAAAATAAAAATATGTGTTGTTCTGTCACAAGTGCAGTCTCTAATTTAAACAACACATTTGTTTTGCATTCCAACACATGAGCTGGAATGTTGTAATGTTTTAAGGATGGCTTGTTTCCAGTCCAGGCATTACTGCCTGAATGACTATCATGGATCGAGGTGATCCAAATGTAGGTGCAGAAGAAAGTCTTTAACTTCCCTTAAGTACAGTGGCAGTGGATGTGGGTTGGAGATGCAATGAGCTTGAACCTGCAGGCGACCATCTTCACTGACCACACCATCTGTGACGGAGGACTCATCTCTCCTGGTGTCCTACAAGCAAACAATCATATTTTTTGGAACATGAACTGCTGAATTGCTTTCTTAAAACATTTTTTTCTGCATTTGGTATAAAACAGACTCCAATTTAGACAATCTCAGGCTCCCTCCCCACTGGAGAGGTGACATTCAATGTCCCAATTGTCAGTCTGGATAGCCCTGACCCCCACCCGACACACAATAATGTCATGAAAGCATCATTTTAAAAAGGGCTATGCAAACATGGCCAATAACTTTCATTCTAATGATGTGCAAAATGATTTGGGCACAAAACAAATTTTGCTGTTAGAAAACTTGCAGACTTCACTATATTCAGTGTAGACCCTCTAAACTAAGTTTGGGGGATGTGATCTTTCAAGAAATGCAGACCAAACTGTTGTTGTTTGTTTACTTACACAGCATGTCTTGTAGAATTAACTGGAGTCACCAGCAACAGCCTAGTGCAGTCATATCTCAAGTCTAATAACAGAAGACAGGAAAAGATCAGTAAAGAAACAACTTCCCCAAACCAAAAAACAAATAAAACAATAAGTAAAACAGGCTGATCTAAAGTATGCTTAAAGTTCAGCCTGAATAATATAAATGTCACTGACAGTTGCTAATATATTGGAAAACCAAAATACTTACCACTGAGTTGATGTCTTTCTGTCCAACAGCAGGAGTGCTGGTCCCGAGCCTCAAAGACAGTAAGAAGCAAGCAGAGGGAGAAAAAACAGAACATTTTTCAGAAACCGATTTGATCCTTAATGGCTGTGCAATCATTGTAACATAGAGTTTGCTTATGTTGTTAAATAAAGGCTAGATTTGACATTAATAGATGCCACAGATGTTCAAGGTGCCACAAAGCATGAAAAAATGGACATCTCGGAAAACGTCGGGGCATTTTTGCAAATATGTGATGTCTTGATAAATCGAGCAGATATTTGAACTTTCGACAGCTACATTCTCGCCTGAAAATATCTTAAAAGTTGATTTTGTGACCCAGAAAAAGTACTAAGTTTTTTAGCCGCGCTCCTCCGCGCTTACAAGTACGCACAGGCTCCGACAACCGTGGCCGACATATGCGATCCTCCTTTCCCCTAGATTACCCTTTCTGGGTCACAAAATAACCTTTTAAGATATTTTCAGCGGAGAATGTAGCTGTGTAATGCTCAAATATCTACTTAATTTATCAAAATATCACATATTTGCAAAAGTGCTTCCACGTTTTCAGAGAGCTCTGTTACCTACCAGCGCGATAGCTGACCGGGAGGTCAAGGCTTGATAAGAGTCCGCGAGCACAGCTAACTCTTGGCTTATTGTTTTCACACCCCCGAAGAATTTTGTCTGGGCTCTTATCTCACTTTTTTATTTCAAACAATCAACAGAAAATTTCACAGACATATTTTTATATAAGGTTTTTAAGGCTGTGGTGTTAATTTTTAAGTAACATGAGCCCAGCCGCAGCAGCAACGCTAGGCTAACACTAACTAGCTAGCACGATTATAAACCTGGTGCTAAACTAAGAGAAGCCACAAAATCAGTTTGAATAAGAGTAAACATTTACTCACCAAGTCAGTGTATCAGGTAAAGATCCACAGCAATGACAACAATAATCCCTTGAGCTGACGCTTTTCTAGGTTTGCTCAACATATTCCATAAAAAATGCTGGCACCATGAACATGCGGACTGATCCGTGCTAGGGAGGAGGACGGTAGTGACGTGGCATTTTCAAAACACATCTTTCATCCTTCCACACTGAGAAGAAAAACTTCCATCTTACTTAGTTTTTCTAAGTTAAGACAACTCAAATAAATTGAGTTTATCAGCATTTCTGTAGCGGACAGAACCACCTGCTTTAATTTACCATGATGCTCTGTGTTATGTTGTCATGGCAATATGAAGTCAAATAAATACAAATTCATAAAATGCACATTTGAAGGAGGACAAGAAGACAGGCAACTGGAAGAGCTTTTGAAGCAGGAAAACTTTTCTGGATTACTCTTAATTTAACTGGAAATTTTGCGAATACAAGTCAAGGAGGAAACAAGGAGGCAGGTTGGATTATATTTGAGGACAGGACGCATGAAGGAGAAGCATGAGGAGAGAGGAAACAGCAGAGCGATGGTGCAGAGCTAATCGTGGGTCAAGTCGAAGAAGCAAGCATCAAAACTGTGAGTAAACATAACACATAAAGACTTAAAAATTACTGTGCTGATTAAGGAAACATTAAATTTGGTTAGTTTGGGGTCTGCAGCTTCAGGTTTGTGGGTTCAGTTGGTCTCAAAATTGAGGAAAGACAAAAAAATTTCTTTTGAAAGGTTGTTGGAGGATTTTTACTGTAAGAAATATCTGGGTGTGCAACTGCTTTTATTTTTAAAAAAAAGTTGCATTTTATTTAGTCACATTGGAAAGGGAAAATTGGAGGATCGGGACAATAATGTGGCCAGTTTTACTGTTTCCTTAATCAGAACAATAATTTTGATCTGAACTACAAATTTTGAAATGGGTTATTTTCTTTCTTCTCTACTGATCACTGTGTTAAAGGTTGAGTTACTTGTCAGTCTACATTTATGTTAAAGGTAATTTTAAAAAATGCAGTTTATTCGTAATTTTGTAGAAAAAGGCTCCGCACCTGTGAAAAAAAGAAAATGGGTATCCACACCCCCAAAATTGCTGTAGATCAGAGTAGCTAAGCCCTGGTTAACTGCAATTATATAACAGAAGATGAAAAATATTGGAATGATTGAAAGAAACAAAGATTGCTTTAGGGTTTGAAGATTTGACTTTCTTATTGAAAGAGACGAAAACTAATCCATGTGTGACACTGAGAAAAAAACTGAAAGCTTAGAAGATCTGGAGGTCTGACTACTGTTATTCAAATGTGCAAAATTGTTTTAATGACATTAGAAAGAAAAATGGGATGTTTAAAAAGGTAATATATAAAGATGATTTTTATATTACTTGAAAAAATGATGTTGTTTAGCGCTTCTGTACTTAGAAAAATGCTGGGTCACTAGTAAGCTGAGATTTAATGTGATAAACTGAGGAAAGGTAATATAATCTACACACTCGCTATTATTGTTGCAATCCATACACCAGTTAATATTTAATCAATCGTCATTCATAATTGGTGATCTATGCAAGTTTTAAGGAATAATATTTGAATTGAGGTTGAATGATGCTCTGCCTCTGTGGTCAAGTACAGACATAGGCCTTAAGCAACCATGAGCCACTGATAAGTGTGACAGATTAGGAAACATGCATACAGTTCATTAGTTAGACTCCTATGAGCCACTAATAGGAGAAAATGAGCACGCAATAAAGTGGACTTGTTAGGGAGAGATTGCCATCAGAGTTAAAACACTCCAACTCAATTTTGATGACAGAAACAGCTAAAAAATGAGCGTCTTGTTGAAACTGATGACAAAATCCTGATCAGATACAGACAGACACATGCATACAACACACACTACTGCTCAAAGGTTTGTGGTCAGATTCAAACTGTCGTCTTTTTAATTAATAATTTACATTTACTTTTAACATAATATTACATGAAAATGATCAGAAATGTTTTCACAGATGTGTGTTAAATGAATCATTTATGTTAAATCACCCATGATGCATTAGGAAATGTCTACACACTTATACATGGGCCCATTTTTAGTAACCATCACTGCTGTGTGGACAGATCACATGGTTATAAACCAGGTGAAAACTGACTTCAAACCTTTGAGCTGTAGTGTAGATTGCAATGATAGTGTATAGTTATCTATTACAGAAGAATATATAGAAGTCTGAGGACAGGGAGACACTGTAAAAAAGTTATGAGCTGTCTTGCTGCAGAGAAAGTGGAGTCTGTCATCCTTGAAAAGCTCCCAAGATAGGCAGCTGGCAGGTTGAATGATGCTCTGCCTCTGTGGTCAAGTACAGACATAGGCCTTAAGCAACCATGAGCCACTGATAAGTGTGAGAAATTAGTGCACTTAATGCAGCGGTCCCCAACCCCCGGGCCTCGGACCGGTGCCGGTCCGTGAGTCGTTTGGTACCGGGCCGCGAGAGTTGAGGCTCAGGTGTGAAATGTATGGTTTTCAGGGTTTTTATCGGTTTTCAGCGTTATTTTGTTATCGTTTTTATCGTTAACTCGGTGTCCCTGGGTCTTTTCAAGTGTGTTATGAATAAATCTTCTTTTTTTCGGTACCGGTACTAGTTTTATTTTGTTGTATTTATCCGCGACACCTTAAAGGCCGGTCTGTGAAAATATTGTCGGGCATAAACCGGTCCGTGGCGCGAAAAAGGTTGAGGACCGCTGACTTAATGCATGTTTCCTAATTATATACGTATGAGCCACTAATAGGAGAAAATGAGCACGCAATAAAGTGGACTTGTTAGGGAGAGATTGCCATCAGAGTTAAAACACTCCAACTCAATTTTGATGACAGAAACAGCTAAAAAAAATGAGCGTTTTGTTGACACTGATGACAAAATCCTGATCAGATACAGACAGACACATGCATACAACACACACTACTGCTCAAAAGTTTGTGGTCAGATTCAAACATTCTTGTCTTAATTTTAAAATTATATTTGCTATAACATAAAATTAGGCAAAGTTTATCAGAAATGTTTTCACAGATGTGTGTTTAATGAATCATTTATGTTAAATCACCCATGATGCATTAGGAAATGTCTACACACTTATACATGGGCCCATTTTTAGTAACCATCACTGCTGTGTGGACAGATCACATGGTTATAAACTAGGTGAAAATTGACTTCAAACGTTTGAGCTGTAGTGTAGATTGCAATGATAGTGTATAGTTATCTATTACAGAAGAATATATAGAAGTCTGAGGACAGGGAGACACTGTAAAAAAGTTATGAGCTGTCTTGCTGCAGAGAAAGTGGAGTCTGTCATCCTTGAAAAGCTCCCAAGATAGGCAGCTGGCAGGTTGAATGATGCTCTGCCTCTGTGGTCAAGTACAGACATAGGCCTTAAGCAACCATGAGCCACTGATAAGTGTGACAGATTAGGAAACATGCATACAGTTCATTAGTTAGACCCCTATGAACTACTAATAGGAGAAAATGAGCACGCAATAAAGTGGACTTGTTAGGGAGAGATTGCCATCAGAGTTAAAACACTCCAACTCAATTTTGATGACAGAAACAGCTAAAAAATGAGCGTCTTGTTGAAACTGATGACAAAATCCTGGTCAGATACAGACAGACACATGCATACAACACACACTACTGCTCAAAAGTTTGTGGTCAGTTTCAAACAGTTGTCTTTTAATTAATAATTTACATTTACTTTTAACATAATATTACATGAAAATGATCATAAATGTTTTCACAGATGTGTGTTTAATGAATCATTTATGTTAAATCACCCATGATGCATTAGGAAATGTCTACACACTTATACATGGGCCCATTTTTAGTAACCATCACTGCTGTGTGGACAGATCACATGGTTATAAACAGGTGAAAATTG
Organism: Diplotaxodon limnothrissa; assembly: GCF_057381915.1. NCBI lineage: Eukaryota > Metazoa > Chordata > Actinopteri > Cichliformes > Cichlidae > Diplotaxodon > Diplotaxodon limnothrissa. The sequence goes on from NC_140602.1 coordinate 61,875,511, forward strand.
ACTTCAAACTTTTGAGCTGTAGTGTAGATTGCAATGATAGTGTATAGTTATCTATTACAGAAGAATATATAGAAGTCTGAGGACAGGGAGACACTGTAAAAAAGTTATGAGCTGTCTTGCTGCAGAGAAAGTGGAGTCTGTCATCCTTGAAAAGCTCCCAAGATAGGCAGCTGGCAGGTTGAATGATGCTCTGCCTCTGTTGTCAAGTACAGACATAGGCCTTAAGCAACCATGAGCCACTGATAAGTGTGAGAAATTAGTGCACTTAATGCAGCGGTCCCAACCCCCGGGCCTCGGATCGGTGCCGGTCCGTGAGTCGTTTGGTACCGGGCCACGAGAGTTGAGGCTCAGGTGTGAAATGTATGGTTTTCAGGGTTTTTATCGGTTTTCAGCGTTATTTTGTTATCGTTTTTATCGTTAACTCGGTGTCCCTGGGTCTTTTCAAGTGTGTTATGAATAAATCTTCTTTTTTTCGGTACCGGTACTAGTTTTATTTTGTTGTATTTATCCGCGACACCTTAAAGGCCGGTCCGTGAAAATATTGTTGGGCATAAACCGGTCCGTGGCGCAAAAAAGGTTGAGGACCACTGACTTAATGCATGTTTCCTAATTATATACGTATGAGCCACTAATAGGAGAAAATGAGCACGCAATAAAGTGGACTTGTTAGGGAGAGATTGCCATCAGAGTTAAAACACTCCAACTCAATTTTGATGACAGAAACAGCTAAAAAATGAGCGTTTTGTTGAAACTGATGACAAAATCCTGATCAGATACAGACAGACACATGCATACAACACACACTACTGCTCAAAAGTTTGTGGTCAGATTCAAACATTCTTGTCTTAATTTTAAAATTATATTTGCTATAACATAAAATTAGGCAAAGTTTATCAGAAATGTTTTCACAGATGTGTGTTTAATGAATCATTTATGTTAAATCACCCATGATGCATTAGGAAATGTCTACACACTTATACATGGGCCCATTTTTAGTAACCATCACTGCTGTGTGGACAGATCACATGGTTATAAACAGGTGAAAATTGACTTCAAACCTTTGAGCTGTAGTATAGCTTGATTGCAATGATAGTGTATAGTTATCTATTACAGAAGAACATATAGAAGTATGAGGACAGGGAGAAACTGTAAAAAAGTTATGAGCTGTCTTGCTGCAGAGAAATTGGAGTCTGTCATCCTTGAAAAGCTCCCAAGATAGGCAGCTGGCAGGTTGAATGATGCTCTGCCTCTGTGGTCAAGTACAGACATAGGCCTTAAGCAACCATGAGCCACTGATAAGTGTGAGAAATTAGTGCACTTAATGCAGCGGTCCCCAACCCCCGGGCCTCGGAAAGGTGCCGGTCCGTGAGTCGTTTGGTACCGGGCCGCGAGAGTTGAGGCTCAGGTGTGAAATGTATGGTTTTCAGGGTTTTTATCGGTATTCAGCGTTATTTTGTTATCGTTTTTATCGTTAACTCGGTGTCCCTGGGTCTTTTCAAGTGTGTTATGAATAAATCTTCTTTTTTTCGGTACCGGTACTAGTTTTATTTTGTTGTATTGATCCGCGACACCTTAAAGGCCGGTCCGTGAAAATATTGTCGGGCATAAACCGGTCCGTGGCGCAAAAAAGGTTGAGGACTACTGAGTTAATGCATGTTTCCTAATTATATACGTATGAGCCACTAATAGGAGAAAATGAGCACGCAATAAAGTGGACTTGTTAGGGAGAGATTGCCATCAGAGTTAAAACACTCCAACTCAATTTTTGATGATAGAAACAGCTAAAAAATGAGCGTCTTGTTGAAACTGATGACAAAATCCTGATCAGATACAGACAGACACATGCATACAACACACACTACTGCTCAAAAGTTTGTGGTCAGATTCAAACATTCTTGTTTTAATTTTAAAATTATATTTGCTATAACATAAAATTAGGCAAAGTTTATCAGAAATGTTTTCACAGATGTGTGTTTAATGAATCATTTATGTTAAATCACCCATGATGCATTAGGAAATGTCTACACACTTATACATGGGCCCATTTTTAGTAACTACCACTGCTGTGTGGACAGATCACATGGTTATAAACCAGGTGAAAATTGACTTCAAACTTTTGAGCTGTAGTGTAGATTGCAATGATAGTGTATAGTTATCTATTACAGAAGAATATATAGAAGTCTGAGGACAGGGAGACACTGTAAAAAAGTTATGAGCTGTCTTGCTGCAGAGAAAGTGGAGTCTGTCATCCTTGAAAAGCTCCCAAGATAGGCAGCTGGCAGGTTGAATGATGCTCTGCCTCTGTGGTCAAGTACAGACATAGGCCTTAAGCAACCATGAGCCACTGATAAGTGTGAGAAATTAGTGCACTTAATGCAGCGGTCCCCAACCCCCGGGCCTCGGACCGGTGCCGGTCCGTGAGTCGTTTGGTACCGGGCCGCGAGAGTTGAGGCTCAGGTGTGAAATGTATGGTTTTCAGGGTTTTTATCGGTTTTCAGCGTTATTTTGTTATCGTTTTTATCGTTAACTCGGTGTCCCTGGGTCTTTTCAAGTGTGTTATGAATAAATCTTCTTTTTTTCGGTACCGGTACTAGTTTTATTTTGTTGTATTTATCCGCGACACCTTAAAGGCCGGTCTGTGAAAATATTGTCGGGCATAAACCGGTCCGTGGCGCGAAAAAGGTTGAGGACCGCTGACTTAATGCATGTTTCCTAATTATATACGTATGAGCAACTAATAGGAGAAAATGAGCACGCAATAAAGTGGACTTGTTAGGGAGAGATTGCCATCAGAGTTAAAACACTCCAACTCAATTTTGATGACAGAAACAGCTAAAAAAAATGAGCGTTTTGTTGACACTGATGACAAAATCCTGATCAGATACAGACAGACACATGCATACAACACACACTACTGCTCAAAAGTTTGTGGTCAGTTTCAAACAGTTGTCTTTTAATTAATAATTTACATTTACTTTTAACATAATATTACATGAAAATTATCAGAAATGTTTTCACAGATGTGTGTTTAATGAATCATTTATGTTAAATCACCCATGATGCATTAGGAAATGTCTACACACTTATACATGGGCCCATTTTTAGTAACCATCACTGCTGTGTGGACAGATCACATGGTTATAAACAGGTGAAAATTGACTTCAAACTTTTGAGCTGTAGTGTAGATTGCAATGATAGTGTATAGTTATGTATTACAGAAGAATATATAGAAGTCTGAGGACAGGGAGACACTGTAAAAAAGTTATGAGCTGTCTTGCTGCAGAGAAAGTGGAGTCTGTCATCCTTGAAAAGCTCCCAAGATAGGCAGCTGGCAGGTTGAATGATGCTCTGCCTCTGTGGTCAAGTACAGACATAGGCCTTAAGCAACCATGAGCCACTGATAAGCGTGAGAAATTAGTGCACTTAATGCAGCGGTCCCCAACCCCCGGGCCTCGGACCGGTACCGGTCCGTGAGTCGTTTGGTACCGGGCCGCGAGAGTTGAGGCTCAGGTGTGAAATGTATGGTTTTCAGGGTTTTTATCGGTTTTCAGCGTTATTTTGTTATCGTTTTTATCGTTAACTCGGTGTCCCTGGGTCTTTTCAAGTGTGTTATGAATAAATCTTCTTTTTTTCGGTACCGGTACTAGTTTTATTTTGTTGTATTTATCCGCGACACCTTAAAGGCCGGTCTGTGAAAATATTGTCGGGCATAAACCGGTCCGTGGCGCAAAAAAGGTTGAGGACCGCTGACTTAATGCATGTTTCCTAATTATATACGTATGAGCAACTAATAGGAGAAAATGAGCACGCAATAAAGTGGACTTGTTAGGGAGAGATTGCCATCAGAGTTAAAACACTCCAACTCAATTTTGATGACAGAAACAGCTAAAAAAATGAGCGTTTTGTTGACACTGATGACAAAATCCTGATCAGATACAGACAGACACATGCATACAACACACACTACTGCTCAAAAGTTTGTGGTCAGTTTCAAACAGTTGTCTTTTAATTAATAATTTACATTTACTTTTAACATAATATTACATGAAAATGATCATAAATGTTTTCACAGATGTTTGTTTAATTAATCATTGAAGTTAAATCACCCATGATGCATTAGGAAATGTCTACACACTTATACATGGGCCCATTTTTAGTAACCATCATTGCTGTGTGGACAGATCACATGGTTATAAACAGGTGAAAATTGACATCAAACTTTTGAGCTGTAGTGTAGATTGCAATGATAGTGTATAGTTATCTATTACAGAAGAATATATAGAAGTCTGAGGACAGGGAGACACTGTAAAAAAGTTATGAGCTGTCTTGCTGCAGAGAAAGTGGAGTCTGTCATCCTTGAAAAGCTCCCAAGATAGGCAGCTGGCAGGTTGAATGATGCTCTGCCTCTGTGGTCAAGTACAGACATAGGCCTTAAGCAACCATGAGCCACTGATAAGTGTGAGAAATTAGTGCACTTAATGCAGCGGTCCCCAACCCCCGGGCCTCGGACCGATACCGGTCCGTGAGAGTTGAGGCTCAGGTGTGAAATGTATGGTTTTCAGGGTTTTTATCGGTTTTCAGCGTTATTTTGTTATCGTTTTTATCGTTAACTCGGTGTCCCTGGGTCTTTTCAAGTGTGTTATGAATAAATCTTCTTTTTTTCGGTACCGGTACTAGTTTTATTTTGTTGTATTTATCCGCGACACCTTAAAGGCCGGTCTGTGAAAATATTGTCGGGCATAAACCGGTCCGTGGCGCAAAAAAGGTTGAGGACCGCTGACTTAATGCATGTTTCCTAATTATATACGTATGAGCCACTAATAGGAGAAAATGAGCACGCAATAAAGTGGACTTGTTAGGGAGAGATTGCCATCAGAGTTAAAACACTCCAACTCAATTTTGATGACAGAAACAGCTAAAAAAATGAGCGTTTTGTTGACACTGATGACAAAATCCTGATCAGATACAGACAGACACATGCATACAACACACACTACTGCTCAAAAGTTTGTGGTCAGTTTCAAACAGTTGTCTTTTAATTAATAATTTACATTTACTTTTAACATAATATTACATGAAAATTATCAGAAATGTTTTCACAGATGTGTGTTTAATGAATCATTTATGTTAAATCACCCATGATGCATTAGGAAATGTCTACACACTTATACATGGGCCCATTTTTAGTAACCATCACTGCTGTGTGGACAGATCACATGGTTATAAACAGGTGAAAATTGACTTCAAACTTTTGAGCTGTAGTGTAGATTGCAATGATAGTGTATAGTTATGTATTACAGAAGAATATATAGAAGTCTGAGGACAGGGAGACACTGTAAAAAAGTTATGAGCTGTCTTGCTGCAGAGAAAGTGGAGTCTGTCATCCTTGAAAAGCTCCCAAGATAGGCAGCTGGCAGGTTGAATGATGCTCTGCCTCTGTGGTCAAGTACAGACATAGGCCTTAAGCAACCATGAGCCACTGATAAGCGTGAGAAATTAGTGCACTTAATGCAGCGGTCCCCAACCCCCGGGCCTCGGACCGGTACCGGTCCGTGAGTCGTTTGGTACCGGGCCGCGAGAGTTGAGGCTCAGGTGTGAAATGTATGGTTTTCAGGGTTTTTATCGGTTTTCAGCGTTATTTTGTTATCGTTTTTATCGTTAACTCGGTGTCCCTGGGTCTTTTCAAGTGTGTTATGAATAAATCTTCTTTTTTTCGGTACCGGTACTAGTTTTATTTTGTTGTATTTATCCGCGACACCTTAAAGGCCGGTCTGTGAAAATATTGTCGGGCATAAACCGGTCCGTGGCGCAAAAAAGGTTGAGGACCGCTGACTTAATGCATGTTTCCTAATTATATACGTATGACCAACTAATAGGAGAAAATGAGCACGCAATAAAGTGGACTTGTTAGGGAGAGATTGCCATCAGAGTTAAAACACTCCAACTCAATTTTGATGACAGAAACAGCTAAAAAAATGAGCGTTTTGTTGACACTGATGACAAAATCCTGATCAGATACAGACAGACACATGCATACAACACACACTACTGCTCAAAAGTTTGTGGTCAGTTTCAAACAGTTGTCTTTTAATTAATAATTTACATTTACTTTTAACATAATATTACATGAAAATTATCAGAAATGTTTTCACAGATGTGTGTTTAATGAATCATTTATGTTAAATCACCCATGATGCATTAGGAAATGTCTACACACTTATACATGGGCCCATTTTTAGTAACCATCACTGCTGTGTGGACAGATCACATGGTTATAAACAGGTGAAAATTGACTTCAAACTTTTGAGCTGTAGTGTAGATTGCAATGATAGTGTATAGTTATCTATTACAGAAGAATATATAGAAGTCTGAGGACAGGGAGACACTGTAAAAAAGTTATGAGCTGTCTTGCTGCAGAGAAAGTGGAGTCTGTCATCCTTGAAAAGCTCCCAAGATAGGCAGCTGGCAGGTTGAATGATGCTCTGCCTCTGTGGTCAAGTACAGACATAGGCCTTAAGCAACCATGAGCCACTGATAAGCGTGAGAAATTAGTGCACTTAATGCAGCGGTCCCCAACCCCCGGGCCTCGGACCGGTACCGGTCCGTGAGTCGTTTGGTACCGGGCCGCGAGAGTTGAGGCTCAGGTGTGAAATGTATGGTTTTCAGGGTTTTTATCGGTTTTCAGCGTTATTTTGTTATCGTTTTTATCGTTAACTCGGTGTCCCTGGGTCTTTTCAAGTGTGTTATGAATAAATCTTCTTTTTTTCGGTACCGGTACTAGTTTTATTTTGTTGTATTTATCCGCGACACCTTAAAGGCCGGTCCGTGAAAATATTGTCGGGCATAAACCGGTCCGTGGCGCAAAAAAGGTTGAGGACCGCTGACTTAATGCATGTTTCCTAATTATATACGTATGAGCCACTAATAGGAGAAAATGAGCACGCAATAAAGTGGACTTGTTAGGGAGAGATTGCCATCAGAGTTAAAACACTCCAACTCAATTTTGATGACAGAAACAGCTAAAAAAAATGAGCGTTTTGTTGACACTGATGACAAAATCCTGATCAGATACAGACAGACACATGCATACAACACACACTACTGCTCAAAAGTTTGTGGTCAGATTCAAACATTCTTGTTTTAATTTTAAAATTATATTTGCTATAACATAAAATTAGGCAAAGTTTATCAGAAATGTTTTCACAGATGTGTGTTTAATGAATCATTTATGTTAAATCACCCATGATGCATTAGGAAATGTCTACACACTTATACATGGGCCCATTTTTAGTAACCATCACTGCTGTGTGGACAGATCACATGGTTATAAACCAGGTGAAAATTGACTTCAAACTTTTGAGCTGTAGTGTAGATTGCAATGATAGTGTATAGTTATCTATTACAGAAGAATATATAGAAGTCTGAGGACAGGGAGACACTGTAAAAAAGTTATGAGCTGTCTTGCTGCAGAGAAAGTGGAGTCTGTCATCCTTGAAAAGCTCCCAAGATAGGCAGCTGGCAGGTTGAATGATGCTCTGCCTCTGTGGTCAAGTACAGACATAGGCCTTAAGCAACCATGAGCCACTGATAAGTGTGAGAAATTAGTGCACTTAATGCAGCGGTCCCCAACCCCCGGGCCTCGGACCGGTACCGGTCCGTGAGTCGTTTGGTACCGGGCCGCGAGAGTTGAGGCTCAGGTGTGAAATGTATGGTTTTCAGGGTTTTTATCGGTTTTCAGCGTTATTTTGTTATCGTTTTTATCGTTAACTCGGTGTCCCTGGGTCTTTTCAAGTGTGTTATGAATAAATCTTCTTTTTTTCGGTACCGGTACTAGTTTTATTTTGTTGTATTTATCCGCGACACCTTAAAGGCCGGTCGGTGAAAATATTGTCGGGCATAAACCGGTCCGTGGCGCAAAAAAGGTTGAGGACCGCTGACTTAATGCATGTTTCCTAATTATATACGTATGAGCAACTAATAGGAGAAAATGAGCACGCAATAAAGTGGACTTGTTAGGGAGAGATTGCCATCAGAGTTAAAACACTCCAACTCAATTTTGATGACAGAAACAGCTAAAAAAAATGAGCGTTTTGTTGACACTGATGACAAAATCCTGATCAGATACAGACAGACACATGCATACAACACACACTACTGCTCAAAAGTTTGTGGTCAGTTTCAAACAGTTGTCTTTTAATTAATAATTTACATTTACTTTTAACATAATATTACATGAAAATTATCAGAAATGTTTTCACAGATGTGTGTTTAATGAATCATTTATGTTAAATCACCCATGATGCATTAGGAAATGTCTACACACTTATACATGGGCCCATTTTTAGTAACCATCACTGCTGTGTGGACAGATCACATGGTTATAAACCAGGTGAAAATTGACATCAAACTTTTGAGCTGTAGTGTAGATTGCAATGATAGTGTATAGTTATCTATTACAGAAGAATATATAGAAGTCTGAGGACAGGGAGACACTGTAAAAAAGTTATGAGCTGTCTTGCTGCAGAGAAAGTGGAGTCTGTCATCCTTGAAAAGCTCCCAAGATAGGCAGCTGGCAGGTTGGATGATGCTCTGCCTCTGTGGTCAAGTACAGACATAGGCCTTAAGCAACCATGAGCCACTGATAAGTGTGAGAAATTAGTGCACTTAATGCAGCGGTCCCCAACCCCCGGGCCTCGGACCGGGCCTCGGACCGATACCGGTCCGTGAGTCGTTTGGTACCGGGCCGCGAGAATTGAGGCTCAGGTGTGAAATGTATGGTTTTCAGCGTTTTTATCGGTTTTCAGCGTTATTTTGTTATCGTTTTTATCGTTAACTCGGTGTCCCTGGGTCTTTTCAAGTGTGTTATGAATAAATCTTCTTTTTTTCGGTACCGGTACTAGTTTTATTTTGTTGTATTTATCCGCGACACCTTAAAGGCCGGTCTGTGAAAATATTGTCGGGCATAAACCGGTCCGTGGCGCAAAAAAGGTTGAGGACCGCTGACTTAATGCATGTTTCCTAATTATATACGTATAAGCCACTAATAGGAGAAAATGAGCACGCAATAAAGTGGACTTGTTAGGGAGAGATTGCCATCAGAGTTAAAACACTCCAACTCAATTTTGATGATAGACACAGCTAAAAAAATGAGCGTTTTGTTGACACTGATGACAAAATCCTGGTCAGATACAGACAGACACATGCATACAACACACACTACTGCTCAAAAGTTTGTGGTCAGTTTCAAACAGTTGTCTTTTAATTAATAATTTACATTTACTTTTAACATAATATTACATGAAAATTATCAGAAATGTTTTCACAGATGTGTGTTTAATGAATCATTTATGTTAAATCACCCATGATGCATTAGGAAATGTCTACACACTTATACATGGGCCCATTTTTAGTAACCATCACTGCTGTGTGGACAGATCACATGGTTATAAACCAGGTGAAAATTGACATCAAACTTTTGAGCTGTAGTGTAGATTGCAATGATAGTGTATAGTTATCTATTACAGAAGAATATATAGAAGTCTGAGGACAGGGAGACACTGTAAAAAAGTTATGAGCTGTCTTGCTGCAGAGAAAGTGGAGTCTGTCATCCTTGAAAAGCTCCCAAGATAGGCAGCTGGCAGGTTGAATGATGCTCTGCCTCTGTGGTCAAGTACAGACATAGGCCTTAAGCAACCATGAGCCACTGATAAGCGTGAGAAATTAGTGCACTTAATGCAGCGGTCCCCAACCCCCGGGCCTCGGACCGGTACCGGTCCGTGAGTCGTTTGGTACCGGGCCGCGAGAGTTGAGGCTCAGGTGTGAAATGTATGGTTTTCAGGGTTTTTATCGGTTTTCAGCGTTATTTTGTTATCGTTTTTATCGTTAACTCGGTGTCCCTGGGTCTTTTCAAGTGTGTTATGAATAAATCTTCTTTTTTTCGGTACCGGTACTAGTTTTATTTTGTTGTATTTATCCGCGACACCTTAAAGGCCGGTCTGTGAAAATATTGTCGGGCATAAACCGGTCCGTGGCGCAAAAAAGGTTGAGGACCGCTGACTTAATGCATGTTTCCTAATTATATACGTATGAGCAACTAATAGGAGAAAATGAGCACGCAATAAAGTGGACTTGTTAGGGAGAGATTGCCATCAGAGTTAAAACACTCCAACTCAATTTTGATGACAGAAACAGCTAAAAAAATGAGCGTTTTGTTGACACTGATGACAAAATCCTGATCAGATACAGACAGACACATGCATACAACACACACTACTGCTCAAAAGTTTGTGGTCAGTTTCAAACAGTTGTCTTTTAATTAATAATTTACATTTACTTTTAACATAATATTACATGAAAATGATCATAAATGTTTTCACAGATGTTTGTTTAATTAATCATTGAAGTTAAATCACCCATGATGCATTAGGAAATGTCTACACACTTATACATGGGCCCATTTTTAGTAACCATCATTGCTGTGTGGACAGATCACATGGTTATAAACAGGTGAAAATTGACATCAAACTTTTGAGCTGTAGTGTAGATTGCAATGATAGTGTATAGTTATCTATTACAGAAGAATATATAGAAGTCTGAGGACAGGGAGACACTGTAAAAAAGTTATGAGCTGTCTTGCTGCAGAGAAAGTGGAGTCTGTCATCCTTGAAAAGCTCCCAAGATAGGCAGCTGGCAGGTTGAATGATGCTCTGCCTCTGTGGTCAAGTACAGACATAGGCCTTAAGCAACCATGAGCCACTGATAAGTGTGAGAAATTAGTGCACTTAATGCAGCGGTCCCCAACCCCCGGGCCTCGGACCGATACCGGTCCGTGAGAGTTGAGGCTCAGGTGTGAAATGTATGGTTTTCAGGGTTTTTATCGGTTTTCAGCGTTATTTTGTTATCGTTTTTATCGTTAACTCGGTGTCCCTGGGTCTTTTCAAGTGTGTTATGAATAAATCTTCTTTTTTTCGGTACCGGTACTAGTTTTATTTTGTTGTATTTATCCGCGACACCTTAAAGGCCGGTCTGTGAAAATATTGTCGGGCATAAACCGGTCCGTGGCGCAAAAAAGGTTGAGGACCGCTGACTTAATGCATGTTTCCTAATTATATACGTATGAGCCACTAATAGGAGAAAATGAGCACGCAATAAAGTGGACTTGTTAGGGAGAGATTGCCATCAGAGTTAAAACTCAATTTTGATGACAGAAACAGCTAAAAAAATGAGCGTTTTGTTGACACTGATGACAAAATCCTGATCAGATACAGACAGACACATGCATACAACACACACTACTGCTCAAAAGTTTGTGGTCAGTTTCAAACAGTTGTCTTTTAATTAATAATTTACATTTACTTTTAACATAATATTACATGAAAATTATCAGAAATGTTTTCACAGATGTGTGTTTAATGAATCATTTATGTTAAATCACCCATGATGCATTAGGAAATGTCTACACACTTATACATGGGCCCATTTTTAGTAACCATCACTGCTGTGTGGACAGATCACATGGTTATAAACAGGTGAAAATTGACTTCAAACTTTTGAGCTGTAGTGTAGATTGCAATGATAGTGTATAGTTATCTATTACAGAAGAATATATAGAAGTCTGAGGACAGGGAGACACTGTAAAAAAGTTATGAGCTGTCTTGCTGCAGAGAAAGTGGAGTCTGTCATCCTTGAAAAGCTCCCAAGATAGGCAGCTGGCAGGTTGAATGATGCTCTGCCTCTGTGGTCAAGTACAGACATAGGCCTTAAGCAACCATGAGCCACTGATAAGCGTGAGAAATTAGTGCACTTAATGCAGCGGTCCCCAACCCCCGGGCCTCGGACCGGTACCGGTCCGTGAGTCGTTTGGTACCGGGCCGCGAGAGTTGAGGCTCAGGTGTGAAATGTATGGTTTTCAGGGTTTTTATCGGTTTTCAGCGTTATTTTGTTATCGTTTTTATCGTTAACTCGGTGTCCCTGGGTCTTTTCAAGTGTGTTATGAATAAATCTTCTTTTTTTCGGTACCGGTACTAGTTTTATTTTGTTGTATTTATCCGCGACACCTTAAAGGCCGGTCCGTGAAAATATTGTCGGGCATAAACCGGTCCGTGGCGCAAAAAAGGTTGAGGACCGCTGACTTAATGCATGTTTCCTAATTATATACGTATGAGCCACTAATAGGAGAAAATGAGCACGCAATAAAGTGGACTTGTTAGGGAGAGATTGCCATCAGAGTTAAAACACTCCAACTCAATTTTGATGACAGAAACAGCTAAAAAAAATGAGCGTTTTGTTGACACTGATGACAAAATCCTGATCAGATACAGACAGACACATGCATACAACACACACTACTGCTCAAAAGTTTGTGGTCAGATTCAAACATTCTTGTTTTAATTTTAAAATTATATTTGCTATAACATAAAATTAGGCAAAGTTTATCAGAAATGTTTTCACAGATGTGTGTTTAATGAATCATTTATGTTAAATCACCCATGATGCATTAGGAAATGTCTACACACTTATACATGGGCCCATTTTTAGTAACCATCACTGCTGTGTGGACAGATCACATGGTTATAAACCAGGTGAAAATTGACTTCAAACTTTTGAGCTGTAGTGTAGATTGCAATGATAGTGTATAGTTATCTATTACAGAAGAATATATAGAAGTCTGAGGACAGGGAGACACTGTAAAAAAGTTATGAGCTGTCTTGCTGCAGAGAAAGTGGAGTCTGTCATCCTTGAAAAGCTCCCAAGATAGGCAGCTGGCAGGTTGAATGATGCTCTGCCTCTGTGGTCAAGTACAGACATAGGCCTTAAGCAACCATGAGCCACTGATAAGTGTGAGAAATTAGTGCACTTAATGCAGCGGTCCCCAACCCCCGGGCCTCGGACCGGTACCGGTCCGTGAGTCGTTTGGTACCGGGCCGCGAGAGTTGAGGCTCAGGTGTGAAATGTATGGTTTTCAGGGTTTTTATCGGTTTTCAGCGTTATTTTGTTATCGTTTTTATCGTTAACTCGGTGTCCCTGGGTCTTTTCAAGTGTGTTATGAATAAATCTTCTTTTTTTCGGTACCGGTACTAGTTTTATTTTGTTGTATTTATCCGCGACACCTTAAAGGCCGGTCTGTGAAAATATTGTCGGGCATAAACCGGTCCGTGGCGCAAAAAAGGTTGAGGACCGCTGACTTAATGCATGTTTCCTAATTATATACGTATGAGCAACTAATAGGAGAAAATGAGCACGCAATAAAGTGGACTTGTTAGGGAGAGATTGCCATCAGAGTTAAAACACTCCAACTCAATTTTGATGACAGAAACAGCTAAAAAAAATGAGCGTTTTGTTGACACTGATGACAAAATCCTGATCAGATACAGACAGACACATGCATACAACACACACTACTGCTCAAAAGTTTGTGGTCAGTTTCAAACAGTTGTCTTTTAATTAATAATTTACATTTACTTTTAACATAATATTACATGAAAATTATCAGAAATGTTTTCACAGATGTGTGTTTAATGAATCATTTATGTTAAATCACCCATGATGCATTAGGAAATGTCTACACACTTATACATGGGCCCATTTTTAGTAACCATCACTGCTGTGTGGACAGATCACATGGTTATAAACCAGGTGAAAATTGACATCAAACTTTTGAGCTGTAGTGTAGATTGCAATGATAGTGTATAGTTATCTATTACAGAAGAATATATAGAAGTCTGAGGACAGGGAGACACTGTAAAAAAGTTATGAGCTGTCTTGCTGCAGAGAAAGTGGAGTCTGTCATCCTTGAAAAGCTCCCAAGATAGGCAGCTGGCAGGTTGGATGATGCTCTGCCTCTGTGGTCAAGTACAGACATAGGCCTTAAGCAACCATGAGCCACTGATAAGTGTGAGAAATTAGTGCACTTAATGCAGCGGTCCCCAACCCCCGGGCCTCGGACCGGGCCTCGGACCGATACCGGTCCGTGAGTCGTTTGGTACCGGGCCGCGAGAATTGAGGCTCAGGTGTGAAATGTATGGTTTTCAGCGTTTTTATCGGTTTTCAGCGTTATTTTGTTATCGTTTTTATCGTTAACTCGGTGTCCCTGGGTCTTTTCAAGTGTGTTATGAATAAATCTTCTTTTTTTCGGTACCGGTACTAGTTTTATTTTGTTGTATTTATCCGCGACACCTTAAAGGCCGGTCTGTGAAAATATTGTCGGGCATAAACCGGTCCGTGGCGCAAAAAAGGTTGAGGACCGCTGACTTAATGCATGTTTCCTAATTATATACGTATAAGCCACTAATAGGAGAAAATGAGCACGCAATAAAGTGGACTTGTTAGGGAGAGATTGCCATCAGAGTTAAAACACTCCAACTCAATTTTGATGACAGAAACAGCTAAAAAAAATGAGCGTTTTGTTGACACTGATGACAAAATCCTGATCAGATACAGACAGACACATGCATACAACACACACTACTGCTCAAAAGTTTGTGGTCAGTTTCAAACAGTTGTCTTTTAATTAATAATTTACATTTACTTTTAACATAATATTACATGAAAATTATCAGAAATGTTTTCACAGATGTGTGTTTAATGAATCATTTATGTTAAATCACCCATGATGCATTAGGAAATGTCTACACACTTATACATGGGCCCATTTTTAGTAACCATCACTGCTGTGTGGACAGATCACATGGTTATAAACCAGGTGAAAATTGACATCAAACTTTTGAGCTGTAGTGTAGATTGCAATGATAGTGTATAGTTATCTATTACAGAAGAATATATAGAAGTCTGAGGACAGGGAGACACTGTAAAAAAGTTATGAGCTGTCTTGCTGCAGAGAAAGTGGAGTCTGTCATCCTTGAAAAGCTCCCAAGATAGGCAGCTGGCAGGTTGAATGATGCTCTGCCTCTGTGGTCAAGTACAGACATAGGCCTTAAGCAACCATGAGCCACTGATAAGTGTGAGAAATTAGTGCACTTAATGCAGCGGTCCCCAACCCCCGGGCCTCGGACCGGTACCGGTCCGTGAGTCGTTTGGTACCGGGCCGCGAGAGTTGAGGCTCAGGTGTGAAATGTATGGTTTTCAGGGTTTTTATCGGTTTTCAGCGTTATTTTGTTATCGTTTTTATCGTTAACTCGGTGTCCCTGGGTCTTTTCAAGTGTGTTATGAATAAATCTTCTTTTTTTCGGTACCGGTACTAGTTTTATTTTGTTGTATTTATCCGCGACACCTTAAAGGCCGGTCCGTGAAAATATTGTCGGGCATAAACCGGTCCGTGGCGCAAAAAAGGTTGAGGACCGCTGACTTAATGCATGTTTCCTAATTATATACGTATGAGCCACTAATAGGAGAAAATGAGCACGCAATAAAGTGGACTTGTTAGGGAGAGATTGCCATCAGAGTTAAAACACTCCAACTCAATTTTGATGACAGAAACAGCTAAAAAAAATGAGCGTTTTGTTGACACTGATGACAAAATCCTGATCAGATACAGACAGACACATGCATACAACACACACTACTGCTCAAAAGTTTGTGGTCAGATTCAAACATTCTTGTTTTAATTTTAAAATTATATTTGCTATAACATAAAATTAGGCAAAGTTTATCAGAAATGTTTTCACAGATGTGTGTTTAATGAATCATTTATGTTAAATCACCCATGATGCATTAGGAAATGTCTACACACTTATACATGGGCCCATTTTTAGTAACCATCACTGCTGTGTGGACAGATCACATGGTTATAAACAGGTGAAAATTGACTTCAAACTTTTGAGCTGTAGTGTAGATTGCAATGATAGTGTATAGTTATCTATTACAGAAGAATATATAGAAGTCTGAGGACAGGGAGACACTGTAAAAAAGTTATGAGCTGTCTTGCTGCAGAGAAAGTGGAGTCTGTCATCCTTGAAAAGCTCCCAAGATAGGCAGCTGGCAGGTTGAATGATGCTCTGCCTCTGTGGTCAAGTACAGACATAGGCCTTAAGCAACCATGAGCCACTGATAAGTGTGAGAAATTAGTGCACTTAATGCAGCGGTCCCCAACCCCCGGGCCTCGGACCGGTACCGGTCCGTGAGTCGTTTGGTACCGGGCCGCGAGAGTTGAGGCTCAGGTGTGAAATGTATGGTTTTCAGGGTTTTTATCGGTTTTCAGCGTTATTTTGTTATCGTTTTTATCGTTAACTCGGTGTCCCTGGGTCTTTTCAAGTGTGTTATGAATAAATCTTCTTTTTTTCGGTACCGGTACTAGTTTTATTTTGTTGTATTTATCCGCGACACCTTAAAGGCCGGTCTGTGAAAATATTGTCGGGCATAAACCGGTCCGTGGCGCAAAAAAGGTTGAGGACCGCTGACTTAATGCATGTTTCCTAATTATATACGTATGAGCAACTAATAGGAGAAAATGAGCACGCAATAAAGTGGACTTGTTAGGGAGAGATTGCCATCAGAGTTAAAACACTCCAACTCAATTTTGATGACAGAAACAGCTAAAAAAAATGAGCGTTTTGTTGACACTGATGACAAAATCCTGATCAGATACAGACAGACACATGCATACAACACACACTACTGCTCAAAAGTTTGTGGTCAGTTTCAAACAGTTGTCTTTTAATTAATAATTTACATTTACTTTTAACATAATATTACATGAAAATTATCAGAAATGTTTTCACAGATGTGTGTTTAATGAATCATTTATGTTAAATCACCCATGATGCATTAGGAAATGTCTACACACTTATACATGGGCCCATTTTTAGTAACCATCACTGCTGTGTGGACAGATCACATGGTTATAAACCAGGTGAAAATTGACATCAAACTTTTGAGCTGTAGTGTAGATTGCAATGATAGTGTATAGTTATCTATTACAGAAGAATATATAGAAGTCTGAGGACAGGGAGACACTGTAAAAAAGTTATGAGCTGTCTTGCTGCAGAGAAAGTGGAGTCTGTCATCCTTGAAAAGCTCCCAAGATAGGCAGCTGGCAGGTTGGATGATGCTCTGCCTCTGTGGTCAAGTACAGACATAGGCCTTAAGCAACCATGAGCCACTGATAAGTGTGAGAAATTAGTGCACTTAATGCAGCGGTCCCCAACCCCCGGGCCTCGGACCGGGCCTCGGACCGATACCGGTCCGTGAGTCGTTTGGTACCGGGCCGCGAGAATTGAGGCTCAGGTGTGAAATGTATGGTTTTCAGCGTTTTTATCGGTTTTCAGCGTTATTTTGTTATCGTTTTTATCGTTAACTCGGTGTCCCTGGGTCTTTTCAAGTGTGTTATGAATAAATCTTCTTTTTTTCGGTACCGGTACTAGTTTTATTTTGTTGTATTTATCCGCGACACCTTAAAGGCCGGTCTGTGAAAATATTGTCGGGCATAAACCGGTCCGTGGCGCAAAAAAGGTTGAGGACCGCTGACTTAATGCATGTTTCCTAATTATATACGTATAAGCCACTAATAGGAGAAAATGAGCACGCAATAAAGTGGACTTGTTAGGGAGAGATTGCCATCAGAGTTAAAACACTCCAACTCAATTTTGATGACAGAAACAGCTAAAAAAAATGAGCGTTTTGTTGACACTGATGACAAAATCCTGATCAGATACAGACAGACACATGCATACAACACACACTACTGCTCAAAAGTTTGTGGTCAGTTTCAAACAGTTGTCTTTTAATTAATAATTTACATTTACTTTTAACATAATATTACATGAAAATTATCAGAAATGTTTTCACAGATGTGTGTTTAATGAATCATTTATGTTAAATCACCCATGATGCATTAGGAAATGTCTACACACTTATACATGGGCCCATTTTTAGTAACCATCACTGCTGTGTGGACAGATCACATGGTTATAAACCAGGTGAAAATTGACATCAAACTTTTGAGCTGTAGTGTAGATTGCAATGATAGTGTATAGTTATCTATTACAGAAGAATATATAGAAGTCTGAGGACAGGGAGACACTGTAAAAAAGTTATGAGCTGTCTTGCTGCAGAGAAAGTGGAGTCTGTCATCCTTGAAAAGCTCCCAAGATAGGCAGCTGGCAGGTTGAATGATGCTCTGCCTCTGTGGTCAAGTACAGACATAGGCCTTAAGCAACCATGAGCCACTGATAAGTGTGAGAAATTAGTGCACTTAATGCAGCGGTCCCCAACCCCCGGGCCTCGGACCGGTACCGGTCCGTGAGTCGTTTGGTACCGGGCCGCGAGAGTTGAGGCTCAGGTGTGAAATGTATGGTTTTCAGGGTTTTTATCGGTTTTCAGCGTTATTTTGTTATCGTTTTTATCGTTAACTCGGTGTCCCTGGGTCTTTTCAAGTGTGTTATGAATAAATCTTCTTTTTTTCGGTACCGGTACTAGTTTTATTTTGTTGTATTTATCCGCGACACCTTAAAGGCCGGTATGTGAAAATATTGTCGGGCATAAACCGGTCCGTGGCGCAAAAAAGGTTGAGGACCGCTGACTTAATGCATGTTTCCTAATTATGTACGTATGAGCCACTAATAGGAGAAAATGAGCACGCAATAAAGTGGACTTGTTAGGGAGAGATTGCCATCAGAGTTAAAACACTCCAACTCAATTTTTGATGACAGAAACAGCTAAAAAAATGAGCGTTTTGTTGACACTGATGACAAAATCCTGATCAGATACAGACAGACACATGCATACAACACACACTACTGCTCAAAAGTTTGTGGTCAGTTTCAAACAGTTGTCTTTTAATTAATAATTTACATTTACTTTTAACATAATATTACATGAAAATTATCAGAAATGTTTTCACAGATGTGTGTTTAATGAATCATTTATGTTAAATCACCCATGATGCATTAGGAAATGTCTACACACTTATACATGGGCCCATTTTTAGTAACCATCACTGCTGTGTGGACCGATCACATGGTTATAAACAGGTGAAAATTGACTTCAAACTTTTGAGCTGTAGTGTAGATTGACTGCAATGATAGTGTATAGTTATCTATTACAGAAGAACATATAGAAGTATGAGGACAGGGAGACACTGTAAAAAAGTTATGAGCTGTCTTGCTGCAGAGAAAGTGGAGTCTGTCATCCTTGAAAAGCTCCCAAGATAGGCAGCTGGCAGGTTGAATGATGCTCTGCCTCTGTGGTCAAGTACAGACATAGGCCTTAAGCAACCATGAGCCACTGATAAGTGTGAGAAATTAGTGCACTTAATGCAGCGGTCCCCAACCCCCGGGCCTCGGACCGGTACCGGTCCGTGAGTCGTTTGGTACCGGGCCGCGAGAGTTGAGGCTCAGGTGTGAAATGTATGGTTTTCAGGGTTTTTATCGGTTTTCAGCGTTATTTTGTTATCGTTTTTATCGTTAACTCGGTGTCCCTGGGTCTTTTCAAGTGTGTTATGAATAAATCTTCTTTTTTTCGGTACCGGTACTAGTTTTATTTTGTTGTATTTATCCGCGACACCTTAAAGGCCGGTATGTGAAAATATTGTCGGGCATAAACCGGTCCGTGGCGCAAAAAAGGTTGAGGACCGCTGACTTAATGCATGTTTCCTAATTATATACGTATGAGCCACTAATAGGAGAAAATGAGCACGCAATAAAGTGGACTTGTTAGGGAGAGATTGCCATCAGAGTTAAAACACTCCAACTCAATTTTGATGACAGAAACAGCTAAAAAAATGAGCGTTTTGTTGACACTGATGACAAAATTCTGGTCAGATACAGACAGACACATGCATACAACACACACTACTGCTCAAAAGTTTGTGGTCAGTTTCAAACAGTTGTCTTTTAATTAATAATTTACATTTACTTTTAACATAATATTACATGAAAATTATCAGAAATGTTTTCACAGACGTGTGTTTAATGAATCATTTATGTTAAATCACCCATGATGCATTAGGAAATGTCTACACACTTATACATGGGCCCATTTTTAGTAACCATCACTGCTGTGTGGACCGATCACATGGTTATAAACAGGTGAAAATTGACTTCAAACTTTTGAGCTGTAGTGTAGATTGACTGCAATGATAGTGTATAGTTATCTATTACAGAAGAACATATAGAAGTATGAGGACAGGGAGACACTGTAAAAAAGTTATGAGCTGTCTTGCTGCAGAGAAAGTGGAGTCTGTCATCCTTGAAAAGCTCCCAAGATAGGCAGCTGGCAGGTTGAATGATTCTCTGCCTCTGTGGTCAAGTACAGACATAGGCCTTAAGCAACCATGAGCCACTGATAAGTGTGAGAAATTAGTGCACTTAATGCAGCGGTCCCCAACCCCCGGGCCTCGGACCGGTACCGGTCCGTGAGTCGTTTGGTACCGGGCCGCGAGAGTTGAGGCTCAGGTGTGAAATGTATGGTTTTCAGCGTTTTTATCGGTTTTCAGCGTTATTTTGTTATCGTTTTTATCGTTAACTCGGTGTCCCTGGGTCTTTTCAAGTGTGTTATGAATAAATCTTCTTTTTTTCGGTACCGGTACTAGTTTTATTTTGTTGTATTTATCCGCGACACCTTAAAGGCCGGTCTGTGAAAATATTGTCGGGCATAAACCGGTCCGTGGCGCAAAAAAGGTTGAGGACCGCTGACTTAATGCATGTTTCCTAATTATATACGTATGAGCCACTAATAGGAGAAAATGAGCACGCAATAAAGTGGACTTGTTAGGGAGAGATTGCCATCAGAGTTAAAACACTCCAACTCAATTTTGATGACAGAAACAGCTAAAAAAATGAGCGTTTTGTTGACACTGATGACAAAATCCTGATCAGATACAGACAGACACATGCATACAACACACACTACTGCTCAAAAGTTTGTGGTCAGTTTCAAACAGTTGTCTTTTAATTAATAATTTACATTTACTTTTAACATAATATTACATGAAAATTATCAGAAATGTTTTCACAGATGTGTGTTTAATGAATCATTTATGTTAAATCACCCATGATGCATTAGGAAATGTCTACACACTTATACATGGGCCCATTTTTAGTAACCATCACTGCTGTGTGGACCGATCACATGGTTATAAACAGGTGAAAATTGACTTCAAACTTTTGAGCTGTAGTGTAGATTGACTGCAATGATAGTGTATAGTTATCTATTACAGAAGAACATATAGAAGTATGAGGACAGGGAGACACTGTAAAAAAGTTATGAGCTGTCTTGCTGCAGAGAAAGTGGAGTCTGTCATCCTTGAAAAGCTCCCAAGATAGGCAGCTGGCAGGTTGAATGATGCTCTGCCTCTGTGGTCAAGTACAGACATAGGCCTTAAGCAACCATGAGCCACTGATAAGTGTGAGAAATTAGTGCACTTAATGCAGCGGTCCCCAACCCCCGGGCCTCGGACCGGTACCGGTCCGTGAGTCGTTTGGTACCGGGCCGCGAGAGTTGAGGCTCAGGTGTGAAATGTATGGTTTTCAGGGTTTTTATCGGTTTTCAGCGTTATTTTGTTATCGTTTTTATCGTTAACTCGGTGTCCCTGGGTCTTTTCAAGTGTGTTATGAATAAATCTTCTTTTTTTCGGTACCGGTACTAGTTTTATTTTGTTGTATTTATCCGCGACACCTTAAAGGCCGGTATGTGAAAATATTGTCGGGCATAAACCGGTCCGTGGCGCAAAAAAGGTTGAGGACCGCTGACTTAATGCATGTTTCCTAATTATATACGTATGAGCCACTAATAGGAGAAAATGAGCACGCAATAAAGTGGACTTGTTAGGGAGAGATTGCCATCAGAGTTAAAACACTCCAACTCAATTTTGATGACAGAAACAGCTAAAAAAATGAGCGTTTTGTTGACACTGATGACAAAATTCTGGTCAGATACAGACAGACACATGCATACAACACACACTACTGCTCAAAAGTTTGTGGTCAGTTTCAAACAGTTGTCTTTTAATTAATAATTTACATTTACTTTTAACATAATATTACATGAAAATTATCAGAAATGTTTTCACAGACGTGTGTTTAATGAATCATTTATGTTAAATCACCCATGATGCATTAGGAAATGTCTACACACTTATACATGGGCCCATTTTTAGTAACCATCACTGCTGTGTGGACCGATCACATGGTTATAAACAGGTGAAAATTGACTTCAAACTTTTGAGCTGTAGTGTAGATTGACTGCAGTGATAGTGTATAGTTATCTATTACAGAAGAATATATAGAAGTCTGAGGACAGGGAGACACTGTAAAAAAGTTATGAGCTGTCTTGCTGCAGAGAAAGTGGAGTCTGTCATCCTTGAAAAGCTCCCAAGATAGGCAGCTGGCAGGTTGAATGATTCTCTGCCTCTGTGGTCAAGTACAGACATAGGCCTTAAGCAACCATGAGCCACTGATAAGTGTGAGAAATTAGTGCACTTAATGCAGCGGTCCCCAACCCCCGGGCCTCGGACCGGTACCGGTCCGTGAGTCGTTTGGTACCGGGCCGCGAGAGTTGAGGCTCAGGTGTGAAATGTATGGTTTTCAGGGTTTTTATCGGTTTTCAGCGTTATTTTGTTATCGTTTTTATCGTTAACTCGGTGTCCCTGGGTCTTTTCAAGTGTGTTATGAATAAATCTTCTTTTTTTCGGTACCGGTACTAGTTTTATTTTGTTGTATTTATCCGCGACACCTTAAAGGCCGGTCTGTGAAAATATTGTCGGGCATAAACCGGTCCGTGGCGCAAAAAAGGTTGAGGACCGCTGACTTAATGCATGTTTCCTAATTATATACGTATGAGCCACTAATAGGAGAAAATGAGCACGCAATAAAGTGGACTTGTTAGGGAGAGATTGCCATCAGAGTTAAAACACTCCAACTCAATTTTGATGACAGAAACAGCTAAAAAAATGAGTGTTTTGTTGACACTGATGACAAAATTCTGGTCAGATACAGACAGACACATGCATACAACACACACTACTGCTCAAAAGTTTGTGGTCAGTTTCAAACAGTTGTCTTTTAATTAATAATTTACATTTACTTTTAACATAATATTACATGAAAATTATCAGAAATGTTTTCACAGATGTGTGTTTAATGAATCATTTATGTTGAATCACCCATGATGCATTAGGAAATGTCTACACACTTATACATGGGCCCATTTTTAGTAACCATCACTGCTGTGTGGACAGATCACATGGTTATAAACAGGTGAAAATTGACTTCAAACTTTTGAGCTGTAGTGTAGATTGACTGCAATGATAGTGTATAGTTATCTATTACAGAAGAACATATAGAAGTATGAGGACAGGGAGACACTGTAAAAAAGTTATGAGCTGTCTTGCTGCAGAGAAAGTGGAGTCTGTCATCCTTGAAAAGCTCCCAAGATAGGCAGCTGGCAGGTTGAATGATTCTCTGCCTCTGTGGTCAAGTACAGACATAGGCCTTAAGCAACCATGAGCCACTGATAAGTGTGAGAAATTAGTGCACTTAATGCAGCGGTCCCCAACCCCCGGGCCTCGGACCGGTACCGGTCCGTGAGTCGTTTGGTACCGGGCCGCGAGAGTTGAGGCTCAGGTGTGAAATGTATGGTTTTCAGCGTTTTTATCGGTTTTCAGCGTTATTTTGTTATCGTTTTTATCGTTAACTCGGTGTCCCTGGGTCTTTTCAAGTGTGTTATGAATAAATCTTCTTTTTTTCGGTACCGGTACTAGTTTTATTTTGTTGTATTTATCCGCGACACCTTAAAGGCCGGTCTGTGAAAATATTGTCGGGCATAAACCGGTCCGTGGTGCAAAAAAGGTTGAGGACCGCTGACTTAATGCATGTTTCCTAATTATATACGTATGAGCCACTAATAGGAGAAAATGAGCACGCAATAAAGTGGACTTGTTAGGGAGAGATTGCCATCAGAGTTAAAACACTCCAACTCAATTTTGATGACAGAAACAGCTAAAAAAATGAGCGTTTTGTTGACACTGATGACAAAATCCTGGTCAGATACAGACAGACACATGCATACAACACACACTACTGCTCAAAAGTTTGTGGTCAGTTTCAAACAGTTGTCTTTTAATTAATAATTTACATTTACTTTTAACATAATATTACATGAAAATTATCAGAAATGTTTTCACAGATGTGTGTTTAATGAATCATTTATGTTAAATCACCCATGATGCATTAGGAAATGTCTACACACTTATACATTGGCCCATTTTTAGTAACCATCACTGCTGTGTGGACAGATCACATGGTTATAAACCAGGTGAAAATTGACTTCAAACTTTTGAGCTGTAGTGTAGATTGCAATGATAGTGTATAGTTATCTATTACAGAAGAATATATAGAAGTCTGTGGACAGGGAGACACTGTAAAAAAGTTATGAGCTGTCTTGCTGCAGAGAAAGTGGAGTCTGTCATCCTTGAAAAGCTCCCAAGATAGGCAGCTGGCAGGTTGAATGATGCTCTGCCTCTGTGGTCAAGTACAGACATAGGCCTTAAGCAACCATGAGCCACTGATAAGTGTGAGAAATTAGTGCACTTAATGCAGCGGTCCCCAACCCCCGGGCCTCGGACCGGTACCGGTCCGTGAGTCGTTTGGTACCGGGCCGCGAGAGTTGAGGCTCAGGTGTGAAATGTATGGTTTTCAGGGTTTTTATCGGTTTTCAGCGTTATTTTGTTATCGTTTTTATCGTTAACTCGGTGTCCCTGGGTCTTTTCAAGTGTGTTATGAATAAATCTTCTTTTTTTCGGTACCGGTACTAGTTTTATTTTGTTGTATTTATCCGCGACACCTTAAAGGCCGGTCTGTGAAAATATTGTCGGGCATAAACCGGTCCGTTGCGCAAAAAAGGTTGAGGACCACTGACTTAATGCATGTTTCCTAATTATATACGTATGAGCCACTAATAGGAGAAAATGAGCACGCAATAAAGTGGACTTGTTAGGGAGAGATTGCCATCACAGTTAAAACACTCCAACTCAATTTTGATGACAGAAACAGCTAAAAAAATGAGCGTTTTGTTGACACTGATGACAAAATCCTGGTCAGATACAGACAGACACATGCATACAACACACACTACTGCTCAAAAGTTTGTGGTCAGTTTCAAACAGTTGTCTTTTAATTAATAATTTACATTTACTTTTAACATAATATTACATGAAAATTATCAGAAATGTTTTCACAGATGTGTGTTTAATGAATCATTTATGTTAAATCACCCATGATGCATTAGGAAATGTCTACACACTTATACATGGGCCCATTTTTAGTAACCATCACTGCTGTGTGGACCGATCACATGGTTATAAACAGGTGAAAATTGACTTCAAACTTTTGAGCTGTAGTGTAGATTGACTGCAATGATAGTGTATAGTTATCTATTACAGAAGAACATATAGAAGTATGAGGACAGGGAGACACTGTAAAAAAGTTATGAGCTGTCTTGCTGCAGAGAAAGTGGAGTCTGTCATCCTTGAAAAGCTCCCAAGATAGGCAGCTGGCAGGTTGAATGATGCTCTGCCTCTGTGGTCAAGTACAGACATAGGCCTTAAGCAACCATGAGCCACTGATAAGTGTGAGAAATTAGTGCACTTAATGCAGCGGTCCCCAACCCCCGGGCCTCGGACCGGTACCGGTCCGTGAGTCGTTTGGTACCGGGCCGCGAGAGTTGAGGCTCAGGTGTGAAATGTATGGTTTTCAGGGTTTTTATCGGTTTTCAGCGTTATTTTGTTATCGTTTTTATCGTTAACTCGGTGTCCCTGGGTCTTTTCAAGTGTGTTATGAATAAATCTTCTTTTTTTCGGTACCGGTACTAGTTTTATTTTGTTGTATTTATCCGCGACACCTTAAAGGCCGGTATGTGAAAATATTGTCGGGCATAAACCGGTCCGTGGCGCAAAAAAGGTTGAGGACCGCTGACTTAATGCATGTTTCCTAATTATATACGTATGAGCCACTAATAGGAGAAAATGAGCACGCAATAAAGTGGACTTGTTAGGGAGAGATTGCCATCAGAGTTAAAACACTCCAACTCAATTTTGATGACAGAAACAGCTAAAAAAATGAGCGTTTTGTTGACACTGATGACAAAATCCTGGTCAGATACAGACAGACACATGCATACAACACACACTACTGCTCAAAAGTTTGTGGTCAGTTTCAAACAGTTGTCTTTTAATTAATAATTTACATTTACTTTTAACATAATATTACATGAAAATTATCAGAAATGTTTTCACAGATGTGTGTTTAATGAATCATTTATGTTCTGTAAAGTTATTTATTTCATATTCTGTATAGTTTTTCATATTTATATCCTGTTCATATCCTGTACATAGCTTGTACTCACTACAGCCTGTACATACTTATAGTTATAGAATATTCACAACATACTTCATACCGTGTACATTATAACATACCATAATAGACCCATTTCTGTAATATACTCACATATCTATATTATTGCTAATATATATTGTAATATATCTATATCACTAAAGCACTTCTGGATGGATGCAAACTGCATTTCGTTGCCCTGTACCTGTGCATGTGCAATGACAATAAAGTTGAATTCTATTCTATTCTATTCTAAATCACCCATGATGCATTAGGAAATGTCTACACACTTATACATGGGCCCATTTTTAGTAACCATCACTGCTGTGTGGACAGATCACATGGTTATAAACAGGTGAAAATTGACATCAAACTTTTGAGCTGTAGTGTAGATTGCAATGATAGCGTATAGTTATCTATTACAGAAGAATATATAGAAGTAGGGAGACACTGTAAAAAAGTTATGAGCTGTCTTGCTGCAGAGAAAGTGGAGTCTGTCATCCTTGAAAAGCTCCCAAGATAGGCAGCTGGCAGGTTGAATGATGCTCTGCCTCTGTGGTCAAGTACAGACATAGGCCTTAAGCAACCATGAGCCACTGATAAGTGTGAGAAATTAGTGCACTTAATGCAGCGGTCCCCAACCCCCGGGCCTCGGACCGATACCGGTCCGTGAGTCGTTTGGTACCGGGCTGCGAGAGTTGAGGCTCAGGTGTGAAATGTATGGTTTTCAGGGTTTTTATCGGTTTTCAGCGTTATTTTGTTATCGTTTTTATCGTTAACTCGGTGTCCCTGGGTCTTTTCAAGTGTGTTATGAATAAATCTTCTTTTTTTCGGTACCGGTACTAGTTTTATTTTGTTGTATTTATCCGCGACACCTTAAAGGCCGGTCTGTGAAAATATTGTCGGGCATAAACCGGTCCGTGGCGCAAAAAAGGTTGAGGACCGCTGACTAGGGATGGGTACCGGTGTCCGGTGCCATGATGGCACCGGTTCTGACATAAACGGTAGTAACCAGACCGAAAAGCAGCGCACATTTCGGTGCTTTATTTTGGTGCTTTTTTTTCCTGAGCTGTGATACACTTTAGATTCTAGCCAATCATTTTAAGTTTCCGAGGATAGTAGGCGGGGCCAGGTACGTACGTTCTTTTAAAGCAGAGCTACAGATTAAAAATGCCCAAGGCGAAGGGTTAACACCTCAAATCCGATCAAACACCTGGCGACGCATAGCGTTTTTTTAAAAGCCGAGAAATGCGCCGTATTTGATGGCAGCAGCAACTGTTCTTCTCTGCGTGAGTAGCTTAATGTTGTTCGTGTGTAATTTACGTTGAGTAAGCTAACCACGTTATTACATTAATGCATGTAAGGTGAACTAGCAAACATCATCATA
Organism: Diplotaxodon limnothrissa; assembly: GCF_057381915.1. NCBI lineage: Eukaryota > Metazoa > Chordata > Actinopteri > Cichliformes > Cichlidae > Diplotaxodon > Diplotaxodon limnothrissa. Next base: position 61,903,180 of record NC_140602.1, read on the forward strand.
GCTACATGCGGCTGTCTTCTTGTTTGATGGCAGATACTCCCTTCACCCTGGCCAAAAAGGCTAAAAAGACCAAAGAAGAAGTGGAAAACAGTTAAACATGGGAGGTTTTTGGACAAAGTTTGTGTTTTTTCCATTGTTTAAGCACTGCTTCCAGCCAAGAGTGATACCATATATGCCCCATAGCTGCAGAAAAGGCTAACATTGGTATCTTTTTACAAAAAAAACAGCTGAACATGAGAGGTTTTTGGACAAAGTTTGTGTTCTCCATTCTTTAAGCACCGGTTTGAGCACCGTTTAAGCACGGGCACCGTTTCAAAAGTACCGATTTGGCACCGATATCGGATAAAACCTAAACGATACCCATCCCTACCGCTGACTTAATGCATGTTTCCTAATTATATACGTATGAGCCACTAATAAGAGAAAATGAGCACGCAATAAAATGGACTTGTTAGGGAGAGATTGCCATCAGAGTTAAAACACTCCAACTCAATTTTGATGACAGAAACAGCTAAAAAAATGAGCGTTTTGTTGACACTGATGACAAAATCCTGATCAGATACAGACAGACACATGCATACAACACACACTACTGCTCAAAGGTTTGTGGTCAGATTGAAACAGTTGTCTTTTAATTAATAATTTACATTTACTTTTAACATAATATTACATGAAAATGATCATAAATGTTTTCACAGATGTGTGTTTAATTAATCATTGAAGTTAAATCACCCATGATGCATTAGGAAATGTCTACACACTTATACATGGGCCCATTTTTAGTAACCATCACTGCTGTGTGGACAGATCACATGGTTATAAACAGGTGAAAATTGACTTCAAACTTTTGAGCTGTAGTGTAGATTGACTGCAATGATAGTGTATAGTTATCTATTACAGAAGAATATATAGAAGTCTGAGGACAGGGAGACACTGTAAAAAAGTTATGAGCTGTCTTGCTGCAGAGAAAGTGGAGTCTGTCATCCTTGAAAAGCTCCCAAGATAGGCAGCTGGCAGGTTGAATGATGCTCTGCCTCTGTGGTCAAGTACAGACATAGGCCTTAAGCAACCATGAGCCACTGATAAGCGTGACAGATTAGGAAACATGCATACAGTTCATTAGTTAGACTCCTATGAGCCACTAATAGGAGAAAATGAGCACGCAATAAAGTGGACTTGTTAGGGAGAGATTGCCATCACAGTTAAAACACTCCAACTCAATTTTTGATGATAGAAACAGCTAAAAAAATGAGCGTTTTGTTGACACTGATGACAAAATCCTGATCAGATACAGACAGACACATGCATACAACACACACTACTGCTCAAAAGTTTGTTGTCAGATTGAAACAGTCGTCTTTTAATTAATAATTTACATTTACTTTTAACATAATATTACATGAAAATGATCAGAAATGTTTTCACAGATGTGTGTTTAATGAATCATTTATGTTAAATCACCCATGATGCATTAGGAAATGTCTACACACTTATACATGGGCCCATTTTTAGTAACAATTACTCCTGTGTGTGGACTGATCACATGGTTATATACCTGGAACACATCTGACAAGTGCAAACAGAAAATGGAATGATCCATCACAAACTTCAACAATTTGCTGTTTTTATCCACACAATGATTTTGGTTTGTGCTGATATTTTTGGAAAAAGGTTTCGTGACTGACAAGTTGGGATCTAACATCACAAACTGACATCTGGTGATACGATGTATCAAATAAAAATGGGCCTCAGTAGATGTCATGGTTCCCTTGCTCTCTTTCTCTGGCCTGCTTCTTTCTCTCTCCTCTTTCGGTGTATGCCTGTGTTGTTGTCCGTGTGCTTGTCTTTTTTAGGGGATGCTCCTCCACCTTCCCGTCCCTCAGTCACTTGTGAACAATCAGCTGATTACTCGCCTGTTCCTCACGAGGTCTTCATGCTGGCTTCTAAACAACCAGATCATTGCAGTACCAAGGTAACGTATTATGCCACAGTCATGTCACATTTTCCATCAGTTCTTGCCTTTGCTCACTCTTTGTTTCTGTGCAGACGTTTCAGCGTTACGGATCTCCATGACCTTCTGTGACAGTGTCTGAGTGTGCCTCCAGACAACCTTCACTACCTCTGCCCTGTCTCCTGGAGCCCATAGTGTTTATCCTGTGTTTATCCTTCTCTCACCCCAACCGGTCGCAGCAGATGGCCGCCCCTCCCTGAGCCTGGTTCTGCCGGAGGTTTCTTCCTGTTAAAAGGGAGTTTTTCCTTCCCACTGTCGCCAAAGTGCTTGCTCATAGGGGGTCATATGATTGTTGGGTTTTTCTCTGTATCTATGAAGCGCCTTGAGGCGACTTTTGTTGTGATTTGGCGCTATATAAATAAAATTGAATTGAATTGAATTGATAACTATCTGCAAATATACCTGTAAGACTTTACCACAGTGTCTCATCATCATTCTGTTGTTTTCATAACAGTACACTGTAGAAATAATGGACTGTGTAATAGGTATTGAGGTCATAGTGAATGTAGTTTATTAGTGTGTGTCGTAGTATGATTTTGTTGTTGATAGGATTTAAGATTACAAAATAGAAAATAGTCCTGGGATGGGAACAAAGAACTGGGGTGCAGGGAAGTGGGGCAATTAACCCCCAAACACAGGACAGTAGCAAGATTTACTGAGGGTGAGGGGCAGACAATTGCCAATGTACATTACCTTAAAAGGAGATGGGGGTCAGGGTGTCAGCACCCCAGGCCACTTTACCAGTGTTTTTCCATTGTGGGGGATTTACTGTAGAAATTGGAGACCAGAGACTATAACTGTAGCTGTTGTGTGAAACCCTTCAGATCAGCCTTTAGAGTAGGACTGCACAGGATGCAGTGTGCTGATCTCCAGATGCATCTGTAAGGAAAATGGGTAATAAAAGGATTGTGTGAAATTTGGAAACATCTCTGCGTGATCTCTACCAAGACAAAAAGAATCGGAGAGACCGACGTTGTCTCAACAACACTAAGTAGATATTCCACTAAATCTCATTTGTGATTTATGATAAATGTTACCATTAATTATTTATATTTCTTTACGCTTCTGATTAATTTAGTAAAACTTCTAAACGATTTTTACTGTTGTCAGAAAATAAGACATTTTTAATTCTCTACAGACTTTTGAGCTGTAGTATAGATTGCAATAATAGTGTATGGTTATTGTTTATAGCAGATGAAATAGCAGTATCAGGACAGATACGAGAGAAACGCTCTCGTATTTTAACATTAAACTCATAACTTTCCTTTTTGATGGTTTGCGTTTGGCCTCTCAGGGCCACCGCAGTACAGCCCCCCCCCTATGTGCCCATAAAAGAGGTCAAAATAACAGAACTCTACTCAAAGTTAACAACAACCAATACTGATACCTCAAACAAACTGACCTCACTAAAGAAGACAAAGGGGGAAACTTAAATAGTGGCTGATCAGCCCACAAAAATCACAAAAAGGGGTAAAACACACAAAAACCTAACTGAGACCAAAACCAGTTATTTATTATCCTGTAAATTAAACCTTATATTTAAAGAAAGACCAATGTGAATGCAGTGTTGTGTGTAAGCCTCTACACTGATATTACCACTGTGTGGCTGTAACTGCAGCCATCACACCGCCTGACCACGTTAAGGTGGTAATCTCTCAGGGGGAAAACAGAAAAACAAAACAACAAAAAATAAAATAAAATAATGCTCATCAGATTCTAACAATTCAAAACATGACATTTACCTTAACTGGATGACCTATATAATAAATATATTCGAACCCAACAATAGTACTTCACACTATTGCCAATATTAACAAAACCAAAAAGGGTAAGCCAAGTTATTTAAAAAAAGACAATTCACAAAGTCTTGAAAAATAGAAATAAAGAATAAAAATCCTCAATCCACTCTATAACAACAGTCTCCTGCTTCCCTGCAGATCAACACGTTCTCACTCCTAACTCGTCATATGTGCGACGCCCATACAGCATGTATCACTTCTCAGTTATTTATTGCACTTCTTGCTCGTCAGTGAGGCACTTTTAGTGCTTTATCTATGTTTGTGTGGGGACTTGTTATAAATCAGTCTTCAACCTTTAATCTCTCTCTGAAAATGACTGGGATTAAATGCAGTGTAATAAACTTTCCTGAACGTGTGTCTTGTCATGATCTCCAGTGCTGCCATTTCATAGGATCTCCTGTCCAGGGCTTCTCAAACGTTGGTTGTTTTTATAACTCCTCTCACCTTCTGCTCTTGTGTCTGCTGTGATAAGCCTTTTATACTCACCCATTTTATTTCCATTTCTGTTTCTCACTATTTTTCTTAACAAGATTAAACCAGAATCAAGGTATGACTCAAGTATGTGAGGAAATTCTACACTAATTGGTACCTGCGGTCTTTCTTATGTTACATACCACACCCCAAAGAAAGGGCACACATAATGCAGACACATTTTCAGTGACCCAAATAACATTCAAACACGCTCCGTATCATAACCTCCTTTTTGTTTGTGTTTATTTTAAGCAGTTGATTTAACATAAGGATTAAAATAGAAAGAACAATCCTTGAAATAACACATGTGTGTGAAATACATAATAAAAAACAAAATAAATAAAATAAATAACTATGTCAAACCTCCTGAGATCCAGCCTCACAATCACTTGTTCTATGACGACTAAAGGAAGTTTATTTACTTCACAGACCCAGTGACGCCCATTCAGTTTCATTATCCAGGAAATAACAGCTGATGCTCACTTCTGTTTAAGACACAGTCCAATCTTAGGTTTCTCATCCTGAGTGGAACAATGGGTCTATGTGAGTACAGCTGCCTTTTTCAGATCATCTCTACATTATATGAGTTGATGATTCTAGCATTACAGAAAATGTCTTAATATTTCCAGACTCAGCTGTGGTGAGATCTTTAGTTTTCTTTCTTGTGTTTCAGTGACAGCCTTAGCCATCACAGCCGGGCATTTAACAAACCTATTTGCTTATTTATTTATTTTTATTTTATCTCTAAAACTCATAGGTAAATACATATCAATACATGTATTCATTGTGAAGCATCCTGATGATCAGTAACCAAGTGTTTCTTCCTGAAACAATTACATGTAACTGTGCTGCAGTGAGGATAATACGATGTAGTATGAGGGCAAAGTTAAGAAAGGTATTATCGATCATTTTGAGAATAAAGTCAAAATGTGGAGATTACAGCTGTCTCAAGGCAAGCTGCCATGGTTGCTACTGTATATCATCTGAGTTGGTGAAATCGTACTTCAGAATTGGTTTTAGCAAGAAGGAAACATGAGCTAAAATAACCAGAACACAACTTTAAAATGCTTTTCACCAGGAGTTTTAGCTCATGAGCTAAAACTCCCTGGTTTTAGCTCATAAACACAGTGTGGTGATAAGTATTAGGTTGTACCAAAAAAAGGGCTGGTAATAATAATAATGGATTGCATTTATATAGCGCTTTTTTTTTACAGTTGTAGCCACAGCTGCCCTGAGGCAGGCCGACAGAAGCGAGGCTGCCATATCACGCCATCGGGCCCTCTGGCCTCCACTAGTAGGCGGTAGGTGAAGTGTCTTGCCCAAGGACACAACAACCAAGACTGTCCGAGCCGCGGCTTGAACCGGCAACCTTCCAATTACAAGACAAACTGCCAAGTCTTGAGCCACGATCTAATGGACAGATGCAAGGTTATCGATGGTTACATCCTCGTGCAATAAAGAGGTTGAATGTTGTATCACACAATGGCTGATCAATTTGTTTCACTAACTCATCTAAATAAGGAATTTTGTAGCAGAAACAGTAATTATAGCAGTTTGTTGTGGAACAGTAATGTCCATATCAACAACTTTTTTCTTGTGGCTCTAATACTCCATCGTAGCGTAGAGCCTCCCCGTCTTCTCTGTAGCTCAGTTACTTGATCTAAATCCTTGATCAGCTGTGTGCTGAGCTATGGCCCAGTTAGATGTTAATGTGTGTTCTTATGTTGTGTTATAGTGACAGCTGTGTGTACTGCTGCAGGAGCAAGTAAGCTAATTTGAATCAAAGCCCAATCCATGTCTGATACATGTCTTGTCTTCCTGCAGTAGGTGCTGTAGTCACTGCTCCTGCTCTTCTGGGAGCTGCAGGTTTCAATTCAGCTGGAATAGCTGCAGGCTCCTGCGCTGCAGGCATGATGTCGTCTGCTGCAGCTTCTAATGGAGGAGAAGTGACAGCCGGAAGTGTGGTGGCTGTTTTGCAGTCAGCAGGTAAATAAATAATTAGACGTTTTATTAGGATTTTAACTTACAACAACATGCAAAAAGAAGAAGTTCATGGCTTTGGGCCTTGGATTCCAGGCCGGAGTTGTGTCCTCAGCCTGTAGTCTGACTTGGACGAAGAAAACTAAATCTTGTGGACCCCATTGCAGTGTGAGTGTGGTAGTTTCTTACTGGTCAATAGTAGACCTTACTACGTTCTTGTACGGGAGTCATTGTGAACCATACGTAACATTTGACGTTTGTCGACAGGATTTTTGACCAGCATACAAAACCACCTGCCTTAGACTGATCAATATGGCTGATGAACTATCTGAAACCGTTAATATGGTGTCACCATTTTTTATTGGTGCACCCTGTGTACCAGAATTTTGTGGCTTAACACGAATTACGAAGACCGGGAGAGCCAGATTAGTGCAATGCTCCATGCTCAAAAGTGGTCTATAGAACAGCAGTGTGATTTTGTGCTGAGTGCATTAGGAGAACCACAACGTGAAATTCTTATTTTGGAGCAAGTGGAGCGGGATACGCCAGATAAGATCTTTCTTCAACTTAAAGAACTGTACGGGGACAAAACAGCTGTGGGTACCTTGCGTGCCATGTTTTATGACTGCAGACAAAGGCCAGAAGAGCCTATTAGAAAGTTCACTTTACATTTAAGGGAGATCTGTAATTTATTACTTTGGTTTGATTTTTCAGTTTTAACGATGGATAAGCTTGGTGTTAGTCCTTTCCATCAAGTTTGCTTTGTTAAAGCTGTTTTCTGCTTACAGTATGTGAATATCAAATAAAGTCTTATGAATCAAATTATGTCAGTCCTTCATCACATGTATCACTTGTTTTTTTGGAGTGTTTTTTTTTCTTTGTTTTTTAATTTTGTTATCCACATGAAAAATTCCAAAACTGCAGATTTTAGACACTTTAGACCTAAAATGTATATTCATTAGGGGAAAAAACATTCATTTGTGATAGTAAACGTAAAACAACCTGAAAGATTCCATGTGACAGTCAGAACATTGAGCTTAACAACTAAGGTCCAGTTATTTGTTTTAACAAACATTTCAGGCACATCCTCTAGTCTATTTGTAGGATTGTTGGCTGTCCACTCAAGAAGTTCAGAATACAAAAAGCAGAATAAGAGATTTTTGACTACCTGACTTCTGTCTGTATTAAGAGTGGCCTTTGCTGCCCCTGGGTGGGTCCGGGATGGGCGTGAGGTTCTGGGGGAGCTCCGTCTCTGGGCTGGGGCCCGGGCCGGGCCTCGGGGGCTTGGGTCCTGGTTGGTGTGTTGCCGGGGTTGTGGGCGGGTGGGTGCATGGGGGCCCAGCCCTGGAGCAGGGTGCCGCCGGTGCGTCGAGCCACCTGGGGGGCTCTTCAACTGGTGGGGGAGATAGTCACATCTTGCAGGAGCTTTCCTCTCTTCAGGAACTCTCTCTGCAGGAGGGGGAGATACAGGAGAGGTGGAGGAAGATCTCAGCCTGGGCGTTTATTGTCTTATGTAGTCTGGAAGATGAGTGGATGGTGGGGTGGGTGCAGTTTTCTCTGTGGTGGGGTTGGGTGGACTGTCCCGGGCTCTGTGGGGCCGGGAGGCGCTGCTGCACTGGGCCCCGGTCTGGATGGGCCTGGGCCCCCTTTCCCTGGCGGGTCGCGGAGTGTGGGAGTGCCTACTGGGGTCAGCGGGGGAGCTGGCCCCAGGGAGGGGTTACCTGCCCCTCCCTTCCTTCCCTCCCCATCTCCAGCTGCCTCCCTCTTCCCGCTCCACCACAACCACCCACACATGCAGGGCCTTGGAGTAGGGGTATGTCACCAGGGTGCAGAGGAGGCTACCCCCCCCCTCTGTCCCCTTCTGGCTGCCTCTGCCTCAATTTTATCCCACAACTTAGACATTCACATTACTCACACTCTCATTACACATACATATAGGATCTTGGGGGTGGGCACGATACACGGAGTCCAAATTACCATCAGGGTGTACACCTCACCCCTGGCGTCGTTGCCCACCTCTCAATTTTAAATACACGTAGACATTGAGGGCTATCAGGAGGGACTATGCGCTTACCTGCTGCTCTCTGGCAGGTAGCTCCATGCCCTCCTGGGTTTTAAATGCACCTTAGAACACACATGCATCAACACTACAATGAGCGGGTGGAGGGAGGTTTGGAGTCTTCTCCCACCCCCATTCTCTGCGGCCTGCTGGAGTGGGAGGGCTAGGAGGAGTTGGCCGTCCGACTGCGGTCTGGAGTGTGGGGCCTCCCTGCTGCTACGGAGTCGGGGCAGTCTGCCTCTCCCCACCGCAGGGAAAAGGGTAACACCACCTGGATCTGGGTGCAGTTCCCCCCTCCAGGGGCAAGGGTACCTAGACCCGGTTCGTAGAGTACGCTTGGGGAGTGTGATCGTGTGTACAGCGTCTCTTTATGTCTGTCTCCACGTTGGTTGAGTGTGGAGTAAGTGCATATGAGAGCATGAGGGGGGGAATGGATGTTTGTGTCTGTGGGTGCCTGTATGTCTGTGTCTATATGTCAGGTTGGGTATCAGACGCCACCTCTCTGGGGACATCTCAGGCCCTCCAAGGTTTGGAGGCCTATCTCCCCCCACCACCACTTCCCCTGCCAGTGGCGGACTCCCTCAGACATCGGTGCGTTGGTGGTTCTTTGTGTCTGGGGATGGGCGTCCAGGTACACGCCGGCTCACTCCTTGGCGGCCGCTTATCGGGGCCTGGGGCCTGGGGCTCGCTTGGGCCACTTCGGAGGTGGGGTGCCCCCGGCCTCTCGGCCTGGGGCTCGGTCACTCAGGCACAGCTGGCTGCCGGCGGAGCTCACGGGCGCGTCACTGCAACTCCCCCTGGCTTCTGCTCCGCGGCTGCTGGGTGAACCCTCATCTGGGACTCTCCTCAGCTCTTACTGGGACAGTGGCGCGGCTGCCCCTCTGTTGGTCTTCCATAGTCTCTTGTGTTCTGGGGGCCTCTGGATGTCTGGAGTTTTGATCTCCTCCATACCTGCTTCATGCCCTGGAGGACGGGGCTGTGGCTCCCCACACTCCCTAGCAGATCGTTACATGGAGAAACCTTTGGAATACAAGCATGCTGATCCACACAGGTGTACACACGGGTATTCACAGACGCGGACTACAGCTTTCTTGGCTGCTGCCTCAAAGCACATTGTGCGCTGTCTATCTTGCGTGCTGCACAATATCGTTTATTATTTAGTATCTACTGATATCTACTGCTAGCTAGTTTATTGTGATTGTGCCGTTTTTTTTATTATGTTGCTCTTTGCTGTTTGCTTTCTCTTCTGTTTTTTTTCTCCATACAGGTGACCCAGGTGCTTTGTTTGTTTTTTTGTTTTTTGTTTTTTTTTTTTCTTTCTTCCCCCCCTTCTCACCCTCTCTTCTCCTCTTTGGTTTTCTTTCTCTCCCTCTCTTTCTTTCATTCTTTCTCCCTGTCCTATCCCCCAGTCATGTCTGTCCCGTTTGTAGCAACCGAAAATAAAATAAATTCATAATTATAATAAAGGTCAATCAAATGGACCAATATGGCAAGGCCATGATGATCCACTTGGTAAAATAAATCCGCTTGGCATCTCTCTTGGCCTTAAGACAACAATTCTGATGGCTAAAGATCCAAACGGGACACAAAAAAAAAAAAAAAAAAGAGTGGCCTTTGGTGTCATATTTTAGCTGCTGCATTGGTTAATTGATTTAATAGACTTTAATATTTGAGACTGCTATTAAGCAGGTCAAAAATGAAGTTTCATGCTCATCTGAGGCTACATATATACAAACCCGATTTACTTCACACCAGATCATTTCTCATATGTAGGAAAAGGTAAGTTCATTGATGAAACTTAAAGGATCTTTGGCTCACGACTTCATCTGGATGGTACATCATAACCAGGTTAAGACATCTCTAAAAAATATATATTTTTGAGTGTTTTTAATTATTTATTTAAATTTTATTTTCCATTGTTCACTGTGGCCTGTTAAGCATTTTATCAAGATAGATTTCGTTAAATATTTACAAGAAATCAGGCATTATACAGTGTAAACTTCAGTCCAGTGTGATTTGGATGCTCAGCAGAAAATGTAGCCAGATATCAGCTGGGTTTAGATACAGTTCAGATAAGTTGGGAAATTCAAATTGTTACTGCAGCAGAGTACACAAGGCAGGAACAAATGAACACATGCAGCATACCTAACAGCAATAATGCTTTGCAAAAATAGAAGAAATATAGACTATGCAGGTACAATGAATAGATATGTACTTATATATGTAAATCACTCTATCTATCTATCTATCTATCTACACATACACACACACACGTACACACACACACACACACACACACACACACAAATACACACACATACATATACAGACATACATATATACACATATATGATGCAATTATACAGATTACTAGTAGAAGAAGAATGAAACATAGTGCAGTGTTTGGGTGTTAATAGTAGCAGGTATTTAGTATTGCACACTGATATATGTAAAGACCCCAGTGTGTTCATATGTGGTGTACATTCACTGCTGTTGTGCAGTGTACAGTCTGACAGCAGCAGCAGCCTGTCACTGAAGGGACTGCTCAGTGTTGTCAGGGTGACCTGTATGGGATGGATCGAAGATGGGGTATTTTAATCGAGTATATAGGGAAATGTGAACTCCTCTGACAATCTGAGTAATTGGATAACGCACTGTTATTGAAATTTCCAACTTCTGAGCCACAGAAAGACATAACAGGCTTCATTAGGTTACCTTCCACTTGTTGACAGCAACTAAATAAAACCAACATATCCACATAATAACACCTTAAAGCAGGGGTGTCAATCTTAAATGAGCTGTGGGCCACTGCTGGTACTGTCATGTCATTGGAGGGCCACTTTAGTGTTCAAGTAGTACAAAAACAAACAAACAAGAAAACACCCACAAATCTTTCAGAAAATGTAGTGTTTTGTTTGTTTGTTTTAAGTTTCAAATATTGTATAACAAAACTGCAAATGTGAATGCAAAAAACTTCTCACTCTTAACTAACTGAAACCTTGTTATTGAACTAACAAATAAAAAGGAAAGATACTCTCTTTCTGGCCAGACACGTGGAAGCATTTCTACAATAGTTTTGTCCATATTTAACAAAATAAAAATGCAGACATAAGTGAACACATTAGTTTTTGACTGCTAGTGAAAATTGTTTTCTTTACATATAACTCTCTCACTGAACTAATACAGCCAATCCCTCAACATGTTTTTACTCTCTGCTCATATTGCCCTCATTTTAAAACATTTTTGCTTTTTAAACAACTTATTTTCAATTTCCACAAAATCCCCCGTAACAAAAACTAACTTCAAAGGCCAAATTGCATTTCCTTTCTTCACGTCAACAGTAGGGGTGGCAAGTAGGGGTGACGTGGGCCGCAGGTGGCCCCTGAGCCGTGAGTTTGAGACCCCTGGTTTACCTACTGTCACTGCAGTGATATTAGCGTTTTTGTTTTGAAAGGTTACTAGGGGATGCTGGCAACAATCTTGGAAGAGAACAATACAATCTGTTATAAGGCCTTCACTGGAAAATATTTGGAATGTAATACCAACATGTAATTTGAAGATAACATGTAGTTAAAGAAGCTTGCAAAGAAAAGCATCTGGACTTCTTTAAGTTACTTGAAGACGTAACTTAAAGAAGTTGCAAGCTCCTTTGACTACGATGACCTGGATGACTGAGAACCTTCACAGACAAGATAACATATAGTATTTCAGTGACCAAATAGTATTTGGGTAAAAGTTACTGAATAGTGTTGGAATAAAGTGTGAAAATTGTGAAGGATTAAAATATCCAGGAGCTCAAATTACTTCACCAAAACATGTTTCAATCATATTTTATCAACACAAATTGCACAGGTTTATTGAATATGAATAACTTGTGTTAATTCACCTCAATAGTTTAAGTTCGTGCCAAAGCAAAACATCTGTGTGCAACCAGTGTCCACTATTGAATTATCTAAACCAACATGTTTTTTTTCAGTGCATAATCACATTTAGTGAAATAAACTATTAAACCAGAATTACATATTAGGATTTAGCCAAGTGTTAGGATGTAATGCAGAGTAGTATTTCTAGTAGGCTTTTTTTGATATGCCTGTTTTCATTTTATTTTCTAATTTTTAAAGAAGGCTTTAGAAAGGTCAAAATAAATCTTCTGTAAGGGAGTATCAGCTATTCTAGTAGAATTTATTTTACCAATGCAAGGGTGCATTAGTACCTTGTAATACAACATATGTATTTCATAAAGGGCGAACACAAATGTCCAAAGAGACTTCCTGGCAGCTGCCATTTTAAGTATAACCTCTGGTACGGGCACGTTCAGTTTGCAGCAGCTATACAACAGTGGCCTCTAGAGGTGTTTACACACTATGACCAAATCAGACAATGCAACACAACACGCAGGTCGCCCCAATGAATTGATTAGGCTGGTAGCAGTGACTTGTTAACTTATCATTTGTCAAGCATATCTCCCATGAATGATATGAAATAATTTAGAGACATAACATTGACATCACAAAGTAGAAGCTGCAATCAGTTTTTAGGAAAGTGAGTTTAATAAGAGTAAAATAATGCAGTAATTTCTTAGATTTTATAATCCCTTTATAAATCATGTTGGCTACAGCCTATTTAGCAGTGCAACAAGAGCATTAGACAAACAAACAAATAAATAAACAGTCAGCAAAAACAAAAAAGTTAGTACCCAGGGATAAAAATGTTGAGTATGAAAGGGAAACCTAATGGACAGATGTGATGCCTGAACAGTGGTGGCTTTAAGTGATGTATCAACTTAAACATGCATCCACAGTCTATGTTACATAAGTATGATGATCGGTGGTGACGGCTGGCGCCACTTTGGAAGCAGAAACTGTTGGTTTGAAAGCCTTTTGTGTCTCCTTGTGGCGGGACTCTTATACTGTACTGTGAGATGTCGAGCAGTGACCCCCCCCCGTCACTCTGGCTCCTACCTCAAAGCACACTGTGCGCTGTCGATCTTACGTGCTGCACAATAATATTCAATATTTAGTATTTACTGTTATATTCACATAGATCATCGCGATGATGTTATTTATTATATTGCTCTCTTTTTTTTTTGCTCGTTTTCTCTTTTTTCTTTCCTGACAGGTGATCCAGGTGATTGATATATGTATTTTTTTTGGCTGTTTGTTTTGTTGGTTTTTCTTTTTTGTCCTTTATCACGTTCCTCTTCCCCGCTGTTTTTCCTTTCCTCTTTCTTTCTCCGTTTTCTTTCCCGCAGTCAAATCTGTCCCATGTTTAGCAAGTGAAAATAAAACAAAATAAACAACAAAAGCAAAGGTGAATCAAATAGATCATTAAGGCAAGGCTGGGATGGTCCATTTGGTAAAGTAAATCTGTTGGGCATCTTTCTTTGTCTTTACACAATAATTCTGATGGCAAAAGAACCAAACGGGACACGCAAAAAAAAAAAAGAAGATGTCGAGCAGTGTCAGTAGTATGCTAGAAAGTGATACATTAACATTTCTGGGGTCACCATGAAGAGCTCACTTCCTTTCTTGCTCAGTGTGTAAAATGTGGTACTTAATGGATTGAAAAGAAAAAGGATGGCACCCTTGTAGTTCACACAGGTGGTGATGATTCAGGGTTTTAATTTGTAAGGTTTGAATTTTGAGCCATCGTAAATTTTAAACCAGGAAAGTATAATATTTAACACATGATAAGTCAAAGCTAATATAGCTGCTCATATATAGCTACTTATAATTTGAAGAGCTGCCTACACCAATGAGTAGACTTCCCAGAATGGAAACAGCACTCTGTGTGGTTGGAGAAAACAGTCAAGTTGTTAAGAACTCTGACTGAGAAGAATCCGCCTGTGTACAGCAGCAGGCTGCCTTCCTAGAATTTGGATATCCCCCGTGCGCTCGTCTCTGCATTATGTGCAATCCCTTTCTTAGAAAATTAAAACCACAGCAGCTTTTTATAGCTTTTTTCATTCACTATCAGCTTACACCAAAAGTCTACGCTGAAGAAGATTATTCAAAACATGCAACGCAGTCACCAATCCCAGCAAATCCACCCCTAAGTCAGACTGTACAATACAGAAAATAAAAGAGCTACAGCTCAGACTCTACAGGCTTCAGTTAGCATGTTAAATGTGAAAGCTCAGTTAGAAAAAGACTGAACAAAAACGGCCTGAGTTTAGCAATTAACCAAAGTGACAAACATTGCTCTAAATAATACTCCCCTAATCCAAGTAGTCACCCAAACCTGGACGTGGATTTAGAGGCCCGAGGGCCATCTCACACGTTTATTCAGAATAAAACAAGTTTCAATTAAAATTAAACAAATCAAAATCTTGTGGACGTATGCCTTTTACATGTTGGTAAAATGTTTAGGATGAGATGGAGATGTAACACTCATGCACCCTGAAAATTATGAAGGTCTAAATATGTATCAAAGGGACTCACTGAACATCAGTGGATTTCTATGGGGCAAACGTACTTAAACTAGCCACTGTGACCATTGAGGCAGAGCAGAATGAATGATACTGACGGGAACTATGAGAGTTTGTAGTTAAATTCCTCCTCTTACACACTGTAAAATCGAATTAGTTAGAACTCAAAAAAATTGAGTAAAGCTTAGCTAAAAATGACTAAATTAGGACAACTTATTTATTTTGAGTACTCTGTACAAGCTCATTTGTTCCCAGAACTCAAGAAAATTGGATCAAGTTTACGTAAGTTGACCAAGTTAGGGCAACTTACTCATTTTGAGTACACTGTACAGCCTTGTTAGTTCCCAGAACTCAAAAAAATTAAGGAAACTCATTGCCTCAAAAAAACTAAGTAAAGCTTACTTAAGATGCCTGTTAGGACAACTTATACAGTGCAAGTCTGCAGTATTAAGAATAACTTGATATTTCTGACTGTACAGTGCTAATTGTTTACTTACTGACAAACATTTCAAGTTCAACTAAATGAAAAAACAATTTGTGGTAACCTGAATATGATTAAAAATAATTAACAACACTTTTTGTCATGATGTTAAAATCAGACCAACTTTTATTTTCAAACACAACAAAGTATAACAGCCAACATACTGGACACTGTTCT
Source organism: Diplotaxodon limnothrissa (assembly GCF_057381915.1). Lineage (NCBI taxonomy): Eukaryota > Metazoa > Chordata > Actinopteri > Cichliformes > Cichlidae > Diplotaxodon > Diplotaxodon limnothrissa. The sequence continues at coordinate 61,918,585 of NC_140602.1, forward strand.
GCTGAACAACAAACAATTATATTGCCATCACTGTTATAATCTTACAATGAAACAAGGTCGCAGATGTAATTATTCTGAAAATAAGATTAGGCCTACCACAACTTTGTTTTGTACTTACATTACTTATATAATCAAAATAAAATATTTGTTGTTCTGTCACAAGTGCAGTCTCTAATTTAAACAACACATTTGTTTTGCATTCCAACACATGAGCTGGAATGTTGTAATGTTTTAAGGATGGCTTGTTTCCAGTCCAGGCATTACTGCCTGAATGACTATCATGGATCGAGGTGATCCAAATGTAGGTGCAGAAGAAAGTCTTTAACTTCCCTTAAGTACAGTGGCAGTGGATGTGGGTTGGAGATGCAATGAGCTTGAACCTGCAGGCGACCATCTTCACTGACCACACCATCTGTGACGGAGGACTCATCTCTCCTGGTGTCCTACAAGCAAACAATCATATTTTTTGGAACATGAACTGCTGAATTGCTTTCTTAAAACATTTTTTTCTGCATTTGGTATAAAACAGACTCCAATTTAGACAATCTCAGGCTCCCTCCCCACTGGAGAGGTGACATTCAATGTCCCAATTGTCAGTCTGGATAGCCCTGACCCCCACCCGACACACAATAATGTCATGAAAGCATCATTTTAAAAAGGGCTATGCAAACATGGCCAATAACTTTCATTCTAATGATGTGCAAAATGATTTGGGCACAAAACAAATTTTGCTGTTAGAAAACTTGCAGACTTCACTATATTCAGTGTAGACCCTCTAAACTAAGTTTGGGGGATGTGATCTTTCAAGAAATGCAGACCAAACTGTTGTTGTTTGTTTACTTACACAGCATGTCTTGTAGAATTAACTGGAGTCACCAGCAACAGCCTAGTGCAGTCATATCTCAAGTCTAATAACAGAAGACAGGAAAAGATCAGTAAAGAAACAACTTCCCCAAACCAAAAAACAAATAAAACAATAAGTAAAACAGGCTGATCTAAAGTATGCTTAAAGTTCAGCCTGAATAATATAAATGTCACTGACAGTTGCTAATATATTGGAAAACCAAAATACTTACCACTGAGTTGATGTCTTTCTGTCCAACAGCAGGAGTGCTGGTCCCGAGCCTCAAAGACAGTAAGAAGCAAGCAGAGGGAGAAAAAACAGAACATTTTTCAGAAACCGATTTGATCCTTAATGGCTGTGCAATCATTGTAACATAGAGTTTGCTTATGTTGTTAAATAAAGGCTAGATTTGACATTAATAGATGCCACAGATGTTCAAGGTGCCACAAAGCATGAAAAAATGGACATCTCGGAAAACGTCGGGGCATTTTTGCAAATATGTGATGTCTTGATAAATCGAGCAGATATTTGAACTTTCGACAGCTACATTCTCGCCTGAAAATATCTTAAAAGTTGATTTTGTGACCCAGAAAAAGTACTAAGTTTTTTAGCCGCGCTCCTCCGCGCTTACAAGTACGCACAGGCTCCGACAACCGTGGCCGACATATGCGATCCTCCTTTCCCCTAGATTACCCTTTCTGGGTCACAAAATAACCTTTTAAGATATTTTCAGCGGAGAATGTAGCTGTGTAATGCTCAAATATCTACTTAATTTATCAAAATATCACATATTTGCAAAAGTGCTTCCACGTTTTCAGAGAGCTCTGTTACCCACCAGCGCGATAGCTGACCGGGAGGTCAAGGCTTGATAAGAGTCCGCGAGCACAGCTAACTCTTGGCTTATTGTTTTCACACCCCCGAAGAATTTTGTCTGGGCTCTTATCTCACTTTTTTATTTCAAACAATCAACAGAAAATTTCACAGACATATTTTTATATAAGGTTTTTAAGGCTGTGGTGTTAATTTTTAAGTAACATGAGCCTAGCCGCAGCAGCAACGCTAGGCTAACACTAACTAGCTAGCACGATTATAAACCTGGTTCTAAACTAAGAGAAGCCACAAAATCAGTTTGAATAAGAGTAAACATTTACTCACCAAGTCAGTGTATCAGGTAAAGATCCACAGCAATGACAACAATAATCCCTTGAGCTGACGCTTTTCTAGGTTTGCTCAACATATTCCATAAAAAATGCTGGCACCATGAACATGCGGACTGATCCGTGCTAGGGAGGAGGACGGTAGTGACGTGGCATTTTCAAAACACATCTTTCATCCTTCCACACTGAGAAGAAAAACTTCCATCTTACTTAGTTTTTCTAAGTTAAGACAACTCAAATAAATTGAGTTTATCAGCATTTCTGTAGCGGACAGAACCACCTGCTTTAATTTACCATGATGCTCTGTGTTATGTTGTCATGGCAATATGAAGTCAAATAAATACAAATTCATAAAATGTACATTTGAAGGAGGACAAGAAGACAGGCAACTGGAAGAGCTTTTGAAGCAGGAAAACTTTTCTGGATTACTCTTAATTTAACTGGAAATTTTGCGAATACAAGTCAAGGAGGAAACAAGGAGGCAGGTTGGATTATATTTGAGGACAGGACGCACGAAGGAGAAGCATGAGGAGAGAGGAAACAGCAGAGCGATGGTGCAGAGCTAATCGTGGGTCAAGTCGAAGAAGCAAGCATCAAAACTGTGAGTAAACATAACACATAAAGACTTAAAAATTACTGTGCTGATTAAGGAAACATTAAATTTGGTTAGTTTGGGGTCTGCAGCTTCAGGTTTGTGGGTTCAGTTGGTCTCAAAATTGAGGAAAGACAAAAAAATTTCTTTTGAAAGGTTGTTGGAGGATTTTTACTGTAAGAAATATCTGGGTGTGCAACTGCTTTTATTTTTAAAAAAAAGTTGCATTTTATTTAGTCACATTGGAAAGGGAAAATTGGAGGATCGGGACAATAATGTGGCCAGATTTACTGTTTCCTTAATCAGAACAATAATTTTGATCTGAACTAGAAATTTTGAAATGGGTTATTTTCTTTCTTCTCTACTGATCACTGTGTTAAAGGTTGAGTTACTTGTCAGTCTACATTTATGTTAAAGGTAATTTTAAAAAATGCAGTTTATTCGTAATTTTGTAGAAAAAGGCTCCGCACCTGTGAAAAAAAGAAAATGGGTATCCACACCCCCAAAATTCCTGTAGATCAGAGTAGCTAAGCCCTGGTTAACTGCAATTATATAACAGAAGATGAAAAATATTGGAATGATTGAAAGAAACAAAGATTGCTTTAGGGTTTGAAGATTTGACTTTCTTATTGAAAGAGACGAAAACTAATCCATGTGTGACACTGAGAAAAAAACTGAAAGCTTAAAAGATCTGGAGGTCTGACTACTGTTATTCAAATGTGCAAAATTGTTTTAATGACATTAGAAAAAAAATGGGATGTTTAAAAAGGTAATATATAAAGATGATTTTTATATTACTTGAAAAAATGATGTTGTTTAGCGCTTCTGTACTTAGAAAAATGCTGGGTCACTAGTAAGCTGAGATTTAATGTGATAAACTGAGGAAAGGTAATATAATCTACACACTCGCTATTATTGTTGCAATCCATACACCAGTTAATATTTAATCAATCGTCATTCATAATTGGTGATCTATGCAAGTTTTAAGGAATAATATTTGAATTGAGGTTGAATGATGCTCTGCCTCTGTGGTCAAGTACAGACATAGGCCTTAAGCAACCATGAGCCACTGATAAGTGTGACAGATTAGGAAACATGCATACAGTTCATTAGTTAGACTCCTATGAGCCACTAATAGGAGAAAATGAGCACGCAATAAAGTGGACTTGTTAGGGAGAGATTGCCATCAGAGTTAAAACACTCCAACTCAATTTTGATGATAGAAACAGCTAAAAAATGAGCGTCTTGTTGAAACTGATGACAAAATCCTGATCAGATACAGACAGACACATGCATACAACACACACTACTGCTCAAAGGTTTGTGGTCAGATTGAAACTGTCGTCTTTTTAATTAATAATTTACATTTACTTTTAACATAATATTACATGAAAATGATCAGAAATGTTTTCACAGATGTGTGTTAAATGAATCATTTATGTTAAATCACCCATGATGCATTAGGAAATGTCTACACACTTATACATGGGCCCATTTTTAGTAACCATCACTGCTGTGTGGACAGATCACATGGTTATAAACCAGGTGAAAACTGACTTCAAACCTTTGAGCTGTAGTGTAGATTGCAATGATAGTGTATAGTTATCTATTACAGAAGAATATATAGAAGTCTGAGGACAGGGAGACACTGTAAAAAAGTTATGAGCTGTCTTGCTGGAGAGAAAGTGGAGTCTGTCATCCTTGAAAAGCTCCCAAGATAGGCAGCTGGCAGGTTGAATGATGCTCTGCCTCTGTGGTCAAGTACAGACATAGGCCTTAAGCAACCATGAGCCACTGATAAGTGTGAGAAATTAGTGCACTTAATGCAGCGGTCCCCAACCCCCGGGCCTCGGAAAGGTGCCGGTCCGTGAGTCGTTTGGTGCCGGGCCGCGAGAGTTGAGGCTCAGGTGTGAAATGTATGGTTTTCAGGGTTTTTATCGGTATTCAGCGTTATTTTGTTATCGTTTTTATCGTTAACTCGGTGTCCCTGGGTCTTTTCAAGTGTGTTATGAATAAATCTTCTTTTTTTCGGTACCGGTACTAGTTTTATTTTGTTGTATTTATCCGCGACACCTTAAAGGCCGGTCCGTGAAAATATTGTCGGGCATAAACCGGTCCGTGGCGCAAAAAAGGTTGAGGACCACTGACTTAATGCATGTTTCCTAATTATATACGTATGAGCCACTAATAGGAGAAAATGAGCACGCAATAAAGTGGACTTGTTAGGGAGAGATTGCCATCAGAGTTAAAACACTCCAACTCAATTTTGATGACAGAAACAGCTAAAAAATGAGCGTTTTGTTGAAACTGATGACAAAATCCTGATCAGATACAGACAGACACATGCATACAACACACACTACTGCTCAAAAGTTTGTGGTCAGATTCAAACATTCTTGTCTTAATTTTAAAATTATATTTGCTATAACATAAAATTAGGCAAAGTTTATCAGAAATGTTTTCACAGATGTGTGTTTAATGAATCATTTATGTTAAATCACCCATGATGCATTAGGAAATGTCTAGACACTTATACATGGGCCCATTTTTAGTAACCATCACTGCTGTGTGGACCGATCACATGGTTATAAACTAGGTGAAATTTGACTTCAAACGTTTGAGCTGTAGTGTAGATTGCAATGATAGTGTATAGTTATCTATTACAGAAGAATATATAGAAGTCTGAGGACAGGGAGACACTGTAAAAAAGTTATGAGCTGTCTTGCTGCAGAGAAAGTGGAGTCTGTCATCCTTGAAAAGCTCCCAAGATAGGCAGCTGGCAGGTTGAATGATGCTCTGCCTCTGTGGTCAAGTACAGACATAGGCCTTAAGCAACCATGAGCCACTGATAAGTGTGACAGATTAGGAAACATGCATACAGTTCATTAGTTAGACTCCTATGAACTACTAATAGGAGAAAATGAGCACGCAATAAAGTGGACTTGTTAGGGAGAGATTGCCATCAGAGTTAAAACACTCCAACTCAATTTTGATGACAGAAACAGCTAAAAAATGAGCGTTTTGTTGACACTGATGACAAAATCCTGGTCAGATACAGACAGACACATGCATACAACACACACTACTGCTCAAAAGTTTGTGGTCAGTTTCAAACAGTTGTCTTTTAATTAATAATTTACATTTACTTTTAACATAATATTACATGAAAATGATCATAAATGTTTTCACAGATGTGTGTTTAATGAATCATTTATGTTAAATCACCCATGATGCATTAGGAAATGTCTACACACTTATACATGGGCCCATTTTTAGTAACCATCACTGCTGTGTGGACAGATCACATGGTTATAAACAGGTGAAAATTGACTTCAAACTTTTGAGCTGTAGTGTAGATTGCAATGATAGTGTATAGTTATCTATTACAGAAGAATATATAGAAGTCTGAGGACAGGGAGACACTGTAAAAAAGTTATGAGCTGTCTTGCTGCAGAGAAAGTGGAGTCTGTCATCCTTGAAAAGCTCCCAAGATAGGCAGCTGGCAGGTTGAATGATGCTCTGCCTCTGTTGTCAAGTACAGACATAGGCCTTAAGCAACCATGAGCCACTGATAAGTGTGAGAAATTAGTGCACTTAATGCAGCGGTCCCCAACCCCCGGGCCTCGGATCGGTGCCGGTCCGTGAGTCGTTTGGTACCGGGCCACGAGAGTTGAGGCTCAGGTGTGAAATGTATGGTTTTCAGGGTTTTTATCGGTTTTCAGCGTTATTTTGTTATCGTTTTTATCGTTAACTCGGTGTCCCTGGGTCTTTTCAAGTGTGTTATGAATAAATCTTCTTTTTTTCGGTACCGGTACTAGTTTTATTTTGTTGTATTTATCCGCGACACCTTAAAGGCCGGTCTGTGAAAATATTGTCGGGCATAAACCGGTCCGTGGCGCAAAAAAGGTTGAGGACCGCTGACTTAATGCATGTTTCCTAATTATATACGTATGAGCCACTAATAGGAGAAAATGAGCACGCAATAAAGTGGACTTGTTAGGGAGAGATTGCCACCAGAGTTAAAACACTCCAACTCAATTTTGATGATAGAAACAGCTAAAAAATGAGCGTTTTGTTGAAACTGATGACAAAATCCTGATCAGATACAGACAGACACATGCATACAACACACACTACTGCTCAAAAGTTTGTGGTCAGATTCAAACATTCTTGTCTTAATTTTAAAATTATATTTGCTATAACATAAAATTAGGCAAAGTTTATCAGAAATGTTTTCACAGATGTGTGTTTAATGAATCATTTATGTTAAATCACCCATGATGCATTAGGAAATGTCTACACACTTATACATGGGCCCATTTTTAGTAACCATCACTGCTGTGTGGACAGATCACATGGTTATAAACAGGTGAAAATTGACTTCAAACCTTTGAGCTGTAGTATAGCTTGATTGCAATGATAGTGTATAGTTATCTATTACAGAAGAACATATAGAAGTATGAGGACAGGGAGAAACTGTAAAAAAGTTATGAGCTGTCTTGCTGCAGAGAAATTGGAGTCTGTCATCCTTGAAAAGCTCCCAAGATAGGCAGCTGGCAGGTTGAATGATGCTCTGCCTCTGTGGTCAAGTACAGACATAGGCCTTAAGCAACCATGAGCCACTGATAAGTGTGAGAAATTAGTGCACTTAATGCAGCGGTCCCCAACCCCCGGGCCTCGGAAAGGTGCCGGTCCGCGAGAGTTGAGGCTCAGGTGTGAAATGTATGGTTTTCAGGGTTTTTATCGGTTTTCAGCGTTATTTTGTTATCGTTTTTATCGTTAACTCGGTGTCCCTGGGTCTTTTCAAGTGTGTTATGAATAAATCTTCTTTTTTTCGGTACCGGTACTAGTTTTATTTTGTTGTATTTATCCGCGACACCTTAAAGGCCGGTCCGTGAAAATATTGTTGGGCATAAACCGGTCCGTGGCGCAAAAAAGGTTGAGGACCACTGACTTAATGCATGTTTCCTAATTATATACGTATGAGCCACTAATAGGAGAAAATGAGCACGCAATAAAGTGGACTTGTTAGGGAGAGATTGCCATCAGAGTTAAAACACTCCAACTCAATTTTGATGACAGAAACAGCTAAAAAATGAGCGTTTTGTTGAAACTGATGACAAAATCCTGATCAGATACAGACAGACACATGCATACAACACACACTACTGCTCAAAAGTTTGTGGTCAGATTCAAACATTCTTGTCTTAATTTTAAAATTATATTTGCTATAACATAAAATTAGGCAAAGTTTATCAGAAATGTTTTCACAGATGTGTGTTTAATGAATCATTTATGTTAAATCACCCATGATGCATTAGGAAATGTCTACACACTTATACATGGGCCCATTTTTAGTAACCATCACTGCTGTGTGGACAGATCACATGGTTATAAACAGGTGAAAATTGACTTCAAACTTTTGAGCTGTAGTGTAGATTGCAATGATAGCGTATAGTTATGTATTACAGAAGAATATATAGAAGTCTGAGGACAGGGAGACACTGTAAAAAAGTTATGAGCTGTCTTGCTGCAGAGAAAGTGGAGTCTGTCATCCTTGAAAAGCTCCCAAGATAGGCAGCTGGCAGGTTGAATGATGCTCTGCCTCTGTGGTCAAGTACAGACATAGGCCTTAAGCAACCATGAGCCACTGATAAGTGTGAGAAATTAGTGCACTTAATGCAGCGGTCCCCAACCCCCGGGCCTCGGACCGGTGCCGGTCCGTGAGTCGTTTGGTACCGGGCCGCGAGAGTTGAGGCTCAGGTGTGAAATGTATGGTTTTCAGGGTTTTTATCGGTTTTCAGCGTTATTTTGTTATCGTTTTTATCGTTAACTCGGTGTCCCTGGGTCTTTTCAAGTGTGTTATGAATAAATCTTCTTTTTTTCGGTACCGGTACTAGTTTTATTTTGTTGTATTTATCCGCGACACCTTAAAGGCCGGTCTGTGAAAATATTGTCGGGCATAAACCGGTCCGTGGCGCGAAAAAGGTTGAGGACCGCTGACTTAATGCATGTTTCCTAATTATATACGTATGAGCCACTAATAGGAGAAAATGAGCACGCAATAAAGTGGACTTGTTAGGGAGAGATTGCCATCAGAGTTAAAACACTCCAACTCAATTTTGATGACAGAAACAGCTAAAAAAAATGAGCGTTTTGTTGACACTGATGACAAAATCCTGATCAGATACAGACAGACACATGCATACAACACACACTACTGCTCAAAAGTTTGTGGTCAGATTCAAACATTCTTGTTTTAATTTTAAAATTATATTTGCTATAACATAAAATTAGGCAAAGTTTATCAGAAATGTTTTCACAAATGTGTGTTTAATGAATCATTTATGTTAAATCACCCATGATGCATTAGGAAATGTCTACACACTTATACATGGGCCCATTTTTAGTAACCATCACTGCTGTGTGGACAGATCACATGGTTATAAACCAGGTGAAAATTGACTTCAAACTTTTGAGCTGTAGTGTAGATTGACTGCAATGATAGTGTATAGTTATCTATTACAGAAGAATATATAGAAGTCTGAGGACAGGGAGACACTGTAAAAAAGTTATGAGCTGTCTTGCTGCAGAGAAAGTGGAGTCTGTCATCCTTGAAAAGCTCCCAAGATAGGCAGCTGGCAGGTTGAATGATGCTCTGCCTCTGTGGTCAAGTACAGACATAGGCCTTAAGCAACCATGAGCCACTGATAAGTGTGAGAAATTAGTGCACTTAATGCAGCGGTCCCCAACCCCCGGGCCTCGGACCGGTACCGGTCCGTGAGTCGTTTGGTACCGGGCCGCGAGAGTTGAGGCTCAGGTGTGAAATGTATGGTTTTCAGGGTTTTTATCGGTTTTCAGCGTTATTTTGTTATCGTTTTTATCGTTAACTCGGTGTCCCTGGGTCTTTTCAAGTGTGTTATGAATAAATCTTCTTTTTTTCGGTACCGGTACTAGTTTTATTTTGTTGTATTTATCCGCGACACCTTAAAGGCCGGTCTGTGAAAATATTGTCGGGCATAAACCGGTCCGTGGCGCAAAAAAGGTTGAGGACCGCTGACTTAATGCATGTTTCCTAATTATATACGTATGAGCCACTAATAGGAGAAAATGAGCACGCAATAAAGTGGACTTGTTAGGGAGAGATTGCCATCAGAGTTAAAACACTCCAACTCAATTTTGATGACAGAAACAGCTAAAAAAATGAGCGTTTTGTTGACACTGATGACAAAATCCTGGTCAGATACAGACAGACACATGCATACAACACACACTACTGCTCAAAAGTTTGTGGTCAGTTTCAAACAGTTGTCTTTTAATTAATAATTTACATTTACTTTTAACATAATATTACATGAAAATTATCAGAAATGTTTTCACAGATGTGTGTTTAATGAATCATTTATGTTAAATCACCCATGATGCATTAGGAAATGTCTACACACTTATACATGGGCCCATTTTTAGTAACCATCACTGCTGTGTGGACAGATCACATGGTTATAAACCAGGTGAAAATTGACTTCAAACTTTTGAGCTGTAGTGTAGATTGCAATGATAGTGTATAGTTATCTATTACAGAAGAATATATAGAAGTCTGTGGACAGGGAGACACTGTAAAAAAGTTATGAGCTGTCTTGCTGCAGAGAAAGTGGAGTCTGTCATCCTTGAAAAGCTCCCAAGATAGGCAGCTGGCAGGTTGAATGATGCTCTGCCTCTGTGGTCAAGTACAGACATAGGCCTTAAGCAACCATGAGCCACTGATAAGTGTGAGAAATTAGTGCACTTAATGCAGCGGTCCCCAACCCCCGGGCCTCGGACCGGTACCGGTCCGTGAGTCGTTTGGTACCGGGCCGCGAGAGTTGAGGCTCAGGTGTGAAATGTATGGTTTTCAGGGTTTTTATCGGTTTTCAGCGTTATTTTGTTATCGTTTTTATCGTTAACTCGGTGTCCCTGGGTCTTTTCAAGTGTGTTATGAATAAATCTTCTTTTTTTCGGTACCGGTACTAGTTTTATTTTGTTGTATTTATCCGCGACACCTTAAAGGCCGGTCTGTGAAAATATTGTCGGGCATAAACCGGTCCGTGGCGCAAAAAAGGTTGAGGACCGCTGACTTAATGCATGTTTCCTAATTATATACGTATGAGCCACTAATAGGAGAAAATGAGCACGCAATAAAGTGGACTTGTTAGGGAGAGATTGCCATCAGAGTTAAAACACTCCAACTCAATTTTGATGACAGAAACAGCTAAAAAAATGAGCGTTTTGTTGACACTGATGACAAAATCCTGGTCAGATACAGACAGACACATGCATACAACACACACTACTGCTCAAAAGTTTGTGGTCAGTTTCAAACAGTTGTCTTTTAATTAATAATTTACATTTACTTTTAACATAATATTACATGAAAATTATCAGAAATGTTTTCACAGATGTGTGTTTAATGAATCATTTATGTTAAATCACCCATGATGCATTAGGAAATGTCTACACACTTATACATGGGCCCATTTTTAGTAACCATCACTGCTGTGTGGACCGATCACATGGTTATAAACAGGTGAAAATTGACTTCAAACTTTTGAGCTGTAGTGTAGATTGACTGCAATGATAGTGTATAGTTATCTATTACAGAAGAACATATAGAAGTATAAGGACAGGGAGACACTGTAAAAAAGTTATGAGCTGTCTTGCTGCAGAGAAAGTGGAGTCTGTCATCCTTGAAAAGCTCCCAAGATAGGCAGCTAGCAGGTTGAATGATGCTCTGCCTCTGTGGTCAAGTACAGACATAGGCCTTAAGCAACCATGAGCCACTGATAAGTGTGAGAAATTAGTGCACTTAATGCAGCGGTCCCCAACCCCCGGGCCTCGGACCGGTACCGGTCCGTGAGTCGTTTGGTACCGGGCCGCGAGAGTTGAGGCTCAGGTGTGAAATGTATGGTTTTCAGGGTTTTTATCGGTTTTCAGCGTTATTTTGTTATCGTTTTTATCGTTAACTCGGTGTCCCTGGGTCTTTTCAAGTGTGTTATGAATAAATCTTCTTTTTTTCGGTACCGGTACTAGTTTTATTTTGTTGTATTTATCCGCGACACCTTAAAGGCCGGTCTGTGAAAATATTGTCGGGCATAAACCGGTCCGTGGCGCAAAAAAGGTTGAGGACCGCTGACTTAATGCATGTTTCCTAATTATATACGTATGAGCCACTAATAGGAGAAAATGAGCACGCAATAAAGTGGACTTGTTAGGGAGAGATTGCCATCAGAGTTAAAACACTCCAACTCAATTTTGATGACAGAAACAGCTAAAAAAATGAGCGTTTTGTTGACACTGATGACAAAATTCTGGTCAGATACAGACAGACACATGCATACAACACACACTACTGCTCAAAAGTTTGTGGTCAGTTTCAAACAGTTGTCTTTTAATTAATAATTTACATTTACTTTTAACATAATATTACATGAAAATTATCAGAAATGTTTTCACAGACGTGTGTTTAATGAATCATTTATGTTAAATCACCCATGATGCATTAGGAAATGTCTACACACTTATACATGGGCCCATTTTTAGTAACCATCACTGCTGTGTGGACAGATCACATGGTTATAAACCAGGTGAAAATTGACTTCAAACTTTTGAGCTGTAGTGTAGATTGACTGCAATGATAGTGTATAGTTATCTATTACAGAAGAATATATAGAAGTCTGAGGACAGGGAGACACTGTAAAAAAGTTATGAGCTGTCTTGCTGCAGAGAAAGTGGAGTCTGTCATCCTTGAAAAGCTCCCAAGATAGGCAGCTGGCAGGTTGAATGATGCTCTGCCTCTGTGGTCAAGTACAGACATAGGCCTTAAGCAACCATGAGCCACTGATAAGTGTGAGAAATTAGTGCACTTAATGCAGCGGTCCCCAACCCCCGGGCCTCGGACCGGTACCGGTCCGTGAGTCGTTTGGTACCGGGCCGCGAGAGTTGAGGCTCAGGTGTGAAATGTATGGTTTTCAGGGTTTTTATCGGTTTTCAGCGTTATTTTGTTATCGTTTTTATCGTTAACTCGGTGTCCCTGGGTCTTTTCAAGTGTGTTATGAATAAATCTTCTTTTTTTCGGTACCGGTACTAGTTTTATTTTGTTGTATTTATCCGCGACACCTTAAAGGCCGGTCTGTGAAAATATTGTCGGGCATAAACCGGTCCGTGGCGCAAAAAAGGTTGAGGACCGCTGACTTAATGCATGTTTCCTAATTATATACGTATGAGCCACTAATAGGAGAAAATGAGCACGCAATAAAGTGGACTTGTTAGGGAGAGATTGCCATCAGAGTTAAAACACTCCAACTCAATTTTGATGACAGAAACAGCTAAAAAAATGAGCGTTTTGTTGACACTGATGACAAAATTCTGGTCAGATACAGACAGACACATGCATACAACACACACTACTGCTCAAAAGTTTGTGGTCAGTTTCAAACAGTTGTCTTTTAATTAATAATTTACATTTACTTTTAACATAATATTACATGAAAATTATCAGAAATGTTTTCACAGACGTGTGTTTAATGAATCATTTATGTTAAATCACCCATGATGCATTAGGAAATGTCTACACACTTATACATGGGCCCATTTTTAGTAACCATCACTGCTGTGTGGACCGATCACATGGTTATAAACAGGTGAAAATTGACTTCAAACTTTTGAGCTGTAGTGTAGATTGACTGCAATGATAGTGTATAGTTATCTATTACAGAAGAACATATAGAAGTATGAGGACAGGGAGACACTGTAAAAAAGTTATGAGCTGTCTTGCTGCAGAGAAAGTGGAGTCTGTCATCCTTGAAAAGCTCCCAAGATAGGCAGCTAGCAGGTTGAATGATGCTCTGCCTCTGTGGTCAAGTACAGACATAGGCCTTAAGCAACCATGAGCCACTGATAAGTGTGAGAAATTAGTGCACTTAATGCAGCGGTCCCCAACCCCCGGGCCTCGGACCGGTACCGGTCCGTGAGTCGTTTGGTACCGGGCCGCGAGAGTTGAGGCTCAGGTGTGAAATGTATGGTTTTCAGGGTTTTTATCGGTTTTCAGCGTTATTTTGTTATCGTTTTTATCGTTAACTCGGTGTCCCTGGGTCTTTTCAAGTGTGTTATGAATAAATCTTCTTTTTTTCAGTACCGGTACTAGTTTTATTTTGTTGTATTTATCCGCGACACCTTAAAGGCCGGTCTGTGAAAATATTGTCGGGCATAAACCGGTCCGTGGCGCAAAAAAGGTTGAGGACCGCTGACTTAATGCATGTTTCCTAATTATATACGTATGAGCCACTAATAGGAGAAAATGAGCACGCAATAAAGTGGACTTGTTAGGGAGAGATTGCCATCAGAGTTAAAACACTCCAACTCAATTTTGATGACAGAAACAGCTAAAAAAATGAGCGTTTTGTTGACACTGATGACAAAATCCTGGTCAGATACAGACAGACACATGCATACAACACACACTACTGCTCAAAAGTTTGTGGTCAGTTTCAAACAGTTGTCTTTTAATTAATAATTTACATTTACTTTTAACATAATATTACATGAAAATTATCAGAAATGTTTTCACAGATGTGTGTTTAATGAATCATTTATGTTAAATCACCCATGATGCATTAGGAAATGTCTACACACTTATACATGGGCCCATTTTTAGTAACCATCACTGCTGTGTGGACAGATCACATGGTTATAAACAGGTGAAAATTGACTTCAAACTTTTGAGCTGTAGTGTAGATTGACTGCAATGATAGTGTATAGTTATCTATTACAGAAGAACATATAGAAGTATGAGGACAGGGAGACACTGTAAAAAAGTTATGAGCTGTCTTGCTGCAGAGAAAGTGGAGTCTGTCATCCTTGAAAAGCTCCCAAGATAGGCAGCTGGCAGGTTGAATGATGCTCTGCCTCTGTGGTCAAGTACAGACATAGGCCTTAAGCAACCATGAGCCACTGATAAGTGTGAGAAATTAGTGCACTTAATGCAGCGGTCCCCAACCCCCGGGCCTCGGACCGGTACCGGTCCGTGAGTCGTTTGGTACCGGGCCGCGAGAGTTGAGGCTCAGGTGTGAAATGTATGGTTTTCAGGGTTTTTATCGGTTTTCAGCGTTATTTTGTTATCGTTTTTATCGTTAACTCGGTGTCCCTGGGTCTTTTCAAGTGTGTTATGAATAAATCTTCTTTTTTTCGGTACCGGTACTAGTTTTATTTTGTTGTATTTATCCGCGACACCTTAAAGGCCGGTCTGTGAAAATATTGTCGGGCATAAACCGGTCCGTGGTGCAAAAAAGGTTGAGGACCGCTGACTTAATGCATGTTTCCTAATTATATACGTATGAGCCACTAATAGGAGAAAATGAGCACGCAATAAAGTGGACTTGTTAGGGAGAGATTGCCATCAGAGTTAAAACACTCCAACTCAATTTTGATGACAGAAACAGCTAAAAAAATGAGCGTTTTGTTGACACTGATGACAAAATCCTGGTCAGATACAGACAGACACATGCATACAACACACACTACTGCTCAAAAGTTTGTGGTCAGTTTCAAACAGTTGTCTTTTAATTAATAATTTACATTTACTTTTAACATAATATTACATGAAAATTATCAGAAATGTTTTCACAGATGTGTGTTTAATGAATCATTTATGTTAAATCACCCATGATGCATTAGGAAATGTCTACACACTTATACATGGGCCCATTTTTAGTAACCATCACTGCTGTGTGGACAGATCACATGGTTATAAACCAGGTGAAAATTGACTTCAAACTTTTGAGCTGTAGTGTAGATTGCAATGATAGTGTATAGTTATCTATTACAGAAGAATATATAGAAGTCTGTGGACAGGGAGACACTGTAAAAAAGTTATGAGCTGTCTTGCTGCAGAGAAAGTGGAGTCTGTCATCCTTGAAAAGCTCCCAAGATAGGCAGCTGGCAGGTTGAATGATGCTCTGCCTCTGTGGTCAAGTACAGACATAGGCCTTAAGCAACCATGAGCCACTGATAAGTGTGAGAAATTAGTGCACTTAATGCAGCGGTCCCCAACCCCCGGGCCTCGGACCGGTACCGGTCCGTGAGTCGTTTGGTACCGGGCCGCGAGAGTTGAGGCTCAGGTGTGAAATGTATGGTTTTCAGGGTTTTTATCGGTTTTCAGCGTTATTTTGTTATCGTTTTTATCGTTAACTCGGTGTCCCTGGGTCTTTTCAAGTGTGTTATGAATAAATCTTCTTTTTTTCGGTACCGGTACTAGTTTTATTTTGTTGTATTTATCCGCGACACCTTAAAGGCCGGTCTGTGAAAATATTGTCGGGCATAAACCGGTCCGTGGCGCAAAAAAGGTTGAGGACCGCTGACTTAATGCATGTTTCCTAATTATATACGTATGAGCAACTAATAGGAGAAAATGAGCACGCAATAAAGTGGACTTGTTAGGGAGAGATTGCCATCAGAGTTAAAACACTCCAACTCAATTTTGATGACAGAAACAGCTAAAAAAAAATGAGCGTTTTGTTGACACTGATGACAAAATCCTGATCAGATACAGACAGACACATGCATACAACACACACTACTGCTCAAAAGTTTGTGGTCAGTTTCAAACAGTTGTCTTTTAATTAATAATTTACATTTACTTTTAACATAATATTACATGAAAATTATCAGAAATGTTTTCACAGATGTGTGTTTAATGAATCATTTATGTTAAATCACCCATGATGCATTAGGAAATGTCTACACACTTATACATGGGCCCATTTTTAGTAACCATCACTGCTGTGTGGACAGATCACATGGTTATAAACCAGGTGAAAATTGACATCAAACTTTTGAGCTGTAGTGTAGATTGCAATGATAGTGTATAGTTATCTATTACAGAAGAATATATAGAAGTATAAGGACAGGGAGACACTGTAAAAAAGTTATGAGCTGTCTTGCTGCAGAGAAAGTGGAGTCTGTCATCCTTGAAAAGCTCCCAAGATAGGCAGCTAGCAGGTTGAATGATGCTCTGCCTCTGTGGTCAAGTACAGACATAGGCCTTAAGCAACCATGAGCCACTGATAAGTGTGAGAAATTAGTGCACTTAATGCAGCGGTCCCCAACCCCCGGGCCTCGGACCGGTACCGGTCCGTGAGTCGTTTGGTACCGGGCCGCGAGAGTTGAGGCTCAGGTGTGAAATGTATGGTTTTCAGGGTTTTTATCGGTTTTCAGCGTTATTTTGTTATCGTTTTTATCGTTAACTCGGTGTCCCTGGGTCTTTTCAAGTGTGTTATGAATAAATCTTCTTTTTTTCGGTACCGGTACTAGTTTTATTTTGTTGTATTTATCCGCGACACCTTAAAGGCCGGTATGTGAAAATATTGTCGGGCATAAACCGGTCCGTGGCGCAAAAAAGGTTGAGGACCGCTGACTTAATGCATGTTTCCTAATTATATACGTATGAGCCACTAATAGGAGAAAATGAGCACGCAATAAAGTGGACTTGTTAGGGAGAGATTGCCATCAGAGTTAAAACACTCCAACTCAATTTTGATGACAGAAACAGCTAAAAAAATGAGCGTTTTGTTGACACTGATGACAAAATCCTGATCAGATACAGACAGACACATGCATACAACACACACTACTGCTCAAAAGTTTGTGGTCAGTTTCAAACAGTTGTCTTTTAATTAATAATTTACATTTACTTTTAACATAATATTACATGAAAATTATCAGAAATGTTTTCACAGACGTGTGTTTAATGAATCATTTATGTTAAATCACCCATGATGCATTAGGAAATGTCTACACACTTATACATGGGCCCATTTTTAGTAACCATCACTGCTGTGTGGACCGATCACATGGTTATAAACAGGTGAAAATTGACTTCAAACTTTTGAGCTGTAGTGTAGATTGACTGCAATGATAGTGTATAGTTATCTATTACAGAAGAACATATAGAAGTATGAGGACAGGGAGACACTGTAAAAAAGTTATGAGCTGTCTTGCTGCAGAGAAAGTGGAGTCTGTCATCCTTGAAAAGCTCCCAAGATAGGCAGCTGGCAGGTTGAATGATTCTCTGCCTCTGTGGTCAAGTACAGACATAGGCCTTAAGCAACCATGAGCCACTGATAAGTGTGAGAAATTAGTGCACTTAATGCAGCGGTCCCCAACCCCCGGGCCTCGGACCGGTACCGGTCCGTGAGTCGTTTGGTACCGGGCCGCGAGAGTTGAGGCTCAGGTGTGAAATGTATGGTTTTCAGGGTTTTTTATCGGTTTTCAGCGTTATTTTGTTATCGTTTTTATCGTTAACTCGGTGTCCCTGGGTCTTTTCAAGTGTGTTATGAATAAATCTTCTTTTTTTCCGGTACCGGTACTAGTTTTATTTTGTTGTATTTATCCGCGACACCTTAAAGGCCGGTCTGTGAAAATATTGTCGGGCATAAACCGGTCCGTGGTGCAAAAAAGGTTGAGGACCGCTGACTTAATGCATGTTTCCTAATTATATACGTATGAGCCACTAATAGGAGAAAATGAGCACGCAATAAAGTGGACTTGTTAGGGAGAGATTGCCATCAGAGTTAAAACACTCCAACTCAATTTTGATGACAGAAACAGCTAAAAAAATGAGCGTTTTGTTGACACTGATGACAAAATCCTGGTCAGATACAGACAGACACATGCATACAACACACACTACTGCTCAAAAGTTTGTGGTCAGTTTCAAACAGTTGTCTTTTAATTAATAATTTACATTTACTTTTAACATAATATTACATGAAAATTATCAGAAATGTTTTCACAGATGTGTGTTTAATGAATCATTTATGTTAAATCACCCATGATGCATTAGGAAATGTCTACACACTTATACATGGGCCCATTTTTAGTAACCATCACTGCTGTGTGGACAGATCACATGGTTATAAACCAGGTGAAAATTGACTTCAAACTTTTGAGCTGTAGTGTAGATTGCAATGATAGTGTATAATTATCTATTACAGAAGAACATATAGAAGTATGAGGACAGGGAGACACTGTAAAAAAGTTATGAGCTGTCTTGCTGCAGAGAAAGTGGAGTCTGTCATCCTTGAAAAGCTCCCAAGATAGGCAGCTGGCAGGTTGAATGATGCTCTGCCTCTGTGGTCAAGTACAGACATAGGCCTTAAGCAACCATGAGCCACTGATAAGTGTGAGAAATTAGTGCACTTAATGCAGCGGTCCCCAACCCCCGGGCCTCGGACCGGTACCGGTCCGTGAGTCGTTTGGTACCGGGCCGCGAGAGTTGAGGCTCAGGTGTGAAATGTATGGTTTTCAGGGTTTTTATCGGTTTTCAGCGTTATTTTGTTATCGTTTTTATCGTTAACTCGGTGTCCCTGGGTCTTTTCAAGTGTGTTATGAATAAATCTTCTTTTTTTCGGTACCGGTACTAGTTTTATTTTGTTGTATTTATCCGCGACACCTTAAAGGCCGGTCTGTGAAAATATTGTCGGGCATAAACCGGTCCGTGGCGCAAAAAAGGTTGAGGACCGCTGACTTAATGCATGTTTCCTAATTATATACGTATGAGCCACTAATAGGAGAAAATGAGCACGCAATAAAGTGGACTTGTTAGGGAGAGATTGCCATCAGAGTTAAAACACTCCAACTCAATTTTGATGACAGAAACAGCTAAAAAAATGAGCGTTTTGTTGACACTGATGACAAAATCCTGGTCAGATACAGACAGACACATGCATACAACACACACTACTGCTCAAAAGTTTGTGGTCAGTTTCAAACAGTTGTCTTTTAATTAATAATTTACATTTACTTTTAACATAATATTACATGAAAATTATCAGAAATGTTTTCACAGATGTGTGTTTAATGAATCATTTATGTTAAATCACCCATGATGCATTAGGAAATGTCTACACACTTATACATGGGCCCATTTTTAGTAACCATCACTGCTGTGTGGACCGATCACATGGTTATAAACAGGTGAAAATTGACTTCAAACTTTTGAGCTGTAGTGTAGATTGACTGCAATGATAGTGTATAGTTATCTATTACAGAAGAACATATAGAAGTATAAGGACAGGGAGACACTGTAAAAAAGTTATGAGCTGTCTTGCTGCAGAGAAAGTGGAGTCTGTCATCCTTGAAAAGCTCCCAAGATAGGCAGCTAGCAGGTTGAATGATGCTCTGCCTCTGTGGTCAAGTACAGACATAGGCCTTAAGCAACCATGAGCCACTGATAAGTGTGAGAAATTAGTGCACTTAATGCAGCGGTCCCCAACCCCCGGGCCTCGGACCGGTACCGGTCCGTGAGTCGTTTGGTACCGGGCCGCGAGAGTTGAGGCTCAGGTGTGAAATGTATGGTTTTCAGGGTTTTTATCGGTTTTCAGCGTTATTTTGTTATCGTTTTTATCGTTAACTCGGTGTCCCTGGGTCTTTTCAAGTGTGTTATGAATAAATCTTCTTTTTTTCGGTACCGGTACTAGTTTTATTTTGTTGTATTTATCCGCGACACCTTAAAGGCCGGTATGTGAAAATATTGTCGGGCATAAACCGGTCCGTGGCGCAAAAAAGGTTGAGGACCGCTGACTTAATGCATGTTTCCTAATTATATACGTATGAGCCACTAATAGGAGAAAATGAGCACGCAATAAAGTGGACTTGTTAGGGAGAGAGTGCCATCAGAGTTAAAACACTCCAACTCAATTTTGATGACAGAAACAGCTAAAAAAAATGAGCGTTTTGTTGACACTGATGACAAAATCCTGGTCAGATACAGACAGACACATGCATACAACACACACTACTGCTCAAAAGTTTGTGGTCAGTTTCAAACAGTTGTCTTTTAATTAATAATTTACATTTACTTTTAACATAATATTACATGAAAATTATCAGAAATGTTTTCACAGATGTGTGTTTAATGAATCATTTATGTTAAATCACCCATGATGCATTAGGAAATGTCTACACACTTATACATGGGCCCATTTTTAGTAACCATCACTGCTGTGTGGACAGATCACATGGTTATAAACCAGGTGAAAATTGACTTCAAACTTTTGAGCTGTAGTGTAGATTGCAATGATAGTGTATAGTTATCTATTACAGAAGAATATATAGAAGTCTGTGGACAGGGAGACACTGTAAAAAAGTTATGAGCTGTCTTGCTGCAGAGAAAGTGGAGTCTGTCATCCTTGAAAAGCTCCCAAGATAGGCAGCTGGCAGGTTGAATGATGCTCTGCCTCTGTGGTCAAGTACAGACATAGGCCTTAAGCAACCATGAGCCACTGATAAGTGTGAGAAATTAGTGCACTTAATGCAGCGGTCCCCAACCCCCGGGCCTCGGAAAGGTGCCGGTCCGCGAGAGTTGAGGCTCAGGTGTGAAATGTATGGTTTTCAGGGTTTTTATCGGTTTTCAGCGTTATTTTGTTATCGTTTTTATCGTTAACTCGGTGTCCCTGGGTCTTTTCAAGTGTGTTATGAATAAATCTTCTTTTTTTCGGTACCGGTACTAGTTTTATTTTGTTGTATTTATCCGCGACACCTTAAAGGCCGGTATGTGAAAATATTGTCGGGCATAAACCGGTCCGTGGCGCAAAAAAGGTTGAGGACCGCTGACTTAATGCATGTTTCCTAATTATATACGTATGAGCCACTAATAGGAGAAAATGAGCACGCAATAAAGTGGACTTGTTAGGGAGAGATTGCAATCAGAGTTAAAACACTCCAACTCAATTTTGATGATAGAAACAGCCAAAAAATGAGCGTCTTGTTGAAACTGATGACAAAATCCTGATCAGATACAGACAGACACATGCATACAACACACACTACTGCTCAAAAGTTTGTGGTCAGTTTCAAACAGTTGTCTTTTAATTAATAATTTACATTTACTTTTAACATAATATTACATGAAAATTATCAGAAATGTTTTCACAGACGTGTGTTTAATGAATCATTTATGTTAAATCACCCATGATGCATTAGGAAATGTCTACACACTTATACATGGGCCCATTTTTAGTAACCATCACTGCTGTGTGGACCGATCACATGGTTATAAACAGGTGAAAATTGACTTCAAACTTTTGAGCTGTAGTGTAGATTGACTGCAATGATAGTGTATAGTTATCTATTACAGAAGAACATATAGAAGTATGAGGACAGGGAGACACTGTAAAAAAGTTATGAGCTGTCTTGCTGCAGAGAAAGTGGAGTCTGTCATCCTTGAAAAGCTCCCAAGATAGGCAGCTGGCAGGTTGAATGATTCTCTGCCTCTGTGGTCAAGTACAGACATAGGCCTTAAGCAACCATGAGCCACTGATAAGTGTGAGAAATTAGTGCACTTAATGCAGCGGTCCCCAACCCCCGGGCCTCGGACCGGTACCGGTCCGTGAGTCGTTTGGTACCGGGCCGCGAGAGTTGAGGCTCAGGTGTGAAATGTATGGTTTTCAGGGTTTTTATCGGTTTTCAGCGTTATTTTGTTATCGTTTTTATCGTTAACTCGGTGTCCCTGGGTCTTTTCAAGTGTGTTATGAATAAATCTTCTTTTTTTCGGTACCGGTACTAGTTTTATTTTGTTGTATTTATCCGCGACACCTTAAAGGCCGGTCTGTGAAAATATTGTCGGGCATAAACCGGTCCGTGGCGCAAAAAAGGTTGAGGACCGCTGACTTAATGCATGTTTCCTAATTATATACGTATGAGCCACTAATAGGAGAAAATGAGCACGCAATAAAGTGGACTTGTTAGGGAGAGATTGCCATCAGAGTTAAAACACTCCAACTCAATTTTGATGACAGAAACAGCTAAAAAAATGAGCGTTTTGTTGACACTGATGACAAAATCCTGGTCAGATACAGACAGACACATGCATACAACACACACTACTGCTCAAAAGTTTGTGGTCAGTTTCAAACAGTTGTCTTTTAATTAATAATTTACATTTACTTTTAACATAATATTACATGAAAATTATCAGAAATGTTTTCACAGATGTGTGTTTAATGAATCATTTATGTTAAATCACCCATGATGCATTAGGAAATGTCTACACACTTATACATGGGCCCATTTTTAGTAACCATCACTGCTGTGTGGACAGATCACATGGTTATAAACAGGTGAAAATTGACTTCAAACTTTTGAGCTGTAGTGTAGATTGACTGCAATGATAGTGTATAGTTATCTATTACAGAAGAACATATAGAAGTATGAGGACAGGGAGACACTGTAAAAAAGTTATGAGCTGTCTTGCTGCAGAGAAAGTGGAGTCTGTCATCCTTGAAAAGCTCCCAAGATAGGCAGCTGGCAGGTTGAATGATTCTCTGCCTCTGTGGTCAAGTACAGACATAGGCCTTAAGCAACCATGAGCCACTGATAAGTGTGAGAAATTAGTGCACTTAATGCAGCGGTCCCCAACCCCCGGGCCTCGGACCGGTACCGGTCCGTGAGTCGTTTGGTACCGGGCCGCGAGAGTTGAGGCTCAGGTGTGAAATGTATGGTTTTCAGGGTTTTTATCGGTTTTCAGCGTTATTTTGTTATCGTTTTTATCGTTAACTCGGTGTCCCTGGGTCTTTTCAAGTGTGTTATGAATAAATCTTCTTTTTTTCGGTACCGGTACTAGTTTTATTTTGTTGTATTTATCCGCGACACCTTAAAGGCCGGTCTGTGAAAATATTGTCGGGCATAAACCGGTCCGTGGTGCAAAAAAGGTTGAGGACCGCTGACTTAATGCATGTTTCCTAATTATATACGTATGAGCCACTAATAGGAGAAAATGAGCACGCAATAAAGTGGACTTGTTAGGGAGAGATTGCCATCAGAGTTAAAACACTCCAACTCAATTTTGATGACAGAAACAGCTAAAAAAATGAGCGTTTTGTTGACACTGATGACAAAATCCTGGTCAGATACAGACAGACACATGCATACAACACACACTACTGCTCAAAAGTTTGTGGTCAGTTTCAAACAGTTGTCTTTTAATTAATAATTTACATTTACTTTTAACATAATATTACATGAAAATTATCAGAAATGTTTTCACAGATGTGTGTTTAATGAATCATTTATGTTAAATCACCCATGATGCATTAGGAAATGTCTACACACTTATACATGGGCCCATTTTTAGTAACCATCACTGCTGTGTGGACAGATCACATGGTTATAAACCAGGTGAAAATTGACTTCAAACTTTTGAGCTGTAGTGTAGATTGCAATGATAGTGTATAGTTATCTATTACAGAAGAATATATAGAAGTCTGTGGACAGGGAGACACTGTAAAAAAGTTATGAGCTGTCTTGCTGCAGAGAAAGTGGAGTCTGTCATCCTTGAAAAGCTCCCAAGATAGGCAGCTAGCAGGTTGAATGATGCTCTGCCTCTGTGGTCAAGTACAGACATAGGCCTTAAGCAACCATGAGCCACTGATAAGTGTGAGAAATTAGTGCACTTAATGCAGCGGTCCCCAACCCGCGGGCCTCGGACCGGTACCGGTCCGTGAGTCGTTTGGTACCGGGCCGCGAGAGTTGAGGCTCAGGTGTGAAATGTATGGTTTTCAGGGTTTTTATCGGTTTTCAGCGTTATTTTGTTATCGTTTTTATCGTTAACTCGGTGTCCCTGGGTCTTTTCAAGTGTGTTATGAATAAATCTTCTTTTTTTCGGTACCGGTACTAGTTTTATTTTGTTGTATTTATCCGCGACACCTTAAAGGCCGGTATGTGAAAATATTGTCGGGCATAAACCGGTCCGTGGCGCAAAAAAGGTTGAGGACCGCTGACTTAATGCATGTTTCCTAATTATATACGTATGAGCCACTAATAGGAGAAAATGAGCACGCAATAAAGTGGACTTGTTAGGGAGAGATTGCCATCAGAGTTAAAACACTCCAACTCAATTTTGATGACAGAAACAGCTAAAAAAATGAGCGTTTTGTTGACACTGATGACAAAATCCTGGTCAGATACAGACAGACACATGCATACAACACACACTACTGCTCAAAAGTTTGTGGTCAGTTTCAAACAGTTGTCTTTTAATTAATAATTTACATTTACTTTTAACATAATATTACATGAAAATTATCAGAAATGTTTTCACAGATGTGTGTTTAATGAATCATTTATGTTAAATCACCCATGATGCATTAGGAAATGTCTACACACTTATACATGGGCCCATTTTTAGTAACCATCACTGCTGTGTGGACAGATCACATGGTTATAAACCAGGTGAAAATTGACTTCAAACTTTTGAGCTGTAGTGTAGATTGCAATGATAGTGTATAGTTATCTATTACAGAAGAACATATAGAAGTATGAGGACAGGGAGACACTGTAAAAAAGTTATGAGCTGTCTTGCTGCAGAGAAAGTGGAGTCTGTCATCCTTGAAAAGCTCCCAAGATAGGCAGCTGGCAGGTTGAATGATGCTCTGCCTCTGTGGTCAAGTACAGACATAGGCCTTAAGCAACCATGAGCCACTGATAAGTGTGAGAAATTAGTGCACTTAATGCAGCGGTCCCCAACCCCCGGGCCTTGGACCGGTACCGGTCCGTGAGTCGTTTGGTACCGGGCCGCGAGAGTTGAGGCTCAGGTGTGAAATGTATGGTTTTCAGGGTTTTTATCGGTTTTCAGCGTTATTTTGTTATCGTTTTTATCGTTAACTCGGTGTCCCTGGGTCTTTTCAAGTGTGTTATGAATAAATCTTCTTTTTTTCGGTACCGGTACTAGTTTTATTTTGTTGTATTTATCCGCGACACCTTAAAGGCCGGTCTGTGAAAATATTGTCGGGCATAAACCGGTCCGTGGTGCAAAAAAGGTTGAGGACCGCTGACTTAATGCATGTTTCCTAATTATATACGTATGAGCCACTAATAGGAGAAAATGAGCACGCAATAAAGTGGACTTGTTAGGGAGAGATTGCCATCAGAGTTAAAACACTCCAACTCAATTTTGATGACAGAAACAGCTAAAAAAATGAGCGTTTTGTTGACACTGATGACAAAATCCTGGTCAGATACAGACAGACACATGCATACAACACACACTACTGCTCAAAAGTTTGTGGTCAGTTTCAAACAGTTGTCTTTTAATTAATAATTTACATTTACTTTTAACATAATATTACATGAAAATTATCAGAAATGTTTTCACAGATGTGTGTTTAATGAATCATTTATGTTAAATCACCCATGATGCATTAGGAAATGTCTACACACTTATACATGGGCCCATTTTTAGTAACCATCACTGCTGTGTGGACAGATCACATGGTTATAAACCAGGTGAAAATTGACTTCAAACTTTTGAGCTGTAGTGTAGATTGCAATGATAGTGTATAGTTATCTATTACAGAAGAACATATAGAAGTATGAGGACAGGGAGACACTGTAAAAAAGTTATGAGCTGTCTTGCTGCAGAGAAAGTGGAGTCTGTCATCCTTGAAAAGCTCCCAAGATAGGCAGCTGGCAGGTTGAATGATTCTCTGCCTCTGTGGTCAAGTACAGACATAGGCCTTAAGCAACCATGAGCCACTGATAAGTGTGAGAAATTAGTGCACTTAATGCAGCGGTCCCCAACCCCCGGGCCTTGGACCGGTACCGGTCCGTGAGTCGTTTGGTACCGGGCCGCGAGAGTTGAGGCTCAGGTGTGAAATGTATGGTTTTCAGGGTTTTTATCGGTTTTCAGCGTTATTTTGTTATCGTTTTTATCGTTAACTCGGTGTCCCTGGGTCTTTTCAAGTGTGTTATGAATAAATCTTCTTTTTTTCGGTACCGGTACTAGTTTTATTTTGTTGTATTTATCCGCGACACCTTAAAGGCCGGTCTGTGAAAATATTGTCGGGCATAAACCGGTCCGTGGCGCAAAAAAGGTTGAGGACCGCTGACTTAATGCATGTTTCCTAATTATATACGTATGAGCCACTAATAGGAGAAAATGAGCACGCAATAAAGTGGACTTGTTAGGGAGAGATTGCCATCAGAGTTAAAACACTCCAACTCAATTTTGATGACAGAAACAGCTAAAAAAATGAGCGTTTTGTTGACACTGATGACAAAATCCTGGTCAGATACAGACAGACACATGCATACAACACACACTACTGCTCAAAAGTTTGTGGTCAGTTTCAAACAGTTGTCTTTTAATTAATAATTTACATTTACTTTTAACATAATATTACATGAAAATTATCAGAAATGTTTTCACAGATGTGTGTTTAATGAATCATTTATGTTAAATCACCCATGATGCATTAGGAAATGTCTACACACTTATACATGGGCCCATTTTTAGTAACCATCACTGCTGTGTGGACCGATCACATGGTTATAAACAGGTGAAAATTGACTTCAAACTTTTGAGCTGTAGTGTAGATTGACTGCAATGATAGTGTATAGTTATCTATTACAGAAGAACATATAGAAGTATGAGGACAGGGAGACACTGTAAAAAAGTTATGAGCTGTCTTGCTGCAGAGAAAGTGGAGTCTGTCATCCTTGAAAAGCTCCCAAGATAGGCAGCTGGCAGGTTGAATGATGCTCTGCCTCTGTGGTCAAGTACAGACATAGGCCTTAAGCAACCATGAGCCACTGATAAGTGTGAGAAATTAGTGCACTTAATGCAGCGGTCCCCAACCCCCGGGCCTCGGACCGGTACCGGTCCGTGAGTCGTTTGGTACCGGGCCGCGAGAGTTGAGGCTCAGGTGTGAAATGTATGGTTTTCAGGGTTTTTATCGGTTTTCAGCGTTATTTTGTTATCGTTTTTATCGTTAACTCGGTGTCCCTGGGTCTTTTCAAGTGTATTATGAATAAATCTTCTTTTTTTCGGTACCGGTACTAGTTTTATTTTGTTGTATTTATCCGCGACACCTTAAAGGCCGGTCTGTGAAAATATTGTCGGGCATAAACCGGTCCGTGGTGCAAAAAAGGTTGAGGACCGCTGACTTAATGCATGTTTCCTAATTATATACGTATGAGCCACTAATAGGAGAAAATGAGCACGCAATAAAGTGGACTTGTTAGGGAGAGATTGCCATCAGAGTTAAAACACTCCAACTCAATTTTGATGACAGAAACAGCTAAAAAAATGAGCGTTTTGTTGACACTGATGACAAAATCCTGGTCAGATACAGACAGACACATGCATACAACACACACTACTGCTCAAAAGTTTGTGGTCAGTTTCAAACAGTTGTCTTTTAATTAATAATTTACATTTACTTTTAACATAATATTACATGAAAATTATCAGAAATGTTTTCACAGATGTGTGTTTAATGAATCATTTATGTTAAATCACCCATGATGCATTAGGAAATGTCTACACACTTATACATGGGCCCATTTTTAGTAACCATCACTGCTGTGTGGACAGATCACATGGTTATAAACCAGGTGAAAATTGACTTCAAACTTTTGAGCTGTAGTGTAGATTGACTGCAATGATAGTGTATAGTTATCTATTACAGAAGAACATATAGAAGTATGAGGACAGGGAGACACTGTAAAAAAGTTATGAGCTGTCTTGCTGCAGAGAAAGTGGAGTCTGTCATCCTTGAAAAGCTCCCAAGATAGGCAGCTGGCAGGTTGAATGATTCTCTGCCTCTGTGGTCAAGTACAGACATAGGCCTTAAGCAACCATGAGCCACTGATAAGTGTGAGAAATTAGTGCACTTAATGCAGCGGTCCCCAACCCCCGGGCCTCGGACCGGTACCGGTCCGTGAGTCGTTTGGTACCGGGCCGCGAGAGTTGAGGCTCAGGTGTGAAATGTATGGTTTTCAGGGTTTTTATCGGTTTTCAGCGTTATTTTGTTATCGTTTTTATCGTTAACTCGGTGTCCCTGGGTCTTTTCAAGTGTGTTATGAATAAATCTTCTTTTTTTCGGTACCGGTACTAGTTTTATTTTGTTGTATTTATCCGCGACACCTTAAAGGCCGGTCTGTGAAAATATTGTCGGGCATAAACCGGTCCGTGGCGCAAAAAAGGTTGAGGACCGCTGACTTAATGCATGTTTCCTAATTATATACGTATGAGCCACTAATAGGAGAAAATGAGCACGCAATAAAGTGGACTTGTTAGGGAGAGATTGCCATCAGAGTTAAAACACTCCAACTCAATTTTGATGACAGAAACAGCTAAAAAAAATGAGCGATTTGTTGACACTGATGACAAAATCCTGGTCAGATACAGACAGACACATGCATACAACACACACTACTGCTCAAAAGTTTGTGGTCAGTTTCAAACAGTTGTCTTTTAATTAATAATTTACATTTACTTTTAACATAATATTACATGAAAATTATCAGAAATGTTTTCACAGATGTGTGTTTAATGAATCATTTATGTTAAATCACCCATGATGCATTAGGAAATGTCTACACACTTATACATGGGCCCATTTTTAGTAACCATCACTGCTGTGTGGACCGATCACATGGTTATAAACAGGTGAAAATTGACTTCAAACTTTTGAGCTGTAGTGTAGATTGACTGCAATGATAGTGTATAGTTATCTATTACAGAAGAACATATAGAAGTATGAGGACAGGGAGACACTGTAAAAAAGTTATGAGCTGTCTTGCTGCAGAGAAAGTGGAGTCTGTCATCCTTGAAAAGCTCCCAAGATAGGCAGCTGGCAGGTTGAATGATGCTCTGCCTCTGTGGTCAAGTACAGACATAGGCCTTAAGCAACCATGAGCCACTGATAAGTGTGAGAAATTAGTGCACTTAATGCAGCGGTCCCCAACCCCCGGGCCTCGGACCGGTACCGGTCCGTGAGTCGTTTGGTACCGGGCCACGAGAGTTGAGGCTCAGGTGTGAAATGTATGGTTTTCAGGGTTTTTATCGGTTTTCAGCGTTATTTTGTTATCGTTTTTATCGTTAACTCGGTGTCCCTGGGTCTTTTCAAGTGTGTTATGAATAAATCTTCTTTTTTTCGGTACCGGTACTAGTTTTATTTTGTTGTATTTATCCGCGACACCTTAAAGGCCGGTCTGTGAAAATATTGTCGGGCATAAACCGGTCCGTGGCGCAAAAAAGGTTGAGGACCGCTGACTTAATGCATGTTTCCTAATTATATACGTATGAGCCACTAATAGGAGAAAATGAGCATGCAATAAAGTGGACTTGTTAGGGAGAGATTGCCATCAGAGTTAAAACACTCCAACTCAATTTTGATGACAGAAACAGCTAAAAAAATGAGCGTTTTGTTGACACTGATGACAAAATCCTGGTCAGATACAGACAGACACATGCATACAACACACACTACTGCTCAAAAGTTTGTGGTCAGTTTCAAACAGTTGTCTTTTAATTAATAATTTACATTTACTTTTAACATAATATTACATGAAAATTATCAGAAATGTTTTCACAGATGTGTGTTTAATGAATCATTTATGTTAAATCACCCATGATGCATTAGGAAATGTCTACACACTTATACATGGGCCCATTTTTAGTAACCATCACTGCTGTGTGGACAGATCACATGGTTATAAACAGGTGAAAATTGACTTCAAACTTTTGAGCTGTAGTGTAGATTGACTGCAATGATAGTGTATAGTTATCTATTACAGAAGAACATATAGAAGTATGAGGACAGGGAGACACTGTAAAAAAGTTATGAGCTGTCTTGCTGCAGAGAAAGTGGAGTCTGTCATCCTTGAAAAGCTCCCAAGATAGGCAGCTGGCAGGTTGAATGATGCTCTGCCTCTGTGGTCAAGTACAGACATAGGCCTTAAGCAACCATGAGCCACTGATAAGTGTGAGAAATTAGTGCACTTAATGCAGCGGTCCCCAACCCCCGGGCCTCGGACCGGTACCGGTCCGTGAGTCGTTTGGTACCGGGCCACGAGAGTTGAGGCTCAGGTGTGAAATGTATGGTTTTCAGGGTTTTTATCGGTTTTCAGCGTTATTTTGTTATCGTTTTTATCGTTAACTCGGTGTCCCTGGGTCTTTTCAAGTGTGTTATGAATAAATCTTCTTTTTTTCGGTACCGGTACTAGTTTTGTTTTGTTGTATTTATCCGCGACACCTTAAAGGCCGGTCTGTGAAAATATTGTCGGGCATAAACCGGTCCGTGGCGCAAAAAAGGTTGAGGACCGCTGACTTAATGCATGTTTCCTAATTATATACGTATGAGCCACTAATAGGAGAAAATGAGCACGCAATAAAGTGGACTTGTTAGGGAGAGATTGCCATCAGAGTTAAAACACTCCAACTCAATTTTTGATGACAGAAACAGCTAAAAAAATTAGCGTTTTGTTGACACTGATGACAAAATCCTGGTCAGATACAGACAGACACATGCATACAACACACACTACTGCTCAAAAGTTTGTGGTCAGTTTCAAACAGTTGTCTTTTAATTAATAATTTACATTTACTTTTAACATAATATTACATGAAAATGATCATAAATGTTTTCACAGATGTGTGTTTAATGAATCATTTATGTTGAATCACCCATGATGCATTAGGAAATGTCTACACACTTATACATGGGCCCATTTTTAGTAACCATCACTGCTGTGTGGACAGATCACATGGTTATAAACAGGTGAAAATTGACTTCAAACTTTTGAGCTGTAGTGTAGATTGACTGCAATGATAGTGTATAGTTATCTATTACAGAAGAACATATAGAAGTATGAGGACAGGGAGACACTGTAAAAAAGTTATGAGCTGTCTTGCTGCAGAGAAAGTGGAGTCTGTCATCCTTGAAAAGCTCCCAAGATAGGCAGCTGGCAGGTTGAATGATGCTCTGCCTCTGTGGTCAAGTACAGACACAGGCCTTAAGCAACCATGAGCCACTGATAAGTGTGAGAAATTAGTGCACTTAATGCAGCGGTCCCCAACCCCCGGGCCTCGGACCGGTACCGGTCCGTGAGTCGTTTGGTACCGGGCCACGAGAGTTGAGGCTCAGGTGTGAAATGTATGGTTTTCAGGGTTTTTATCGGTTTTCAGCGTTATTTTGTTATCGTTTTTATCGTTAACTCGGTGTCCCTGGGTCTTTTCAAGTGTGTTATGAATAAATCTTCTTTTTTTCGGTACCGGTACTAGTTTTATTTTGTTGTATTTATCCGCGACACCTTAAAGGCCGGTCTGTGAAAATATTGTCGGGCATAAACCGGTCCGTGGCGCAAAAAAGGTTGAGGACCGCTGACTTAATGCATGTTTCCTAATTATATACGTATGAGCCACTAATAGGAGAAAATGAGCACGCAATAAAGTGGACTTGTTAGGGAGAGATTGCCATCAGAGTTAAAACACTCCAACTCAATTTTGATGACAGAAACAGCTAAAAAAATGAGCGATTTGTTGACACTGATGACAAAATCCTGGTCAGATACAGACAGACACATGCATACAACACACACTACTGCTCAAAAGTTTGTGGTCAGTTTCAAACAGTTGTCTTTTAATTAATAATTTACATTTACTTTTAACATAATATTACATGAAAATTATCAGAAATGTTTTCACAGATGTGTGTTTAATGAATCATTTATGTTAAATCACCCATGATGCATTAGGAAATGTCTACACACTTATACATGGGCCCATTTTCAGTAACCATCACTGCTGTGTGGACCGATCACATGGTTATAAACAGGTGAAAATTGACTTCAAACTTTTGAGCTGTAGTGTAGATTGACTGCAATGATAGTGTATAGTTATCTATTACAGAAGAACATATAGAAGTATGAGGACAGGGAGACACTGTAAAAAAGTTATGAGCTGTCTTGCTGCAGAGAAAGTGGAGTCTGTCATCCTTGAAAAGCTCCCAAGATAGGCAGCTGGCAGGTTGAATGATGCTCTGCCTCTGTGGTCAAGTACAGACATAGGCCTTAAGCAACCATGAGCCACTGATAAGTGTGAGAAATTAGTGCACTTAATGCAGCGGTCCCCAACCCCCGGGCCTCGGACCGGTACCGGTCCGTGAGTCGTTTGGTACCGGGCCACGAGAGTTGAGGCTCAGGTGTGAAATGTATGGTTTTCAGGGTTTTTATCGGTTTTCAGCGTTATTTTGTTATCGTTTTTATCGTTAACTCGGTGTCCCTGGGTCTTTTCAAGTGTGTTATGAATAAATCTTCTTTTTTTCGGTACCGGTACTAGTTTTGTTTTGTTGTATTTATCCGCGACACCTTAAAGGCCGGTCTGTGAAAATATTGTCGGGCATAAACCGGTCCGTTGCGCAAAAAAGGTTGAGGACCGCTGACTTAATGCATGTTTCCTAATTATGTACGTATGAGCCACTAATAGGAGAAAATGAGCACGCAATAAAGTGGACTTGTTAGGGAGAGATTGCCATCAGAGTTAAAACACTCCAACTCAATTTTTGATGACAGAAACAGCTAAAAAAATTAGCGTTTTGTTGACACTGATGACAAAATTCTGGTCAGATACAGACAGACACATGCATACAACACACACTACTGCTCAAAAGTTTGTGGTCATTTTCAAACAGTTGTCTTTTAATTAATAATTTACATTTACTTTTAACATAATATTACATGAAAATGATCATAAATGTTTTCACAGATGTGTGTTTAATGAATCATTTATGTTGAATCACCCATGATGCATTAGGAAATGTCTACACACTTATACATGGGCCCATTTTTAGTAACCATCACTGCTGTGTGGACAGATCACATGGTTATAAACAGGTGAAAATTGACTTCAAACTTTTGAGCTGTAGTGTAGATTGACTGCAATGATAGTGTATAGTTATCTATTACAGAAGAACATATAGAAGTATGAGGACAGGGAGACACTGTAAAAAAGTTATGAGCTGTCTTGCTGCAGAGAAAGTGGAGTCTGTCATCCTTGAAAAGCTCCCAAGATAGGCAGCTGGCAGGTTGAATGATGCTCTGCCTCTGTGGTCAAGTACAGACATAGGCCTTAAGCAACCATGAGCCACTGATAAGTGTGAGAAATTAGTGCACTTAATGCAGCGGTCCCCAACCCCCGGGCCTCGGACCGGTACCGGTCCGTGAGTCGTTTGGTACCGGGCCACGAGAGTTGAGGCTCAGGTGTGAAATGTATGGTTTTCAGGGTTTTTATCGGTTTTCAGCGTTATTTTGTTATCGTTTTTATCGTTAACTCGGTGTCCCTGGGTCTTTTCAAGTGTGTTATGAATAAATCTTCTTTTTTTCGGTACCGGTACTAGTTTTGTTTTGTTGTATTTATCCGCGACACCTTAAAGGCCGGTCTGTGAAAATATTGTCGGGCATAAACCGGTCCGTTGCGCAAAAAAGGTTGAGGACCGCTGACTTAATGCATGTTTCCTAATTATGTACGTATGAGCCACTAATAGGAGAAAATGAGCACGCAATAAAGTGGACTTGTTAGGGAGAGATTGCCATCAGAGTTAAAACACTCCAACTCAATTTTGATGACAGAAACAGCTAAAAAAATGAGCGTTTTGTTGACACTGATGACAAAATCCTGGTCAGATACAGACAGACACATGCATACAGCACACACTACTGCTCAAAAGTTTGTGGTCAGTTTCAAACAGTTGTCTTTTAATTAATAATTTACATTTACTTTTAACATAATATTACATGAAAATTATCAGAAATGTTTTCACAGATGTGTGTTTAATGAATCATTTATGTTAAATCACCCATGATGCATTAGGAAATGTCTACACACTTATACATGGGCCCATTTTTAGTAACCATCACTGCTGTGTGGACCGATCACATGGTTATAAACCAGGTGAAAATTGACTTCAAACTTTTGAGCTGTAGTGTAGATTGACTGCAATGATAGTGTATAGTTATCTATTACAGAAGAACATATAGAAGTATGAGGACAGGGAGACACTGTAAAAAAGTTATGAGCTGTCTTGCTGCAGAGAAAGTGGAGTCTGTCATCCTTGAAAAGCTCCCAAGATAGGCAGCTGGCAGGTTGAATGATTCTCTGCCTCTGTGGTCAAGTACAGACATAGGCCTTAAGCAACCATGAGCCACTGATAAGTGTGAGAAATTAGTGCACTTAATGCAGCGGTCCCCAACCCCCGGGCCTCGGACCGGTACCGGTCCGTGAGTCGTTTGGTACCGGGCCGCGAGAGTTGAGGCTCAGGTGTGAAATGTATGGTTTTCAGGGTTTTTATCGGTTTTCAGCGTTATTTTGTTATCGTTTTTATCGTTAACTCGGTGTCCCTGGGTCTTTTCAAGTGTGTTATGAATAAATCTTCTTTTTTTCGGTACCGGTACTAGTTTTATTTTGTTGTATTTATCCGCGACACCTTAAAGGCCGGTCTGTGAAAATATTGTCGGGCATAAACCGGTCCGTGGTGCAAAAAAGGTTGAGGACCGCTGACTTAATGCATGTTTCCTAATTATATACGTATGAGCCACTAATAGGAGAAAATGAGCACGCAATAAAGTGGACTTGTTAGGGAGAGATTGCCATCAGAGTTAAAACACTCCAACTCAATTTTGATGACAGAAACAGCTAAAAAAATGAGCGTTTTGTTGACACTGATGACAAAATCCTGGTCAGATACAGACAGACACATGCATACAACACACACTACTGCTCAAAAGTTTGTGGTCAGTTTCAAACAGTTGTCTTTTAATTAATAATTTACATTTACTTTTAACATAATATTACATGAAAATTATCAGAAATGTTTTCACAGATGTGTGTTTAATGAATCATTTATGTTCTGTAAAGTTATTTATTTCATATTCTGTATAGTTTTTCATATTTATATCCTGTTCATATCCTGTACATAGCTTGTACTCACTACAGCCTGTACATACTTATAGTTATAGAATATTCACAACATACTTCATACCGTGTACATTATAACATACCATAATAGACCCATTTCTGTAATATACTCACATATCTATATTATTGCTAATATATATTGTAATATATCTATATCACTAAAGCACTTCTGGATGGATGCAAACTGCATTTCGTTGCCCTGTACCTGTGCATGTGCAATGACAATAAAGTTGAATTCTATTCTATTCTATTCTAAATCACCCATGATGCATTAGGAAATGTCTACACACTTATACATGGGCCCATTTTTAGTAACCATCACTGCTGTGTGGACAGATCACATGGTTATAAACAGGTGAAAATTGACATCAAACTTTTGAGCTGTAGTGTAGATTGCAATGATAGCGTATAGTTATCTATTACAGAAGAATATATAGAAGTCTGAGGACAGGGAGACACTGTAAAAAAGTTATGAGCTGTCTTGCTGCAGAGAAAGTGGAGTCTGTCATCCTTGAAAAGCTCCCAAGATAGGCAGCTGGCAGGTTGAATGATGCTCTGCCTCTGTGGTCAAGTACAGACATAGGCCTTAAGCAACCATGAGCCACTGATAAGTGTGAGAAATTAGTGCACTTAATGCAGCGGTCCCCAACCCCCGGGCCTCGGACCGATACCGGTCCGTGAGTCGTTTGGTACCGGGCTGCGAGAGTTGAGGCTCAGGTGTGAAATGTATGGTTTTCAGGGTTTTTATCGGTTTTCAGCGTTATTTTGTTATCGTTTTTATCGTTAACTCGGTGTCCCTGGGTCTTTTCAAGTGTGTTATGAATAAATCTTCTTTTTTTCGGTACCGGTACTAGTTTTATTTTGTTGTATTTATCCGCGACACCTTAAAGGCCGGTCTGTGAAAATATTGTTGGGCATAAACCGGTCCGTGGCGCAAAAAAGGTTGAGGACCGCTGACTAGGGATGGGTACCGGTGTCCGGTGCCATGATGGCACCGGTTCTGACATAAACAGTAGTAACCAGACCGAAAAGCAGCGCACATTTCGGTGCTTTATTTTGGTGCTTTTTTTTCCTGAGCTGTGATACACTTTAGATTCTAGCCAATCATTTTAAGTTTCCGAGGATAGTAGGCGGGGCCAGGTACGTACGTTCTTTTAAAGCAGAGCTACAGATTAAAAATGCCCAAGGCGAAGGGTTAACACCTCAAATCCGATCAAACACCTGGCGACGCATAGCGTTTTTTTAAAAGCCGAGAAATGCGCCGTATTTGATGGCAGCAGCAACTGTTCTTCTCTGCGTGAGTAGCTTAATGTTGTTCGTGTGTAATTTACGTTGAGTAAGCTAACCACGTTATTACATTAATGAATGTAAGGTGAACTAGCAAACATCATCATAGCTACATGCGGCTGTCTTCTTGTTTGATGGCAGATACTCCCTTCACCCTGGCCAAAAAGGCTAAAAAGACCAAAGAAGAAGTGGAAAACAGTTAAACATGGGAGGTTTTTGGACAAAGTTTGTGTTTTTTCCATTGTTTAAGCACTGCTTCCAGCCAAGAGTGATACCATATATGCCCCATAGCTGCAGAAAAGGCTAACATTGGTATCTTTTTACAAAAAAAACAGCTGAACATGAGAGGTTTTTGGACAAAGTTTGTGTTCTCCATTCTTTAAGCACCGGTTTGAGCACCGTTTAAGCACCGGCACCGTTTCAAAAGTACCGATTTGGCACCGATATCGGATAAAACCTAAACGATACCCATCCCTACCGCTGACTTAATGCATGTTTCCTAATTATATACGTATGAGCCACTAATAAGAGAAAATGAGCACGCAATAAAATGGACTTGTTAGGGAGAGATTGCCATCAGAGTTAAAACACTCCAACTCAATTTTTGATGACAGAAACAGCTAAAAAAATGAGCGTTTTGTTGACACTGATGACAAAATCCTGATCAGATACAGACAGACACATGCATACAGCACACACTACTGCTCAAAAGTTTGTGGTCAGTTTCAAACAGTTGTCTTTTAATTAATAATTTACATTTACTTTTAACATAATATTACATGAAAATTATCAGAAATGTTTTCACAGATGTGTGTTTAATGAATCATTTATGTTAAATCACCCATGATGCATTAGGAAATGTCTACACACTTATACATGGGCCCATTTTTAGTAACCATCACTGCTGTGTGGACAGATCACATGGTTATAAACAGGTGAAAATTGACTTCAAACTTTTGAGCTGTAGTGTAGATTGACTGCAATGATAGTGTATAGTTATCTATTACAGAAGAATATATAGAAGTCTGAGGACAGGGAGACACTGTAAAAAAGTTATGAGCTGTCTTGCTGCAGAGAAAGTGGAGTCTGTCATCCTTGAAAAGCTCCCAAGATAGGCAGCTGGCAGGTTGAATGATGCTCTGCCTCTGTGGTCAAGTACAGACATAGGCCTTAAGCAACCATGAGCCACTGATAAGTGTGAGAAATTAGTGCACTTAATGCAGCGGTCCCCAACCCCCGGGCCTCGGACCGGTACCGGTCCGTGAGTCGTTTGGTACCGGGCCGCGAGAGTTGAGGCTCAGGTGTGAAATGTATGGTTTTCAGGGTTTTTATCGGTTTTCAGCGTTATTTTGTTATCATTTTTATCGTTAACTCGGTGTCCCTGGGTCTTTTCAAGTGTGTTATGAATAAATCTTCCTTTTTTCGGTACCGGTACTAGTTTTATTTTGTTGTATTTATCCGCGACACCTTAAAGGCCGGTCTGTGAAAATATTGTCGGGCATAAACCGGTCCGTGGCGCAAAAAAGGTTGAGGACTACTGACTTAATGCATGTTTCCTAATTATATACGTATGAGCCACTAATAGGAGAAAATGAGCACGCAATAAAGTGGACTTGTTAGGGAGAGATTGCCATCAGAGTTAAAACACTCCAACTCAATTTTGATGACAGAAACAGCTAAAAAAATGAGCGTTTTGTTGACACTGATGACAAAATCCTGATCAGATACAGACAGACACATGCATACAACACACACTACTGCTCAAAAGTTTGTGGTCAGTTTCAAACAGTTGTCTTTTAATTAATAATTTACATTTACTTTTAACATAATATTACATGAAAATTATCAGAAATGTTTTCACAGATGTGTGTTTAATGAATCATTTATGTTAAATCACCCATGATGCATTAGGAAATATCTACACACTTATACATGGGCCCATTTTTAGTAACCATCACTGCTGTGTGGACAGATCACATGGTTATAAACAGGTGAAAATTGACTTCAAACTTTTGAGCTGTAGTGTAGATTGACTGCAATGATAGTGTATAGTTATCTATTACAGAAGAATATATAGAAGTATGAGGACAGGGAGACACTGTAAAAAAGTTATGAGCTGTCTTGCTGCAGAGAAAGTGGAGTCTGTCATCCTTGAAAAGCTCCCAAGATAGGCAGCTGGCAGGTTGAATGATGCTCTGCCTCTGTGGTCAAGTACAGACATAGGCCTTAAGCAACCATGAGCCACTGATAAGCGTGACAGATTAGGAAACATGCATACAGTTCATTAGTTAGACTCCTATGAGCCACTAATAGGAGAAAATGAGCACGCAATAAAGTGGACTTGTTAGGGAGAGATTGCCATCACAGTTAAAACACTCCAACTCAATTTTTGATGATAGAAACAGCTAAAAAAATGAGCGTTTTGTTGAAACTGATGACAAAATCCTGATCAGATACAGACAGACACATGCATACAACACACACTACTGCTCAAAAGTTTGTTGTCAGATTGAAACAGTCGTCTTTTAATTAATAATTTACATTTACTTTTAACATAATATTACATGAAAATGATCAGAAATGTTTTCACAGATGTGTGTTTAATGAATCATTTATGTTAAATCACCCATGATGCATTAGGAAATGTCTACACACTTATACATGGGCCCATTTTTAGTAACAATTACTCCTGTGTGTGGACTGATCACATGGTTATATACCTGGAACACATCTGACAAGTGCAAACAGAAAATGGAGTGATCCATCACAAACTTCAACAATTTGCTGTTTTTATCCACACAATGATTTTGGTTTGTGCTGATATTTTTGGAAAAAGGTTTCGTGACTGACAAGTTGGGATCTAACATCACAAACTGACATCTGGTGATACGATGTATCAAATAAAAATGGGCCTCAGTAGATGTCATGGTTCCCTTGCTCTCTTTCTCTGGCCTGCTTCTTTCTCTCTCCTCTTTCGGTGTATGCCTGTGTTGTTGTCCGTGTGCTTGTCTTTTTTAGGGGATGCTCCTCCATCTTCCCGTCCCTCAGTCACTTGTGAACAATCAGCTGATTACTCGCCTGTTCCTCACGAGGTCTTCATGCTGGCTTCTAAACAACCAGATCATTGCAGTACCAAGGTAACGTATTATGCCACAGTCATGTCACATTTTCCATCAGTTCTTGCCTTTGCTCACTCTTTGTTTCTGTGCAGACGTTTCAGCGTTACGGATCTCCACGACCTTCTGTGACAGTGTCTGAGTGTGCCTCCAGACAACCTTCACTACCTCTGCCCTGTCTCCTGGAGCCCATAGTGTTTATCCTGTGTTTATCCTTCTCTCACCCCAACCGGTCGCAGCAGATGGCCGCCCCTCCCTGAGCCTGGTTCTGCCGGAGGTTTCTTCCTGTTAAAAGGGAGTTTTTCCTTCCCACTGTCGCCAAAGTGCTTGCTCATAGGGGGTCATATGATTGTTGGGTTTTTCTCTGTATCTATGAAGCGCCTTGAGGCGACTTTTGTTGTGATTTGGCGCTATATAAATAAAATTGAATTGAATTGAATTGATAACTATCTGCAAATATACCTGTAAGACTTTACCACAGTGTCTCATCATCATTCTGTTGTTTTCATAACAGTACACTGTAGAAATAATGGACTGTGTAATAGGTATTGAGGTCATAGTGAATGTAGTTTATTAGTGTGTGTCGTAGTATGATTTTGTTGTTGATAGGATTTAAGATTACAAAATAGAAAATAGTCCTGGGATGGGAACAAAGAACTGGGGTGCAGGGAAGTGGGGCAATTAACCCCCAAACACAGGACAGTAGCAAGATTTACTGAGGGTGAGGGGCAGACAATTGCCAATGTACATTACCTTAAAAGGAGATGGGGGTCAGGGTGTCAGCACCCCAGGCCACTTTACCAGTGTTTTTCCATTGTGGGGGATTTACTGTAGAAATTGGAGACCAGAGACTATAACTGTAGCTGTTGTGTGAAACCCTTCAGATCAGCCTTTAGAGTAGGACTGCACAGGATGCAGTGTGCTGATCTCCAGATGCATCTGTAAGGAAAATGGGTAATAAAAGGATTGTGTGAAATTTGGAAACATCTCTGCGTGATCTCTACCGAGACAAAAAGAATCGGAGAGACCGACGTTGTCTCAACAACACTAAGTAGATATTCCACTAAATCTCATTTGTGATTTATGATAAATGTTACCATTAATTATTTATATTTCTTTACGCTTCTGATTAATTTAGTAAAACTTCTAAACGATTTTTACTGTTGTCAGAAAATAAGACATTTTTAATTCTCTACAGACTTTTGAGCTGTAGTATAGATTGCAATAATAGTGTATGGTTATTGTTTATAGCAGATGAAATAGCAGTATCAGGACAGATACGAGAGAAACGCTCTCGTATTTTAACATTAAACTCATAACTTTCCTTTTTGATGGTTTGCGTTTGGCCTCTCAGGGCCACCGCAGTACAGCCCCCCCCCCCATTTTTTTATTTATTTAACCCAACAACATAGTTGGTTAAATTATACAAAAAAAATCATATGTGCCCATAAAAGAGGTCAAAATAACAGAACTCTACTCAAAGTTAACAACAACCAATACTGATACCTCAAACAAACTGACCTCACTAAAGAAGACAAAGGGGGAAACTTAAATAGTGGCTGATCAGCCCACAAAAATCACAAAAAGGGGTAAAGCACACAAAAACCTAACTGAGACCAAAACCAGTTATTTATTATCCTGTAAATTAAACCTTATATTTAAAGAAAGACCAATGTGAATGCAGTGTTGTGTGTAAGCCTCTACACTGATATTACCACTGTGTGGCTGTAACTGCAGCCATCACATCGCCTGACCACGTTAAGGTGGTAATCTCTCAGGGGGAAAACAGAAAAACAAAACAACAAAAAATAAAATAAAATAATGCTCATCAGATTCTAACAATTCAAAACATGACATTTACCTTAACTGGATGACCTATATAATAAATATATTCGAACCCAACAATAGTACTTCACACTATTGCCAATATTAACAAAACCAAAAAGGGTAAGCCAAGTTATTTAAAAAAAGACAATTCACAAAGTCTTGAAAAATAGAAATAAAGAATAAAAATCCTCAATCCACTCTATAACAACAGTCTCCTGCTTCCCTGCAGATCAACACGTTCTCACTCCTAACTCGTCATATGTGCGACGCCCATACAGCATGTATCACTTCTCAGTTATTTATTGCACTTCTTGCTCGTCAGTGAGGCACTTTTAGTGCTTTATCTATGTTTGTGTGGGGACTTGTTATAAATCAGTCTTCAACCTTTAATCTCTCTCTGAAAATGACTGGGATTAAATGCAGTGTAATAAACTTTCCTGAACGTGTGTCTTGTCATGATCTCCAGTGCTGCCATTTCATAGGATCTCCTGTCCAGGGCTTCTCAAACGTTGGTTGTTTTTATAACTCCTCTCACCTTCTGCTCTTGTGTCTGCTGTGATAAGCCTTTTATACTCACCCATTTTATTTCCATTTCTGTTTCTCACTATTTTTCTTAACAAGATTAAACCAGAATCAAGGTATGACTCAAGTATGTGAGGAAATTCTACACTAATTGGTACCTGCGGTCTTTCTTATGTTACATACCACACCCCAAAGAAAGGGCACACATAATGCA
Source organism: Diplotaxodon limnothrissa (assembly GCF_057381915.1). NCBI lineage: Eukaryota > Metazoa > Chordata > Actinopteri > Cichliformes > Cichlidae > Diplotaxodon > Diplotaxodon limnothrissa. The sequence goes on from NC_140602.1 coordinate 61,960,929, forward strand.
GACACATTTTCAGTGACCCAAATAACATTCAAACACGCTCCGTATCATAACCTCCTTTTTGTTTGTGTTTATTTTAAGCAGTTGATTTAACATAAGGATTAAAATAGAAAGAACAATCCTTGAAATAACACATGTGTGTGAAATACATAATAAAAAACATAAAATAAATAAAATAAATAACTATGTCAAACCTCCTGAGATCCAGCCTCACAATCACTTGTTCTATGACGACTAAAGGAAGTTTATTTACTTCACAGACCCAGTGACGCCCATTCAGTTTCATTATCCAGGAAATAACAGCTGATGCTCACTTCTGTTTAAGACACAGTCCAATCTTAGGTTTCTCATCCTGAGTGGAACAATGGGTCTATGTGAGTACAGCTGCCTTTTTCAGATCATCTCTACATTATATGAGTTGATGATTCTAGCATTACAGAAAATGTCTTAATATTTCCAGACTCAGCTGTGGTGAGATCTTTAGTTTTCTTTCTTGTGTTTCAGTGACAGCCTTAGCCATCACAGCCGGGCATTTAACAAACCTATTTGCTTATTTATTTATTTTTATTTTATCTCTAAAACTCATAGGTAAATACATATCAATACATGTATTCATTGTGAAGCATCCTGATGATCAGTAACCAAGTGTTTCTTCCTGAAACAATTACATGTAACTGTGCTGCAGTGAGGATAATACGATGTAGTATGAGGGCAAAGTTAAGAAAGGTATTATCGATCATTTTGAGAATAAAGTCAAAATGTGGAGATTACAGCTGTCTCAAGGCAAGCTGCCATGGTTGCTACTGTATATCATCTGAGTTGGTGAAATCGTACTTCAGAATTGGTTTTAGCAAGAAGGAAACATGAGCTAAAATAACCAGAACACAACTTTAAAATGCTTTTCACCAGGAGTTTTAGCTCATGAGCTAAAACTCCCTGGTTTTAGCTCATAAACACAGTGTGGTGATAAGTATTAGGTTGTACCAAAAAAAGGGCTGGTAATAATAATAATGGATTGCATTTATATAGCGCTTTTTTTTTACAGTTGTAGCCACAGCTGCCCTGAGGCAGGCCGACAGAAGCGAGGCTGCCATATCACGCCATCGGGCCCTCTGGCCTCCACTAGTAGGCGGTAGGTGAAGTGTCTTGCCCAAGGACACAACAACCAAGACTGTCCGAGCCGCGGCTTGAACCGGCAACCTTCCAATTACAAGACAAACTGCCAAGTCTTGAGCCACGATCTAATGGACAGATGCAAGGTTATCGATGGTTACATCCTCGTGTAATAAAGAAGTTGAATGTTGTATCACACAATGGCTGATCAATTTGTTTCACTAACTCATCTAAATAAGGAATTTTGTAGCAGAAACAGTAATTATAGCAGTTTGTTGTGGAACAGTAATGTCCATATCAACAACTTTTTTCTTGTGGCTCTAATACTCCATCGTAGCGTAGAGCCTCCCCGTCTTCTCTGTAGCTCAGTTACTTGATCTAAATCCTTGATCAGCTGTGTGCTGAGCTATGGCCCAGTTAGATGTTAATGTGTGTTCTTATGTTGTGTTATAGTGACAGCTGTGTGTACTGCTGCAGGAGCAAGTAAGCTAATTTGAATCAAAGCCCAATCCATGTCTGATACATGTCTTGTCTTCCTGCAGTAGGTGCTGTAGTCACTGCTCCTGCTCTTCTGGGAGTTGCAGGTTTCAATTCAGCTGGAATAGCTGCAGGCTCCTGCGCTGCAGGCATGATGTCGTCTGCTGCAGCTTCTAATGGAGGAGAAGTGACAGCCGGAAGTGTGGTGGCTGTTTTGCAGTCAGCAGGTAAATAAATAATTAGACGTTTTATTAGGATTTTAACTTACAACAACATGCAAAAAGAAGAAGTTCATGGCTTTGGGCCTTGGATTCCAGGCCGGAGTTGTGTCCTCAGCCTGTAGTCTGACTTGGACGAAGAAAACTAAATCTTGTGGACCTCATTGCAGTGTGAGTGTGGTAGTTTCTTACTGGTCAATAGTAGACCTTACTACGTTCTTGTACGGGAGTCATTGTGAACCATACGTAACATTTGACGTTTGTCGACAGGATTTTTGACCAGCATACAAAACCACCTGCCTTAGACTGATCAATATGGCTGATGAACTATCTGAAACCGTTAATATGGTGTCACCATTTTTTATTGGTGCACCCTGTGTACCAGAATTTTGTGGCTTAACACGAATTACGAAGACCGGGAGAGCCAGATTAGTGCAATGCTCCATGCTCAAAAGTGGTCTATAGAGCAGCAGTGTGATTTTGTGCTGAGTGCATTAGGAGAACCACAACGTGAAATTCTTATTTTGGAGCAAGTGGAGCGGGATACGCCAGATAAGATCTTTCTTCAACTTAAAGAACTGTACGGGGACAAAACAGCTGTGGGTACCTTGCGTGCCATGTTTTATGACTGCAGACAAAGGCCAGAAGAGCCTATTAGAAAGTTCACTTTACATTTAAGGGAGATCTGTAATTTATTACTTTGGTTTGATTTTTCAGTTTTAACGATGGATAAGCTTGGTGTTAGTCCTTTCCATCAAGTTTGCTTTGTTAAAGCTGTTTTCTGCTTACAGTATGTGAATATCAAATAAAGTCTTATGAATCAAATTATGTCAGTCCTTCATCACATGTATCACTTGTTTTTTTGGAGTGTTTTTTTTTCTTTGTTTTTTAATTTTGTTATCCACATGAAAAATTCCAAAACTGCAGATTTTAGACACTTTAGACCTAAAATGTATATTCATTAGGGGAAAAAACATTCATTTGTGATAGTAAACGTAAAACAACCTGAAAGACTCCATGTGACAGTCAGAACATTGAGCTTAACAACTAAGGTCCAGTTATTTGTTTTAACAAACATTTCAGGCACATCCTCTAGTCTATTTGTAGGATTGTTGGCTGTCCACTCAAGAAGTTCAGAATACAAAAAGCAGAATAAGAGATTTTTGACTACCTGACTTCTGTCTGTATTAAGAGTGGCCTTTGCTGCCCCTGGGTGGGTCCGGGATGGGCGTGAGGTTCTGGGGGAGCTCCGTCTCTGGGCTGGGGCCCGGGCCGGGCCTCGGGGGCTTGGGTCCTGGTTGGTGTGTTGCCGGGGTTGTGGGCGGGTGGGTGCATGGGGGCCCAGCCCTGGAGCAGGGTGCCGCCGGTGCGTCGAGCCACCTGGGGGGCTCTTCAACTGGTGGGGGAGATAGTCACATCTTGCAGGAGCTTTCCTCTCTTCAGGAACTCTCTCTGCAGGAGGGGGAGATACAGGAGAGGTGGAGGAAGATCTCAGCCTGGGCGTTTATTGTCTTATGTAGTCTGGAAGATGAGTGGATGGTGGGGTGGGTGCAGTTTTCTCTGTGGTGGGGTTGGGTGGACTGTCCCGGGCTCTGTGGGGCCGGGAGGCGCTGCTGCACTGGGCCCCGGTCTGGATGGGCCTGGGCCCCCTTTCCCTGGCGGGTCGCGGAGTGTGGGAGTGCCTACTGGGGTCAGCGGGGGAGCTGGCCCCAGGGAGGGGTTACCTGCCCCTCCCTTCCTTCCCTCCCCATCTCCAGCTGCCTCCCTCTTCCCGCTCCACCACAACCACCCACACATGCAGGGCCTTGGAGTAGGGGTATGTCACCAGGGTGCAGAGGAGGCTACCCCCCCCTCTGTCCCCTTCTGGCTGCCTCTGCCTCAATTTTATCCCACAACTTAGACATTCACATTACTCACACTCTCATTACACATACATATAGGATCTTGGGGGTGGGCACGATACACGGAGTCCAAATTACCATCAGGGTGTACACCTCACCCCTGGCGTCGTTGCCCACCTCTCAATTTTAAATACACGTAGACATTGAGGGCTATCAGGAGGGACTATGCGCTTACCTGCTGCTCTCTGGCAGGTAGCTCCATGCCCTCCTGGGTTTTAAATGCACCTTAGAACACACATGCATCAACACTACAATGAGCGGGTGGAGGGAGGTTTGGAGTCTTCTCCCACCCCCATTCTCTGCGGCCTGCTGGAGTGGGAGGGCTAGAAGGAGTTGGCCGTCCGACTGCGGTCTGGAGTGTGGGGCCTCCCTGCTGCTACGGAGTCGGGGCAGTCTGCCTCTCCCCACCGCAGGGAAAAGGGTAACACCACCTGGATCTGGGTGCAGTTCCCCCCTCCAGGGGCAAGGGTACCTAGACCCGGTTCGTAGAGTACGCTTGGGGAGTGTGATCGTGTGTACAGCGTCTCTTTATGTCTGTCTCCACGTTGGTTGAGTGTGGAGTAAGTGCATATGAGAGCATGAGGGGGGGAATGGATGTTTGTGTCTGTGTGTGCCTGTATGTCTGTGTCTATATGTCAGGTTGGGTATCAGACGCCACCTCTCTGGGGACATCTCAGGCCCTCCAAGGTTTGGAGGCCTATCTCCCCCCACCACCACTTCCCCTGCCAGTGGCGGACTCCCTCAGACATCGGTGCGTTGGTGGTTCTTTGTGTCTGGGGATGGGCGTCCAGGTACACGCCGGCTCACTCCTTGGCGGCCGCTTATCGGGGCCTGGGGCCTGGGGCTCGCTTGGGCCACTTCGGAGGTGGGGTGCCCCCGGCCTCTCGGCCTGGGGCTCGGTCACTCAGGCACAGCTGGCTGCCGGCGGAGCTCACGGGCGCGTCACTGCAACTCCCCCTGGCTTCTGCTCCGCGGCTGCTGGGTGAACCCTCATCTGGGACTCTCCTCAGCTCTTACTGGGACAGTGGCGCGGCTGCCCCTCTGTTGGTCTTCCATAGTCTCTTGTGTTCTGGGGGCCTCTGGATGTCTGGAGTTTTGATCTCCTCCATACCTGCTTCATGCCCTGGAGGACGGGGCTGTGGCCCCCCCACACCCTCTAGCAGATCGTTACATGGAGAAACCTTTGGAATACAAGCATGCTGATCCACACAGGTGTACACACGGGTATTCACAGACGCGGACTACAGCTTTCTTGGCTGCTGCCTCAAAGCACATTGTGCGCTGTCTATCTTGCGTGCTGCACAATATCGTTTATTATTTAGTATCTACTGATATCTACTGCTAGCTAGTTTATTGTGATTGTGCCGTTTTTTTTATTATGTTGCTCTTTGCTGTTTGCTTTCTCTTCTGTTTTTTTTCTCCATACAGGTGACCCAGGTGCTTTGTTTGTTTTTTTGTTTTTTGTTTTTTTTTTTCTTTCTTCCCCCCCTTCTCACCCTCTCTTCTCCTCTTTGGTTTTCTTTCTCTCCCTCTCTTTCTTTCATTCTTTCTCCCTGTCCTATCCCCCAGTCATGTCTGTCCCGTTTGTAGCAACCGAAAATAAAATAAATTCATAATTATAATAAAGGTCAATCAAATGGACCAATATGGCAAGGCCATGATGATCCACTTGGTAAAATAAATCCGCTTGGCATCTCTCTTGGCCTTAAGACAACAATTCTGATGGCTAAAGATCCAAACGGGACACAAAAAAAAAAAAAAAAAAGAGTGGCCTTTGGTGTCATATTTTAGCTGCTGCATTGGTTAATTGATTTAATAGACTTTAATATTTGAGACTGCTATTAAGCAGGTCAAAAATGAAGTTTCATGCTCATCTGAGGCTACATATATACAAACCCGATTTACTTCACACCAGATCATTTCTCATATGTAGGAAAAGGTAAGTTCATTGATGAAACTTAAAGGATCTTTGGCTCACGACTTCATCTGGATGGTACATCATAACCAGGTTAAGACATCTCTAAAAAATATATATTTTTGAGTGTTTTTAATTATTTATTTAAATTTTATTTTCCATTGTTCACTGTGGCCTGTTAAGCATTTTATCAAGATAGATTTCGTTAAATATTTACAAGAAATCAGGCATTATACAGTGTAAACTTCAGTCCAGTGTGATTTGGATGCTCAGCAGAAAATGTAGCCAGATATCAGCTGGGTTTAGATACAGTTCAGATAAGTTGGGAAATTCAAATTGTTACTGCAGCAGAGTACACAAGGCAGGAACAAATGAACACATGCAGCATACCTAACAGCAATAATGCTTTGCAAAAATAGAAGAAATATAGACTATGCAGGTACAATGAATAGATATGTACTTATATATGTAAATCACTCTATCTATCTATCTATCTATCTACACATACACACACACACGTACACACACACACACACACACACACACACACAAATACACACACATACATATACAGACATACATATATACACATATATGATGCAATTATACAGATTACTAGTAGAAGAAGAATGAAACATAGTGCAGTGTTTGGGTGTTAATAGTAGCAGGTATTTAGTATTGCACACTGATATATGTAAAGACCCCAGTGTGTTCATATGTGGTGTACATTCACTGCTGTTGTGCAGTGTACAGTCTGACAGCAGCAGCAGCCTGTCACTGAAGGGACTGCTCAGTGTTGTCAGGGTGACCTGTATGGGATGGATCGAAGATGGGGTATTTTAATCGAGTATATAGGGAAATGTGAACTCCTCTGACAATCTGAGTAATTGGATAACGCACTGTTATTGAAATTTCCAACTTCTGAGCCACAGAAAGACATAACAGGCTTCATTAGGTTACCTTCCACTTGTTGACAGCAACTAAATAAAACCAACATATCCACATAATAACACCTTAAAGCAGGGGTGTCAATCTTAAATGAGCTGTGGGCCACTGCTGGTACTGTCATGTCATTGGAGGGCCACTTTAGTGTTCAAGTAGTACAAAAACAAACAAACAAGAAAACACCCACAAATCTTTCAGAAAATGTAGTGTTTTGTTTGTTTGTTTTAAGTTTCAAATATTGTATAACAAAACTGCAAATGTGAATGCAAAAAACTTCTCACTCTTAACTAACTGAAACCTTGTTATTGAACTAACAAATAAAAAGGAAAGATACTCTCTTTCTGGCCAGACACGTGGAAGCATTTCTACAATAGTTTTGTCCATATTTAACAAAATAAAAATGCAGACATAAGTGAACACATTAGTTTTTGACTGCTAGTGAAAATTGTTTTCTTTACATATAACTCTCTCACTGAACTAATACAGCCAATCCCTCAACATGTTTTTACTCTCTGCTCATATTGCCCTCATTTTAAAACATTTTTGCTTTTTAAACAACTTATTTTCAATTTCCACAAAATCCCCCGTAACAAAAACTAACTTCAAAGGCCAAATTGCATTTCCTTTCTTCACGTCAACAGTAGGGGTGGCAAGTAGGGGTGACGTGGGCCGCAGGTGGCCCCTGAGCCGTGAGTTTGAGACCCCTGGTTTACCTACTGTCACTGCAGTGATATTAGCGTTTTTGTTTTGAAAGGTTACTAGGGGATGCTGGCAACAATCTTGGAAGAGAACAATACAATCTGTTATAAGGCCTTCACTGGAAAATATTTGGAATGTAATACCAACATGTCATTTGAAGATAACATGTAGTTAAAGAAGCTTGCAAAGAAAAGCATCTGGACTTCTTTAAGTTACTTGAAGACGTAACTTAAAGAAGTTGCAAGCTCCTTTGACTACGATGACCTGGATGACTGAGAACCTTCACAGACAAGATAACATATAGTATTTCAGTGACCAAATAGTATTTGGGTAAAAGTTACTGAATAGTGTTGGAATAAAGTGTGAAAATTGTGAAGGATTAAAATATCCAGGAGCTCAAATTACTTCACCAAAACATGTTTCAATCATATTTTATCAACACAAATTGCACAGGTTTATTGAATATGAATAACTTGTGTTAATTCACCTCAATAGTTTAAGTTCGTGCCAAAGCAAAACATCTGTGTGCAACCAGTGTCCACTATTGAATTATCTAAACCAACATGTTTTTTTTCAGTGCATAATCACATTTAGTGAAATAAACTATTAAACCAGAATTACATATTAGGATTTAGCCAAGTGTTAGGATGTAATGCAGAGTAGTATTTCTAGTAGGCTTTTTTTGATATGCCTGTTTTCATTTTATTTTCTAATTTTTAAAGAAGGCTTTAGAAAGGTCAAAATAAATCTTCTGTAAGGGAGTATCAGCTATTCTAGTAGAATTTATTTTACCAATGCAAGGGTGCATTAGTACCTTGTAATACAACATATGTATTTCATAAAGGGCGAACACAAATGTCCAAAGAGACTTCCTGGCAGCTGCCATTTTAAGTATAACCTCTGGTACGGGCACGTTCAGTTTGCAGCAGCTATACAACAGTGGCCTCTAGAGGTGTTTACACACTATGACCAAATCAGACAATGCAACACAACACGCAGGTCGCCCCAATGAATTGATTAGGCTGGTAGCAGTGACTTGTTAACTTATCATTTGTCAAGCATATCTCCCATGAATGATATGAAATAATTTAGAGACATAACATTGACATCACAAAGTAGAAGCTGCAATCAGTTTTTAGGAAAGTGAGTTTAATAAGAGTAGGTGAAATAATGCAGTAATTTTTTTAGATTTTATAATCCCTTTATAAATCATGTTGGCTACTGCCTATTTAGACAAACAAACAAATAAATAAACAGTCAGCAAAAACAAAAAAGTTAGTACCCAGGGATAAAAATGTTGAGTATGAAAGGGAAACCTAATGGACAGATGTGATGCCTGAACAGTGGTGGCTTTAAGTGATGTATCAACTTAAACATGCATCCACAGTCTATGTTACATAAGTACGATGATCGGTGGTGACGGCTGGCGCCACTTTGGAAGCAGAAACTGTTGGTTTGAAAGCCTTTTGTGTCTCCTTGTGGCGGGACTCTTATACTGTACTGTGAGATGTCGAGCAGTGACACCCCCTGTCACTCTGGCTCCTACCTCAAAGCACACTGTGCGCTGTCGATCTTACGTGCTGCACAATAATATTCAATATTTAGTATTTACTGTTATATTCACATAGATCATCGCGATGATGTTATTTATTATATTGCTCTCTTTTTTTTTGCTCGTTTTCTCTTTTTTCTTTCCTGACAGGTGATCCAGGTGATTGATATATGTATTTTTTTTGGCTGTTTGTTTTGTTGGTTTTTCTTTTTTGTCCTTTATCACGTTCCTCTTCCCCGCTGTTTTTCCTTTCCTCTTTCTTTCTCCGTTTTCTTTCCCGCAGTCAAATCTGTCCCATGTTTAGCAAGTGAAAATAAAACAAAATAAACAACAAAAGCAAAGGTGAATCAAATAGATCATTAAGGCAAGGCTGGGATGGTCCATTTGGTAAAGTAAATCTGTTGGGCATCTTTCTTTGTCTTTACACAATAATTCTGATGGCAAAAGAACCAAACGGGACACGCAAAAAAAAAAAAGAAGATGTCGAGCAGTGTCAGTAGTATGCTAGAAAGTGATACATTAACATTTCTGGGGTCACCATGAAGAGCTCACTTCCTTTCTTGCTCAGTGTGTAAAATGTGGTACTTAATGGATTGAAAAGAAAAAGGATGGCACCCTTGTAGTTCACACAGGTGGTGATGATTCAGGGTTTTAATTTGTAAGGTTTGAATTTTGAGCCATCGTAAATTTTAAACCAGGAAAGTATAATATTTAACACATGATAAGTCAAAGCTAATATAGCTGCTCATATATAGCTACTTATAATTTGAAGAGCTGCCTACACCAATGAGTAGACTTCCCAGAATGGAAACAGCACTCTTTGTGTGGTTTGAGAAAACAGTCAAGTTGTTAAGAACTCTGACTGAGAAGAATCCGCCTGTGTACAGCAGCAGGCTGCCTTCCTAGAATTTGGATATCCCCCGTGCGCTCGTCTCTGCATTATGTGCAATCCCTTTCTTAGAAAATTAAAACCACAGCAGCTTTTTATAGCTTTTTTCATTCACTATCAGCTTACACCAAAAGTCTACTCTGAAGAAGATTATTCAAAACATGCAACACAGTCACCAATCCCAGCAAATCCACCCCTAAGTCAGACTGTACAATACAGAAAATAAAAGAGCTACAGCTCAGACTCTACAGGCTTCAGTTAGCATGTTAAATGTGAAAGCTCAGTTAGAAAAAGACTGAACAAAAACGGCCTGAGTTTAGCAATTAACCAAAGTGACAAACATTGCTCTAAATAATACTCCCCTAATCCAAGTAGTCACCCAAACCTGGACGTGGATTTAGAGGCCCGAGGGCCATCTCACACGTTTATTCAGAATAAAACAAGTTTCAATTAAAATTAAACAAATCAAAATCTTGTGGACGTATGCCTTTTACATGTTGGTAAAATGTTTAGGATGAGATGGAGATATAACACTCATGCACCCTGAAAATTATGAAGGTCTAAATATGTATCAAAGGGACTCACTGAACATCAGTGGATTTCTATGGGGCAAACGTACTTAAACTAGCCACTGTGACCATTGAGGCAGAGCAGAATGAATGATACTGACGGGAACTATGAGGGTTTGTAGTTAAATTCCTGCTCTTACACACTGTAAAATCGAATTAGTTAGAACTCAAAAAAATTGAGTAAAGCTTAGCTAAAAATGACTAAATTAGGACAACTTATTTATTTTGAGTACTCTGTACAAGCTCATTTGTTCCCAGAACTCAAGAAAATTGGATCAAGTTTACGTAAGTTGACCAAGTTAGGGCAACTTACTCATTTTGAGTACACTGTACAGCCTTGTTAGTTCCCAGAACTCAAAAAAATTAAGGAAACTCATTGCCTCAAAAAAACTAAGTAAAGCTTACTTAAGATGCCTGTTAGGACAACTTATACAGTGCAAGTCTGCAGTATTAAGAATAACTTGATATTTCTGACTGTACAGTGCTAATTGTTTACTTACTGACAAACATTTCAAGTTCAACTAAATGAAAAAACAATTTGTGGTAACCTGAATATGATTAAAAATAATTAACAACACTTTTTGTCATGATGTTAAAATCAGACCAACTTTTATTTTCAAACACAACAAAGTATAACAGCCAACATACTGGACACTGTTCTGCTGAACAACAAACAATTATATTGCCATCACTGTTATAATCTTACAATGAAACAAGGTCGCAGATGTAATTATTCTGAAAATAAGTTTAGGCCTACCACAACTTTGTTTTGTACTTACATTACTTATATAATCAAAATAAAATATTTGTTGTTCTGTCACAAGTGCAGTCTCTAATTTAAACAACACATTTGTTTTGCATTCCAACACATGAGCTGGAATGTTGTAATGTTTTAAGGATGGCTTGTTTCCAGTCCAGGCATTACTGCCTGAATGACTATCATGGATCGAGGTGATCCAAATGTAGGTGCAGAAGAAAGTCTTTAACTTCCCTTAAGTACAGTGGCAGTGGATGTGGGTTGGAGATGCAATGAGCTTGAACCTGCAGGCGACCATCTTCACTGACCACACCATCTGTGACGGAGGACTCATCTCTCCTGGTGTCCTACAAGCAAACAATCATATTTTTTGGAACATGAACTGCTGAATTGCTTTCTTAAAACATTTTTTTCTGCATTTGGTATAAAACAGACTCCAATTTAGACAATCTCAGGCTCCCTCCCCACTGGAGAGGTGACATTCAATGTCCCAATTGTCAGTCTGGATAGCCCTGACCCCCACCCGACACACAATAATGTCATGAAAGCATCATTTTAAAAAGGGCTATGCAAACATGGCCAATAACTTTCATTCTAATGATGTGCAAAATGATTTGGGCACAAAACAAATTTTGCTGTTAGAAAACTTGCAGACTTCACTATATTCAGTGTAGACCCTCTAAACTAAGTTTGGGGGATGTGATCTTTCAAGAAATGCAGACCAAACTGTTGTTGTTTGTTTACTTACACAGCATGTCTTGTAGAATTAACTGGAGTCACCAGCAACAGCCTAGTGCAGTCATATCTCAAGTCTAATAACAGAAGACAGGAAAAGATCAGTAAAGAAACAACTTCCCCAAACCAAAAAACAAATAAAACAATAAGTAAAACAGGCTGATCTAAAGTATGATTAAAGTTCAGCCTGATTAATATAAATGTCACTGACAGTTGCTAATATATTGGAAAACCAAAATACTTACCACTGAGTTGATGTCTTTCTGTCCAACAGCAGGAGTGCTGGTCCCGAGCCTCAAAGACAGTAAGAAGCAAGCAGAGGGAGAAAAAACAGAACATTTTTCAGAAACCGATTTGATCCTTAATGGCTGTGCAATCATTGTAACATAGAGTTTGCTTATGTTGTTAAATAAAGGCTAGATTTGACATTAATAGATGCCACAGATGTTCAAGGTGCCACAAAGCATGAAAAAATGGACATCTCGGAAAACGTCGGGGCATTTTTGCAAATATGTGATGTCTTGATAAATCGAGCAGATATTTGAACTTTCGACAGCTACATTCTCGCCTGAAAATATCTTAAAAGTTGATTTTGTGACCCAGAAAAAGTACTAAGTTTTTTAGCCGCGCTCCTCCGCGCTTACAAGTACGCACAGGCTCCGACAACCGTGGCCGACATATGCGATCCTCCTTTCCCCTAGATTACCCTTTCTGGGTCACAAAATAACCTTTTAAGATATTTTCAGCGGAGAATGTAGCTGTGTAATGCTCAAATATCTACTTAATTTATCAAAATATCACATATTTGCAAAAGTGCTTCCACGTTTTCGGAGAGCTCTGTTACCCAGCTGACCGGGAGGTCAAGGCTTGATAAGAGTCCGCGAGCACAGCTAACTCTTGGCTTATTGTTTTCACACCCCCGAAGAATTTTGTCTGGGCTCTTATCTCACTTTTTTATTTCAAACAATCAACAGAAAATTTCACAGACATATTTTTATATAAGGTTTTTAAGGCTGTGGTGTTAATTTTTAAGTAACATGAGCCTAGCCGCAGCAGCAACGCTAGGCTAACACTAACTAGCTAGCACGATTATAAACCTGGTTCTAAACTAAGAGAAGCCACAAAATCAGTTTGAATAAGAGTAAACATTTACTCACCAAGTCAGTGTATCAGGTAAAGATCCACAGCAATGACAACAATAATCCCTTGAGCTGACGCTTTTCTAGGTTTGCTCAACATATTCCATAAAAAATGCTGGCACCATGAACATGCGGACTGATCCGTGCTAGGGAGGAGGACGGTAGTGACGTGGCATTTTCAAAACACATCTTTCATCCTTCCACACTGAGAAGAAAAACTTCCATCTTACTTAGTTTTTCTAAGTTAAGACAACTCAAATAAATTGAGTTTATCAGCATTTCTGTAGCGGACAGAACCACCTGCTTTAATCTACCATGATGCTCTGTGTTATGTTGTCATGGCAATATGAAGTCAAATAAATACAAATTCATAAAATGCACATTTGAAGGAGGACAAGAAGACAGGCAACTGGAAGAGCTTTTGAAGCAGGAAAACTTTTCTGGATTACTCTTAATTTAACTGGAAATTTTGCGAATACAAGTCAAGGAGGAAACAAGGAGGCAGGTTGGATTATATTTGAGGACAGGACACATGAAGGAGAAGCATGAGGAGAGAGGAAACAGCAGAGCGATGGTGCAGAGCTAATCGTGGGTCAAGTCGAAGAAGCAAGCATCAAAACTGTGAGTAAACATAACACATAAAGACTTAAAAATTACTGTGCTGATTAAGGAAACATTAAATTTGGTTAGTTTGGGGTCTGCAGCTTCAGGTTTGTGGGTTCAGTTGGTCTCAAAATTGAGGAAAGACAAAAAAATTTCTTTTGAAAGGTTGTTGGAGGATTTTTACTGTAAGAAATATCTGGGTGTGCAACTGCTTTTATTTAAAAAAAAAAGTTGCATTTTATTTAGTCACATTGGAAAGGGAAAATTGGAGGATCGGGACAATAATGTGGCCAGTTTTACTGTTTCCTTAATCAGAACAATAATTTTGATCTGAACTACAAATTTTGAAATGGGTTATTTTCTTTCTTCTCTACTGTGTTAAAGGTTGAGTTACTTGTCAGTCTACATTTATGTTAAAGGTAATTTTAAAAAATGCAGTTTATTCGTAATTTTGTAGAAAAAGGCTCCGCACCTGTGAAAAAAAGAAAATGGGTATCCACACCCCCAAAATTGCTGTAGATCAGAGTAGCTAAGCCCTGGTTAACTGCAATTATATAACAGAAGATGAAAAATATTGGAATGATTGAAAGAAACAAAGATTGCTTTAGGGTTTGAAGATTTGACTTTCTTATTGAAAGAGACGAAAACTAATCCATGTGTGACACTGAGAAAAAAACTGAAAGCTTAAAAGATCTGGAGGTCTGACTACTGTTATTCAAATGTGCAAAATTGTTTTAATGACATTAGAAAGAAAAATGGGATGTTTAAAAAGGTAATATATAAAGATGATTTTTATATTACTTGAAAAAATGATGTTGTTTAGCGCTTCTGTACTTAGAAAAATGCTGGGTCACTAGTAAGCTGAGATTTAATGTGATAAACTGAGGAAAGGTAATATAATCTACACACTCGCTATTATTGTTGCAATCCATACACCAGTTAATATTTAATCAATCGTCATTCATAATTGGTGATCTATGCAAGTTTTAAGGAATAATATTTGAATTGAGGTTGAATGATGCTCTGCCTCTGTGGTCAAGTACAGACATAGGCCTTAAGCAACCATGAGCCACTGATAAGTGTGACAGATTAGGAAACATGCATACAGTTCATTAGTTAGACTCCTATGAGCCACTAATAGGAGAAAATGAGCACGCAATAAAGTGGACTTGTTAGGGAGAGATTGCCATCAGAGTTAAAACACTCCAACTCAATTTTGATGATAGAAACAGCTAAAAAATGAGCGTCTTGTTGAAACTGATGACAAAATCCTGATCAGATACAGACAGACACATGCATACAACACACACTACTGCTCAAAGGTTTGTGGTCAGATTCAAACTGTCGTCTTTTTAATTAATAATTTACATTTACTTTTAACATAATATTACATGAAAATGATCAGAAATGTTTTCACAGATGTGTGTTAAATGAATCATTTATGTTAAATCACCCATGATGCATTAGGAAATGTCTACACACTTATACATGGGCCCATTTTTAGTAACCATCACTGCTGTGTGGACAGATCACATGGTTATAAACCAGGTGAAAACTGACTTCAAACCTTTGAGCTGTAGTGTAGATTGCAATGATAGTGTATAGTTATCTATTACAGAAGAATATATAGAAGTCTGAGGACAGGGAGACACTGTAAAAAAGTTATGAGCTGTCTTGCTGCAGAGAAAGTGGAGTCTGTCATCCTTGAAAAGCTCCCAAGATAGGCAGCTGGCAGGTTGAATGATGCTCTGCCTCTGTGGTCAAGTACAGACATAGGCCTTAAGCAACCATGAGCCACTGATAAGTGTGAGAAATTAGTGCACTTAATGCAGCGGTCCCCAACCCCCGGGCCTCGGAAAGGTGCCGGTCCGTGAGTCGTTTGGTGCCGGGCCGCGAGAGTTGAGGCTCAGGTGTGAAATGTATGGTTTTCAGGGTTTTTATCGGTATTCAGCGTTATTTTGTTATCGTTTTTATCGTTAACTCGGTGTCCCTGGGTCTTTTCAAGTGTGTTATGAATAAATCTTCTTTTTTTCCGGTACCGGTACTAGTTTTATTTTGTTGTATTTATCCGCGACACCTTAAAGGCCGGTCCGTGAAAATATTGTCGGGCATAAACCGGTCCGTGGCGCAAAAAAGGTTGAGGACCACTGACTTAATGCATGTTTCCTAATTATATACGTATGAGCCACTAATAGGAGAAAATGAGCACGCAATAAAGTGGACTTGTTAGGGAGAGATTGCCATCAGAGTTAAAACACTCCAACTCAATTTTGATGACAGAAACAGCTAAAAAATGAGCGTTTTGTTGAAACTGATGACAAAATCCTGATCAGATACAGACAGACACATGCATACAACACACACTACTGCTCAAAAGTTTGTGGTCAGTTTCAAACAGTTGTCTTTTAATTAATAATTTACATTTACTTTTAACATAATATTACATGAAAATTATCAGAAATGTTTTCACAGATGTGTGTTTAATGAATCATTTATGTTAAATCACCCATGATGCATTAGGAAATGTCTAGACACTTATACATGGGCCCATTTTTAGTAACCATCACTGCTGTGTGGACAGATCACATGGTTATAAACAGGTGAAAACTGACTTCAAACTTTTGAGCTGTAGTGTAGATTGCAATGATAGTGTATAGTTATCTATTACAGAAGAATATATAGAAGTCTGAGGACAGGGAGACACTGTAAAAAAGTTATGAGCTGTCTTGCTGCAGAGAAAGTGGAGTCTGTCATCCTTGAAAAGCTCCCAAGATAGGCAGCTGGCAGGTTGAATGATGCTCTGCCTCTGTGGTCAAGTACAGACATAGGCCTTAAGCAACCATGAGCCACTGATAAGTGTGAGAAATTAGTGCACTTAATGCAGCGGTCCCCAACCCCCGGGCCTCGGACCGGTGCCGGTCCGTGAGTCGTTTGGTACCGGGCCGCGAGAGTTGAGGCTCAGGTGTGAAATGTATGGTTTTCAGGGTTTTTATCGGTTTTCAGCGTTATTTTGTTATCGTTTTTATCGTTAACTCGGTGTCCCTGGGTCTTTTCAAGTGTGTTATGAATAAATCTTCTTTTTTTCAGTACCGGTACTAGTTTTATTTTGTTGTATTTATCCGCGACACCTTAAAGGCCGGTCTGTGAAAATATTGTCGGGCATAAACCGGTCCGTGGCGCAAAAAAGGTTGAGGACCGCTGACTTAATGCATGTTTCCTAATTATGTACGTATGAGCCACTAATAGGAGAAAATGAGCACGCAATAAAGTGGACTTGTTAGGGAGAGATTGCCATCAGAGTTAAAACACTCCAACTCAATTTTGATGACAGAAACAGCTAAAAAAAATGAGCGTTTTGTTGACACTGATGACAAAATCCTGATCAGATACAGACAGACACATGCATACAACACACACTACTGCTCAAAGGTTTGTGGTCAGTTTCAAACAGTTGTTTTTCAATTAATAATTTACATTTACTTTTAACATAATATTACATGAAAATTATCAGAAATGTTTTCACAGATGTGTGTTTAATGAATCATTTATGTTAAATCACCCATGATGCATTAGGAAATGTCTACACACTTATACATGGGCCCATTTTTAGTAACCATCACTGCTGTGTGGACAGATCACATGGTTATAAACCAGGTGAAAATTGACTTCAAACTTTTGAGCTGTAGTGTAGATTGACTGCAATGATAGTGTATAGTTATCTATTACAGAAGAACATATAGAAGTATGAGGACAGGGAGACACTGTAAAAAAGTTATGAGCTGTCTTGCTGCAGAGAAAGTGGAGTCTGTCATCCTTGAAAAGCTCCCAAGATAGGCAGCTGGCAGGTTGAATGATGCTCTGCCTCTGTGGTCAAGTACAGACATAGGCCTTAAGCAACCATGAGCCACTGATAAGTGTGAGAAATTAGTGCACTTAATGCAGCGGTCCCCAACCCCCGGGCCTCGGACCGGTACCGGTCCGTGAGTCGTTTGGTACCGGGCCGCGAGAGTTGAGGCTCAGGTGTGAAATGTATGGTTTTCAGCGTTTTTATCGGTTTTCAGCGTTATTTTGTTATCGTTTTTATCGTTAACTCGGTGTCCCTGGGTCTTTTCAAGTGTGTTATGAATAAATCTTCTTTTTTTCGGTACCGGTACTAGTTTTATTTTGTTGTATTTATCCGCGACACCTTAAAGGCCGGTCTGTGAAAATATTGTCGGGCATAAACCGGTCCGTGGCGCAAAAAAGGTTGAGGACCGCTGACTTAATGCATGTTTCCTAATTATGTACGTATGAGCAACTAATAGGAGAAAATGAGCACGCAATAAAGTGGACTTGTTAGGGAGAGATTGCCATCAGAGTTAAAACACTCCAACTCAATTTTGATGACAGAAACAGCTAAAAAAATGAGCGTTTTGTTGACACTGATTACAAAATCCTGATCAGATACAGACAGACACATGCATACAACACACACTACTGCTCAAAAGTTTGTGGTCAGTTTCAAACAGTTGTCTTTTAATTAATAATTTACATTTACTTTTAACATAATATTACATGAAAATTATCAGAAATGTTTTCACAGATGTGTGTTTAATGAATCATTTATGTTAAATCACCCATGATGCATTAGGAAATGTCTACACACTTATACATGGACCCATTTTTAGTAACAATCACTGCTGTGTGGACAGATCACATGGTTATAAACAGGTGAAAATTGACATCAAACTTTTGAGCTGTAGTGTAGATTGCAATGATAGTGTATAGTTATCTATTACAGAAGAATATATAGAAGTCTGAGGACAGGGAGACACTGTAAAAAAGTTATGAGCTGTCTTGCTGCAGAGAAAGTGGAGTCTGTCATCCTTGAAAAGCTCCCAAGATAGGCAGCTGGCAGGTTGAATGATGCTCTGCCTCTGTGGTCAAGTACAGACATAGGCCTTAAGCAACCATGAGCCACTGATAAGTGTGAGAAATTAGTGCACTTAATGCAGCGGTCCCCAACCCCCGGGCCTCGGACCGGTACCGGTCCGTGAGTCGTTTGGTACCGGGCCGCGAGAGTTGAGGCTCAGATGTGAAATGTATGGTTTGGTTTTCAGGGTTTTTATCGGTTTTCAGCGTTATTTTGTTATCGTTTTTATCGTTAACTCGGTGTCCCTGGGTCTTTTCAAGTGTGTTATGAATAAATCTTCTTTTTTTCGGTACCGGTACTAGTTTTATTTTGTTGTATTTATCCGCGACACCTTAAAGGCCGGTCTGTGAAAATATTGTCGGGCATAAACCGGTCCGTGGCGCAAAAAAGGTTGAGGACCGCTGACTTAATGCATGTTTCCTAATTATATACGTATGAGCCACTAATAGGAGAAAATGAGCACGCAATAAAGTGGACTTGTTAGGGAGAGATTGCAATCAGAGTTAAAACACTCCAACTCAATTTTGATGATAGAAACAGCTAAAAAATGAGCGTCTTGTTGAAACTGATGACAAAATCCTGATCAGATACAGACAGACACATGCATACAACACACACTACTGCTCAAAAGTTTGTGGTCAGTTTCAAACAGTTGTCTTTTAATTAATAATTTACATTTACTTTTAACATAATATTACATGAAAATGATCATAAATGTTTTCACAGATGTTTGTTTAATTAATCATTGAAGTTAAATCACCCATGATGCATTAGGAAATGTCAACACACTTATACATGGGCCCATTTTTAGTAACCATCACTCCTGTGTGGACAGATCACATGGTTATAAACCAGCTGAAAATTGACTTCAAACGTTTGAGCTGTAGTGTAGATTGCAATGATAGTGTATAGTTATCTATTACAGAAGAATATATAGAAGTCTGAGGACAGGGAGACACTGTAAAAAAGTTATGAGCTGTCTTGCTGCAGAGAAAGTGGAGTCTGTCATCCTTGAAAAGCTCCCAAGATAGGCAGCTGGCAGGTTGAATGATGCTCTGCCTCTGTGGTCAAGTACAGACATAGGCCTTAAGCAACCATGAGCCACTGATAAGTGTGAGAAATTAGTGCACTTAATGCAGCGGTCCCCAACCCCCGGGCCTCGGAAAGGTGCCGGACCGTGAGTCGTTTGGTACCGGGCCGCGAGAGTTGAGGCTCAGGTGTGAAATGTATGGTTTTCAGGGTTTTTATCGGTTTTCAGCGTTATTTTGTTATCGTTTTTATCGTTAACTCGGTGTCCCTGGGTCTTTTCAAGTGTGTTATGAATAAATCTTCTTTTTTTCGGTACCGGTACTAGTTTTATTTTGTTGTATTTATCCGCGACACCTTAAAGGCCGGTCTGTGAAAATATTGTCGGGCATAAACCGGTCCGTGGCGCAAAAAAGGTTGAGGACCGCTGACTTAATGCATGTTTCCTAATTATATACGTATGAGCCACTAATAGGAGAAAATGAGCACGCAATAAAGTGGACTTGTTAGGGAGAGATTGCCATCAGAGTTAAAACACTCCAACTCAATTTTGATGACAGAAACAGCTAAAAAAATGAGCGTTTTGTTGACACTGATGACAAAATCCTGATCAGATACAGACAGACACATGCATACAACACACACTACTGCTCAAAAGTTTGTGGTCAGTTTCAAACAGTTGTCTTTTAATTAATAATTTACATTTACTTTTAACATAATATTACATGAAAATTATCAGAAATGTTTTCACAGATGTGTGTTTAATGAATCATTTATGTTAAATCACCCATGATGCATTAGGAAATGTCTACACACTTATACATGGGCCCATTTTTAGTAACCATCACTGCTGTGTGGACAGATCACATGGTTATAAACAGGTGAAAATTGACTTCAAACTTTTGAGCTGTAGTGTAGATTGACTGCAATGATAGTGTATAGTTATCTATTACAGAAGAATATATAGAAGTCTGAGGACAGGGAGACACTGTAAAAAAGTTATGAGCTGTCTTGCTGCAGAGAAAGTGGAATCTGTCATCCTTGAAAAGCTCCCAAGATAGGCAGCTGGCAGGTTGAATGATGCTCTGCCTCTGTGGTCAAGTACAGACATAGGCCTTAAGCAACCATGAACCACTGATAAGTGTGAGAAATTAGTGCACTTAATGCAGCGGTCCCCAACCCCCGGGCCTCGGACCGGTACCGGTCCGTGAGTCGTTTGGTACCGGGCCGCGAGAGTTGAGGCTCAGGTGTGAAATGTATGGTTTTCAGGGTTTTTATCGGTTTTCAGCGTTATTTTGTTATCGTTTTTATCGTTAACTCGGTGTCCCTGGGTCTTTTCAAGTGTGTTATGAATAAATCTTCTTTTTTTCGGTACCGGTACTAGTTTTATTTTGTTGTATTTATCCGCGACACCTTAAAGGCCGGTCTGTGAAAATATTGTCGGGCATAAACCGGTCCGTGGCGCAAAAAAGGTTGAGGACCGCTGACTTAATGCATGTTTCCTAATTATATACGTATGAGCCACTAATAGGAGAAAATGAGCACGCAATAAAGTGGACTTGTTAGGGAGAGATTGCCATCAGAGTTAAAACACTCCAACTCAATTTTTGATGACAGAAACAGCTAAAAAAAATGAGCGTTTTGTTGACACTGATGACAAAATCCTGATCAGATACAGACAGACACATGCATACAACACACACTACTGCTCAAAGGTTTGTGGTCAGTTTCAAACAGTTGTCTTTTAATTAATAATTTACATTTACTTTTAACATAATATTACATGAAAATTATCAGAAATGTTTTCACAGATGTGTGTTTAATGAATCATTTATGTTAAATCACCCATGATGCATTAGGAAATGTCTACACACTTATACATGGGCCCATTTTTAGTAACCATCACTGCTGTGTGGACAGATCACATGGTTATAAACAGGTGAAAATTGACATCAAACTTTTGAGCTGTAGTGTAGATTGCAATGATAGTGTATAGTTATCTATTACAGAAGAACATATAGAAGTCTGAGGACAGGGAGACACTGTAAAAAAGTTATGAGCTGTCTTGCTGCAGAGAAAGTGGAGTCTGTCATCCTTGAAAAGCTCCCAAGATAGGCAGCTGGCAGGTTGAATGATGCTCTGCCTCTGTGGTCAAGTACAGACATAGGCCTTAAGCAACCATGAGCCACTGATAAGTGTGAGAAATTAGTGCACTTAATGCAGCGGTCCCCAACCCCCGGGCCTCGGACCGGGCCTCGGACCGATACCGGTCCGTGAGTCGTTTGGTACCGGGCCGCGAGAGTTGAGGCTCAGGTGTGAAATGTATGGTTTTCAGGGTTTTTATCGGTTTTCAGCGTTATTTTGTTATCGTTTTTATCGTTAACTCGGTGTCCCTGGGTCTTTTCAAGTGTGTTATGAATAAATCTTCTTTTTTTCGGTACCGGTACTAGTTTTATTTTGTTGTATTTATCCGCGACACCTTAAAGGCCGGTCTGTGAAAATATTGTCGGGCATAAACCGGTCCGTGGCGCAAAAAAGGTTGAGGACCGCTGACTTAATGCATGTTTCCTAATTATATACGTATGAGCCACTAATAGGAGAAAATGAGCACGCAATAAAGTGGACTTGTTAGGGAGAGATTGCCATCAGAGTTAAAACACTCCAACTCAATTTTGATGACAGAAACAGCTAAAAAAATGAGCGTTTTGTTGACACTGATGACAAAATCCTGATCAGATACAGACAGACACATGCATACAACACACACTACTGCTCAAAAGTTTGTGGTCAGTTTCAAACAGTTGTCTTTTAATTAATAATTTACATTTACTTTTAACATAATATTACATGAAAATTATCAGAAATGTTTTCACAGATGTGTGTTTAATGAATCATTTATGTTAAATCACCCATGATGCATTAGGAAATGTCTACACACTTATACATGGGCCCATTTTTAGTAACCATCACTGCTGTGTGGACAGATCACATGGTTATAAACAGGTGAAAATTGACTTCAAACGTTTGAGCTGTAGTGTAGATTGCAATGATAGTGTATAGTTATCTATTACAGAAGAATATATAGAAGTCTGAGGACAGGGAGACACTGTAAAAAAGTTATGAGCTGTCTTGCTGCAGAGAAAGTGGAGTCTGTCATCCTTGAAAAGCTCCCAAGATGGCAGCTGGCAGGTTGAATAATGCTCTGCCTCTGTGGTCAAGTACAGACATAGGCCTTAAGCAACCATGAACCACTGATAAGTGTGAGAAATTAGTGCACTTAATGCAGCGGTCCCCAACCCCCGGGCCTCGGACCGGTACCGGTCCGTGAGTCGTTTGGTACCGGGCCGCGAGAGTTGAGGCTCAGGTGTGAAATGTATGGTTTTCAGAATCAGAATCAGAATCAGAATACTTTATTGATCCCTGGGGGAAATTATTTTTTGTTACAGTGCTCCATTATAACCAACATTAAGACAAGACAGACAATACACTAACTAAGAATAGTACAATATATACATATATATACATACATACATAAGTCACTCATAAATAAATAGCTGGAAAAGAAACATGTGTAGTTGTAGCAGTAAACAGTGTGTTAAGTGGATGCGTTGTACAGGGAGATGGCCACAGGCAGGAAAGATTTCCTGTGTCGTTCAGTGGTGCTTTTGGGTAATCTCAGTCTCTCACTGAATGTGCTCCTGTGACTGACCAGCATGTCATGGAGTGGGTGGGAGGTGTTATCCAACATTGTCTTTATCTTGGACAGCATCCGCCTCTCCGACACCACCTTGAGGGAGTCCAGCTCCATCCCCACAACATTGCTGGCCTTACGGATCAGTTTATTGAGTCTGTTGGCATCTGCGACCCTCAGCCTGCTCCCCCAGCATGCAACAGCATAGAGGATCGCACTGGCCACAACAGACTCGTAAAAAATCCTCAGCATTTTCTGGCATATGTTGAAGGACCTCAGTCGCCTCAAAAAATAGAGACGACTCTGGCCCTTCCTGTAAAGTGCTGTGATGTTTTTAGCCCAGTCCAGTTTATTGTCAATGTGTACTCCAAGGTATTTATAGTCCTCCACAATGTCAACACTGACCCCCTGGATTGAAACAGGGGTCAAGTGTTTCCTGGTCTTCCTGAAGTCCACGATCAGTTCCTTGGTCTTTGCCACGTTGAGCTGCAGATGATTCTGCTCACACCACGTGACAAAGGAGTCGACCACAGCCCGGTACTCTGTCTCATCATCCCTGCTGATGCATCCAACCACCGCAGAGTCATCAGAAAACTTCTGAAGATGGCAGGTCTCTGTGCAGTGGCTGAAGTCTGTGGTGTAGAGGGTGAAGAGGAAGGGGGAGAGGACAGTCCCCTGTGGTGCCCCTGTGTTGCTGATCACCTTGTCAGACACACACTGTGGGAGACGTACATATTGTGGTCTTCCTGTCAGGTAATCAACAATCCAGGACACCAGAGAAGCATCCACCTGCATCGCTGCTAACTTATCACCCAGGAGGGTCGGCCTGATGGTGTTGAAAGCACTGGAAAAGTCAAAAAACATGACCCTCACAGTGCTCGCCGGCTGGTCCAGATGGGTGTAGACACGATTGAGCAGGTAGATGATGGCGTCCTCTGTTCCGAGACGAGGCTGATAAGCGAACTGAAGGGGATCCAGATGTGGTCTTACTATGGGTCGCAGCTGGTCCAGGATGAGCCTTTCCAGGGTCTTCATGATGTGGGAGGTCAGTGCCATGGGCCTGTAATCCTGGGGGCCACTGGGACGTGGCGTCTTTGGTACAGGGACGAGGCATGATGTCTTCCACATCACCGGGACCCTCTGCAGACTCAGACTCAGCATAAACAGTTTATGAAAGACTCCACACAGCTGGGGGGCACAGGTCTTGAGGACAAGGGGACTCACTCCGTCTGGTCCAGCAGACTTGCCTGAGTGAAGTCTCCTCATTTGCATCTCAACCTGGTATTGAGTGAAGGTGATGGGTGGGGGAGGGGTGTCAGGAATCTCACAGGAGGCAACATGTGAAGAGAGAGGCTGGCACAGTGGTGTGGTTCTGGATTCCAGGCTGACTACAGGTGCGGTTGTGGGGGTGTGAGCAGACACTGTGGTGTCGAATCTATTGAAAAACAGATTCAACTCGTCGGCTCTATTCTCACCTCCCTCAGCTCCCCTGCTGTTGGTTGGCCTGAATCCAGTGATGGTCTTCATGCCCCTCCACACCTCTCTCATGCTGTTCTGCTGGAGTTTCCACTCCAGCTTCCTCCTGTAATTGTCCTTAGCCTCTCTGATCTTGTCCTTTAGTAACACCTGGATCTTCCTCACCTCCTCTTTGTTGCCCCCTCTGAAAGCCCTCTTCTTCTTGTTGAGGAGGGCTTTGATGTCCTTAGTCACCCACGGCTTGTTATTTGGGTAACAATGAACAGTCTGAGCTGGAACAATGGAGTCGGTGCAGAAAGTTATGTAGCCTGTGATACACTCAGTAAGCCCATTGATGTCCTCAGGGTTTTTTCAGGGTTTTTATCGGTTTTCAGCGTTATTTTGTTATCGTTTTTATCGTTAACTCGGTGTCCCTGGGTCTTTTCAAGTGTGTTATGAATAAATCTTCTTTTTTTCGGTACCGGTACTAGTTTTATTTTGTTGTATTTATCCGCGACACCTTAAAGGCCGGTCTGTGAAAATATTGTCGGGCATAAACCGGTCCGTGGCGCAAAAAAGGTTGAGGACCGCTGACTTAATGCATGTTTCCTAATTATGTACGTATGAGCCACTAATAGGAGAAAATGAGCACGCAATAAAGTGGACTTGTTAGGGAGAGATTGCCATCAGAGTTAAAACACTCCAACTCAATTTTGATGACAGAAACAGCTAAAAAAATGAGCGTTTTGTTGACACTGATTACAAAATCCTGATCAGATACAGACAGACACATGCATACAACACACACTACTGCTCAAAAGTTTGTGGTCAGTTTCAAACAGTTGTCTTTTAATTAATAATTTACATTTACTTTTAACATAATATTACATGAAAATTATCAGAAATGTTTTCACAGATGTGTGTTTAATGAATCATTTATGTTAAATCACCCATGATGCATTAGGAAATGTCTACACACTTATACATGGGCCCATTTTTAGTAACCATCACTGCTGTGTGGACAGATCACATGGTTATAAACAGGTGAAAATTGACATCAAACTTTTGAGCTGTAGTGTAGATTGCAATGATAGCGTATAGTTATCTATTACAGAAGAATATATAGAAGTCTGAGGACAGGGAGACACTGTAAAAAAGTTATGAGCTGTCTTGCTGCAGAGAAAGTGGAGTCTGTCATCCTTGAAAAGCTCCCAAGATAGGCAGCTGGCAGGTTGAATGATGCTCTGCCTCTGTGGTCAAGTACAGACATAGGCCTTAAGCAACCATGAGCCACTGATAAGTGTGAGAAATTAGTGCACTTAATGCAGCGGTCCCCAACCCCCGGGCCTCGGACCGGGCCTCGGACCGATACCGGTCCGTGAGTCGTTTGGTACCGGGCCGCGAGAGTTGAGGCTCAGGTGTGAAATGTATGGTTTTCAGGGTTTTTATCGGTTTTCAGCGTTATTTTGTTATCGTTTTTATCGTTAACTCGGTGTCCCTGGGTCTTTTCAAGTGTGTTATGAATAAATCTTCTTTTTTTCGGTACCGGTACTAGTTTTATTTTGTTGTATTTATCCGCGACACCTTAAAGGCCGGTCTGTGAAAATATTGTCGGGCATAAACCGGTCCGTGGCGCAAAAAAGGTTGAGGACCGCTGACTTAATGCATGTTTCCTAATTATATACGTATGAGCCACTAATAGGAGAAAATGAGCACGCAATAAAGTGGACTTGTTAGGGAGAGATTGCCATCAGAGTTAAAACACTCCAACTCAATTTTGATGACAGAAACAGCTAAAAAAATGAGCGTTTTGTTGACACTGATGACAAAATCCTGATCAGATACAGACAGACACATGCATACAACACACACTACTGCTCAAAAGTTTGTGGTCAGTTTCAAACAGTTGTCTTTTAATTAATAATTTACATTTACTTTTAACATAATATTACATGAAAATTATCAGAAATGTTTTCACAGATGTGTGTTTAATGAATCATTTATGTTAAATCACCCATGATGCATTAGGAAATGTCTACACACTTATACATGGGCCCATTTTTAGTAACCATCACTGCTGTGTGGACAGATCACATGGTTATAAACAGGTGAAAATTGACTTCAAACTTTTGAGCTGTAGTGTAGATTGACTGCAATGATAGTGTATAGTTATCTATTACAGAAGAATATATAGAAGTCTGAGGACAGGGAGACACTGTAAAAAAGTTATGAGCTGTCTTGCTGCAGAGAAAGTGGAGTCTGTCATCCTTGAAAAGCTCCCAAGATAGGCAGCTGGCAGGTTGAATGATGCTCTGCCTCTGTGGTCAAGTACAGACATAGGCCTTAAGCAACCATGAACCACTGATAAGTGTGAGAAATTAGTGCACTTAATGCAGCGGTCCCCAACCCCCGGGCCTCGGACCGGTACCGGTCCGTGAGTCGTTTGGTACCGGGCCGCGAGAGTTGAGGCTCAGGTGTGAAATGTATGGTTTTCAGGGTTTTTATCGGTTTTCAGCGTTATTTTGTTATCGTTTTTATCGTTAACTCGGTGTCCCTGGGTCTTTTCAAGTGTGTTATGAATAAATCTTCTTTTTTTCGGTACCGGTACTAGTTTTATTTTGTTGTATTTATCCGCGACACCTTAAAGGCCGGTCTGTGAAAATATTGTCGGGCATAAACCGGTCCGTGGTGCAAAAAAGGTTGAGGACCGCTGACTTAATGCATGTTTCCTAATTATATACGTATGAGCCACTAATAGGAGAAAATGAGCACGCAATAAAGTGGACTTGTTAGGGAGAGATTGCCATCAGAGTTAAAACACTCCAACTCAATTTTGATGACAGAAACAGCTAAAAAAAATGAGCGTTTTGTTGACACTGATGACAAAATCCTGATCAGATACAGACAGACACATGCATACAACACACACTACTGCTCAAAAGTTTGTGGTCAGTTTCAAACAGTCGTCTTTTAATTAATAATTTACATTTACTTTTAACATAATATTACATGAAAATTATCAGAAATGTTTTCACAGATGTGTGTTTAATGAATCATTTATGTTAAATCACCCATGATGCATTAGGAAATGTCTACACACTTATACATGGGCCCATTTTTAGTAACCATCACTGCTGTGTGGACCGATCACATGGTTATAAACAGGTGAAAATTGACATCAAACTTTTGAGCTGTAGTGTAGATTGAAATGATAGTGTATAGTTATCTATTACAGAAGAATATATAGAAGTCTGAGGACAGGGAGACACTGTAAAAAAGTTATGAGCTGTCTTGCTGCAGAGAAAGTGGAGTCTGTCATCCTTGAAAAGCTCCCAAGATAGGCAGCTGGCAGGTTGAATGATGCTCTGCCTCTGTGGTCAAGTACAGACATAGGCCTTAAGCAACCATGAGCCACTGATAAGTGTGAGAAATTAGTGCACTTAATGCAGCGGTCCCCAACCCCCGGGCCTCGGACCGATACCGGTCCGTGAGTCGTTTGGTACCGGGCCGCGAGAGTTGAGGCTCAGGTGTGAAATGTATGGTTTTCAGGGTTTTTATCGGTTTTCAGCGTTATTTTGTTATCGTTTTTATCGTTAACTCGGTGTCCCTGGGTCTTTTCAAGTGTGTTATGAATAAATCTTCTTTTTTTCGGTACCGGTACTAGTTTTATTTTGTTGTATTTATCCGCGACACCTTAAAGGCCGGTCTGTGAAAATATTGTCGGGCATAAACCGGTCCGTGGCGCAAAAAAGGTTGAGGACCGCTGACTAGGGATGGGTACCGGTGTCCGGTGCCATGATGGCACCGGTTCTGACATAAACGGTAGTAACCAGACCGAAAAGCAGCGCACATTTCGGTGCTTTATTTCGGTGCTTTTTTTTTCCTGAGCTGTGATACACTTTAGATTCTAGCCAATCATTTTAAGTTTCCGAGGATAGTAGGCGGGGCCAGGTACGTACGTTCTTTTAAAGCAGAGCTACAGATTAAAAATGCCCAAGGCGAAGGGTTAACACCTCAAATCCGATCAAACACCTGGCGACGCATAGCGTTTTTTTAAAAGCAGAGAAATGCGCCGTATTTGATGGCAGCAGCAACTGTTCTTCTCTGCGTGAGTAGCTTAATGTTGTTCGTGTGTAATTTACGTTGAGTAAGCTAACCACGTTATTACATTAATGCATGTAAGGTGAACTAGCAAACATCATCATAGCTACATGCGGCTGTCTTCTTGTTTGATGGCAGATACTCCCTTCACCCTGGCCAAAAAGGCTAAAAAGACCAAAGAAGAAGTGGAAAACAGTTAAACATGGGAGGTTTTTGGACAAAGTTTGTGTTTTTTCCATTGTTTAAGCACTGCTTCCAGCCAAGAGTGATACCATATATGCCCCATAGCTGCAGAAAAGGCTAACATTGTTATCTTTTTACAAAAAAAACAGCTGAACATGAGAGGTTTTTGGACAAAGTTTGTGTTCTCCATTCTTTAAGCACCGGTTTGAGCACCGTTTAAGCACCGGCACCGTTTCAAAAGTACCGATTTGGCACCGATATCGGATAAAACCTAAACGATACCCATCCCTACCGCTGACTTAATGCATGTTTCCTAATTATATACGTATGAGCCACTAATAGGAGAAAATGAGCACGCAATAAAGTGGACTTGTTAGGGAGAGATTGCCATCAGAGTTAAAACACTCCAACTCAATTTTGATGATAGAAACAGCTAAAAAATGAGCGTCTTGTTGAAACTGATGACAAAATCCTGATCAGATACAGACAGACACATGCATACAACACACACTACTGCTCAAAGGTTTGTGGTCAGTTTCAAACAGTTGTCTTTTAATTAATAATTTACATTTACTTTTAACATAATATTACATGAAAATTATCAGAAATGTTTTCACAGATGTTTGTTTAATTAATCATTGAAGTTAAATCACCCATGATGCATTAGGAAATGTCTACACACTTATACGTGCGCCAAATTTTTGAAACAATCACTCCTGTGTGGACCGATCACATGGTTATAAACCAGGTGAAAATTGACTTCAAACGTTTGAGCTGTAGTGTAGATTGCAATGATAGTGTATAGTTATCTATTACAGAAGAATATATAGAAGTCTGAGGACAGGGAGACACTGTAAAAAAGTTATGAGCTGTCTTGCTGCAGAGAAAGTGGAGTCTGTCATCCTTGAAAAGCTCCCAAGA
This sequence comes from Diplotaxodon limnothrissa, assembly GCF_057381915.1. Taxonomy (NCBI): domain Eukaryota; kingdom Metazoa; phylum Chordata; class Actinopteri; order Cichliformes; family Cichlidae; genus Diplotaxodon; species Diplotaxodon limnothrissa. Next base: position 61,990,727 of record NC_140602.1, read on the forward strand.
TAGGCAGCTGGCAGGTTGAATGATGCTCTGCCTCTGTGGTCAAGTACAGACATAGGCCTTAAGCAACCATGAGCCACTGATAAGTGTGAGAAATTAGTGCACTTAATGCAGCGGTCCCCAACCCCCGGGCCTCGGAAAGGTGCCGGACCGTGAGTCGTTTGGTACCGGGCCGCGAGAGTTGAGGCTCAGGTGTGAAATGTATGGTTTTCAGGGTTTTTATCGGTATTCAGCGTTATTTTGTTATCGTTTTTATCGTTAACTCGGTGTCCCTGGGTCTTTTCAAGTGTGTTATGAATAAATCTTCTTTTTTTCGGTACCGGTACTAGTTTTATTTTGTTGTATTTATCCGCGACACCTTAAAGGCCGGTCCGTGAAAATATTTTTGGGCATAAACCGGTCCGTGGCGCAAAAAAGGTTGAGGACCACTGACTTAATGCATGATTCCTAATTATATACGTATGAACAACTAATAGGAGAAAATGAGCACGCAATAAAGTGGACTTGTTAGGGAGAGATTGCCATCAGAGTTAAAACACTCCAACTCAATTTTTGATGACAGAAACAGCTAAAAAAAATGAGCGTTTTGTTGACACTGATGACAAAATCCTGATCAGATACAGACAGACACATGCATACAACACACACTACTGCTCAAAGGTTTGTGGTCAGTTTCAAACAGTTGTCTTTTAATTAATAATTTACATTTACTTTTAACATAATATTACATGAAAATTATCAGAAATGTTTTCACAGATGTGTGTTTAATGAATCATTTATGTTAAATCACCCATGATGCATTAGGAAATGTCTACACACTTATACATGAGCCCATTTTTAGTAACCATCACTGCTGTGTGGACAGATCACATGGTTATAAACCAGGTGAAAATTGACTTCAAACCTTTGAGTTAAAACACTCCAACTCAATTTTTGATGACAGAAACAGCTAAAAAAAATGAGCGTTTTGTTTACACTGATGACAAAATCCTGATCAGATACAGACAGACACATGCATACAACACACACTACTGCTCAAAAGTTTGTGGTCAGATTCAAACATTCTTGTTTTAATTTTAAAATTATATTTGCTTTAACATAATTTTTCACAACGTTTACCAGTAATGTTTTCACAGATGTGTGTTTAATGAATCTTTTATTGGTTAAATCACCCATGATGCATTAGGAAATGTCTACACAGTTATACATGGACCAAATTTTAGTAACACTCACTCCTGTATGGACACATAGAACACATTTGATTTAACCAGATTACAAACAGAAAATTGGATGATCCATCACAAACCTCCATAATTTACTGTTTTTAATCCGCACAATGATTTTGGTTTGTGCTGATATCTTTGGAAAAAGATTTCTTGACTGACAAGTTGGGATCTAACATCACAAACTGACATCTGGTGATACGATGTATCAAATAAAAATGGGCCTCAGTAGATGTCATGGTTCCCTTGCCCTCTTTCTCTGGCCTGCTTCTTTCTCTCTCCTCTTTCGGTGTATGCCTGTGTTGTTGTCCGTGTGCTTGTCTTTTTTAGGGGATGCTCCTCCATCTTCCCGTCCCTCAGTCACTTGTGAACAATCAGCTGATTACTCGCCTGCTCCTCACGAGGTCTTCATGCTGGCTTCTAAACAACCAGATCATTGCAGTACCAAGGTAACGTATTATGCCACAGTCATGTCACATTTTCCATCAGTTCTTGCCTTTGCTCACTCTTTGTTTCTGTGCAGACGTTTCAGTGTTACGGATCTCCATGACCTTCTGTGACAGTGTCTGAGTGTGCCTCCAGACAACCTTCCCTACCTCTGCCCCGTCTCCTGGAGCCCACAGTGTTTATCCTGTATTGATAACTATCTGCAAATATACCTGTAAGACTTTACCACAGTGTCTCATCATCATTCTGTTGTTTTCATAACAGTACACTGTAGAAATAATGGACTGTCTAATAGGTATTGAGGTCATAGTGAATGTAGTTTATTAGTGTGTGTCGTAGTATGATTTTGTTGTTTATAGGATTTAAGATTAGAAAATAGAAAATAGTCCTGGGATGGGAACAAAGAACTGGGGTGCAGGGAAGTGGGGCAATTAACCCCCAAACACAGGACAGTAGCAAGATTTACTGAGGGTGAGGGGCAGACAATTGCCAATGTACAGTGGGGCAAAAAAGTATTTAGTCAGCCACCGATTGTGCAAGTTCCCCCACCTAAAATGATGACAGAGGTCAGTAATTTGCACCAGAGGTACACTTCAACTGTGAGAGACAGAATGTGAAAAAAAAATCCATGAATCCACATGGTAGGATTTGTAAAGAATTTATTTGTAAATTAGGGTGGAAAAGAAGTATTTGGTCAATAACAAAAATACAACTCAATACTTTGTAACATAACCTTTGTTGGCAATAACAGAGGTCAAACGTTTACTATAGGTCTTTACCAGGTTTGCACACACAGTAGCTGGTATTTTGGCCCATTCCTCCATGCAGATCTTCTCGAGAGCAGTGATGTTTTGGGGCTGTCGCCGAGCAACATGGACTTTCAACTCCCGCCACAGATTTTCTATGGGGTTGAGGTCTGGAGACTGGCTAGGCCACTCCAGGACTTTCAAATGCTTCTTACGGAGCCACTCCTTTGTTGCCCGGGCGGTGTGTTTTGGATCATTGTCATGTTGGAAGACCCAGCCTCGTTTCATCTTCAAAGTTCTCACTGATGGAAGGAGGTTTTGGCTCAGAATCTCACGATACATGGCCCCATTCATTCTGTCCTTAACATGGATCAGTCGTCCTGTCCCCTTGGCAGAAAAACAGCCCCATAGCATGATGTTTCCACCCCCATGCTTCACAGTAGGTATGGTGTTCTTGGGATGCAACTCAGTATTCTTCTTCCTCCAAACACGACGAGTTGAGTTTATACCAAAAAGTTCTACTTTGGTTTCATCTGACCACATGACATTCTCCCAATCCTCTGCTGTATCATCCATGTGCTCTCTGGCAAACTTCAGACGGGCCTGGACATGCACTGGCTTCAGCAGCGGAACACGTCTGGCACTGCGGGATTTGATTCCCTGCCGTTGTAGTGTGTTACTGATGGTGACCTTTGTTACTTTGGTCCCAGCTCTCTGCAGGTCATTCACCAGGTCCCCCCGTGTGGTTCTGGGATCTTTGCTCACCGTTCTCATGATCATTTTGACCCCACGGGATGAAATCTTGCGTGGAGCCCCAGATCGAGGGAGATTATCAGTGGTCTTGTATGTCTTCCATTTTCTGATGATTGCTCCCACAGTTGATTTTTTCACACCAAGCTGCTTGCCTATTGTAGATTCACTCTTCCCAGTCTGGTGCAGGTCTACAATACTTTTCCTGGTGTCCTTCGAAAGCTCTTTGGTCTTGGCCATGGCGGAGTTTGGAGTCTGACTGTTTGAGGCTGTGGACAGGTGTCTTTTATACAGATGATGAGTTCAAACAGGTGCCATTCATACAGGTAACGAGTGGGGGACAGAAAAGCTTCTTACAGAAGACGTTACAGGTCTGTGAGAGCCAGAGATCTTCCTTGTTTGAGGTGACCAAATACTTATTTTCCACCCTAATTTACAAATAAATTCTTTACAAATCCTACCATGTGAATTCATGGATTTTTTTTTCACATTCTGTCTCTCACAGTTGAAGTGTACCTCTGGTGCAAATTACTGACCTCTGTCATCATTTTAAGTGGGGGAACTTGCACAATCGGTGGCTGACTAAATACTTTTTTGCCCCACTGTACATTACCTTAAAAGGAGATGGTGTCATGGTCCTGAGTCTGAGGACTCAGTGTTTTGTGTTTCCTTATGCTTTTGTTCATTCCGAGTGTGTATTCTGTTGTTATTTTGCCATTTGTTAGGTTTCTGTTCTTTGCCTGCCTGCTCCCACTTCTCTGTGTTCCCTCTGTCTGTCCATGGTGTTATTGTGTCTGCTCATGAGTCTGCCTGTCAAGTTCAGTGTCCTGTCTGGTTCTCTGTCTGTTAATTTCCTGTTTTATTCTGAAGGTTCATGTCTGATGTGAGTGTGTTCAGTTTACATTTCCCCTGTCCCGTCAGCTCTGATTTCTCCCAGCTGTGTTGCCCTCCTGTCTCTTATCCCCTGATTACTGGTGTGTGTATTTAAGCCCTGTGTGTTCTCCTGCCTGTTGCCGGTTCGTCTGTATTACTCCATGTAAGTCCGCGCTTTTCTGCATTCATCTGTGTCTCTCTGCGTTTTTGTATCCTCCGTCAGTCTGCGTCTCTCTGCCTTTCACCCCGTGTCCTGTGGATTTCTAGTTGCTCTTTAGTTTTCCCAGTTTAGGTTTCCGTTAGTTTGTCTCATTATTCGTTTTCTGTTCCTGCCACTGACACCTTGTAAATAAACTCCACTAATCTTTTCATACACTGCTTGCTCTTGGGTCCTTTTTCCAACTCCACACGGCTCGCCTCGGCAGCCGTGACAGTACGAACCGGCCACTATGGACCCAGCAGCAGTCAACCCGCCCAAGGAGCTCCGGGAGGACATTATGTACTCAGTGGACAAATTAATTAACCTATGGCTGGAGCATGAGGGGAGAGAATTCCGCCAAAGCATAGCTGTTCGGCTACAGCGCTTACTTTCTGGTCTCCCCTGGTTGCTCAGCTCACTTCACCCGCTCACACAGAATTTTGTTCTGAACGAGCTTCATCTTCTCCCCCTTGCTACCACCCACCCTGCAACTCATGCTTCACTCCCCGACCCGACGGAGAGTGTCCTGCCCGGCCCGTCGGTCCAGCCTTCAAATGGGGATCAGCACTCACGCCGTCGACGCCCCTCACCACAGTTGGACCCCAGGATATCAGAGCGGCCGACTGAGGTGAGTAGGAAGGATAACAGTTCCAATTCGGACCTTAAGACTTTTTCTTCCGGGATTGTTCGGGGTGTGTCAGTGGGAGCTAATTCGCTAAGCCTACCTACCTTCGTGGTAACCGATAAGATAAGATAAGATAACCTTTATTAGTCCCACACGTGGGAAATTTGTTTTGTCACAGCAGGAAGTGGACAGTGCAAGAGTTATGAGGCAAAAATTAGAATACAATAAGAATAAATACAGTACACAACTGTACAGAATAGAATAAAATAAAATACTATATACAGTAGAATAAAATAAAATAAATATACAATAAGATAAAAATAGAATACAAATACTATATACAACTGAGTAAAAATACAACGATGACAGAAAGGATTATTGCACTTAGTATTATTGCATATGTATGGATGTGTGTGCTTGATCAGTTAAAGTCTTTATTATGGAGTCTGACAGCAGTGGGGAGGAAAGACCTGCGAAATCTCTCCGTCCCACACCGTGGGTGCCGCAGTCTCCCACTGAAGGAGCTGCTCAGTGCTGTCACAGTCTGCTGCATGGGGTGGGAGACGTTGTCCAACAGGGATGACAGCTTAGCCGCCGTTCTCCTGTCACTCACCACCTCCACTGGGTCCAGAGGGCATCCTAGAACAGAGCTGGCCCTTCGGATCACCCTGTTCAGTCTCTTCCTGTCCCCAGCAGAGATGCTGCCGCCCCAGCAGACCACGCCATAAAAGATAGCAGAAGCCACAACAGAGTCATAGAATTTCTTCAGGAGTGGGCCCTCCACTCCAAACGACCTGAGTCTCCGCAGCAGGTACAGCCTGCTCTGCCCTTTCCTGTAGAGGGCGTCTGAGTTATGAGTCCAGTCCAGTCTATTGTTCAGATGAACACCAAGGTACCTGTAGCTGTCCACAGCCTCAATGTCCATACCTTGGATGTTCAGTGGTTGCAGTGGAGAATGCTTGTGCCTGCGGAAGTCTACCACCAGTTCCTTGGTTTTACTGGCGTTGATCTGGAGGTAGTTCAGCTGGCACCAGTCCACAAAGTCTTGGGTCAGACCTCTGTACTCCTTGTCGTCCCCATCAGTGATGAGGCCGACTATTGCAGAGTCATCAGAGAACTTCTGCAGGAAGCACTGGGTGGAATTGTGGGAGAAGTCTGCAGTGTAGATGGTGAAGAGGAACGGAGCCAGAACCGTTCCCTGTGGGGCCCCCGTACTGCAGACGACCCTGTCCGACACACAGCCCTGAGTCCTCACATACTGTGGTCGGTCGGTGAGGTAGTCCAGGATCCAGGTAGTGAGGTGATGGTCCACTCCAGAGTTCACCAGCTTGTCCTTTAGAACCGAGGGAAGAATGGTGTTGAAGGCACTGGAGAAATCAAAGAACATGATTCTCACAGTGCTTCCAGCGGTCTCCAGGTGAGCGAGGGAACTATGTAGGAGGTGAATGACGGCATCATCCGCTCCAATGCCAGGCTGGTAGGCAAACTGAAGTGGGTCCAGTGATGAGCTTATTAGGCGCCGAAGCTGAGCCAGGACCAACCGCTCCAGGGTCTTCATCAGGTCTCTCCCAGGTTGGCATTTTTAAGACTTCAGTGAAAGCAAAGGGCTGTTGTTCTTCTGAAACTGTTAAACCCGTGTCAGCCAACCCAGGGTCTGCTAAAACTGTGACATATAACCCAGAGACCATTAACACCAGCTCTGATAATACTAGGACTGTTTATTCATTTGAACCGCGGCCTCAAGCTCAGTTAGCCGCACGGCCTCAAGCTCAGTTAGCCGCACGGCCTCAAGCTCAGTTAGCCGCACGGCCTCAAGCTCAGTTAGCCGCACGGCCTCAAGCTCAGTTAGCCGCACGGCCTCAAGCTCAGTCTCTAATTCCACCACCGTTGTCATCACAACCACTATGTCAGTCACCCTCAGTTCAGCCTCCTGTTCAGCAGCCACCAGCCCTGCATCCTGTGTCAGTTGTTCCACCTGTAAAACCATACAAGTCAATTCTACCCGGAAGACACTGCTCCTCGCCCATCCACTCCAAGCAGAGAGACAAATCTAACAATACTGTCAACAGTCCTCAAAAGCTGGCCAGTTCTGAGACTGCGACACACTCCAGGGCCTCCCCAGAGGCCGGGGTTCAGCCCCCAGCTGACTCTGGATCCCTGGAGGTCAAGAAGCCAGCTGAGGACTGCACCCAGCTGTCACTGCCTGAGCAGAGTCAACGCTCTGGGCAGCTGAAGTCTGCTATGTGTTTGCCAGAGGTCCCCGCGCCTGCTGGTCCTGTCCTGTGCCTGCCAGAGGCCCGTGTGCCTGCTGGTCCTGTCCTGTGCCTGCCAGAGGCCCGTGTGCCTGCTGGTCCTGTCCTGTGCCTGCCAGAGGCCCGTGTGCCTGCTGGTCCTGTCCTGTGCCTGCCAGAGGCCCGTGTGCCTGCTGGTCCTGTTGCCTTCCTGCCAGAGGCCCGTGTGCCTGCTGGTTCTGTTGCCTTCCTGCCAGAGGTCTCCGCACCTGCTGGTTCTGTTCTATGTGTGCCAGGGGCTCCAGTGCCCACTGGTTCTGAGACTGTTTTTGCTGGGGGGCCCGAGGAGCCCGTCCAGCCATCTGCCTCGTCAGCTGGGGGGCCCGAGGAGCCCGTCCAGCCATCTGCCTCGTCAGCTGGGGGGCCCGAGGAGCCCGTCCAGCCACCAGCTGCAGTCTCATCACCAGCTGCAGTCTCATCACCAGCTGCAGTCTCATCACCCTCGCCTGCTGCGGCCTCAGAGTCTTCGGCCTCGCCTGGTCCGGTTTCAGCATCTGCTTTGGCTTCATCCTCGTCGCCTGGTCCAGCGTCTGCTTTGGCTTCATCCGGTCCAGCCTCTGCATCCTCGTCTGGTCCAGCCTCCGCATCCTCGTCTGGTCCAGCCTCCGTGTCTTCATCCTCGCCTGGTCCGGCTCCAGCATCCTCATCATCCTCGCCTGGTCCAGCTTCTGCTTCAGCGTCCTCATCAGCTTCGTCTGGTCCAGCCTCCGCCTCCGCCTCGTCTGGTCCAGCCTCCGCTTCGCCTGGGGCTGCAGGGGCCACGCAGCCTTCAGGTCCCCTACTACCACCTCTACATCGTCGGTCATCTGCCAGGCCGCTTGTTGGGCATCTCCGCCACCGTGGACGCCCTCCTGAACGCCGCCACTACCTTCCACGTGGCCGGCCTCCGGACTTGTTTCCACGCCGCTGTTGCCGTCCGCACGGTCAGCCCCCAGAGCTGTTTCCACGCCGCTGTTGCCGTCCGCACGGTCGGCCCCCAGAGCTGTCCCCACTGCCGCTGCCTTTCACACGGTCGGCCCCCGGAACTGAACTGTTTTGGCCTCCGGGTCGGCCCCCTGACCTTGTCCGTCTGGGCCTTTTCGGACTGCTTTTCTGCATTCATCTGTGTCTCTCTGCGTTTTTGTATCCTCCGTCAGTCTGCGTCTCTCTGCCTTTCACCCCGTGTCCTGTGGATTTCTAGTTGCTCTTTAGTTTTCCCAGTTTAGGTTTCCGTTAGTTTGTCTCATTATTCGTTTTCTGTTCCTGCCACTGACACCTTGTAAATAAACTCCACTAATCTTTTCATACACTGCTTGCTCTTGGGTCCTTTTTCCAACTCCACACGGCTCGCCTCGGCAGCCGTGACAGTTGGGGGTCAGGGTGTCAGCACCCCAGGCCACTTTACCAGTGTTTTTCCATTGTGGGGGATTTACTGTAGAAATTGGAGACCAGAGACTATAACTGTAGCTGTTGTGTGAAACCCTTCAGATCAGCCTTTAGAGTAGGACTGCACAGGATGCAGTGTGCTGATCTCCAGATGCATCTGTAAGGAAAATGGGTAATAAAAGGATTGTGTGAAATTTGGAAACATCTCTGCGTGATCTCTACCGAGACAAAAAGAATCGGAGAGACCGACGTCTCAACAACACTAAGTAGATATTCCACTAAATCTCATTTGTGATTTATGATAAATGTTACCGTTAATTATTTATATTTCTTTACGCTTCTGATTAATTTAGTAAAACATCTAAACGATTTTTACTGTTGTCAGAAAATAAGACATTTCTAATTCTCTACAGACTTTTGAGCTGTAGTATAGATTGCAATAATAGTGTATGGTTATTGTTGATAGCAGATGAAATAGAAGTATCAGGACAGGGTGTGAATAAAAGTTATGAGTAGTGTTGCTGCAGAGAAAGTTGTTCACTCTGGTGAGGTCTAATGAGTCTAATGGGAGGCTGACCCTTCAGCTTTCCTGTCCCTGTCCTGTTTAACCAGAAATGCTCTCGTCTTTTAACATTAAACTCATAACTTTCCTTTTTGATCAGTCTTACAGCTACAGCTGGATCAGCTGACCCTGTCCCATCCTTTAGTTATGCTGTTATAGGCCACAACTGCTCATTAACTTCCCATCATGCACTGAGCACTTCTGTCTTTTACTCAGTGTGTTAATATATCACTACTGCGTGTCAGTAACGTTGGTCCTCTTCCTCCCATCATGTGTTTTGTCTTGTCCTCGTATGCTCTTGATTTTTTTCTTATTTTGTCTTTTCTGTCATCCCCAACCAGTTGCTCATCCTTGAGCCTCATTCTGCCGAACATTTCTTAAAAGGGTTTTTTCTATCCCACCATCACCAAGTGCTTGCTCATAGGGGATTATTTAATTGTTGGGGTTTTGTCTCTATTATTTTTAAGGTCTTTTATTTATTATATTTAACAATTATTATTTTAAAATGCTGCTACATAAATCAAATGTATTCAAATTAAACTCCCATTCAAACCTAAAGTCGTCTCACCCAATTTGGACGTCCAGCCTAAAAGAATACTACAATATCAACCAGAAATTAGAAGCATAGCCAGCAGCTGTTATATTTAGTTTCTAATTAAATCATTTTGGCTGGTTTAAAAATAAACACTCATAAAAGATTGTTTCATTGTCTGGTTTATTCTTTTTCCATTTATCGATTATCCAAGTCCTTAAAACACACACATGTATATATGAATAATTCAGTCATAGAAATATTAATGTACTGAGATCCTGAGCTCTTACATGGAGATATAAAACTGTTTTTGTTAAACAATGACCTCTTTATTGCTTGATAGTATAAAATAAAACTTTTTTGTCCATACTTTTAAAAAACAATGTAATGGCACCAAAGTAACAACTTTCTGTTCAAAAGAGAAGTTTAGTTTTTAGCTTTATGAAAACGGCTGTGCTAGGTATATTGTTGTCACTGTACACTCGCTCAATCATGATCCTTTTCTAATTTAGAGATGTATCCTGTTTAATGGTGCCAATCTGAGGATGTAGCAGTTGTAGCTCCAACTGTCAGAAAAAAGGGCTTTCACATTGCATGAGTTATATGAAACGAGGTAACTGTTGAGTGCAGAGTTGAAAGCTGGTCTGACAGACACCGGTCCTGCAGCAGACAGGCTCACAGTGGGATTGAGAAATAAACACTTCTCTACCAGACTGAAACTGTGAGAAGAACAATAACCTAGTCCCCCACTAACTGTACAAATATAAATGCATTTTTTAATTGTTTATTATCGAGTTCATGTGCATAAAAACATGTACTGGCGCTCTGTGCATGTACAGCGATGCTGATATAACGCAGGAAGAATTGGACCTTACAGCGTCCGTGGAAGTGCTGTTTGTGTAGGACTCACAAAGCAAACATGTAGGCTACTAGAGAATGAGCTAAAGCAGCTCAAATTAGTTTCAGTGTTTAAACTGTCATTTGTATTTTTTCAAAGCAAAAGCCAATGCTGTCGCCATGAGTGAGCATCAGCGCACTCTGCAGTTTGTGTGTAGAAGCGAAAAAGCTTACAGCACCTGATATTCCCAGGCGATCTCCAATCCAAGTACTGACCAGGACCGACCCTGCTTAGATTCCGAGATCAGACGAGATCGGGCGTGTTCAGGGTGATATGGCCGTAAGCGAGAGCAATTGCGTGTAGAACGCGTTTTGTGGGTGGCAAATGTCACACAGTTTGATATACGCTGTCGTGTTTTACAGCGAAAACATGCAATCCTTCGTTATAAACTGCAGCTTCAACATTGAGCTACAATAATGCTTTTCCCGCAGTAACATCTCAATAATAACACTTGTTAGTTTATTACAGCACAGTGTTAAAGGGACAGAGAGCATACAGTGTGTTAGGACGATTTGTGACATCTCCTAATGCGTTTTTATGAAGGTACGTCTGTGTATATCAATGATCATTATATAACTAACCTAACAAACTGCTTTTACGTTGCTTTTATTTTCTGATTTTCCATCATCTCTGCCTACCTTGGTGTTGCTGGACCTCCCTGCATTTGTCTCACGTCCCTCCTATGGGCCACCCCATTTTAAAAATCCTGCTAATTTTTTCTTAACGGCTCCTTAATTAAGTTAAATGTAACTTAATATCAAGGACACAAACATAATTATTTATTTTCTACATTTTGTCTTTCTTTTCTGGTGTGCAACAAGCATACGGGTTATTTATTGTTTTCGACTAAATAGTGTAGTAGAGTGTAGAGTGCTATCATGATAAAGCGTGCAGAAGACAGGGGCAATAAATGCAGTGGGAAACTATTTTACAGATATTGTTTTTCTTATGGCGCCCAATCGCGATAATTCCGTTAATCTTGAGGTCTTTGTCGTCATCTGCTGTGCACAATGCAGTACTACAGTCTCTCATTTCCGTCAGGCACTGTGTAGGTCAACTCTTGCGACGGCGTGTTTGGCTGGCAAAGGACCCACCAACGGCGGTTCAGCGTCGGCTTCTCAGGGTTTCAAGGAAATAGTTTTCGTAAATGAAACTTTATCCATCTGAAATCAGAGTCATCTTACGAAACACACCGGTAAATATTATATCTTGCAGAACTGCATCTCTTCCGCAATTAAATAGATGTTTTATGTGTGTGAAGTTTGCACTAGTTAAAGTAATATAGCAAAAAAAAAAAAGGGGGGGGGACGTTAAGCAGAAGTGGCGCTTTGTATGAATGGGCCATGTTCTCATACTGTTGGATTGATGTAAACGATCGTTTTGAGTAGTTTAAATTCGTGTTAAAGGAATTCTTGACCCCTATTGCACGGTTTACAAGCACAGAGGTAGTAAATAAATGTCCGGTGAACGTTAATTTTCTCACAGCTAATGTTTAGCTAACGTTAGCGGCGCCGTAGGATTTTGTGTACAGCAAACGCTACACCTCTCCACCAACTTTTCATAGCAATATTGTGATGAGTGCAGTCGCTATATATTGCTCCACAGTCCCACTACAGCTGACCTCAGTTTGAAGAGCCCTCATTTGTCACCAGTGCGACCGCGTAGCTTATTGTGACTTTGTCCAGTGGTCTCCAACTTCTTGATTCCTTACTGTAAATACACTTTTGGTTTTCTTTGTTTACAGTTTTGAGCCGGGTTAAGCGCTCTTTCAGCTTCCTCTGAATAAGATTCGAGTGGAAGCCATGTTTCTCTACAACATCACCCTGCAGCGTGCCACCGGCATCACCCATGCCATCCATGGAAACTTCTCAGGTGAATTTGCGCCAGATGTCACTGCTTTATGTCTGGTTAGGTCATGGTTAATTTATCAAAGCTTGGTACCCCTCCTTTATTGTCAAAGAAGCCTTTAACTGCAATTTCTATGAGAATTAGCACTAATTAGCATTAATTGTTTTATTTAAGTATATTTTCTTGTGTTTGTATAGTCCTTAGAGTTTATCCTATCATGGTGTTTCACTCAGTATGTTGATGGAGATAATGTAAAGCATAGTTTTCTCATGGTTAAAAAATACATAAAAGAAATATCACAAAATGCTTTTTTAAAAGCAGGATTCAGGGAAAACCATAAAAATATCCACATCATATGTCTGATATTATGTTTTGGTAGGAACCAAGATGCAGGAGATTGTTGTTTCCAGAGGAAAGATCCTGGAATTATTACGGCCAGATGCCAACACAGGAAAGGTGCACACTCTTCTCACAATGGAAGTGTTTGGCATCATCAGATCCCTGATGGCCTTCAGACTCACTGGAGGAACCAAAGGTACAGAAATGACATCATATGCACTCACATACATGTGTTTGTAACTCTAAACATGGATTGCACAGATTAAATGGTATGTATTAATAATTTTCTTTTAAGTGGTTTTTATTAAATCTTTTGTCTGACACTAATGTTTTGTTTGTAGTGCATTCTTTTTTTATTCATTTACAATTAGAAGGGGAAGTTGGCCTCCATTGGCTTTCATTACCTAAGCTTTAATTACATGACCGTATCATAATTAATATAATGTTGACAGGCTGGCGTCGTTTCTAAGTGATATTTATGTATTTTTAGATTACATTGTTGTGGGGAGTGACAGTGGTCGTATCGTCATCCTGGAGTATCATCCATCAAAAAATATGTTTGAGAAGATCCACCAGGAAACATTTGGGAAGAGCGGCTGCCGCCGTATTGTTCCTGGACAGTTCCTTGCTGTTGACCCAAAAGGCAGAGCTGTAATGATAGGTGAGAATTTTATGAAGTATGCATGAAATCAGCATTAGACCATTATGTAGAGTCCATCATATCAGACAGAATCCAGATGTTTGTGCACTGTTTATTTTTTATATTGCTATTTTCCTTCTCTCGTAAGATGAGCACCCTTTCTTTGACGAAGGTGAACAAGAGCAAGAGCTCAATGGTTTTTTTTTTAATCATACACACTGCTAGGATTTTGTGTGTAATCTGCTGTGGTGTGTTTAGCGTTGGATGTAGTCACCACGAAAAAGCCAGTTCAGTGCCAGGAAAAACCCTTACATTACAAACCAACACCAAAAACTATATACTCCAAAAGAGTCCATCAGTTAAGACTGATGTGTTTTAAAGGTATTTATTCTAATGTACTTTTTTTTTTTTTTAGGGTTATACAGTGTGTGTGAATCTGCAGCTTTGAAACTGCATGAAGGCTTTGCAGCAAGACTTTATACAAACTGGCCTGTAGTGATTTTTAAATAACTTACTGTGGTATTTAATTTATTTGTTGTTAAAATAGGCTGTGTTTAATTTGAATCCTTTGAGTCCTACTTGCATTTGAGCAAAGTGGGCCTGGATAGCTTTGTAACATCTATGTACCCAAGTAGGCCTAAACATACTAACAGATGCCTCTTTTGTTTTTTTCTCCCCCAATTCAAAATTGTTCCATTTGGTGATAAGTTACTTTTATGATCTTACAAATACAATAAAACATGACATTTTAAGGCGACCGTGGCTCAGGGGGTTGGGAAGCGTATCTGTAACCGGAAGGTCGCCGGTTCGATCCCTGGGCTCTCTGTCCTGGTCGTTGTGTCCTTGGGCAAGACACTTTACCCTACCGCCTACTGGTGTTGGCCAGGTGATGGCGCGATATGGCAGCCATCGGCCTTCTGTCAGTCTGCCACAGGGCAGCTGTGGCTACAACCGTAGCTTGCCTCCACCAGTGTGTGAATGTGAGAGTGAATGAATAGTGGCATTGTAAAGCTCTTTGGGTGCCTTGAAAAGCGCTATATAAATCCAATCCATTTAACAAACCTGCAAAGTTGATAGGTTTTATAATATGTTTTGTGGCTCCATACAGTTATTTATTTATTCATTTATTTATTGGCAAAGACAGAGGTTGTCAGCTTAGATGGTAATTTGGTTTATAGACTGATGATTATTTTTCTTTTATTTGGGCCTTGGTGTGTTAGTATAATGTCAGTGGTGTAAATATTGCTATAATTGACCTAACCCCAAGAGCCTTACAGGTGCTTAAGATAATAAATCAGCATCAAATGCTATAAATTTTGTAGTTCTACATCAGAAAATTTTACCTTGATAGAAGTGTTTTGTGGAACAATTATGATGTTAATTAATGTGTGCTGAGTTACTATTGTTTAAATCCTGAAGAAAATTTATATACACACACATATAAATAGTTGTATTAAACCAGTTAAATGAAGCACACAATATGTTTTGTCATTTATCTGACTAGGAGCGATAGAGAAACAGAAGCTGGTGTATATTCTGAACAGAGATGCTGCTGCGAGACTGACCATCTCCTCTCCACTGGAAGCCCATAAAGCAAACACACTGGTCTACCATGTGGTTGGAGTCGATGTTGGGTTTGAAAATCCCATGTTTGCCTGCTTAGAGATGGACTATGAGGTAAGGACACAAAGCACAAACGTGCAGGGCTGCTGAATTTCACATACACTGAACTGTTGTTGTGTGATGAGTTTTCATGTCTCTTCTCTGACTGTCACTGGAGAAAGATTTAACTTCTCTGACCTCAGCATGACTTTAATTGAAAAAAAACCAGTCATGTTTTGTTTGTTTACCAGAATAATCAAGTGTGTTTAATGTCTACAGGAAGCTGACAACGACCCAACAGGAGAAGCTGCTGCCAACACACAACAGACGCTCACCTTTTACGAGCTGGATCTCGGCCTGAACCATGTGGTCCGCAAGTACAGCGAGGCATTGGAAGAACATGGAAATTTCCTCATAACTGGTGAGTATTTGAGTAGTGTTGGTCATATTTAAAGGAAACAACAGTAGTGTTATTCATCAGGTAGGGAGTAGTTGAAATATCAACATTTTTACAAATTGATTTGCTTTCAGAAGATAATCATTGCAGCGAGGTTACAAAGAATTGTTACATCAATGTGTTGTAGATGTGATGAGTTTGTCATGTCTCTTCTCTGAGAAACACTGGAGAAAGATTCACCCTCTCTGATCTCTACAAAAGTTTACCAACGCAATAACACAGCGTTAGATGTCGTATTAAAAGAAAGCATTATGTTGTAAAATAGAGATTACTGTGCTTTTTTGAAATTCTTACTCCTTCATCATTATGTTTTTTAAAAATGACAACCCTTCTAAATGCTTCCAGTTCCTGGTGGTTCTGATGGGCCCAGTGGGGTTTTAATCTGCTCTGAAAACTACATCACCTACAAGAATTTTGGAGACCAGCCTGACATTCGCTGTCCCATTCCACGGCGTAGAGTGAGTCCTTCTTACAGGAATGCACATTAAAAAGCAAATATTTATAGTACAGGATTTCCTGTGCAGATTTTAAGTGTGTTTTGATGCATCATAACATCAGTACACATCATGAGACTTTACCTGATTTTAAGCTGTGAGTCACTAAGTAGATTTTAAACATTTTTTTCTCTGTTCATGTGGAATTTTGGTTGTTTTGCAAGTCCCACATTGTTCTTTGCATAAACATCTATTTTTATCCTCCCTCACATTCTCTTCTGCTCCACCCCACAGAACGACCTGGATGACCCAGAGCGTGGCATGATATTTGTGTGCTCAGCTACCCACAAGACCAAGTCCATGTTCTTTTTTCTGGCCCAGACTGAGCAGGGAGACATCTTTAAGGTTACTCTAGAAACTGATGAAGAAATGGTAAGGATGGATGGAAACTAGACATTTTTAACAAATTTATTTAATGGGACTAATTATGTTCACTTCCAGCTTCTGTTTTTTTTTCTTTATTTTTTTCTTTCTTAGAATCACAGTTGCTTGATTAACAAACACTAGATAAACATGTCGTATTTATCTTATCCTGCCCAGTTTATGTAATTGCTCAGTTTATCCAATGTCTGAAAATAGGCTTTTTACTCGATTTCTTTTTCATGGCTCATCTTATTAAAAGCTCACTTTCAATTTGATTAGCTCCCTCAGCTTCTTCAAAAAGAGCCAAATGCTTATAAACTCACTCTTTTACTTTTATAGGGAAATCTGTAGCGTGTTGACATTAGCTTAGCAAGAAAGTAGCAAACGCAAATACTCTTGTTCTCAGCAGGGATTACTTTTAAATTCTTCATTAACATTTCTTGAACTTTTGTCATTATGTGTGTTAATGTGTGTGTGAATGGGTGGATGACTGAACGTGTAAAGCGCTTTGGGGTCCTTAGGGACTAAGTAAAGCGTTATACAAATACAGGCCATTTACCATTATTGGTTTTCTATTCCTCCCACCGTCCAAAGACATGCAGCTTGTGGGGATAGGTTATTTGGTTAATCCAAATTACCACTAGGTGTGAATGTGAGTGTTGAATGGTTGTTTGTCCCTGTGTGTTGGCCCTGCGACAGACTGGCGACCTGTCCAGGATGTACCCCGCCTCTCGCCCTATGACAGCTGGGATAGTCTCCAGCGCCCCCCGCGAACCTGAAAAGGATAAGCGGAAGTGGATGGATGGTTTTCTATTTATGCTCATTATAATACATATTCCCGTAATAAAAAACGATGCTTGTTTTGTCTCTTAGGTCACAGAAATTAGGCTGAAGTACTTTGACACAATTCCCGTTGCAACAGCGATGTGCGTCCTGAAGACTGGCTTCCTCTTTGTGTCTTCAGAGTTTGGAAACCAGTAGGTTGCAAACAGAAACTCAAGTGTTTCTTTTCGTATCTCTCAGTCTTTGATTAACCTCTATTTCTCTTTCCCTTAGTTACCTTTACCAGATTGCCCACTTGGGTGATGATGATGATGAGCCCGAGTTCTCATCGGCAATGCCGCTGGAAGAGGGAGACACCTTCTTCTTTCAGCCACGCCCACTTAAAAATCTTGTGCTGGTGGATGAACAGGAGAACCTGTCACCAATCATGTCCTGTCAGGTGAGTGTCCTGTCAGATGAACATGGGGACTAATCTAATTGCCTGAACTTGTTGCGGTGTGAGACAGATTTTTTTCTTAAATCTTAAACCAGAACATTTCTGGCTCATTGACTACTCTCTTCCTACTTTCTTCCAGATTGCTGATTTGGCCAATGAGGACACACCTCAGCTTTATGTATCATGTGGACGAGGACCCCGGTCCACTCTAAGGGTCCTTCGGCACGGACTGGAGGTACACACACTGTTTTTTTTCTAACGTAATTAGAGAAAGCCAACACATGTACTTTGCTGGCTGTGAAATTGATGAGTTTTTTCATGTCTCTTCTCTGAACAAATACTGAAGAGTCTTTTACTATCTCTGATTCCAGCAAACACACAAAGCCTTCTTTTCATATCACATTTTGAACGACTGTTAGCTTGGTGTCACGTTTTTCCCAGCCTTTGAGTTACGCTCACAATGTTGGCTGTACCCTGTTAATGTCTTACTTCCATTACTGTGAAGATGATCTTTTAAAAATGGTTTGTTGTGTTTGTCTTTGTAATGATGATAAACTTTCAATTTTCTTTTTCTTTCCCTCACCCTGTCTGTTCCCCTCTCTCCGCCTCTGTCAGGTTTCAGAGATGGCTGTGTCTGAACTGCCCGGTAACCCCAATGCTGTGTGGACTGTACGCAGACATGTAGAAGGTAAGAATATTCTTGTTCCAGGATGTGTGTGGCTAATCAAGGTTATAAAACATGCTGAAAGTAAGAAAAGTCTGTGAAACATATTCCTGTTATGTTAATGTACATCACTGGTTAGCTGTTTAGTATAAGATGTTAGGGAGCCACTCACCACTAGTTGGAGCAGCTGCCCTGACAGACATCCCTATGTTTGTGATGTGACAGCCACATGAAGCAGTGTGGCGCTGCAGTACATGCATGCAGTACATGCATGCAGTACATGCATGCAGTACATGCATGCAGTACATGCATGCAGTACATGCATGCATGCAGTACATGCATGCATGCAGTACATGCATGCATGCAGTACATGCATGCATGCAGTACATGCATGCATGCAGTACATGCATGCATGCAGTACATGCTGGAGATGAACATTTCTTTGCTGACTCTATTAAAGTAAACTAACATATAAACACCTACTGAAACAGTGTGCAACCAAACTTGTGTTTTCGATGCCATTAGTAATTTTTTCTTCTGATCATTACTGTGTTTACTCTGGTTCTTAGATGAGTTCGATGCCTACATTATTGTCTCTTTCGTCAATGCCACTCTGGTTCTGTCCATCGGTGAGACTGTAGAAGAAGTGACAGATTCTGGTTTTCTGGGAACAACACCCACTCTCTCCTGCTCACTCCTGGGTGAAGATGCACTTGTACAGGTGCGTAAATGTACCTCATCTGCACATCACCTTTGGGTATTTTCACCACTGTGCCATTTAGTCCATTTAAGTCAAACTGGCTTATTTTCTTACATGGTGGGGTTCGTTAGTTGCGATATTAGAACAGGTGTTCTCTGCCCAGTTCCGAGTGAACTTCAGAGCAGTTTGTTTATTGTGTGAACATGATTCAATTTTGAGCTGCTCAGGTGCACATTACAAGTTTGAGCTTCCCATAGCCAAATATGCTTTGCATTCTGGGATGTGGCAGGGTACCGTAGACGTGCAAAGGTCAGTATGGGTTTGCAACCAGCCGTGAAATGAATATAAATTTTCCATGTTCTCAAATAGTTCAGAACACAGCACTTCCTGTATTTTGTATTCTTGTTGCTCCTGGTCCAAACACATGAGCTGGCCAATAACTTCACTGAACGTTCTCAAGTGGTTTGTAATGACTCGCTCTGTGTGAGGAGAAACCAGACCATGGGTAAAAGCTACACGTGTAAGAGTAAAGAGTAAACGAAGTATAGGTGTAAAAACACCCTTAGACATTGCAAAGAAATTTCAAAGTAATGCAGATGCACATGAGCAGCTTTGATAATTGCATTTTATCACAATTCCAATAATTTCTAAAAAACTAAACGAAAACCTTCCTTTGCATCAAAGGAAGCATTTCGAAATTCGAAATTTTTTTTAGTTTTTGTTCAGCAGATGATGTACATTTTAAAGGTTATGTTATCAGTTTCTTTTTGTGTGTTAAGCACAAATAATTAATACAGTTCATGCATTAATTCATCTAATTACACAAAGATGGCCATTTATTCATCATCAACCCAATCTAGTACTTTGTCTTTTCTCTCCATCTTACCTCTGTGGCTCTTTCACTCCCTCCCCCATACAGGTTTACCCAGATGGTATCCGTCACATCCGAGCAGACAAGCGTGTGAACGAGTGGAAAACTCCTGGTAAAAAAACTATTGTCCGCTGTGCTGTGAACCAGCGGCAAGTAGTCATCGCCCTCACTGGTGGGGAGCTGGTCTACTTTGAGATGGACCCGGTAAGGAAGTAGATTATTTTTGTGTTATCTGATCATCCTCTTGTGCCCCTCTGACATTCTGTTAGGCCTCCATAATGCTTACAATGTGGCATGTGCACGGAAAATAAAACTGTTGGTGGAGTGAAGAAATCCAAAACTGAAGAGTCTATTTCATCACCTCCAGCTTTAAGTGAGACAACATAGGCTATAACAGCTTTCTCCTTGTTCAGAGCAATGAGTGATTTGGGCTGCTGTAAATAGTGGTCATAAGAGAAAATTCCTCTTTTTTTTAAAAATGTTTTTTTCCTTCGGCCTATAGTTCGATTATCTTTACTGTGTGAAATAGATCACCTGTTTCTGCTCCGCACTGCACTGTCTTCCCTACACACGGTGAAGTGTTTCATTGACAAGGTTACAGTTATACTGCGTACTAATTAAAAAGCAATACAATAGACAGAAATACTGCCATCAATCCTCAGGAATATTGTCCATTGGCAGAATCCTAGTTTCCACTTTCATGCTGTGTTTAACAAGTATTAGTTGTGCTTTGTAGTAAAAGGTTTTCACAAAAGTACTGCGTTGAGCTTTATGTAGACTATGTGAAGGCCCAGTGCGCCCCCCCCCCCCCCCCCCCCCCAAAAAAAAAAAAAAATTATCTTTTTTTTGGGTTAATCAGTCAAATTATTCAGCACTTCATTTTATAAAAGGCAATTTCACAAATGACTGCACAGTTAAATTGCCTTATCATTAGCTTCACTTAATTTATTTTCCTGCAGAGTATCTGATGACTTAATTCTAACACTAATATTGAATATCTCAGGTTCCATATTGAATAGAGGAAGATGACTGAACTGAGGTGACTGAAATTCTGTTTATTAATCCTGCTGCTGTCTTTGTTTCACTTTTGATTTTTTTCAGTCTGGCCAGCTGAATGAGTACACAGAGAGGAAAGAGATGTCTGCAGATGTGGTTTGTATGAGCCTGGCCAACGTTCCTCCTGGTGAGCAACGCTCCCGATTCCTGGCTGTTGGGCTGGCTGACAACACTGTTCGCATCATCTCCCTGGATCCTTCGGTATGAGCTTGACACAGAGATTATCAATGAGACCCTTTTTTGTTTCGAATTGGAGGTGTTGCTCAGAAATTGCTTTTGCTGGTTTATCTGCTGGCATGTGATTGAGCCCATGACAGCTTGTATCCGAACAAGATGTCATGTACTTTAGTTTTGGGTATGTCTTTGCCATCTTTGATGTTTGTTCCTATAGAGGTTTGTTTTGGTCCTAGTAACATTTGACCGTTCAGTTTATTGTTGATTGACAGCAAAGACTATTTTCATGCTCTGAGGGGACAGACATGCAAATTTTGGCACTTGTGTTCACTTTTGAAAGCTAGTATCCATTATCTGCTGCACTACAGAAATTCGTTTGCCAGTCATCTTCACAGTATGTGGAGTCAGAGTGTGTACTCACACGCGCGCACACACATGCACATGCCCTTTCAGGCTAAAAATGAGGACGTCATGTTGCTTCTAGTTTCTTAATTTATTGCCCTTGCAGTGGTAATGGGTATTTTCAACTGTTGAAAAGTTTTTCTCATATTCATAAACCAAACTGTGCTGCTCAGCCAAATTTGCACATTGTCACTGTACTCTCAGGTCTTTCCCATTGTGCAGAATGAGTAACAGAATTTAGCCTGTGTTTAGCACCCAAGTTTGAAGGAATCCATTGTTAACCACTTAAAAATTCCTGGTAAACTTATAAATGTAAAAATGACTGGAAATATACTTCAGCTAGATTTTTAATTATAGGATTTCCCTGAAGGCTCGGGAGCGTCTGAGATAAATATTAATTTAATGTCAACAATTTCAGCAGCCTTCTGCAGAACCTGCTGAAAGTAAATAATCCCAAAAAACAGAGATGTTTTAGCTGATTAACTTCTACAGAACTTAGTTTAGACAGTGATGCTCAGTGTGAAAATACAGTCCCTCCAAAAGTCCCTACTATCCAGGAAAGGTTCCTGTGGTGGGAACTTAATTAATGATTGGCATAAATCCCTTTAAGGCTAAATTAATCTTAGTTTCTTATTAGGTCAGTACAAAGTAATGTTGTCATGTTTAGGAAACAATTACATCCTTCTTTTAGGGAAAACTTTGTACAACATGAAAGTTGTCTGACCTCTTTTACTGCCTCTTAAGATGACCAGTAACCTTAAAATATTCATTGGACATTAACTGGAGATTTCTGCTTCCCTGTTTAAAACGTGTAAGCCAGAAAATAATGCTTTGGGTATTCAGTAATGTGTTCCCCCCCCCCCCCCCCCCCCCCCCCCCCAAAAGGTCTGGATTAAAATATCTCATCTGCCTTAACTATTTCAATAGAAGTGTAAATTTTAAAAACTTTAAAAACGATTACAGGATAAGAATCTTTTTTGTTTACGTGCACGTTTAAACAATTGAATGGTGCTGTTACACAAAAACATAATGTTCGGATTCCTTTGCATGTTGCTATTTTTCTGACCCCCTGAAACTTTACCATGTTTAGGACTGCCTGCAGCCACTGAGTATGCAGGCCCTACCAGCCCAGCCAGAGAGTCTGTGTATCGTGGAGATGGGAGGGGTGGAGAAACAGGATGAACTTGGAGACAAAGGAACCATAGGCTTTCTCTACCTTAATATTGGGCTTCAGGTATTCTTTCACATTTAAATATCTCAGGTTTCATGTTGAAGTTGAAGACATTTTACTTTTAAATCACAGCTCTGTAAAACCAAATGTAATACAGGGATTGTGTACAGGCATGAGTTCAGATCGATCTTGTACCTAAAATCCAAACTGATAATGTTTTTCATGCTTGATCAATTAGCAGTCAGGGAGCACAGTCCAGAGCAAAGATTGTCACAATTGTTATGTTAGTTTATGTTGCTATACATTTCAGCTTATGTAGAGGTTTTCTGCTAATGTGTTTTTGCTCCTCTTTCTCAGAACGGTGTGCTTCTGAGGACTGTCTTGGACCCAGTGACTGGAGACTTGTCAGATACCAGAACACGCTACCTGGGATCACGACCTGTTAAACTGTTCAGAGTCAGAATGCAAGGACAGGAAGCTGTATGTAACTCGAACGCTTACTCAGAATCAGCTCATAAATACAAATATGTGCATTTACAAAAATATTGTTTGTTTTGTCAGTTTTTATGCTTGTGATCATATTAAGTCAGAAATATTTATATCAAACCTTAAGATTTAAAAATAAATTTGTGTTTTTCATCACTGATTATAAATTAATTGATTAATTGATGTCTTTTCTCTTGCTGACAGGTGCTTGCAATGTCCAGTCGCTCCTGGCTCAGCTACTCTTACCAGTCTCGTTTCCATCTGACTCCTCTCTCATATGAGACTCTGGAGTACGCCTCTGGTTTTGCCTCTGAGCAATGTCCAGAAGGCATAGTGGCCATCTCTACCAATACTCTAAGGTATGGATGCACTTAGAGCATTTTTTTTGTAAAACATAGGCATCACTGTTTGTGTAATGGAGTTCAAACTGAAGAAATCCAGCATCTGTTATGTATTATCGCAATTTAAATAACTCTAAACGTCTTATGTTCAAAGTGTTTATAAATCTGCAGAAAGAAAAGTTTATTGAAGGGCGAAAAATATATTTTTATATAAATCTCACCTGTGCTCGTCTGCCTGGTAGAATCTTGGCTTTAGAGAAACTTGGAGCCGTCTTCAACCAAGTGGCCTTCCCACTTCAGTACACTCCCAGGAAATTTGTAATCCACCCAGAGACCAACAACCTCATTTTGATTGAAACTGACCACAACGCCTACACCGAGGCCACCAAAGCTCAGAGAAAGCAACAGATGGCTGAGGTATGACTATATCGTTGTGACCCAACTAGTGGTGTTAACATCTGTCTGCGGTTACTCTCAGTAATAAATTTATTAAGGGCAAGAAGTCGGCATGTCGGGTATAAACAAGAGAGAACAGAAATTTGTTCCTGTGTGAGTTATTTTTCCAGGTTAGAGCCTAAAAAAGTAGGTTTATTAAATTATAAACCTACTTTTATATTTAGGAATTTTTCCTGACATCCTTTTACTGTTTTTTCATTTTTCTCACTGATAAACCCAACAGTAGAAATAATGAGAAGTAGAATTTGGTAGTTTAATGGCATTTTGTCCCTGATGATAATTATATTATGAATTAATAATCTTTGTGATGGCAGACATTCCCATCACAGTTTGTAGTCTAGAATATCATTTTCATATGGCTGGTTTTATTCAAATAACAGTTGCCAACATGTCATAAACAGAAAATCACATCCCTTCTTTTGCCACTGTAGGAGATGGTAGAAGCTGCAGGTGAGGATGAAAGAGAACTGGCTGCTGAGATGGCTGCTGCATTCCTAAATGAAAATCTTCCAGAAGCCATTTTTGGTTCACCCAAAGCCGGCGCAGGACAGTGGGCCTCACTAGTGCGGCTGGTTAATCCCATACAAGGTTCAACACTGGATCAAGTGCAGCTGGAACAGAACGAAGCTGCGTTCAGGTGAGTAGTACTCATGATGGGTGGGTGGGGTTTAAGTGAGGTTAAACAGTCTGACCCTGGGCTGTTTCTCATTTATTATGCCTTTCTCTTTGATGGACAGTGAGCCTCCCAAATTCCAAGCCCTTCATTAATACTCAGTGTTGTTTCTTAATCAGCCGTTGACATAGTGAAAATAGTTTGGGCTGCCATTGTAGAGGTTCTTCGGTTTCACCTGGTGACAAATTAACCTTTTTCAAAACGACACTTTGTGTCGATTTGTATCAACAGCTGCTGAAAACAGGCACAGTATTTTTTTTAATGCAGCAAAATGCTTATTAAGATTAAATGATGCCCATAGTATGGAATTAAAAGGTAATAAAATTTGTGATTTTGGAAGGCAGGCTACTGGATCCATCAAAAGCATCACTTTCTGATATAAAACAGTATTGTTGGCCATGTTTTGAAGGTTATAGCTAATATTTTGTGTTAATATATTTCTAAATGATTAGCGTGACTAATCTAAACTAGCAATATAGTATATAGGTGGGTCTGATGTTGTACTTGGTGTTTTTCAGTGTGGCCGCTTGTCGATTCACCAACACGGGTGACGATTGGTACGTCCTGGTCGGTGTTGCCAGAGACATGATTCTCAACCCAAGGTCAGTGGGTGGCGGCTTCATCTACACATATCGACTCGTCAGTGGAGGGGAGAAGCTGGAGTTTGTGCACAAGGTGGGTTTCAGTGACATTAGGGGTTAATTTTATTAAGCTTGTTTCTCCTTGAATATTTATTAGGCTGAAGCTGATTCACTCTCATCTTTTGCTGTTTATACTGGGGAATACTGATGTAAACGGCATAAAAGTGCTTGTCTGTGTCATATTTGGCTTTAGTTTGATTCATAAAGCAAATCAACATTTCATTCTGTAGGCTCTGCAACAATTTAATGCTTAGGTGCTGTGCTTTGTTTTTTGGCCTTCTGGTGCAGCTGCACGTGTGCAGGTTTCAAAAGATTTCCGCCGTCACTCTGCTGTAACAGTACTCAGAGCAAGTCAGCTGGAGAGGACGTTCAGACCTTGTAGCAAGTGCAGCTCTATCATGAAAGGCTGAGTAAATAAAAATAATTCACAGCCCAAGGGAGTTTGAAGAAAATAGTTAGTGTGACAGGCGACTTACAGATGTCAGAAAGATGTATATACGGTTTCTTTGGGAGATGTTGGCTTTTATCACCTTTGCGCTTACCCAGGGACTGTGTGCAGGCCATGATTTGAGACAGATGTTAAGACGAGGACTGGACTCGAGGAAAGTCTATTCAGAATGCATGAAGCAAGACAGACTGATACAAAATTTTGATGATGGGATGAAACACAGCTGTTGCTGTCCCAGTTGTCACAGACTCGCTGGGCAATTCCCCAAGAAACCCCACCAGGGTGGAGACGATCAGGGTGAATCAGCCCACATACGTTTGTTACCTGATGTGGATTAACAGGGGAAATGACTCATGAGTGTTGTGTTTCGCAGTGGTATCAGGAATTTCCCGACCACTTAACCAGATTTGATATTTTAGATGATTCTATCAGGTCACAACTCACTTTTTTCCCTGTTTGTTATATAACCAGAGATATCAGAGTATGCACAATAAGATGACACATTTCTGAGTGCAAAGTCATGACAGCATCTTGGATGTAGGCAGACGCACTTTTCTGAGATGGCTGTGTCGTTGGGTGTATGTTCCAACAGGGCAATAAACTAGAAATATCCATCAAACTGTGACAGGCCCGCTGAAGGCCACGGAGAAAGCAGAGCACCGGGTTGAAAGGTTTTTCCTGTCCAGGATGTCTGAGCTCACAACACACTCTTAGTCACTCTCCAGAGGGGAAATTTGGATTCTCAAGTTGCGTTTTAGTTGTAATTTGGGCATATCTTAGACAGGGAAAGTATTGACGATGTCTGACTCATGACTGGTGTAATCTTATTTGAGAAATATAATTTACCAAAATACTTTCTTAATGTTTCAACAGGTAAAGAGTTTGTTTATGCGGTTGTTCAGAAGTGCTTTTCTAAGAAAATCGTTAAAAAATTAACATGTTAAAAATAAACAGCTGGGATCTGTAGTAAATCTAAAACCACAGGCAGATTTCACTGTAGCTGTCTTACAATCTCTTATGATGACTAAAACTGTGTTTAGTGAGACTTCCTTTCGTCTTCTTTAAAAAGCTCTGTATCTGTTTCAATCTTTATCTGAACCCAGATTGTTTTGTTTATTTCTAGACCCCAGTAGAGGACGTGCCTTTGGCAATCGCACCATTCCAGGGACGAGCCCTAGTTGGAGTGGGAAAACTGCTTAGAATCTACGACCTGGGGAAAAAGAAGCTGCTACGCAAGTGTGAGAACAAGGTAAGACAAGGACGTCTGGACACAAACATCTATACACCCTATATAAATATTCTCTCTTCCACCTGCGAATCCCACTTTCTATCAAAGGTTCTTTATAGAGATGATGAATATAGTTGATCTGAAAATATAGACGATGAAGAATTAGTCTTTAAAGATTTACTAAAAGGAGCCAACTTTGACCTGACCCATGATCAATGAGTTGATGAGCAGAAGCATCCCGATCCGGGATGTAATCAGGCTTACATCATAAAATTATTAATTTCAGAATAAGAAACAAAAAGTGTCATCATGAAAAATAAATAAATAAAATCCAGTTCACTTTTTACTGGACACATCTGACTATAGCTTTCACCAGACGGGCATGGTTTAAACAGATATTACAGCTTTCACAAAGCTATCTAGCATAAGAAACATCAGAAGATATTGATATTCTATTTGAACATGTGCTGTGTAACCAGCACAACAGGTGCTCAGTACAGTGACACAGAAAAAACGAATCACAATACAAGACATTCGTACTACAATAGTTACACTGCTAAATGATAGTCAATAATCTCAATTGCAGACCTGCATCTTTATTAATTAATCTTGTTAAAAACAACACTGTAGTACAGATGATTATTTATTAAAACTTTCAAATATACTTTAACTGGCTGGTAAATAGTTTTTATCTCAACTCTTTGAAACCAATTTCAAAAAAAGTTTCATCTGTATGTGGATAGCTTTATCTCTGTTTGCACTCTGGGTTTTCCTTCCTGTGAAAAGAAAAGAAAAGGTTTTATCTAATGGTGCATGGCCGATTTGTTCCAGATTAGCCATCAGGGAGTTTTTCAAAGTTCCTAATGGCATGACACCTTTATCTTTATTAACCAAAGCAAACTGCACCGTTTTGTAAGAAGCAGAGGTGCCTTTATATAAAGAACAAACCACCTGAAGGGTGTTTTCAATGCAGCAAAGTAATTGTTGTAAACAGGGTCAAGACTGAGTGTGAGGGTGTCTAGTTTTTGTTTGCAGACACTTTGTGTTTAGGTTTTAGAGGTTTGAAGCACCTGTTGTGCTGTAGAGCAAATCTTTTCATGAGTGTATGTGATGCATCACGCTTTTGCATAAACATTTTTCCCAGAATGTTTTGGTTGAAATTAACAGCCTGCCTTGAAACTTCTCTGTGTAACAGGATATAAAAATAGTGCGGTCTGTTTTGAAACGTAAGATTTGGACGTGTTTAAGGGGGAAAAACATTGCACTCCTTAAGTTTGTGGGGCTTTAACAGTCACACAGAACAACTTTACTTTAACGCGTAAACAGTAAAGACCAATGTTGTATCTAATTAATGAACAGCTGATGTGCAGCAGTGTTGCTGCCTGAGTGTTGTGTTGCAGATAAGATGCATGTAGCTGACAGTTGAGTTAATACCATACAGTACAGTGCATACATAAACACATGTGCATTGTATAGCCCCTCTGGATTATACTTTTAACAATTGTTTCCAGTCTATTTAGTCCCTCCCTTAATCGTTACATCCTGTAGTGTGTAACATGAGAAGTTTTAATGAGTGTGAGCAAGTCATTTTTCACAGCGCTGCACAGGACACCACTTGGGGAACATGTCCAGATTGCATTATTTTCTTTTAAAACACTTGACTGAGTGTACCTCACTGCTCTCCCTAACTCTTTGTAGCACGTTCCCAACCTGGTGACTGGCATCCACACCATTGGCCAGCGTGTCATCGTGTCTGATGTCCAGGAGAGTCTGTTCTGGGTTCGTTACAGACGTAATGAGAACCAGCTCATCATCTTCGCTGATGACACATATCCCCGCTGGGTGACGACGGCCTGTCTGCTCGATTATGACACCATGGCTGCTGCTGACAAGTTTGGGAACATCAGCATCGTAAGTAAAGGGCGAGAAGTGTTTGGGGGTGTGTATTGTATTTTTGTGGGCGAATAAAGCCAGAAAACATCAAGACCATCAGCCCTAAACAAAATTTTCTGCAATGACGTAATGTCTCCATGTTTTGTCCTTGGTTTGCTTAGGTGCGTCTCCCCCCTAACACAAGTGATGATGTGGATGAAGACCCCACTGGGAACAAGGCTCTATGGGACAGGGGCCTCCTCAATGGAGCATCACAGAAGGTACACATATGCTTCACCTTTTCACGTTTCTGGAATTAAACAGTGTGTCTGAGCAGATGAAGCATAGACTCAAAAAAGAGAAGTGAGTGAATTAAAAAGGACATTGTCTCTCTGGATGCCAACAGATAATAAATAAAAGTGAGGTTAAAGAGGTTTAAGGGAAAGACGTGGCTCTTCGATGAGTTTGTGTAAACATCAAGGGATGGGGAAGTTCTTAATGGTAAACCATTCCATACTTTTGGACCAATGACTGTAAAACTTGGTTTCAAGTCTGTGCGTGGGATGGAGAGCAATGGTTGGTAAGCAAATTTGAGGAATCTGGAGGTGGGATGGAGGGTAAGCAGTTCAGAAATGTGATGTCGTGCCAGTGCCTCGCAGTCCTTTAGAAACAAATAAATGAGTCTTGACAGCTGTTGCTGCCCCGGAGCAGAGGTCTTCAGCTTGACCTCAAAGTGAAAGAACAATTTAGATTTAACATGCATTGTCTGTTCAGACCTGCTTCAGGCTTGTGCATCGGGTTAATGCTTCAAATTTTAAAAAAAAGCTTAGAGTTACTTAAACATTTAAACAATCGTTCATCATTTTCTGTGACTGAGCAGTATAGGCCACAAATGATATCTCAATATATTTTTTAAAAGGGGATATAAGCCAGTATTTTATAAGGTAACCAGAAGTGAGATTATTAAAATATTAATAATAAAATATACAGTAAGTCATGTAGAAAAGAATGTAGCAGGGGCTTCTGCATTTTTGAAGAAAATATCAAAGCACTTTCACTTTCCTGATGTTTAAAATAATAGGACTGGTTCAGATGAGATGTTAAAGGCTGTGTATGTAAAACGTATATTTTAACATTAAGTAAATGTATACTTTGAAACTTCATTCATTGTTGGGCTTGTGCTGTTTCGCTCTCTTTTAAACCAAATCTGAACTGCAAAAAGAGAAACTGAAAGCTGCTGCAAACACAACCCTTACTATACTAAGAGCTTTACATTATGGCAAAGTATATTGATGCAATGGATACTGTCTAATTCTACATCTTTTGAGAATATGTTGAATTATTTAAAAAAAAAAATTACCTTACCATTTGTTTAGAAATTAGTGTAGATGTTAAATGTGGTATTTTAATATTGGTTGCAAAGTACAAAGATGTTTATCCTGCAAGTAGCAAGTGTACACTTTTATGAGGCAAAGCAGAAAACTGTGGCTTTAGGTGGGATAACTGAGACAGACCTCTGCTACATCGCATTCATCCAGTGCTGAAATCTGGCCCGGTGTACTAATCTGCCTCCCTGGCCACTCCAACCTCCGCAGACACACCACCATCAACCACAAGTTTAACCTACTCTCAAATGCAACCAACACAAGCCGCGCACACACAGGAGAAACACACCGGATCACTCATCCCACATTTTAAATCCTGGTCAGAAACTGTTTAGGTAGCACATAGACTGGGAAAGTCCCTCCAGTGTAGTCATTATGAGCTGGTCCCAGTTGCCATTGTGACACAGTGTGTGCTATTTCTGCTTGTGCACACTGCACGCATAGATTCATTTGAGTTTGGAAATGTACCGTATCTATATATAGACATGGGTGTGGATGTCTTGACTTGTCTTTATGCAAAATGATGTCTGTCTATGCGTCTGTCCAGCCGGCAAGTCACGTGGCTCGGCCAAAATGCTGCCATACATGATATATGCCATACAAAGTAGAGGCTTTTCTACTCTGAGCACTCAAAGCGTTTTTCCTTACAAGGCTCATTCACCCAATCACGCAGATTCATATAAGCAGTATTTTCTATACCTAAGATTTTATATCAGTTGCACACTCTAACATCTTGCTTAAGGATTCTTTGACATGCAATCCAATAGCCAGGGAATCGATCCATTGAGCTTCCCTTTGATAGATGACTCGCTCTGTCCATTGCCTGGTGAATCACTATACAAGAAAGTTGATGTCAAATTGACCTGACATCCATTGTGCATGTGTAGATTTTTGTAATCCAGTGTACAGCTGGGGCTGCAGTGGTCAAACACTTTGTATGAAACATTTTCAGGTGAAATAAACCGTTACAGGTTCAAGTAAAGGGAAGCTGTTGTCTTCTTTGCACAGCTTTCTGACTTATTTGTGGAGTACAGAGGTCATTTCGACTCTGCTTGTCCCTCCTTAGTCCCAGATGTGGTCTAATTAGCCTAATATTGAGGTTTTATTACTACACAATGCTCCCTTGGTATTCACAGTACCTTCTGATTACTATCATCATCATTGGTTTGGTGGTTTCTGGACGGTTATCAGATTAAACCATCAGGACCAATTTCATCCAGACTGGCAGTTAATGTGCTTTATGTGCACATGCAGCCAATCTTCGGAAATAAAATGGCCTCAGGTGACATATCTCTCTCTCTCTCTCTCTCGCTCTCTCTCTCTCTCTCTCTCCAGGCTGAGATAATAATGAACTACCATGTAGGAGAGACAGTGTTATCTCTGCAGAAGACTACTCTGATTCCTGGTGGTTCAGAGTCCCTGGTCTACACCACACTGTCTGGAGGCATCGGCATACTAGTCCCATTCACTTCACATGAGGTAAAACACTAAGATCTCATTTAAGTGAACACACATGCACACTTTGCATGATCCTAAAGTAGTATTGTGTGGCTCAAATGTCCTCCCGATTTCTCTTCCTTCTCTTTTTAACCCCCCGGATTTCTTTATTTCGTCTGACAGGATCATGACTTCTTCCAGCACTTAGAGATGCATATGCGCTCAGAGTTTCCTCCTCTTTGTGGCAGAGACCATCTCAGCTTTAGATCCTACTACTTCCCAGTCAAGGTTGGGATTGTTTTTACACATCCGTCTTATTTTTATAATATAGTTTCAACTGCGGAACCTGTTTATTAAAAAATATTTGAGGATAACAAAAACAAATTCTGTCATTTTCTCCAGAATGTGATTGATGGAGATCTGTGCGAGCAGTTTAACAGCATGGACCCTCACAAGCAAAAAAGTGTGGCAGAGGAGTTGGACAGAACACCACCCGAAGTCTCTAAGAAGCTGGAGGACATTCGCACTCGCTACGCTTTCTAACCTCACACACGGACATTTCGCACAACACACATGAATTTTACCAATGCATACGTTTCAGGACCCACAGATCGTTGCTTTTCCCAGCTGCGAGTCATCTTTAGTGATTCAGAATGAGGTATTATGCGGTTTACTGTGAGCAGACACCAGCTTACATGGAAACCTACAAGAAGCCACTCGGCTTGTAAGTGTCTCACGTTGACCACCTGTGATGTAATAACCTGCTTTCAAGTGTGTGAGCATTTAGCTGCTGCGTGAACAGGAATGACACACATACTTTTTCACGGGTCAGTTACTGAGAATTTGTCAGGTTTTTGTCACCTCCAACTACAGAAACCATGCATGCAGCACCACAAAGACACGTTACATGGAAACATGACAAAGCTGTTGTTTCTCTAAACATTGAGCAGTAGCTTTGGTGTCTTTCACACTTACATCTGTGCGAGCAGAATTTGGCACAGCTGTATGAGAGTTCACACGCTTGATCGCTTTTTCTGTTCACAAAGAGATCACAGTTAGAAAGTGTCAGTCATCGTGGAAGAAAATCTTTTTTTTTTATTTAAAGAGTTTTTGCATTCCCCCTAGTAGGAAAGGCTAGTTGATGTCTAATGTACACAAAGCTGTCTCTGAAATATTTCATTTTTGTGTATCCTCCAGCTTTGACCACAGGAAACTTTTTTTTATAATGATATCATTTTAATTTGTGCTAATTGGAATAATTTGTTGTGACACATACATACCATTGTCCCAGATGGTATAAAATTTCCCAGCCCCAAACCCTTCCTGTCTTTGTGATGTCATGTTGGCCCCCAGGCTCATTAAAAAGCACATTGCTTACTCACACCTGGGAGCCTAACACAAGCTGACACCTAACAGTGTGTAAGCTGCAGCCTGCAGTCCAACAAGTGCCGCCGTTCTGTGGAGTTGGTGGAAAAATACTGAAGGTTTGCACTGGGTGTTGTTCTTGTCAGTCCAGTAAATTCCCAACCTCAGCCACAGACATAGCAATCCACAGTAGTCACTGAATTTAGGGGGATTGTGGGACAGGTCAGTGGTCTGTTTTTGTAAATAAAGTTGTTTTTGTTCTTTATAATGCCAAGCGTCTGTATCATTTTATTTTATTCTCTTCACCTTAGTATGTTTGGAGAGCGTCAGTTTGATAAAGGATGTGTGACTTTAAATCTTTGTCATCATCAACACATTGGAGGCCCGATATTAAGATTAGTCATGACTGCATATACGCACAGCTGTAGTTGATGTGCCGATCAGCTGAC
This sequence comes from Diplotaxodon limnothrissa, assembly GCF_057381915.1. Lineage (NCBI taxonomy): Eukaryota > Metazoa > Chordata > Actinopteri > Cichliformes > Cichlidae > Diplotaxodon > Diplotaxodon limnothrissa. The sequence continues at coordinate 62,024,016 of NC_140602.1, forward strand.
GGCTTCTGTAAACGTGTAGTACAGACTCAACAAGGTGAAGCTGCTCAACTTCAAGGTGAGGAGAAAAGATTTAGATGTTGCAGCAATTTAAGTCAATCAAGTCCAGTTATGTTGCATTTAGATTGACTTGACAAACATAATGGATTCTAGTTTTCAAAAATAAATGTGTATATTTTTTGGCACTATTGGTTTCATTTCAAAGTCAAATTTATTTATGTATTTTTTCCATATTACAATAAAGTCTCCTTTACTAATTCTGCTTAGACTGAGAAAAATGTTTAGTTTAATGTACAATTGTAAAAACCTAGCTTGGTTTGGACTCGCCTCTTCTTCACATGCATAAATCCAGGACTGGGGCAATCAGTTGAAAGACTTTGTTGTTGCGATGCAGAATAGCTGCTAACCACCACATGATTTTCCAAGCTGTTGATTATTTTAGAAAACTTGATGTTTTAGTAATTAGACGTGAACCTTTTATTCATTCCCTTCCCTGTCATAAATGGTGCCAACATAAAAATCTGCAGCAAGAAAGAAAATAACTACAATATATGCAGTTAGTGCCATATATTTTTGGATTCTGATCAATTTTATAGTTTTGACTTTTTTACAACACTGCAGTGGAATTCAAATAAAACAATAAAATGCGACCTGCAGACTTTAAGATTTAATTATACCAGTTTAGCATCCTGAGAATTATAGCTAGTTTTATACATAGAGGCTCAAAACTAATTGGACATGTACAATTGGCTCATTATCTTACAGCTATAGAGTTAAATCAAGTTTTGAACATTTGGTGGCTTTGCACCAGAACTCTCGACGTAAGATCCAAGATATTGCAACTAAAAGAGCTTCCTATACTGTAGTGATTAAAACAGACGCCTCATCAATAGTCCTGACTCCTCAAATATGGTTCTTTATTCTCTGTAGAGGTTTCCATCAAGGTAAGAATACAAATAAGGCTGCATGTATTTATTCCTTCCACGGGTGTACATAGTGCCACATAGAGCAGTGAGGCTGCTGTCAGCTGAGAATCTCCCTACGGCAGCTTGTTTAACTTGCATAGCAACAAGACTATAAAGATTTGTCACATTAAAGAATAACAAGTGCTAAGCTGCTGCAGAGCCACATCTGGACCAGCGCTTCTGCATGGGGATTTGCCTCTGTGGGAGAAAAGCCAAGAACTCAACCAGACTAAACTTTCCCACTTAGAACAATGGCTCTGTAGGGTTTCATAGAAGTGTAACCACATGGGCAGGTTTTTCAAAATATGTAAAGTGCCTTGTGGTGAAATCGAGAAACCATCTGAGCAGAGTTCACAAGGCACAGGAAAGAAAGTTCAGAATGTATGAAAATGCCCAATGCTAATGGAAATCAGTGGTTTCCAGCTGGAGTGTATGCTGTCATTAAAACCATCAAAATCCAAATCAAAGACATTCTCAGGGATTATTTTAGCTTTTCATAGTTCCAAGGGTTCATGTCTAGTTTGAATCAGCAAAGATTCAAGCAATGAGAAACTGATGGATTGGCGATACTTCCTGTTTCCTGCCTCTGCGTGGAGTTCATTTATCAAACACTGTCTGCTTGTTGATGGGGCAAGCTGTTCAGTAACATATTGCATTAACCACTGATGAATTACTGCCATCTTTACTCAGATTCCTCTATTTTGGGGGATTCAAATTTAATTTGATAAATTAGCACAGTCTGAAGTGTGAAACACATGGACATCATAAAATAAATGTTCAACTTTGTGAAGCTCTGGCAGGGTTTTCTGCAGCCGTCTGTTTGTTGGCAAATGAGTTGATGTGGGAAAACTCCTGAGTTTGTGCTGCAGAAACAAAGTGAGGTATTTGATTGAATCAGAACTGAAATTAAATCTCTTCACACTTCAGAGTTCCTCACCACTACATAAATCTTGTTACAGGTGATTCAAGCTTTAAGGTGTCACTGAGGTTTGAAAGGTCAGAAAGCATCTGTAGCATCTCATTTTCTGTGTACTTTATCACCAAGAAGTGGTTGGTAAAAATGTTTTGCTTCCTCTTTGGTGTCTGTTTCAGTCACAATGCAAGTTGCAGCCTTCAAATTGCTTAACTGCACTGTGATGAAAGCATTCACTGTAAGGTCAGACATGACGTATTTGGTGGAATCTGAACTGAACGTAAAGCTTTTCACACTCTTCATCAGGCTGATTTTTTGACTTTTTGTCCCGTCATGTTCAAACACTAGTGGCACAGTGCAGTTGGAAGCTATGCATGTCCATGCATGTCCATGCATCTCTATGTCTTTTTTTCCACCATGTTTTTTACAGGTGATGTTGCACACGCTGCGATGTGCACGATTACAAGCCTGGTCCATGTTGACCTTTTCTGCAGCTGCTCTAGCTTTTTTGGATGTTTTTTTTTTGGCAGACCTGGATAATCATGCGCCTACCTTTTCTTAAACTTGACTAAATGTTCCAAAGAAGCTTTTCTTTGCTATTTAAATGATTCTCTAGTCATCTACCACAGTTGTCTGCTCTGGATTTCATGCTCTTTTTAATGTTGCAGAGCTCATCAGTGCCAGATTGTACTGAAACTGTTGATTTGTGCTATCGTAATGTTCCTGTCGTCTCTTTGATTCATTGGTTTCGTTTTGTTTTCACAGCCTAAGCAAGCGCTTACTAAGGAAGGGCCACTCCTGTCCTTAAAACAATTTTGATTCAGTTGCCCAATAACAACTCAGCACCCAACGTAGGGTACAGTGTACGAAAATGACAATAAGTGTCAACCTCTGAGAGTCTGGACTTTAAGTCCATATTTAGCATATACATGTAAGCTGAATATGTTTTGCTACACAGAACAAAATAAAAATTGTGTTGGCATTGTGTCAGTCCTTAATAGTCATAAATAACTAAATAATAACAGTTATATATTAATCTTTCCATTTTTTAAACTGCGTGTCCATTTCAGGAATGCGAGGGAGCCTATTCCTGTCATGATCCTGGGTCATTTGACCCAGCGTTTTGAGTTTTAATATATTTTGAGGTTTATGGGTTATGTTTACATTCTTTAGGTTACCTAAGTTCATTTCTTTTATGCCTAGGTTGCCGTTATAGTTCACTGTCTATTAGATTCCCCTTGTGTCTTCAACCCCTGTGTTTAATCTCTGTCGCCCCTCATGTGTCTCATGTCTGTGCTTTATGTTGTCAACTTCATGTTGTCATGTCTGCGTTTCATTATGGTTAATGTTTTGTTTTGAAGAGGTCTTGTGTTTCTATGCTCAGTGTGTTTAGTTTTACTCTTCCCCTGTGACATTGTTATGTTCATTTTGTCAGCTGTTTCCCCGTGTGTGCATTTCCCCTGATCGCCTCTTGTGTGTATTTAGCCTGTGTATTTTCATTCATTCCTCGTCCGGTTGTCTGCTTTCATGTCATGTTTCCAGGTTTTTCTGTATATCATTGCTAGATCTCCATGTTCAAGTTTTTTTTCGTGTTTTAATGTTAGTCCACCCAATTTAGGTTATTGTTTAGTTTTCGTCCTTGCCCTTTGTATTTATTTTGCCAGCCTCAATAAACGACTCTTTTTCTGTTAAGATTAAGTTTTGTTCTCGTGTGGTCCTCTTTCCGACTCCACACAGGCAGCTTCTCAGCCAGACTGTGACAATCCCAGCTGTCAGTGGGTGAGAGCTGGGTACAATCTGTAAAGGTCCATCACCGGGCAAACGATGACAAACGGACAATATAATATTGTGTAATATAAATATATATAAGATATTTATAATTAGATGTATTTTGTGATATTGCAGAATGTAAAAAATATGTATTATTTAAACTAGACACTGTTCTCACTGTGTTGGAACAACTGTGATCACATCATTTCTCCTGGGATCAATGCAGTATCCTGACACACTTACACCAGTGGATTTGAACCCAGAACCTCTTTGTTATGAGGCAACAGTGCTAACTCCACAACTGTACCACTGTCATAAATAATTCATAAATATTTATTGCTTTTGTCACAGTGTCCCCTGTGGCTATTAGGGTGTTATCAAGAAACTGTATATACTATAGGCATGCGGAAGAGGAAAAATCACTCACAGTATGTCTAAATTACCAACAAATAAACAAAATAGTAATATGCAGAGCAGAGATTTTTTCAATTTATTTATCTCTGATATATTAAAAGCTATCATGCTTTACTACTCTTTTCACACTGAAGAGCCATTTGGTAATTATTATGTTATCTTATGAAACTAAGATTCAAGCCAATCAAAAATGTGATTTCAAAAATGTAGCTGCTGTCTTCACAGGGTCTTGATTTTTGCGGTTTATCCCAGTGTGTGAATAGGACTGGACTCTCACTGCACTGCCCTGATGATATATGTGAAGGGTATTTTGTGCAAACTGCCAGATGGAAAAAACGTCAAAAGGGAGCTTGTTGTTACATCCAAAAGAAACGTTTAACCATTATCAGTAAATCCAGTTCACATCAACAATATAAGTTGCTGTAGTAGCACTTTGGGCTGTCTCGGCCATCAAAGGTCACAATTGGGATGACAGTGGCTCATTTATCATGATACATTCCACTGCCAACGTCACATAAATCTTGTTACAGATGTTCTGGACATTAAACAGTCACTGAGGCTTAAAAGTTCAGAAAGCGTCTGTAGAAGCTCATTCTGTGTACTTTTTAACCAAAGAAGTGGTTGGTCTCTGTTTCAGTTGCAATGCAAGTTGCAGTCTCGAAATTGCTTAACTGCACTGTGATGAAAGCATTCATTACAACGTCTGACCCCCAGTTTGTTTGTGTTTGGTGAAGAGTTATTGCCTCAGGGTCATTGTTCTTGCAGCGTTAGACCGCTATAACTGCTGAAACCTGTCTGAAAGAAAGAAAGATGGGGCTGTGTGTAGCATCTCGAATGTAGCTGAAATCGAGACATTTTGTCACAGAACATTTTGGGAGCCCCAAAGTATAAAAGGACAATGTTCAGTTTATATCATCGTTTCAAAGCAAAATAATATTTTTTAAATATTTCATATTTATAACAAGAATGATCAGAATTGACTTTGGGTACTCTGCCCTTCTCCCACAGTCCATAGACATGCAGTTAGTGGGGCAACTGCATGTCAACTGGCAATTCTAAATTGCCCGTAGGTGTGAACCAAACGGTTGCCTGTCTTTTTTAGTCCTGCAACAGACTAACATTTTCTCCAGGATATGCCCTGCCTCTCACACTATGGTAGCTCCAGGCCCCCACTTACCCTGATAGGGATAAATGGAAGAGAATGGATGGATGGATGGATGGATGGATGATATGTGCATCATATTGTATCATATGCTAAATTACACTCATACACTGATATGCTGAATAAATGACAAGAAAAGGCTAATTTTCTTTATGTTATTCATGTACTGTCTCACAGTTAATTGCAGGTGCTGTTTTAACATGGAACATATGCTTGCCTGTGGGATATGTTAAAAAGCCAACAGTTTTCCATGGAGTTAGCCCATATGAGCTTACTGTACAGTGATAAATACACCCTGTCATCGGTGACATGGCTGTTGAATGTTGGATCCTGCGTGTTAGGAAAGCAAAGAGTTGTTTGTGGTCTCTGTGTCATTCTGTGGTTTACTATTATTCATTGCTAAGTGGTTTGTTGTGTCCCAGCAACTTGAGGTCTAATTTAGTGCCTTATTCATTTAGCAGACCTCTCCCTTGGTTTCCCCACACATACGTTGTTTTCCCACACCACACCACTGCTGAAATGAGTGCAACCTCAACATTAGTTAAATTGTGAATGAACGGCTGGTCCTGCGGTCCAACGGTTCAGAGAAACCACACATGATCAATTAGTGCCTAAGAGTATGTGGTTTTCAGCTTCCCCTTCTTCCTGATTATTATTCTAATATACAACAAAAGCTGCTGTGATGGTTGTGAGTGGTAGAAATACACATGGGGAAAGGTGTACTTAACAGCTGATAGCCTTCTCTCTTCCTGCTTACTTGAGGGGCAATTTATCACTGTTTTCTAAAAATTCTTATATAAACCTTTGTTTTTTTTCTTTTTCTGGTGTTAAATGACCTCAGAGTTTGTTTAGTTGCAATTCCAGCCTCTATTTTGATTGGCAATGTTGTGGCAACGTTTGTCAAATCAAGAGCTAGGGTGTGATGCACTCGGATATTTCCAGTTTCTTCGTGCTTTTTCAGGCTTTGTCACGCTGAGTTTCTTGTTCCTTCACATAAAAACATCTGTTTCTTATTGAGGTCTAGCTTCTTATTTAGCACATGTGGTCAGCTGTTTTAGAGCCTTATGAATAAGACTGTATTTTGGCTCTTTGTGTTTTATGTTCCTACACCCAGATAGGATGGTTGTACCCGGGTTGCAAAGTCTACTTTTTATGACTTGACGTTAGTGTTTCAGCTGTTCTCATCTTTTGTCTTTGAGATTGGATTAGGGTCTAGTACAACTGAGCCAGTTGAGCAGAGGAGAAGCACCGATACTTGCCTGTGTCAGCATCCACCCGTCACACCCATCACCCTATTGCCTGCCTCATGTGGCTGGTAGAGGAACTGCAGTTTTTGGTAATTCTGTGTTGGCTTCAGATTTTTAGCTTTGGCTGACTCAAGTGTGATGAATTTAATTAAGAGTGTAGTCCAGCACTTAATAAAAAGCATAAAACATAAGCACACTTCCTCATTGCATGGATTGTACACCAGTATGGGTCACATAAGTTAATCAGCTACAGGGAAATAAACAGTCCAGGCCCACTGAGTATCTGATAGCTGAAGACTGAGAGTGAATTGTGCCCACTAAGTTAATCGTGTTCACATCAAAATGTGTTCACTTGTCCTTTTCCCCTTGTTTTCCTTTTTTCACATTTTTTTGCCCACATTTCGACTTTTTGTTTTGTACTTTTCAATAAAATGACTGAATGTCACACCAGATCTAACAGATATATGCAGAATCCTAAGCAAGTCTGTTAAACATGGAGGCCAGGTAATCAGGCAAGTAGAAGAGAAACTGAAAATAAACAAAATAAATTAAAAGATCTTAAAAGATCCCGGGTAGATAACTGCCAGACCTGTTGAAACAAGAAGTTACTTAAATAAAACCTGTCTGACAAAGTGAAGCGAGATCTCAAAAAGCAAAACCTCATTCCATAATATAACGACTTCTTTCAGTCTGTAAGGGATTACAGATGAATTCCTAAGGCTTTGGGATTCCAGTGAGCCACAGTGAGAGCCATGGTACTTATCAAGAAGGTCACAAAAGAACCCCTAACAGCATCTAATGAGCTGCAGACGTGTATGCCCCAGTTAAGGTCAGAGTTAATGATTCAACAATAAGAAAGAGACGGGACAACATGGGAGAATTCCAAGTGAAACCCACTCCTGAACAAAAAGGGTCGGCTCATGTTTGCCACAAAGCGTGGTGCTGGTTGCGTGATGGTCTCCGGCTGCGTTGCTGCTTCAGAACCTGGACCACTTGCCGTAATTGATGGAACCATGAATTCTGCTGAAGGACAATGTCCAACCATCAGTTAGTGCCCTGAAACTCAAGCTCACTTGGGTCATGCAGCAGGACAATGGACAACGTCAAGTATAATCTGTCTGAGAGCTACATCATCAGTCAGAATAACAAATGACATAGGATTTAAACTGTGTGGCTTAGGTTTGTAGGGATTTCTGGAACCTACTTTCAAAGTGTATGGAAATGAGGAAAAAGTCGGACAAGGTTCATACTGGTTCCAGCTGGACTTTCAGTTGTAGTTGCCTTCCTCTGGGTTGCAAAACACATGACAGTGAAACATTTAAACAGGATAATGGTTTGGTTTAAGGGATTGTAACACATTATTTAATTTACTATTCTGTTCTTATGAGGCACCATCCGGTGGTGATGTATGAGATGGAAAAATTCTGCTATGTCTAAGTGTATAAATCCTCCTACACTGGGCAGTATAGCTTGTAAAAAAAATGAAGCTGCAGTGTTCATCAGAATCAGAATCAGAATCAGAATGGGGTTTATTGCCAGATGTTGAGGTTTACAACATTAGGAAATTGCTGCGGTGCTTCAGTGCAAACATAGTGTCATAAATAGCACTTAAATAGACATGAAAAAAAATAAAAGTAAGAATAAGAATTAAAAGTGCTATGTAGAAAGATATGTGCATGGGATATACATGAGATATATACATGAGAATAAGAATTATGAGTGCTACGTAGAAAGATATATACATGATATATACATGAGTGCAGGTGGTGATCAGTGCCAAACATGGAATGATGCAGTGAACACAGCGTAGGGTCATGTGTTAGTGGTGGGAACAGTCATATGGTTATTGTTCATGTGTCCAACAGCAGAGGGGAAGAAACTGTTCTTATGGCGAGAGGTTCTGGTGCGAATGGACCGGAGCCTCCTGCCTGAGGGGAGCAGGTCAAACAGACTGTGTCCAGGGTGAGAAGGGTCAGCTGAGATCCGAGCTGCACGCCGCAATGTCCTGGAGGTGTACAGGTCCTGCAGAGATGGGAGTCTGCAGCCAATCACCTTCTCAGCAGAGCGCACAACACGCTGCAGTCTCTGTTTGTCCCTGATAGTGGCTCCAGCGTACCACACGGTGATGGAGGAGGTGAGGATGGACTCGATGATTGCAGTGTAGAACTGCATCATCGTCCGTGTTGGCAGGTTGAATTTCTTCAGCTGCCTCAGGAAGTACATCCTCTGCTGGGCTTTCTTGATGACGGAGGTGATGGTGGGCTCCCACTTCAGGTCCTGGGTGATGGTGGTACCCAGGAAGCGGAATGAGTCCACAGAGGTGATGGGGGTGTCAGTCAGGATGATGGGGGGGAGTGGAGCTGTGTGCTTCCTGAAGTCCACAATAATCTCCACTGTCTTCTGGGCATTCAGCACCAGGTTGTTGTGGCTGCACCAGGACACCAGACGTTCAACCTCCCTCCTGTAGGCAGACTCATCCCCGTCCGAGATGAGCCCAATAACGGTGGTGTCATCTGCAAACTTGATTAGCTTGACAGACTGGTGGGTGGAGGTGCAGCAGTTGGTGTACAGGGAGAAGAGCAGAGGAGAAAGAACACAGCCCTGAGGGGAGCCGGTGCTGATGGTCCGGGAGTCCGAGACATTCTTTCCCAGCCTCACATGCTGCTTCCTGTCCGTCAGGAAGTCAGTGATCCACCGGCAGATGGGATCAGGCAAAGTCTCTGTTCATGCTTCTCATCAGGGCCAGTTCGTCTATCTTATTCCAGAGTGAGCGTACATTGGAAAGGAAGATCCCCGGAAGTAGAGCTGGGCGATATGAGATTTTTTCATATCACGATATGTTTTTTTCATTTCAGGCGATAACGATATCTATCACGATATAAGCCAAATAACTATATTTGTAAGATTTAAATGTGCCGTTGCTCACAAGTAAAATGTGAAATAATCAGCAGCTTGTTTTTAAATATTTATTTCCCATAATAAGTTCAACAGGGTAGATGTACTTAAGGAACATGAGACTTTTTCAGATAAATAAAGGCAAATATTGCAAACTACACAAAAGACAGCCGCTAAAGCGTTTAAGTTTCAAAATAGAACAAATGAAACAGACTAAATTGTCAATTCCACTTAGAAACAAAATATTAATTCTAAAAATAAATCTTAGTTTGTTTTACAGAAGAATAGACAAAACTGACTAACTTTTGTCAATATCAAATAAACTGAGAACTAAAAGGAAATTCTCAATCTCTCCTTGTTGTATAGCTGAGCTTTTCAAACAGTTTTAACAGTTACTTTAGTCTGACAAAAGCCGAATGACGAATTAGCGCTTCCAGTCAGAGACTGAGGCTACGTCCACACGTACACGGGTATTTTTGAAAACTGAGATTTTCCGTTTTCGTTTTAAAAAATAATCCCGTCCACACATAAAGGCAGAAATGAAGGAAAACGCTGCTATGAACATGCCAAAGCAGCAGGTGGCGCTAGATTCCTAACCGTGCAGAAATGTTGGCCAATCAGAAGTCTAGAAGCCTCGGTGGGAAAAAGTAAACAAAGCTGGGGCATAGAAGCAGAACCGAGTCGTATGTGTGGAGGGCAGTGTTGGTCAAGTTACTTGAAAAAAGTAATCAGTAACTAATTACTGATTACTCCCCCAAAAAAGTAATCCCGTTACTTTACTGATTACTTATTTTCAAAAGTAATTAATTACTTAGTTACTTAGTTACTTAGTTACTTTTTAAAAACACGATTTACAACCTGAAGAGGTGATAAAGTGATAGATCTTTCAGCCCAATTCTACTTTTTCTACATAATCCATCATACAAAATGTAATCAAATGGAAAAGTCTCTTTTTAAAACTTGTTTTATCAGTTTTAATCTTTTAACTTTATGCATCAAGCAAAACATTTAATTATATGCAACATTCTCAGACTTGAATAAATTAGTTTAACATTTAAACCTATTTTCTACACATTCCAGCACATAAAATAAAATATTTTTTGTGTTTTCACTCACTCTTTCAAACAGATGCAAGTAAAACACAGCAGAAAATAAATAAAGTCAAAGACTCAGCGGTCCTTTTGCTCTATTTTCACCTGTAAAGCAGGAGCAGGGTAGGCGGAGGGTTACCCTGGTGCAGGTGTGCTGCGGTCAGTTGAAGAATCCGCGCGAGTGTCTCTCTGAGTTTCCCATTACGTCGTAGCTACTCGGTGCTTGCTCGGAAGTTTAGGGGTTTTTTTCGCTGTAAAAAGAAGTTTTCTTCCCACGCACGATGGACGCTAATGTTTTTGTCACTTTTTATGGAATCAAACTCAAAGTAAGGTCAGTACTTCCACACTTTAAACGCTGCACGCTCATACTCTCTCCCGCACTCGATATATTATCCATTGTTGATCTGCACACAGCTGCTGTCACCAACGTCGCACTTGCTTACGTCACTGTCATGAGACATTCTCGCAAAAAAAAATCACGGTTTTAGTAACGCAGTAACGCAGCGTTCCTACGGGAAAGTAACGGTAATCTAATTACCGATTTTGCAATAGTAATCCCTTACTTTACTCGTTACTTGAAAAAAGTAATCAGATTACAGTAACGCGTTACAAGTAACGCGTTACTGCCCATCTCTGGTGGAGGGACAGTAACTGTGTGTATATGTAAGCATTTAAACACTGCAGAGAGTAGAATTAACAGTATTGTAGAAATTCATTTCACCGAAACAATAACGTGGCGCACAGTGTGACGCATGCACCAGTTTATTGTATTTCCAGACTTGCTTTCGGCACAATTTACAGTGCACGCTACTCTGTTTTTTGTCAGACTTGAAATAGCCGAAATACCTTCACACTACGGAACTTCTATGGCTCTTCCGTTCGACAATCTCTCCGGCGTTGGAACCATCATCTGTTTTCTCTTCGGTCACGCTCGGTTGATTTTTCTAGTCGGCACACTCATTTCCTCCATTACGCGCTGGCTCCATTACCCGCTGGCTGCTTCCCAAACAAACACACGTGCGGCTTGGCACTTGTGCTGTACGTAACAAGTCACGCGACGTGACGCTGCGGCTGTGATTGGTTCGGCTCTGCGCTACTTAATTTGGATCGGCTGACCTTTTTTTTTTTTTTTTTTTTTTTTTAAGAGAACAAGAGCGGCGAGGTCTATCGCGATAGCTTAATTTCTCTATCGAGTAAAAGTTATATCGCGATACATATCGTTATCGTTCTATCGCCCAGCTCTACCCGGAAGGGCCGTTCTCAGTCCGCGTCTCCTCAAACGCACGAGTACGCCGGCCCGCTTACCTCTCTTTCGACGTCTCACTTTCCTGATCAGAGTCTGCAGTAAATCTGCCGCAGATGCGACAAATATTGGAAATAAATCCACAGGCGTTGTAGTCCTGCAGTTAAGGAGCTCTTCTCTGGTGTAAGAGTATCCAGAGGAGTGCCCAGACACAGAAGAAATGCACAAAAACAAAACAAAAGTAGCGCACTGAAGCACCAGGGCATCCATACGCGGCGCCATCTTGGTTTTCATCGCATGCATTCAGAGCTTTTAATGCTATTAATTTTACAGATGGTTTAAAAAAAAGGGGGGGAAAAATCCCTCATCTCTGTATTTTAGACCAAATGTTTTGCACATGTGCCTGTGTGCTCAGGATTACAAGCACATGTACTAATTGCAAACAAATCTGGCAATGCATGGTAGGTGTGGGTGCTTTGATTCACTGAAACGTGCAGACTGCAGGGGTCAAATAATAAAATCTATTTTTAACTTCCGTCTTGCAGAAAAAGGTTACATCCCCCCCCAAAAAACAAATTCTCTTATTATTATTTTCAGCAGTAATTAGTGGTTTAAAACATCACCTTATAACAACAGGCATGAAATTTTATTCTTTTCTTTTGGTTAAAAGAATGAAAGGTTGACCACTAGTATTTGCTGATCTGCAGGGATCTGCAATGTGGGTGCAACTTTTTTCAAAACCATAGTCTAAAAATCAATCTTGCTGGGGCTTGAGATGTTTTCTTGGCCTTAAACAAATGCAATGATTTTGTCCCTTTCTAGGACATGTGAACGAGAACAGCACGTTCTGCAGTTGCATGCACGTTTGGGACATTTTAAGTGGAAACAACTGAGATCAAGCTTTTGATTTAAAAAATAATGAGACAAAAATCAGGTCACTGGAATTAAGAATAAGTAGAAACAGCTTAAGTAGTCTTACACTGACAAAGATGGAAAAATGTCACTGATACAATTTGAAAGCAGGGTGACAACAAAGCCTAGAAGTCTCTGGCCTGTGTTTGGGAGCTGCTTTTATGTGGTGTACATTCTTTTTGTTTTCTTGCAGTCATCATTACAGCCCAGGGAAGATCAGATCTACTCCAGCTGCTGAAGGGATTCAAAACAGTGGCTCTCCAGAGGAAGTATTTATCTCACTACACCGTCTCACTACGCTACCTCACAGTTTGATTCATTCAGTAATCAGAATAGCACTTCATGCTTCAGAATCCTGCTGCTTTCTGTGTTTTTCTCTTAAAATAGTTCAGGGATGATTTAATCTGTTTCAGTTGCTCCTAGGGAATGACGGGAATTGACGAACAAATGAAAACAAGCATTTATCATGTCTCTTTGCCGTAAGTAAGAACATAATGGTTTCTTTTGGCAGTTAAAAATCTACTTTTCTGCAGGCCTGGATTTTCTCATTGATTTATCATACTTATGTGTTTTTAATTACTTGACAACTGAAAAAATGAATTTAACTCTTTGCTGTAGACATGCCAGACATCCTCTGCACACGGCCATTAACAACCAGAAGAGTCTGTTCAGTGACAGGTTGCTTCTCCCAAAGACAAGAACTAACAGACTTAAAAACTCCTTTGTCCCACACGCCATCAGACTGTTTAACTCCTCCCTGGAGGGGAGAGGGAGGGGAAACAGGAGGACAAAGGAGGGGGGAACAACTAAGCTGTAGTGCCTCTTCACCTCACTGTGCAATACCTTTTGTGCAATACTTTTGTAAATAGTCAACAGTGCAATAGACTCAATACTTGAAATGTGCAATTCACTTGTATTTTTATTTTTATTCCTATTTATTCTATTTATCCCCTTCGTATATTTTATTTATATTGTCTCTGTATTTATATATATATATATGTGTGTGTGTGTGTGTATATATATATATATATATATATAATATTCTGTAACTCTGTAACTTCTGTCGGTGCTGTGCTTTTTTGGAAATCGAATTTCCCAGAGGAACCCACCCGAGGGATTAATAAAGTTCTATCTAATCTAATCTAATCTAATCTAATCTAGACCTGTAAACATAATAAGAAACCCAACATACAGAACATACACAACAGAACTGCATACTTTAGCCAAAACTTTCCCCCGCAACACAGATGACGCTGGATTCTGGATGCATGATACCTGGAGAACATCACAATGATTTCTCCCAATTTTTCTTGTGTCAGATATCATGTATATCTGTATGTAGTACACTGCATACTTAAAAAATAAAAAAAGTACATCTTGCAGGAGCAAGGAATCCTTCCAAGAATTTGTGGACCCACATCCAGGTTGACTCAAAAACAGCATTCACTAAACTAGAAACAGTTGAGCCAAACATGTCAGTAACTGTCTGAGTTGGCTGCTCATGAATGGAAAATGAATGGTGTGAATCACTGAACTGTGACTGACTCTTTAATCTCCACCCGAAGAAAAAAAAACACAGCAGGTAACCACGAACAAGGCTATCAACATGGAGCTGTGTTTGCTGCACATCTGAGAGCACAAACACGACATGACACCTATACAACACTATGATCCCAAAAGGGATTTTTGCATAAACACAACATGGAAGCACATTGTCTTACTCTTGATTTTGGATGACTCTGGATTGTGTTAAATGACTCTATAAGAAGTTTTTTAGGGCTGCTAGCCCTGCAGAAATCTTTGGTCCAGAAATATCTCAGAAGCTTTAAAATTCGTATAAACATGCATCTTTGAATGAAGCTTAATCGCCTCACTTTTTTCTCACCATTCTTTCTAGCGTCATTATTCAGATTCACACACAGATTCTAGGTCTGACTGAGCAGGCTCAGTTACAGGTAAAATACATTAAACATAATTTTAAAAGAAAATGTATTTTGCATAAATACAACAGATCGAATCAAAAAAGTCCACAGTCCAGTTCCTCAAGAATAAAAGCTGTCATAGTGCTATGCATAGCTGTACTGCAGGCTGGTTGTCTGGTAAAAATTGGTAAATTTCTTTTTTTGACTGATGATCTTGCATGGCTGGGAATCATTTCAGCCTCAGAAGGCCAAACCCTGCCTTCAACCAGCCTTTTTTAGCTGACACTGGCCTGGAAACAGGAACAGGAAAAATAAACACATATTCAAGTATTAACTTAAGTCTGAGCTGTTTATAAGAGAATAAGAGACAGCAGTGTTTACTGGCACAAGACCAGAGATGAGTCACACTCAACACACACGTCCCCAGTTAACACCCAAACACAACAGATATAAAAGTCTTCAGTCCATGCACACACACACACACACACACACACACACACACACACACACACTCCAAACCTGTCCTAGTCAATGTGAAAGTGAGTTAGTGTGGGGAAAATAGTAGTATTAGTAGTAATAGTATATTCTTCATTGCATGTCCTTGGCCAGGGGTGGTTAGCACTGTTGACTTATAGCAAGAATTTCCTGGGTTTGAATCCAGTCTGGGGCCTTGCATGTTGTCCCTGTGGCTTCCTCCGACAGTCCAAAAAGCATGGAGTTAGGTTATTGGTGATTCTAAATCAGCTTGGTAGGTGTGAATGGTTGTCGGTCTATATACGTCAGCTCAGTGACCGACTGACAGATTGGAGACCTGCCCAAGGTGTACCCTGCCTCTTGCCCTATGACAGCTGGGATAGGTTCTAGTCCCCTTTTGACCTTGAATTTGTACATCAGTATGAGTTTTAGGACTTTATTGACTCCATTCCTTTCATATAGGACGGTCCAATGTGTCCTCTACTAAAATAGGTAATAAAGGAAGCACGGAATCAACTTTCCTTGCTATGAAGATGCTTCCACTATATAGATATCCTATTAAATATGTCAAAATCTCTGTGAAACTTCTAGAAGCTGCATCTCTGTGACTCTCTTTATCCTTTGACTTCTCGTCTTGCACCACCATGAGGTTGAAATTTGCAGTTTTGAGTGAAAAGACTCAACCACTCTTGGAGGGATTGTTGTGTAATGACATGATTTGATTTGAATCATCTGACACTTTTCATCTATTGCCACAACCATGACAATATTTTGATGTCTCACCTGATACCTGCAAAAAGTAATGACAGTCCATCAGTCTCAGCTCCACTTTGCAATTAGCTCATGATAGCATGCTAACGTGCTAAAATAAGAAGGTGAACATGGCGAAAAACACAACTGTTAAAACCATTATGTTAGCGCTCTCATTGTGAGCATGTTAGCATAAAGAAAGTGGCACTTAGCGTAAGTACAGCCTAGCTGTAGACTCTCTTGTCTTGTTTAAAACTCCGGTGCCAACACTTTTGAAATTCTTTATTTTTTGCAATGTGTGCGCATAGCAGCTACAATCTAGCTGTGGTTAGGGAAAGACTGCGGTCATGGTGGATGAAATAAACATTCACTGCAGGTCAGTGCCAGGACAATACAACCTCCAGACCCTTACATTCCACCTTTCTAAATAAAGGACACTCTACTTCCTAGATTAGCTTGGGATGTAAATAGTGAGGTACAGAGCCGACCAGAACGCATATAATTTGTAGGCAGTATACAAAGTACTATCAAATGAATCAACAAACAGCCCTAATCTGGATCACATGAAGATTCAAGCAACCTGGGCCCTGGGGTCAGAGAAAATGCAATTTACAGGCAGCGAGCTAAATTATGATGCTTGGTTGCCAATTTTGTCAGACAAACTATATTAGACGGGCAATCTTGTTCCTACAATTCTTGCATATACTAAATAACATCCTTTCATCGTGCCACGGATCATCGTCTCATTATATTATTTCTAGGGCAAAACATGTCTCGTGCCTTGGAGGCATGATTTTTTAAAAATCGATTCAAGTGATAAAATCACACTTAAATGACTTTGCAGGCTCACTCTCCTTGGCAAGCAAGAAAAAAAATCAACAAAGAAGATTCCAGCTGAAACCAAAGCCTGACTGAAAGTTGACCACACAAGAGGAGGAAATATGACTGATACACATATGGCTGGAGTGACGGAAGCAGCATGAACTTTACTGTTGGTTTCCAGCCATCGTTTCACCTCTGCTGTCCTTTAGTCACATCTGTCATCACTGTCCTGAAGCTCTGCCACACTGAAGGAAAAATTAAACCCTCTTTCTCTGGAAGTTTTGTAGGGTGATGTGGTCAATCAGCTCTTTCTGGGATTCGCTGCCTTGTTTGAAAACACATGAAATTACAGTTAATCAATGAATCATGCTTATGTTACTGTGCGGTCGTGGCGAACATGGATGTAATTTATTTAATGAGGACAACTGGATACATCAGGGGAAAAAAGTAAAGAAAGGAAAAACAGTGATTCATTTTCTATTAAAAGAGTGCTGTTGTAGTCATCTTAATTGTTGTCATGGTTTTGTTCATAGTAAATAAAAAATCCAAATTCATCAGTAGCACTATACACTGAAAATTAAATAGGGGAAACAGTGGGGGACTAACAAGTCTTATTCCTCCAAACATAAAACTGCTAGAGTGATGACAGTCCTGCTGGACAGGATTAAAAACAAAAACTGGAACGATTTATTTATTTGTTGCACCTTTGGGAAATTCCTTCAGTACAGTATTTAAAAATTCAGATAAACATAAAAGCATGTTGCCTATAGCTTAAAGAAGCTGTGTTTTATGTATCTTAATAAAATAAAATAATTGCATGCAGAAAATAAAATATTTTTAAAGTCAACAAGTAAAAAACTGACTTTAAATGGTTAATAGAGTACAATTTAAAATTTAAATGGCTTGTTATAACAATGTCAAGTGTAGTAGTTACTTCAGTGTGTTAAGAATGTAGGGTAAAGTGCTAATGTGAAAGATCAGATGTGTTGTAATATAGAGGGTAATTGCATGTGGTATGAAAGATTCCCTGCATCTCTCTTTGTGGTAGCGTAGCTGAATCAGTTTGTTGGAATCTCTTCCTGTCCAGCAAGTGATGCAAAATGTGGTCAGGATTATTCACGATGCATAACAGTTGGATCAGTTCCCTCTTCTTTACCACAGTTTGCACCAAATCACAGAGACAGCCTTCCTAATCAGTTTATTCAGTCTGTTGGTCACCAGTTCTGATACTGCCCCACCAGCAGACCAGAGCAAAGGACACTGTGCCTGTCTCAACTGGCTGATGGAAAAGGATCACAACGTCCTTCAAAATAGAGCCTGTTCATCCCCTGATCACAATTTCTTCAGTCTTATTCACATGCAGAAGATTTCTCCCAGACCATCAGCCAGAACTGGCTGATGTGGAAACTTCAGAGAGCTGAGAGATGTTTTCACCTGCAATCTCAGTTGGGCCCAGACAAGTCTCCTTAGTACTGTCATCACATGTGATGTGAGTGGGTGCTTAAATTATTTGAGTTTTTTGCTCACAATAAATATGGATCAACTATGAAAGTACATTATCTTGTACTTTAAGGTTTCAGTCCTCAGTCCAGTTGCAGAGTGAGGTCGGTGTGTTTTTACTCCAGTAATTTCTACCAGCTCCTCCCAGCTGGAAGACGTCACCTTTCCAAATAGCCCCAGTTCTGTTCAGTGCTGGCTCTTTTAGGCCGTTTCTCATCTCAATCCTGTTTCACTGTGCCTTTGCTTCACTTCAACAGTGAATACGACATAACAGCAAGGAGGAACATTACAGAATAACACACTGGCAGACTTCTAGCCTTGTCTGCGTATTTTGGCAGGCTGAATGTAAAACATGTCTTTGATTCCTCTGAATAAGGAGAAAAGCTATGGAAACTTTAACTGCAGGAAAACCACATTGTCAGTGAAGTGCGGCTTTTAATATGGAGAGTGATGCAGCGCAGAAGATCAGTTACAGCCACAGGATATAATGATCTGCCTTAAAACTCTTGACTGAGAGTAAATGGAGTGGTTCTTATATAGCGCTTTTCTACTCTTCTGAGCACTCAAAGCGCTTGTGCATTCACCCATTCACACCCATTCGCACAAGCACATTGCTCTAAGTGCTTTCTAAGTAACATTCACACACATTCATACTCCGATGGATGCACCGGAGAGCAATTTGGGGTTAATATCTTGCCCAAGGATATTTGGCATGCAGACTAGGGGAAGCCAGGAATCGAACCACCAACCTTCCGATCAGAAGATGACCTGCTCTACCGCCTGAGCTACAGCTACAGAGTGAGCCTTTGCTGTGTGAACAACAAAATATACAAACATGTGCTTTACAAAGGGTCGATTTTATACTTGAAGCCCTCAGAATATGATTAACCTACTGTTAACTGCAGCTTTATTAAAACTGTATCTGAATCACATGATCAAAATTACTAATATTATTATTAAAAAAACAAAACTTTTTCCTCTTTGCACAACATTGCAGGTAAAACTTTAAAACCAAAAAGTGTGTTCCAGTTGTGTCCCTCACAATTTAATATCCCATTATTTTTCATTTTTACTGTTGGTGCTTTCATTCTTTATTTATTTAAACTTAAGTGGGAATTTTTAAAACATTTCTGGGCACATTCTAATATTGTCCATTAATAGCAAATGTAGCATATGACACCTGAAACTCTCACCAACAGAGAATCTGAGATCAGTACGTAGTTCAACTGTTTTAAAATGTATATTTGATTTTATCTCAGTTCAATAAAACTGACACTGCACTTTGGAACCATTGCTGTTCCTTTGTATATTTTTAGTTTCACTCTTTGGTTTATGTGGTTAGCTTCAAACCCTTCAGTGTCAATTTCTGAAGCATGAAATGTCAAATGAGAAATGAACTGCATACATTATGACCATTTGATCATTTTAAATCCAACGTAGAAGAGCCCAGTAGTTATCACCAACATGTAACCAAGTGTACCACCTTGGCAACAAATCTGCGACCAGACCTATAACTTTCAACTCAGCTAAGTGTCATAACTGTGTGTCATTCCTCTATCTATACATCACGCTAAAGAATGCAAGCAATATTCCTTAGCTAAAAGTTTAGACAAACACATCAGGCCTGTTTTATTTATGCCCTTTTACTACACTTTTGCATTAAATTAATCTTAATGCCCACTTAAAGTCTGAATGATATTAACTAATAGCAATGGATATGTGGATTCTGTGCATTATATTGCTGCATGATTATATGAGAGACTAACCAGATGTAAAGAGGATGAATTAACATTTCAGCTTATTGCTTCATAGTCCTACTGCCAACACTTAGCCGTCTTTAGAAGGCATTTGGTGTCTGCAAGTAGCTGATTACTTTGAGAGAATTTTATAATTTAGCCTTTTTACCTGTGAATTACTCAGGTGACATCAGCTTTGTAACTCAGATTGCCGTATGCACATTTTTAATGCTAGGTCTCTACTACACACCAGATGTTTGAAATTTAACAAACAACAGAAGCGCAACAAAAGACAGAATTCAGTTGCATTATTAATAATGAAAGTCCATCATTTTTCTTGTGGGATACTAATGCGAAGTGGAAACTTACATGAATTTAAATATGTTTGTGTTGTTCTGTACTTCACCACCAATGATTTTTAAAGAAATTGTTATTTTTGAAAATGCATTCTTGGAGCTTGTAGCTTGTGCTGGAACTGCTTATCTAAGTTTATGGCGTTTACGAGTCATAAATATGCAGCGTTTGTGCAAAACATAAAACCGGAATGGGAAAAGATAATCAGCCAAACATAAAACTCTGGATTTCTGAAATTTGACACAAATCCATTTTCCATAAATGGTGATTAAAAATGTTGTGCATGGCTTACGTTGTGCACGGAGACATTTCTTCTCTATGAGTTAAAATCCAGTAAAAACAAAACACCACTGGTTATCCTCTGTCCTCACTCCAATGCGAGGAATGAAAATGCTGCTGGTTACGCTTTTCACTGGCCCAGAATAAACAAATGACCTCTTGACCAAAGTGTTATGAGTTGGACTTCTCAGCCTTTCTCGGTATCACTGAGATGTGGAGGAGAGAGGAGGAAGAAGTGAGAGATGGAGAGACTTCTCTGCATTGTGTCCATACCTGTAGACTCCCCAGTCTGTTTTATTGGCATGGTTTAAAGTCTCACGCTACAAGTGGGGAATATTTCATATTACATTGTATTTTACATTTGCAGACCTTAAAATTATTGTTAACCAATCTTCAGTTGAGTTGGCATTTAGGCAACAGTGAACAATAGAAATGCAGAACTCTACACAATAACAATTCCGAGTACAACCACAGACTTCTTTACTGGTGGCAACCAAGCACTTCTACCAAAGCTGAGTCACTGTTTTTGGCAAAGGGGAAGCATTTCTATGGTTGTACTTTTTGATGTTTTTATTTTCTGGGTTTTTTTTGTTTTGTTTTTTGATGTTGCATTTGATGCTTTATTTAACAGAAAGCTGTTACGCAGCACATTTTTAAGTAAAAAAAAAAGCTCCAACAATAAGTGCTGTGCTAGCATCGAATGAATAAGACTTCATCATCAAATTGTACTCTCAGTACCACTTTCATTTATGTCAAGGTAATCTCCTCATTCACTGGGCCTGATGGCATCATCTGAATGCTCAGATCATGAGAATGCAAATCATGTGACTCATCTTGTCTTGAGGGCATTGGCTAGGTGTATCGTTTAATATTTGACCTTGAATAGCTTCGGCACTTTCACTAAAGTCAGACACATCATGTTTCTGGTATTTATTCTGGAACACGGAGCCTTTTAGCAAAGATTTAAAATTCAGCAGTGAAGAGTCATAAAGAATTAATATTTTAATGTGCTGTTGTTACAGTCTAATGAAGTCGTACAACAAATAATAAGCACCTCATTAGGTATTTATCCACTTTTGTGTGTCGATGAAACAACATCTAAGTCACAACATTACATTAAATGTGTGCCTGAACATAAATAAATAAGAAACTTACCATAATTTAGCAGGAACATATTGGAAGTGCATGTGGGAAATTAATAAATCTGGCCACTGTCCTGACTTTTCCTGAACATAAATGCTCGGATTGCTAGTGATAAAAAGGTGATTTTTACATTTTCTACTCTTTCTGCCTTACATTTGTTTAATCTTTGACCAACACTTTCTCCTAATTTATCATTTTTGAATGCACCTTATCAATTACCAAACATGTATTTCTGTTCTCTCTCTGTGTAGTCTGTTTCCTGACTTGTCTGTAGCATTTCCAAAACAGAGGTGCTAGTCCTGAACAGAGATGGGCAGTAACGCGTTACTTGTAACGCGTTACTGTAATCTGATTACTTTTTTCGAGTAACGAGTAAAGTAAGGGATTACTATTGCAAAATCGGTAATTAGATTACCGTTACTTTCCCGTAGGAACGCTGCGTTACTGCGTTACTAAAACCGTGATTTTTTGCAGAATGTCTCACGACAGTGACGTAAGCGAGTGCGCCGTTAGTGACAACAGCTGTGTGCAGATCAACAATGGATCACATATCGAGTGCGGGAGAGAGTATGAGCATGCAGCGTTTAAAGCGTGGAAGTACTGACCTTACTTTGAGTTTGATTCCATAAAAAGTGACAAAAACATTAGCGTCCATCGTGCGTGGGAAGAAAACTTCTTTTTACAGCGAAAAAAACCCCTAAACTTCCATGGAAGCACCAAGAGCGCAACGACGTAATGGGAAACTCACAGAGACACTGCCGTATCCTTCCACTGACCGCTGCACACCTGCACCAGGGTAAACCTCCGCCTACTGCAGTCCTGCTTTACAGGTGAAAATAGAGCAACAGGACCGCTGAGTCTTTGACTTTATTTATGTTCTGCTGTGTTTTACTTGCATCTATTTGAAAGAGTGAGTGTAAACACAAAAAATTATTTTATTTTATGTGCTGGAATGTGCAGAAAATAGGTTTAAATGTTAAACTAATTTATTCAAGTCAGAGAATGTTGCATATAATTAAATTTTTGCTTGATGCATAAAGTTAAAAGATTAAAAATGATAAAACAAGTTAAAAAAAGAGACTTTTCCATTTGATTACATTTTGTATGATGGATTATGTAGAAAAAGTAGAATTGGGCTGAAAGATCTATCGCTTTATCACCTCTTCAGGTTGTAAATCGTGTTTTTAAAAAGTAACTAAGTAACTAAGTAACTAAGTAATTAATTACTTTTGAAAATAAGTAATCAGTAAAGTAACGGGATTACTTTTTGGGGGAAGTAATCAGTAATTAGTTACTGATTACTTTTTTCAAGTAACTTGACCAACACTGGTCCTGAACATAACTCATTTAAACAGCGCTGCAAAATGTATTGATCATAACTTGCTCTGGATTTATCTCTCAAAAGTAAATATTTAAGGTAACGATTGAAACAGTGCCATCAGAATGACAAGTGCTCCCAGGGTGTTATAGTTTGCTGGCGGCCAAAATGCTGCACAATGCACTCTCTATGTATTTTCTGATGTAAACTATGAATGTTTTGATGACAGTAATTGCAGGGATTAACATTGCACTCTCATTATTTCATACAGAACAGAAGAAATCACAACTTACTGTGAGACACTGCTTATAAGAGATGCTTACAGTCTATACTGTAAATGAAAATAAATGAATTTACGGTACTTTCTGAATGTTTGCTATGGTGTGAGAAATCATTTTGTTGAGTCAAACTCTGTGAACCAAACAGCAAGTCTTTTAAATTTTCTAAATTATGACTTATTGGTCGGTTCTTTTTCTTGACCATTTCCATTTTTTGATGAGTGCCTAATCTTGGTTTGGTAATGGTTAGAAAACTCTGGCAAATGTGATCTCATATGACCTAATGGAAATATTACCTCAAAAACAATGTCCGTGGCTATGTCCTGCACTCCCGTGGGCTTTTCCCATCTGAGCTCAGCAGCCATTCTGGAGAGAGACATGTGGTTGTGGTGAGGATTTGGTCCTGAGTGTTTTGGTATGATTTGGCTCCCATCTAAAGTGAAATATACCACATCGTGCAAGCTCAGGCAGCCGCTTTACCCTCCACAGAGTCTCAAGATAAGCAGTTATGAATAGCAGACTGTTTATTAATTAATGTGCCCTCAAAAAAGAATAGAGATAAATATGGGTAATTTGAATCTTAAAGTCAAAGAAGTCTTTGAGATCTCCAGTCTTCTAATACAAGTTGGTCTTTAAAAACCTGAGCAGACATTATTTATTGTGCCACATAACCAGTCTGGTTCACCTCTGATTGCATTTCAGTGTTTGTCTTCCCAGCAGGACTTTAGTTCACAAAGGTGAGTGCACCAGACAACCTTGGAAAAGCTGAGGAACAGTTTGTGAACGGAGCTGTAAGAGCAGTGAAGAAGGTGAATGAAAACATATTCACTGCAGACCAGTGGAAAATTAACACGAGTCGAGGTATCATCTGTTTTCTCTTTTCATGTGTCAAGCCAGAGTGGGAAAGCCACTGGCAATTCCGGCTGAAACTTCCAAACTATGTTTCTCACTTAGTGTCCCTCTATGTTGCTAAGGAAGAATTAAAGGACTCATTTAAAAGGAAGTTGGCTTTCATTAAAAATACACAATTTTAAACCTATACCAATACTTGGTGATATAAAAATCTGATATGTCAGCCGATTTATTGCTTTATTTTTCTTCCAGACATACAAAACATGCTTTTTATGTGTAGTTCTTTATGAACATTTTTAAGTTAATATAAGAATGCAGTTTTTGTCTCAAATCAATTTTAGGGTATGTTATTGTAGGGTCTTTAGCTTTCAATACAAAGCACCTTTAGGCAGCTGTTGTTGGGATTTGATGCTATTTAAATAAAACTGAGTTGAAGTCGTCATTACTCATGTAACCTGTTTGGATCAGCTGGTTTGTTCCCAGCAAATATTGCCAACATGGAACTCATAAAGTGCCCTCTGG
Source organism: Diplotaxodon limnothrissa (assembly GCF_057381915.1). NCBI lineage: Eukaryota > Metazoa > Chordata > Actinopteri > Cichliformes > Cichlidae > Diplotaxodon > Diplotaxodon limnothrissa. Next base: position 62,048,575 of record NC_140602.1, read on the forward strand.
TGGACAAGTTATGCAAAAATCAACACTCATATCGCTGTTGAAGGGTGTTTCTCTCGTCTTTCTTTTAAATGTTCATTAGTTGGCTGTTATGAATGCCGATAGCATTATATGTGCAAATAGCTAACGATATATCAATCTCTCTCCAGTGTAACATCAATTCACAGGTTTAGCAGCAGAATGGATCAGGCTGTGTGGAAACAAAACTGTGTAAAATCTGATAGTAAAATTCATATTTAATAAATATTAATTGTATTATTAATTTTATTAAATGAATCAGTTACTGGAGGTATGAAGATTAAAGTTAATGATGGGGTGTCAAAATTGTTAAAATACAAGTAAGGTAATTGTTACATAAATAAACCTTCTAATACAGTGATGCTATATCAGTTTCAATAAGGAGAATAGTCTGTGTTTCTTGGATGAGGTGGCAAACCTTCAGTCTTGTCATAAACAAATATGAGTCATATTTTGCTCAGTATTTTTTTCGCTCAGTTGTCAGTTTTATAGCCACTGAAATGATTAAAATGTCCGTATAGACTCTTTTTCGTTTCAAGGGGAGGGTCTATGCCGGATGGCGTGCTTTTATTTTGAAGGTTTGGCAGCTATTTATGTGGTGACTGGAATTGACCGAAGGAGCGGCAGCCTGTGGCGCACTTGGCGGCACACTGAGACAGCGCACCAGGACTCCGTGGATGGACAAATCCAGTAGTGGACTTCCTTCACTGACAAGATTAAGACCGGATTTCTATCGTTCAGCTTTTCTTCGCATTTAACAAAGGCTCACTACAACCGTCGCATTTGAAAAGGATTTCTCACCCTGGGAGTGCGAGGCAAAGGGACTTTGGAGGTATGTGTGTACCTGCATAATATTGTAGCCTACGTGGTGAGGACCAAATTGATAGTCTGGGAGTGAGGTCATTTGTGAAAAGTGAAAACGCTGACTTTCTGGCAGATTTTCATCTCTGAGGACTGAAACTTTATTTTAAGATTAAAATGTAAAATTGGTTTTGATTTGCATTTAGAGTTAAATACTTAGGTGTGTGGCTGTTGTAGGGTTTTAAGGGCTATTAATGGTCATGCCAACGAGCGCACTCACAGAGAGAAAAGTGCCATTTGCGTGGTCTTGGAGGCAGATTTTAATCTCTTGAGATTTCATTTTTGGACATAAAGGTGTGATTGTTTTACTGTCTCTCCCTGTCTCTCTCTCTCTGTGGGTGTTCCTGCATGTGCTCGTGTGTGCAGCTGTGCCTTGAGCGGTCCGGCATTACTTTCGGTTTCGTTAGGTGCGGAGGGTATTTAATGCTAAGAGCTGCTTTTTCTTTTTCTTTCTCTTCTGTTCTTAGTCTTTTTTTTTTTTTTTTTTAAAGAAAATCTTACATGCAAGTGTGACAGTATGGGCGTATTGACAGTTTTGCAAGCCTGAGTTATACAATCAGTGGCGACATCTCAAAACCTTGCAGCAGTTGCCACAGCCTAGATTGTGAAGGATAGAGGAGCCTTATCGATCTCAGAGGGGAGCTTGGGCCCTCAAAGCACAAGTAGCCTGCAGCTAAACTGCACAAACATCTGCGTCAGATACATTTCAACACTGCAACAAACAGGAGAGGTGTGTGAGTAAAAGGTGACTTATCTTTTGTGCCACGCACTGACTATTTTTCCAGCGGTTGGTTGAAGTCATTTGTTGATATTTGAAGCAACGGATGGGCTCAATGTCACAATCCTCTAAATGCTGGTGACATATTTTACCAACAGTGAAGTCACTGAGGTGTGATGTGAGACTGAGGAATGCTGCAATGGATATAACAAAAGTTTTATCATCAGGCTGCGAAAGATAAGGATGAGGAGGAAGGTGAGAGAGGATTAGAAAAAGACACTCAAACTATGTATAAGTCCCGCATAAGTACCCGTTTTAATGCCTTTCTCTGGTGTCAAATAGACACGCTAAAGTATACTGAGAAAATGTTAGTGATTTTACAAATTAGAAGCTGTGTGTTTAGCCACAGAAAAAGATATTGGATAGAGGCTTACCAAACTTGGCCTGAAATGTTTCTAATTTTCTGATATATATTTTTTTCCTGTCAACGAAAGCAAAGCAGCAATGGGAGGCAGGTGGGACTTAAATCTGAGTCACTACATTGGAGCTGTAAGGCAAAAACGGCACTTGCTCAACCGGTGTGTCAAACTGGCATCTGGCACCAGCCCTGTTATTTATATACTGAATTTAATATAATATATCAGACATGCACATTTGCTATTGCAGCAGGAGTTCTTGAAAAACCTTGTCTTTCATTGGAACAGCTAATGAGAAGATTGGTCTTCATTGATGATGGCTGTTTGCAGTTTGTGCTCATTTTCTGAGTATTTCTGAGGTTTTAATAACAGCATAGGTGCTGGTGCCGCTTTGTGAGTGGTCTGAAATGAAGTTCACCTCTGTCCAAGTGCAGTATGAAGCAGATGTGTGTACAAAGTACTGTAAGAAATCGAAAGTGTATTTTTTGTAAATGTGTGAGTGTGTGTAAACTTTAGCTTGAGTTTGGTTGACATTGTGTTAGGTTGTATAAGAAACTGAATGTTTCTGAAAATTATTACTTTAAAGCACACCAAAGGGCAAACAAAAATTATGCAGCACACTCGTCTGTTTGAAGAAAATTGAAAAAAAATCTTCATTATTGTCACAGAAAGCCTTATAATGAGCATTTGGACCTAGAATGATGGCTGTAATTTGGTTTTTGCAAGAGAGTATCTGGTATAGTGTGAGCTTTTATCTGCTTTGAAACAAACTCCACTTATCATATAATTTCCCTCCATCATTTTATCAGAACAAACGGGTTTAGAGCTCTTGTTGAGACACTGTGTTCTCTGGAAATCTCTCTCAAAATGGATGTATGATGTTTAAGGGCCATTTCTGCTTGCCTGATGGCAAATTGATGGTGTTAGCCAGGTTTTCCTGCCACTTGATACATTTTGGCTGAGGCCCGTTGAGCACATGAGCAGGCTTTGCTTTGACAGTTTAATTAATTAATTTCTTTTTTTGAACTCATAGATTTTGCCTGTGTGTTTGTAAATTAGTTTATGCAAAGGACTCAAATAGAAATGTAAAAACACAGTCATAACTTTATATATATATACACAACTTTGACAAACATTTGAGAATCACCATGTTAAGCAATATCTACCCAGACATTACATTTGGTTCCATTTTCAACAACTTGACTAAGTACCACAAACACAGAGCAGCTGGTCGTGTGGGTTAGTCATCCTTGCCGCACAGGAGTTTTGGAATCTCTACAAGAAGCTTAACTTTCACATTGTGAGATGATCGGGGGTGACACAGCACAAAAACACTACTTTCTGACTTCATTATGTTGGATTCTTTTAAAGCTCCTAAACCCAGTGCAAGCATTTGGCTAAATAGCCATGCTAGGAAAGCTTTACAACTGGCAGTAAAAGTCACTTGGTGAGGTCCAGGACTTTGGTCTAGACTAAAATATCTCAATATCTTTTGAATGGATGGCCATGAGATGCTATGAAACAACTTCCCAGTTATGTTGGTCAGATCTTTCATTTGCCCTGGAACACACCCCAGTATTTAATATATAGCTTTGAACAAAGCAAATGTTTTGGGCACTCTTGGTTATTTTTAAAGTTCAACCTGTCATTGCTCTAAAAAAGCTTTCCCTGCAGAGACACTTGTTTTTTATGATTCTTCTTGGAAGTAAGATACTGGACTGAGGTTGGGACCTCTGACTGAACTGCTTTGATTGGCTTGTCTGGGATCATTGTCTTGTGGGAAAACAGATCTACTCAGTGTCAGTTTTCTTGTAGGTTCAGAGCTCTTGTGTGCAGTGTTACAGTGTGATTAATTGGCTGATTATAGAGATTTCTTTTTAACATTTTCACCTCGTCGCTCCTTAAAACCAATTGTTGTTACTGCTGTTTGCACTGTCTCTTTATCATAAACTTGTTTAGCTAGTTGGATATTATGTGCAGCCTTTGCTAGGCTAAGTAAATATAAGATATTAGGTCATGTGTATGTGTACTGTTTGTTTAGAGCAGCAGCTAATTTTCTTGTTGCACTAGATGTCAGGTGTCACCAAGCTAAGCCAAGAAGCAGCTGTTGAACTTGCTTTCTGGTTATACGAGGTGTGTGTGAAGTAAAAAGGGAAATCAGGAAATAAAATGTGACATTGTGGAATAAAAGAGTAACATTATGAATGAAACATAAAGATAACTGAAGCTACATGTAGGAACCAAAGCCGTTCGTTCAAACCTTTTTATGACTACAGATAAACATGTGAAAACATTTAGTAATTTTGGTTTTAAATCTTAATGTCTAATGCTCGACTGCTTTTTGTTTCCTGTTTCAGATTGTTTCAGCAGCCATTTAAAGGATCTGGATGATCAACAGTACAATGAGGACCTAAAGCTGGGAGTGCGTCCCACTGAAGGCACAAGAGTTTCAGACCACAGTGTTACTGCAGTGTGTGTGTGGCCCGTCCAGTCTGTGTATTTTTACATACTCACTGTGTTGAGTTCAAAGCCCTGTGGAGTGAGGAGAGGACTTAAACCAAAGAGTATGGTTCAGCTGTCCACTGCAGTCTGCCTGTTGGGAGGTAAGAGGCATGTGCAAGTGTGTGTGTGAATCTTGTTTTTGTGTGTTGTTCCTGTTCAAAGTTTGCAGACGGCTAGAGGGGCTTTCTGTGCAGATATGCGATGACGGTATGAGACACAGTGAAACTAGAAGGGAAAATGACCATGGCCTCATTGTTTTTGTACTTTGCTACTTTTGTGTGTTTTCTTTCACTCCCTCTAGGTCTGACTCAGTTATTTTCATAGACGACGATTGGTCAGATTTTTGTGGGATGATGACTTCTTTTGGTCTAATAATATTAGTAAGAGTAGGTTTCTCAGAATTACTAAGATGAAGAATTGGGCATTTTTCCTAGCAGAGTGAATCCCTGCAGACACCTACAGGTAGAAGGAAGGATGCCTTTCTTCATTATAGGCCTTCATACTGTGTTAAAGCACGATGTTGTGTGCGTGCGTTGTCTGACGTGTGGGAACTTGATTAAGGTTTGTTTGTTGGCATGTCTTGCAAAAGAACCACGAAACTTAGAACAGTGTGTTTCTGTAACATATTGTTCGGTGAGTGCAGGAAGTAGTGGCACACTAGCAAGGCAGTGACCAGTTCTACATTTGAAATACAAGTTTGCATTTAATCGCCGATGTCCTCATAGATTTGCATTTATGACATGATGTCACAGGATTTGGCCGGGGGATTGTAAGGTTGCTCTCTGCCCAGTGGCCAAACAGTCTGATATGCTTTCGTGGCACATTTCCAGACTTTCGTGCCCAGACGTCATGATGCATGAGATAATGTTTAGATTGGGATGCCTGAGGAATTTGTATTAGAATTTTTTTCTATTTCCTGATGCAAATATTTTTGATTGACTGTAAAATACACTCGGTATACATGTAAAGCATCATTTGCTAGCTGTAAAGGTGAGCTGATGCATATGCAGTGTAAACTAGGGCTGCCACGATTTGTCGACTAGTCACGATTACGTCGACTATCAAAATCGTTGACGACTGATTTAATAGTCGACGCGTCGTTTGAAGCTTTGTAAGATCACAAAAGACGCAGTAAGTAGTAGGATTTAAGAGTGTAATAACGGACTGAAACAGAAGATGGCAGCACTGCATGTACAAGGATGCCAGCTGCCGTTAAACCCCGAAGAAGAAGAAGAAGCTGTGTCCCAGAATTCATAGAGCAGCCCAGCTCAGTTTCCAACAATGGTGGCAGCTAGGTAGTTTTAATATTACTCTTCTTATTATTTCTGGGTCACAAAATAAACGTTTAACATATTTTCAGGCGAGAATGTAGCTGTGTAAACCTCAAATATCTGCTCAGTTTATCAAGACACCACATATTTTCAAAAGCTCGATAGCTAGCCGGGGGCAAGGCTCACTAGAGCCCGTGAGAACAGCGGAGTCCCAGCAAATCGTTTTCAAACCCACCGCCGTCTTTCGCTACTCAGGTTAAACATGTAATATAAGTCACTTAGATAACTTAATGTTATTGTTTGGCTTTTTTTAGTATTTTATTTGTTCCTGAGTAAATCGGTTTGTCTGAGATTAAAGTTATAGTTTTTACACAGCTGAATAAACATCAAGCAGACAGCTGATTATCAGAAGTGTGAAATGCTTGAGAATTTACTCCGGTGTCCCGTTATATTTTAGATAGCAAGGAGTTTATTAAACTTCACCGAAACAATCTGCAAATTTAATTAAAATTTAACAAACTATCATCTTGTCTTTATTTTTAGTTAGCACAGACCTTAAACACTTAAAGCTTTAAGCTAATGATAGTTATATCAGAGCAGATGCATGCTGGTGCAATAAGCTGTACGCTGTACGTCCAGTGGATGCATGATCTGATTAGTCGACTAATCGCAAAAATAATCGGTGACTAGTCGACTATCAAACTAATCGTTTGTGGCAGCCCTAGTGTAAACCTAAATAAAGTTGCAAATAGCCATTGTTGATTATTGTGTGTCTTGCATAAGGTTATAATGCTATTAAAACCTACTTACCTTTTCATGAATGCCTGTCTGTTTTTTCCCATGTTATGGGTTAAAAAACTGCAACATCAATTTTAAATACTATTTGTCAGTTTCTTTTTGTGAACAGTAACAGAAGGTCTTCAGGGTCTCAGCCCTTATGTCAAACCTGTCTATCTGTGATTAATGCTAGTGTCAAATACCCACTGCATTCCTTGTAATCAAAGCCCAATCCTGGTTGCATCATGGGTGGGCCACATGCCTGTAGTCATTAACTCATCAATACTCTTTTTCTACCAGAAATGCTTATGAAAATAACCTATTGGTTGTCCTGATTTTGAAAAGATTGGCTGTATTGTATCAGGTTAATAAGACCTGTAAATAGTCAGATATTCAATTTGTTTTTGTTTGTCTGAGAATGAATACTCCTGAGACAGCCGAGGAGATTAACTGACGTGGCAAATGACCCCAGGCTAACCTGACACCTGACCTGACATGTAGACACTCATATGTATGTATACTTGTCAAGAACTTACAGAGGAAGTGTGAGAATCGTGAAACTTTTCTAAGATTTACTTTGCAGATTGTCCTTGAAATCTTTTGTAAAGTGAACATGTGGGTTTGCTGCAAACCAAAAAAAGCATTGCTTCTCTGGAAAATAGAGCATTGCCTGAGAATATACGTGTCAGAACCACAATTGTTACCACTTTGGTCATTTGGTAATCAACAAAAGTAAACTGCATACTTTGAGAAGGTGTGCAGAAAACATTAAAATATGCCCAAAGTCAAAATTTTATAAAAGACCCAGTAGATATGTTTCAATTGCATGAAAATTAATGCAGAAAAATGGAAACATATACGGAGGAATTTTCAAATTTAAAGTACCATGCAAGTAGGATTACTAGTTTTTATCAGCGTTTAAAAAGAAGAGCAGTCATAAATCATTAAATATAAATATGTATTTATGTGTCCATATCTAGATACAAATACATAACAGAATATCCTTCCTGGCACACACACTCAAAAAAACAACAGCAAAGAAAAAAGATGGGTGAATTCATCCAGTTTTCGATTATGCTGCATCAGCATATTTAAGGAATACACTGACTAGCTAAATGCATGTCAAGCTCTTCTTTTAGAATATCGTTCTTTTCAGTTTCCTTGCGCGCCGGGGCCCATGTACACCACCTGCAGGCATTTTACAACCACAAGTGATATATGTTCAGCTTTCATCTATCTTGCCAACCTTGTAATAGATATGTAATCCTTATAATAAATGGGTTTTAGACGCATTACAGCAACTAGAAAAAAAATGCAGACAAATTCTTACTCAATCTCAGGTGATGGATTTACTACAATTTATCACCAAAGCAGTCGGACATCTGTTGCCTATTGGCTTTGTATGTCCCTGTAGTAATATCAGAACACGGTGTTGTGTGCAGGGAACCTTTACATATTTCCTGATCACAGTAAAATACTTCAGGTACCTTATTGTAATGTAATTTTATTTAGAAAAACTGAATAAATTATTCAAATAGCTGTCACTAAGTTTCAGGTTTGCTATGATTTTGTACTTGGTCAAAATGAAAAGACATTGATGTCTGGCTGGATGCTGAATGTACTTTTTAAACCTACTTGTTTAGCTGCTGTTAAAAAATGTTAGTTCAAAATTTAAGTAGTAACACTTGAAGCTTCGTAAAAGCAGTTAAATGGAGGAGTTGCAATAGAGAGAAATGGGAAACTGTCAGCACTTCATTATTAAAGCATAAACATCATCAAATGTTTGGCAACGGCTAAAAGGAAAAGATTCTTAAAGGCTAAGCTGCTTAATACATCACGTATTTTAATTAACCTACTATTAGAAATTGTAAGAATTGATAGCTAGTTAAACCAGTTTTATGTATTTTTACAGTGCCAGCAAATACAGTCTGTGCTTCAACCTCTTCTAGTGCAAACACCTGAATATTGCAAGAGGGACAGATGACATCTGGTAAAATCTGTGTGGTTTCTCAGTGTTTTGTTGTAGAAAATGAAAACATGGTTGTATATAGACTGTGTGCAACCGTAGCCATGCTCTGAATGTTTGCTTACTGACATCCTAGTTAATTATTGTTAATTTAAATTCCTTTAGTGGCAGGAACACTTATGTTCTTCCTAGACTGTAACTGAAGACTTGCTGCCACAGCACACATCAGAGGGTTGTGTGTTACATTTTTCAACCACATTGCTTGACTAAATCCCATAATGCTTCCAAATAGTGACAGAAACATTTTCCTTTGTTTACAAATTCTTTAAAACCAACCAACAAACAAAAAAGACTGTGGGCAGTTTATAATCAAAACCATAAGAGATGGAGCCCTAGTGTCATGCATTGCGATATCTGTCCCCATTACAGAATTGTGTTATCAGGTTAAGAGGAGGAGGAGTGTTTGTACTTTTGACTGAAAATGAAAGTCATACCTTTAGATTTTTAAAATCCCCTGGCTTATTTTAACCCCCCAGGTTACCAGTAGGTACCTGGTACCTGCTGGTAACCTGGCCCAGAATCCCTGACCTAGAATCTTCTTACTGTGAGGCAGCCTGCACTGTCAATAATTAAAATGCATGTTTATAGGGTTTTGGAAGAAACCTGGGGTCACCGAGCCCTTGAATGTGGGGATTTTGGTGCAGAGAGCTGGTTCATTAAAAGAACTCTGAAAAAAAATTATTGTTTTATAAAAACATGTCTCCACTATCTTGGCAACGTGGAAAAAAGCCAGTTTTGATTGAATGGACCAGACTCTGACTGTTAGGGTTAGCTGTTAACCTTGTAGTGTGCAATCTAATTGCATACCCTTATTAAGGAGCATTCACATTTTAAACTTGGAAAAACCTAAAGAAAATACTCAAGGGTTCCTTGGCCATGACTGTGGGAAGCTTGAAGGTGATTGTAGCCTAACAGTTCTCATGCTCAGGAATGCTTTATACTTGGTAATATACAAGGCACTCTGTCAGAGGAGGCGGGACTTTTTGGTTTATGTATGTAAACGTCCAGTCATAGATATAATGTGTTTTAAATTTGTGTTTTGGCTCATCCAAGCAGAATGCATGGGAGGATAAGAGTTTAAAAACAAGCATAGCATACCATAGCTTAGCTTAACTTAGCATAGCATGGCATAGCTTAGCAAAGCATTGTTTATTTTTCCACTTAGAGGCAAAGTCCCTGAGATTTATTAAAACTCTTTTTTGAAGGATTGCAAAGTTACACTTCGGTAGGTTAGGCAATGCAGATATTTTTTTCACATGATATGAAGATATGAGAATTTTAAAACATTTCATTAATAAAAAAAAACCTCATGAGTACATCATAGTAACACTTAAATGAATATAAAACTTTGGTGAACATTTTGTTATTAAAACAGATCAAACTAAGCCACAATTGTCACATAGAAGAATAGAGTAAGAGACTGAGTAAAGTTGGGATTATACATATCCGCAGACTTGGACAGGACACCTTTAAACACTGACAAGAAGTCATTCCTGTTAAGCTGGGTCAGAACTGTGTCTCTGTGTGGAGATTGGAGGTCTGATTGAGGCTTACGAGACGGGGAAATACCAAGATGCCCAGGAAAGTTGACGGAAGAGAAGATGGGTTGTTTTTCTGATTAAATATGGACTATAGACTTTACATTCTTCGTTTGACTTTTACATGCACAAGTACACAAATGGAGTGCCAAAAAGTCAAGTAGTGAGGGTAGAAATGCTGCAGAGCTTGATCTGTCAGGTACGCAGGCTTCTTGCAGAGCTGTTGATGATTGAGTGTCAGGAACAGTGAAAGCTGGGGGCCATGAGGAATGAGGAAGTAGGAAAAAACACATACATGCCTTAGTAATGGGGTAGAAGGATACACGCAATATCACAAAGACAACTGTTGCTTGCTCTTTAACTCAAAGACCCTGTAGGTGTGACTAGGGCTGGGTATCGTCACTGATTTCTAGAATCGATTCAATTCCGATTCACAAGGTCCCGAATCGATTCGATCCACGATTCGATTTAATTCGATTCGATTCGATTTAAATCTGGGAAATTTTGACAGTCAGAGATATAATTCAGATCAGGACATTTACATATTTTTGTATCTATAAAAAGGAAGCTGACACTCTCAAGACTTTATCCAAGGTGTGAGCATCACAGCAGATGCCTTTGTGTCAAAGTAGCTGAAGATAAAACACAGAAAAACATGTAGGTGATTTTCCTGGCCTGGGATTTTATAAAAATATTCTGCAGTACATCAAAAACGAAAGAAAACCATTAATTAATCAACATTACCTCTGACGTTACAGCGGTTTTATTAGAGACATGGCTAAGCATTTTGCATTTTGAATAATTTTAAAAAGTTTCAATTTGTTCAGTATTGAACAGCAGAAATGAGGTTTTCTTTTCGGAAGAATGTAAAAGGGGAAAAAACAGCGGCCGACAGCGCTGTAAGCAACAGTAGACTTGTGTAACAAGCAAGCGAATAATGAAGAAAGCGAAACTGTTCGAGAGAGAGAGAGAGAAAGAGAGAGGGAGAGGGAGAGAGGGAGAGAGAGAGAGCTGCGCATTGCAATGGAAGCAAAACAGTAAAAGAGTGAATTCATGACGATGTTTATGTGAAGCGTTTGGATCTTCTTTTGCTGCTGATTCGGTCAATATTGTTTGGAGAGAGATAAAACTAACAGCTTTAGAATCAGCGCATAAAGGGCGTGAACACAAAGCGCGGACCCGGATCAGCGAGCTGTCGGCTTTCAGCCCCGACTGTGAGAAAGGCGACATCTAACTGATTCTGATCCGCGGGTCGCGCTGTGTGTTTAAGTCTATGTGCAGAATCCCTGTACCTGCTCTCATTTACTGTTTGGTGGTTCTTGAAATTTTGTGAGATGTCACCAGAGATTCTGGCATTTCGGACAAAATAAATTTATATTAAAAAATCGATTCAGGATTTTAATGAATCGATTTTACGTTATCCAAGCCAGAATCGATTTTAATCGATGAATCGATTATAAAAACCCACCCCTAGGTGTGACCCACACATAAACAGAGAGCACCTTTCTCGGAAATGAATAGATAACAATAACCAACAAAACCAACAATATTGTCAGTCTATAATTATATAGTCCAAAAAAGGTGAAGCTGAAGCTTCAACCTGTAATGGCTCAAACAACTTCCATTAGAAAATGAAAGCAAAAACATCACAGATGAAAAAAGAAAAGTATTTATACGTCATCCGACAATACAGACTTACACTTTTTATATTTAAATATTAATCTGGAGCACATTTGTTTTCAGTACTTCACTTTAGCAGTCTTGGTAATAATTGATTTTGCTTTGTTCATTACATTTGATTAGGCAATTTGTAATCTACCAACTCCTTTAACTAAAGAGATTTGTTGTTTGTCTATAACTAGTTCTTTATCTTAAATGCTGACTCATTAAAGTTCTTATAATAAACTACTGTATCGCTTAAAGTAGGAAGTTCCTGGGTTCAGCTCAGGCCTTTTGCTTTTCAAACCTCTCATTGTGTGTTCACAGATGTTTCTTCCTGCAATTCGAAGACATGCAAACTCACAAACTCTAACCTGCCTTTGAACATCAGTGTGAATGTTTGTCTTTGTGTTTTATCGCTGTGATGTCTAGGGGCATGGTCCAGCTTATTTCCTCTTCCTTCAGAATTTCTTTGATGGGGTCCAGCTGTGCAGCAACTGAATAGGATAAGTGGGAGTAGAATTAATGATTGAGAAATGACATTTGGGAACACACTGTGTATAGACATAGACATTTGCCTTCTTGGTGCTTTTCCAAAATCGTGGTACTTTTCCAAAATCAGGGAAATCAGGTGATATGAGCTTTCCTATTGGAACTAACACTGGCAGCCACAGTATCCCAGTTTCGGTTCTTATCTTATCTACACTGTAGCTTACTCATTTTAGGGGCAGCTGAACCCATGTAAGGCTTAATTTTGTCGATGAACTGGGAGACTTGTGTCCATTGTGTTCTAAAGTGGTGACTTCACTAATTGGCCCAACTTAGAATGGCGTCAACGTGAAAAGCAATGGCGTAAGTGATGACAGTTTTAGTCTGATAACCTGTCTCAGTTTGGATTTTTCCATTGCTACACTTCATTTTAGTGCATGGATTTCAGTGGGCTAGGATAATGTCATCTCTCAAGCTGGTAACTGCAAACTTATTGGTAAATTCTGATTTCAGCAAAATCAAATTAAAAGGCCCCAAATAGAGCGTAGAACTGCCTTAAGGGGCCGTTTTGAGGCACTGGGGTTCAGTCTAATTTATTGGTAATTTAAAGGTGGGCTAACAATGGTGGGTTTGAATTTCATCACCTAGAAATGCAGCACTCATTTATGTATTCTTGCGCATTAAAATCATAGTTTGTGCTGTTTTTTCCCAGTTGGTGTGGCTTTGAAACTAAATTAGTATTTAAAGAATTAAAAATGGCCTTATTGTAAATAGCTATTATCATAAGTCTTGTTAAGGCTTTTACATTGAATCCACTGCCTGCTGTCACCTATGCTTGCAGTCAGATATCATTTATTACACTATCATTAAGAGACTCTGAACAGTTCCATAAAAATGGTCTGTGTTTGACTCGAATGTACTTATACATTCGAGTAGAAACTGATAATTGGTAGAAGTGGAGCATAAACTTTGTTAAATTTACAGTAATTTACTGTAACAGAACAAACAAGAAGGGATCGACTTTAAGTTGTCTTAAAAAATGATAATAGCCCACATTTAAAACTTAACTTTATAACTTCTTTTTTAGACCATAAGTACATAAGCATAAGCATTAGTTTTGCATACAAACCTGATGTTCTGTGACGGATGACACATGTGGAGAATATTGTGGTCCAGGGAGCAAAGCAATAAAGTGTCTCTAAACAGCAAAAGGTACTTCAGGCATTAGTCTGGTAATGCTTTAATAGTGTTTGCAGTGAATGGAATTCATTTAGGGGACCACTCACATTACACAACCTGCTGGGTTTCTACTTTGTCTGCTACTGTAAGGCAAACCTGTTTTGCTGTGTATTCATTTTGCATTCAGAACCAACAGAGTGAAACTTAATCTTAAAATCAGCTGGATACTACACTAGCCAAAAATGAAACAGTAGAAATTAATCCAATGAGTTTCACACACACAGGCAGAGTCGCAAGCATTCCCTCGTGAATAGCACCAACATGTGTTGACATGTAGGTTCAGATACAGGAGCACATTTTATGAACCATGTACACCCTCTTCTAAATAATTTAAAAGGAAAGCACAAGGACAATGATGACGTACTCAACAACTGTCTGAATAGAGCTCAAAGGATGCAGGTGTGATTATTTAAGCCAAAGGAATTCTGTAGTATGTGGCTTTTACATGCCTCATTTCTTTTCCTGAGCTTTGTACCTTGAAAGAATTTGAGACTGAGAGAAGATTCTGGAACTGGCACATGTTCAAACACATACAGTGGAGTCAAGTATCCATATGGTTCTTTTCATAGAAGATGTCAGATTTTGAGAACTTCATTTTAATCTCTGACGGTAGAGAAAGTCACCTTTTTTCCCCCTTGCAGAATAACCCGAGTAGAGGTTCACACAAAACGTGCTAAGACAAACTAGATCAATCATTTCCTCAGAGACCTTGGGACCTTTCCTTTATTGTCACCAGAAGGTGTAAGTTTTCATTTACCCGGGGGGCTTTTTTAACAGCTATCAGATGGATAAAAAATAAAAAAAAGATTTGTCCTGAAGCTGTACAAGAGAACAAGCTGGAAGATCACATGGAAAGAATAACCTTACTCACTAGAATAAGTTTAAGTCTAGTAAAACCAAGATTTAAGGAGTTCCTTCAAGTGCTGTTTTTTCAAATAGTTTTACAGTAAAGTTGCACATTTGCCTTTCTGTGAAACCTTTTAGGACTGGACTATCCCCTAAGCTATAGAAAATCATTGAAGGGTTACATGTTTAAAACAACAATGCATCATCCCCACAAAGCAAGTACCTTGACTGTAATGTCTCACTTAAATCCTCCATTATATGTCTGTATTCATCCTATTACAGTAACCTGTTACTTTGTAACTTGTTAAACCAACACTGTCCTTTTGTACAGATTTAACAAGAGGTATGCTAAATTGTAATTGTCTTTACCCTGTGACCAAGAACATACTGTACAGACTTAAAACAGGCTGCCTCTTTGCAGTGGGGCCACGCTCACCATGTTATTAAGACTAATCATCTTGTCTGTTCCTTGCTGTTGGCTGCCCTGTGAACTTTCTTAAGTTGTGGCTAAAATGTGACCCTGTGCTGAGAGTTAAGTTGTTTGACTTTTCTCATGAAAGTGGCTTTCTAAACAGCTGACCCAACCGTTCATGCTGAGGCTATAAATGAAGATGGATGTATAAAAGCAGCTGCGTTCATTAAAGGCTTCGAATATATGAAGTGACTGTAGACTCTTATGACAGTGTCACCATTCAGGTATGCTGCATATATTCATCAGTGTATCAGATCATGTGATTTTAGAGTCATAAAGTATTACTCAACCAAGAGACATGACAGGGTACACTTTGCTCCACAACTAATCGGAGCTTACCGTCTTTTACAGCTGTCATGTTGGTATTATGACATCCAAACATCTAATGTCTTAGAAGTCCTACTAGTTTAAAAGAATTAAGGCCAAAGTTGATTTTAATTCATGTAAAAAAAAAAGACAAACATGTATGTTATTTCTTTATGAATAATAAAACATATATTTATTGTTCTTCTTCTTTGCAAACAGCATATTCATTACATAAGACAAAGTAATAAGTTACGAGCACTATTAGCATCACTGTGTGATTAACACGTGTTTAGAGATATCCATGACAACACATTGCAGTGACCCCCAAAGAGCCACTGCACTAAAAATGTTTAGCACAATTAATTTACAGACAGCAGCGTACACATATATGTAATGTAGACGTAATTTTTGTCATGCTTTTTGACATCATCCACTACACATAAGACATATAACATATAAGTACCTGAGTTTCATAAAAGTAATTTAAAAAATATGTGTAGATGTTGATATTCCTGGTACCCTATGTAGTTTATTTTTAATTAAACTAGGAGCAGTTAAGCTACAGAAATACATATGCCATGGTCATTGTAGTAAGATGGTAATTACTATACGCTACACAGTATTAGGTAGTTTTTATTATTATTATTATTATTATTATTATTGTTGTTGTTGTTGTTGTTGTCAGGACATGGACAAAAACAATAATCTCACAAATGAAAGGATACCTTATACGAAGTTTTGCTACCAGCTAATTCCCATCTGCTCAGACCCTTTGTCAGGCATACACAGCACACACAGTTGTCATTGATGAGGATCCCTAACTCCAACCATAACCAAAACTCTAATCATAGACAATCAGAACATATGGCGTTTTGTTTATGTTATTTTCCCAAGTCAGAAAACAAAGAATGAAATAACTAGACTCATCCCATCAGTATATAAACAATATAATAAATCTGGGTGATAAAAGGTAGGAAAAAATGTAGACCTCGTTAATGCTGACGTCAGTTATTTATTTTAATCCATTCTTTTGCATGATATGAAAAGAAATGGGCTTAAATGAAAAGGGTGGCTGGCCTTGACGCTATTTCCGTTTTGCAGATTGGTTTAATGGTGCATGTGCATCAGTGTTAACTTTTTTAAAAACAAACATCTGAGTACTAGTTTAGGTCCTGGAAAGGTAACATTTTGGTGTTGTCTAAGATATCACAGTGGTGATAGCATTGTGGTTTCCAGTCCAAAACCACATGAGCTTATGAAGTAAGTTCTTTGTTTTAACTTGAGACCAGCAGGCGACACATATGTTGACAGAAGGAAGCATCACATGTATGAAAACACATGCTTGACGCAGAGTGAGTTTCTAATAATTCTGAAAATAGCTACATGTATACAGCATCTCAGTGTGTTACTCATCTTCTTGATGTGCTCTCTAAGGTATTTAACTTCCTCCGTTAAAATTTAAATGTTAACTGATCATGTAAAAGAGTCACACTGGGAGCAGGGAAACATACGCACATGCACAAAAATGTTGCACATGCAAACTGCATCTGAAGAATTTCAGCAGAGCCCTGTGAAAGGGCGTTGTAAAGAAATTAACTGTACAGTTAATCTCGTGCTGTGTGACTCTTGTTTCCATAGGCCTGTTTTTGATAGCTCCCGTTCTGATGGCCCCAACGCACTCCAGTATGTGCACACCACTGAGGACGATCAACGACAGCCTCAGCCACAGACGACGGTACATGGTGAGACACTGATGACATGACTGCAGGCATGTGGTGTGGGGTCAGTGGTGCAGGGTTTAGAGGAAAATGGAATTATTCCGACTTCTTCCTAATTTGGGACAAGCTCCAAAAACGTGTTCTTACAGTTCCCATAATGAAACTTGATATCACTGGCATCTTAATACATGTGGGCTCAGAACTTGTATGTGCATGACAAAAATGCTGCAACGTAAATTAGCAAGGTTTTTTAAACAAAACATAGGTAAACAGATTATTTATCGAGTGACTGACCCACATGGGGACGTAATCATAATTAGAGCATTTATATCTTCCCTGTGTGGGCAAAAACATCGAAAATCGAAATTTCTTTCCATGTGTCAGGTCAAATAGTAAATTTCTACAAAACATAAAAGAAGTAAGTTGGGTTGCAAAATCTATGTGGTAATTTTTGTTTTGCTTTTTCTTTCCTTTACAGAAACACAACTTCCCCATCGAGTACACCATCAAGGTTCATAATAGGGAAATCTTTAGACTGTCAAATATCAGCCGAATGGTAAAGTCATAAGACAACCTCTGTTTTCTATATAAATATTTTGAGAAGGTCTTGCTAATAAAGTCTGAGTGTGAATGGTGATGTGATGAGTTTGTCTTTTTCCTCTTTTTCCTTCATCAGAAGTTAAGAACAGAGGGGTTGAATGACCTGGTTCTCCAGAGGCTGTGGTTTCAAGTGTATCAAGGTGTTTTAAAAAAGGTAAGAACAGAGCTGTTACTAGTGGAACCTGTTTGTGTTGCTGGTTGCTCTGAAATGTGGATGTGTCGTATATCATTTGTTTGTCTAAGAAGAGCTGATGAGAGACTGCTGGGGCCATCGGCCCATTAAGCTAATTAGACATTTAATTGGATGTAGACAAATGCATGACGCACCAGTTAGTCTCAATTTACAGTAATGCTGCAGGGATATAAAACCTTTTGCTTTGGAATTATTTATACCCTTGTTTCTTTTGTAAAACGTATTCATACCCATAATCTTTTCGGTAACTTGTTCTTGTACATGTCAGAGGAGGGGCGAGAGGGGCCTTAAGATAATTTAGCTATCCTAAGTTAACTTTATGGCTGAGCAGGTGGGCTGATGGAAAAATAAACACAAAAGGAAAACAGATTTTTCTACCCTAAGGTAACTCATAGCACCAAATCATAGCAGTCATGTGGTGACTAGAGACCAAAGAATTCCAATGTAATTTTGATTTGTGGCTTTGGCAGGCAAAATAAGAATTGGCTGCTGAAAATGGGTGGGTACCAGGTTGAGCTGATTCTAACTTTGATGGAAAGCGGTTAAAGAAACTACCAATGCGAGCAAAGGTTCACATGACTGACATGTGAAGGGGATGCAGAGCCTGGAAAACCTGGTGCCATCCTGTTTAGCTACACAGCAGTGTGGCTTGAGATGTGGACACAGCTTAAAGTCCAGTTTACATGTGAATGTTTGCTTGGTGTTTAAAACATACTGTCAGGACAAGCCAAAGGAGGCAACTTCAAGCACTTAGTGGTGAACAGAAAATATCAGTAAAAAATCTCCACACTAAGTATAAAAGGCTTCATGTCATGCCAAAGAAATGTCAACGAAATAAATAAAATCTGTAAATTTCACGCCATTTTATTCATATTTCAGGACCACAGACAGCTCATAGTCTTCTTTTTCAGCATGCTGTTCAGTGAACTGGCACATCAATTGCCGCTTACGCTGAACACAGAAAAACAAGTTACTACACACAGACTGGGCCGTAGAACTTTTTAATTAAGCAAATTCAGCAACCACTAGATGTACAATGCAAACAAGCATCAATTTTGTTTTTGTGGGGCATGTTCAGTATGCACATGTGGTCCGGGACAGATTTTTGGCTGATCCTCGATTAGATGGGCAGATGATGAAGTTTACATCATGCCGACCCATGGGGACACATGGAAGCACAAATGAGCTTTAACTTTGCAAGCTAGCTCAGACAGTCCATCTGAGACCTTGACTTCTTATCACATTCACATGACAAACTCCTTGCACAACATCAGTCCAACACACCCTGTCATTTAAGCCAGAATTTTTGGTTCAGTCACCCTTGCAACCACCCTTAACATACTCCTTCAGGCTGCTTTGTTACCCACATGACATTCATATAATTAGGAAATGTTTGGGAAAATTTGGAAAGATTTTGTGCTTGAGTAACATGAACTAAACCTGCGGGAAAACGCTGTCCACCTCTTGCCTATTGTGCTATAAAACTGAAAGTTCAATACCACCTGTTCCTGTTGAGTGCCTCGATGCTTTTACGTTTGGAGGGGGACCAGTTTCTACAAGCACTGTCAGAGTGGTAGTGGCTTTGACTGGTGGATCTGTTTTTGTTTTAGTTAGCACTTTCAATTTTATTTTATTTTATATGTAAATGTATGTACTAGTGATTAGTCCTACCTCACCAGCCTTGCTACCTCAGTACTACTGTGTGTTTAAAGGTTTGCCCAGAGCCTTGGAGATTCTAATCTATGAATATAGCATGTCTTTGGACTGCTAGTTCATTTTGTGAATTTCTTATAAATAACACTGATAGTGTTCCAGTAATAATAGTTCATAATAAATGGTTACATTTTCCCTTAACACTGTGTAGCATTTAATTATTTTATATTAAACACTTTATGCACTTTGAAAGAATCTTTTGGGAAATACTTAACATTTTTGATTTTGCTAACATTTCCTTGCTGAACAAATCAACACCTTTAATGCTGTATAAACTAAAGTCAAGTTGAATTTTTAGATCCTCTGGGTTTTGCCAACGAGACATCCTTCACGTCCTTACACAGCCGAGTTGGAAAGACGCTTCAAGGATGCTCAGGCAGTCTTTATGCAGTCACATCCTGCTGAGGTAAGTTTCTATACAGCATGCGCACCAGAGCTGCAGTTGATGTTAGGTATTAATGTTGCTTTGATTGTATTTGTTAATATTTAGAACCTGGGTCTTTTCTATGTTGTAGTGTTTAGTCAAAAGTAAACATTCCAGACCTGTTTATTCAGTTTAGACAGCTTACTAAACATCTGACAATTTAGATTAATTTCTATAGCTGTCCTGCTTGTAAGTTTAGTTTAGTTAACATCCCCATTAGCCGCAGCAGAGCAGCAGATATTCTTCCTATTTCCGAGTTTCAGCAGACAGTAGGTGAAGAAATCTGACCAAGTCTGTGAACATAATTACATCCTGTTCTTCTTTTTGTCCAGCATTTTCTCTTGTCCTCTTGACTGAGTAAAATGGAACATTTGGTACAGAAAGGCGACCTGTCATATTTTCCAGTATCATATTTTTGGACCTTACATAACCCCCAAACCAACCACATTTCATTATATTTGGTAGGAAAATGGAAAATAGGTGCACCAACGTATTGAAACATGAGTAAATATACATCAAAATACAGTATATAAGACAAAAACTGGGTTTATATAATTCTAATGAGCTCCAAAGAATTGTTTGGTATGACCACCTTTATTTAAAGCTTATTCATTCAAAGCCTTCTTTGGATTTTGGCTGCCTGTTGTTCTGTTTTCTGGCTTCAATAACATTAAATCCTGAGAGACCAATCCATGGCTAAAAGAGTTTCAGAGTGTGTTTTTCTGTCCAGGTATGCTCTGGCAGTGTGTTGGGGATTATTTTTTGATGCTGAAAAATCAAACCTCTACCAATCAGATGATTTCAAGATGATATTCCATCAAAAAGTCAAAAAATCAAAATTAAAATTGGATCAAAATCTCAAAACCAATTTTAACAAGATCTCCATCACCACTGGCTGAAATCCAACCATGGCAGAGCATCCAATGCACTTTACAGATGACCGTAGACACTCACTGTTGTACCTCTCTGCTGATCTCCTCTGTATGCATTGGTGACGATTTGAACCAATAATGTCACATTTGGATTCATTACTCCAAAAGATTTGGGCTGATTCCAGTCCTTGTGCAATTTGGCATACCTCAGCCTTTCATCGCTGTTTCCCTTCCTTAAAGTGGTTATGTTAGCTATCTAGTGACAGAAACCAAGGAAACTAAACCTAAACAACAGTCTAAAGGGGTCACTTTGCACTTCCTTGGTTGTAACAGTGAGTTTTATATTAAAAAAATATAAGGAAGAAAATAATAACAAGGATATATTTTCACTCTCTATCTTTAAAGCAGTCAGTGGTTCTTCATTGTTTGCCTGCTCCAGTAAAATGGGAAAATCCACCTGTTAGGTTGTAGAGAACTGTGTGGAGGAGAGCCTGTTTGAGTCAGGTGCACTGGTGGTTCACTCGACCAACAAGTTGAAGTCTGACATTACCCTCTCTGTGTTTTATTTTTTTCCTTCTCATGTTCGGTGTACGGACAAAGTGGTGAAATCAGCCTGCATGCCGACAAGATGGGATCAGCGCTGTTTTATGTGATCTTAAGCTGTTATTTAACCTCCAGTTTTATCAGGATTAAGTCTTTCTTTTCACAAATTCCCAACCAGCTTAAAACATCACAGGTTACTCTATTACAAACATTTTCTGAAGCATGATCAGAAATCTTAACATCTCTCTGGAGGTCAGAAAGGAAGAAAATCTCCACGTTACAGTTGGGCTTTTCCCCCCCTCACTTCTATTGGAGGTAGTAAAAAGTATCGACTAAGGTGAAATAATGTGTTTAGTCATAACAATTTCCACACCAGTATGCCAAAAGAATTATTATAACAAAAAAAAATAAGGTTTCCAAAAGCTATATCATGTCTTCTTAGGGGGCTAATGAGTTTTTGGTCTGTCACACACATCAGCCAATCAAATGAATCCCATCCAATCCAACTTTATTTATATAGCACTTTAAAAACAACAAAGTTGACCAAAGTGCTTTCCAATAATAAAACAGAGATAGCAGTTAAAAACCATATATTAAGCAGACAGAGAAATAAATATAAATAACAATAAAATAAATACAAGATAAATACAAAATAAAAAGAAGATAAAAATAAATCTGTATACATATTAAATACATGAGTAAAATAGACAATAAGATTTACAATGAATAAAATTGACAAAATAAAAAGATTAAGAGTGACCAACAGCTGACTAAAACTGACTACAGGCTGACTCTGGTCCTACTCCTAAAAGCCTTTGAAAAAAAGTGTATTTTTAAAAGATTTAAACATTTCAAGTGTTGGGGCCAGCCTAATATGGAGGGGCAGTTTATTCCATAATTTGGGGGCCACAACAGCGAAAGCCTGGTCCCCCCGGTGTTTCAGTCTTGACATGGGGACAGCAAGGAGTGACTGGTCAGTTGATCTGAGAGACCTTTGTGGAGTGTATCGGTGAAGAAGGTCTGACAGGTAAGAAGGCGCCAGGTCATTTAAAACTGTAAAAGCAAACAATGCAATTTTAAAATGAATTCTAAAATGGACAGACAACCAATGTAAGGAGGCAAGAACAGGGGCTCACATTTGTGTGTCCCTGTCAACAGGCGAGCAGCAGCATTCTGGACCATTTGCAAATGTGATAGTGAAGCCTGATCAATACCAATATAAAGTCCATTACAATAATCAAGGCGAGTGGTCACAAATGCATGTAAAACTCTCTCCAAGTCACAAAAAGAAATAAAAGGTTTTACTGCCTCAGCTGAAAAAAGCTATTTCTCACCACTGTATTTACCTGAAAATGAGAGAAAGGTGGCATTAAAAAAACATAAAATATCTCACAGACATGCTGATAGATGTTAGGATTCCTCATCATGCTGCAGTAAGAAAGTTAACTATGTTTGTGACGTAACCTGCCACATACATGTTATAAACTGATAAACCCCGATAAAACTGGGGGTTGAATTACGCCTTTATATGACATAAAATAGAGCTGATGGCACGTTGTCAGGATGCATCTCGTCTGCTCTTCTCTGACCTGTTTGGTCTGTCCACCTGTCCTTTCAGTTTGTCTGCTGTAGACAGCTCTTTAGGCATGTCACTTCTTCTTTTGTCCACCGCTTGTCAAGTCTACTTCATATCCCAGGCCTTTCAGTTAATAGATCTTTGGGAATCATCTTGTCGGTGCAAAAATGTTGTTTTATGCCAGTCAGAGTGTGCTAGCTTTGGGTCTGGACTGAAAATGACTGAACAAGCCGACTTTGAAAGTCTAGTCCTGATCGTTGCTGGATAATGGCTTTGCCATTATAGCTGACCACTATAATGATTGAATGAACTTTCTCCTGTAAGGGTTAGGGTTAGGGCAGAAAGTCACTTTTACTACTGTGGGTATATTTCCCTTTAATTTTTTCACAATTACTAGTTAACCCAATAGTTTATATTTTCCATTAATTACCTTCCTGTTATATCCAAGCATTGTAAAATTTGAAGATCCAATTTTAACATTTACCAATCCAAAAGCTTTAAAATTGAAAAACTGCTAAATAAGTGAAGTTGGTGTTAAACAGAATACAAAAAGTTAAAATTCAGGATACTCCATAAATACATAACTGGCAGACCAAGTGAATCTATTTTCCACAAGTCGGTGTAAAAGGACAGGTCCCGAGTTTCCTTTTAAAGGAATCCACACAGTTGGTTAATTTTAGGTTTGCGCTCAAAGCAAAGCATAGGTTAGATACCAGAGCCTCAAAACTCTAATCACCCTGAGCCCTTGGGTGGCTGCAAGGCTGGTCTGTACAGGTATGAAGTGTGTGAAATGAAACTTTTGGAGACTAAAGGTCAACCTGGACAGCTGGCTGTAATATGAATTAAAAGCATCTGCTGGCTTTCTCTGAATGGAAATGCAGGGATAATGTGGAAAAGATGCGATTTATGGTGATCAATCTTACTTTTTTTGGTTTATCAAGTAAGCTTTTGTACTATTTTATCAAGTCACATAAGTGTATACAGACCTTATAGCTGCCAGTGTCACATTCTAAGATAGAAGAGATTTTATTCTAATAACACCTTATTGATCCCTATTTTTTGATTCAGGCTAACTGACTCACTATGTGTTTGTGTTTTTTGTGTGTTTAGGTCTTCCAAGAGGACCTTCCAGAGAAAATCCAGGACATTTGGGATAGTTTAACAGAAAAGCCTGAAAACATGCCAGAGTCTAGTTGGCGATTTGCTACTCCAAAGTCTCTCTTGGACAACTTGTGCCGCACCATGTACTGCCTCTTCAGTGAATGCTTTTCCAACGCAGACGTTCAGGAAGACTGTAAGTATAAGACAGGAAATGACACTGTAGGCTGTAATTTGTTTAAGAACCATCCCATGTCAGCTTTTAAATGGGTTCATTTCGTTAAGATGATGTCGGGTATAAACTCCCCAAACAGCTCATTACATAATGTCAGTCTTGATGTTAAAGAGGCATCAGCATTTGTTTTTCAGATTTTGGATTAGCTAAGATTCTGCAGATGTTTCCTGTCAGACAGGACTAAATATTTTATGAAACTCAGGGATGATAGAGTGGAAGTACATTTTTCAGTAACGTAGACTTTCCAGCAAGGAAGCAAGTGTCAAATTAGATGCCTTATAAGAAGGCTGTGGTTGGGAATCATGACACACATTATTTTTTGGGTTCTAGCACTGCTGTGTTATGTAAGTGTCCTGCCTGGAACACCTAGCCAAACTTTTGATGCTCTGAGTTGTCCTGCAGCCTTTGCCAAACCATCTGGATGAACTGTGTCTCAAGATTTTGATAAAGTGAAATGATTGAGCACACACATGCACAGAAAAACACCGTTTGCATTTAACTTTTGTTTAAGACTCGCATCAGCAACAACGTTAAAACCACCTGACAAAACAGCACGAGAGGCAGAGTTTTTCACTGGATGACACAACTCCAAAGGGGATTTGTTTCAAAAAGGTCTCGGATCTGTTCTGGCATGATCTTTCACTTGCCTGAAAGAGAAGTTATATTGTTATACTGATTATGTGGCAATAAAACATGATGAGGAAAGCTAATGTGTAAACGCCTAAATTAGTTTCTCTTCTCATTTGTTTTTCAGACTGTGAAGTTTCTCATTGGCGGAAAGGCAGGAAGAAAGACATGCAGCCCGAAAGCTGAGAAGAAGCAAGCGGAGTCAAGTTGTCCCTAGTGATTAGGGATTAGTATTATTTCCCTTGAGCTATAGGGAGATGGGTAAAAGGACAATACACACTGAAATGAGAGTTCAGACCTGATTTGTGAACATCAATAAGTCTTTTCCAAATCTGCTATATAGAGCTAAGATTATCCAGAGTTTGTCCTCATAACTCTGTGTGTCAAAGCAGATGGAAATTAAAGACATAATATCTCTCAAACCTTTGTGAACCTAAAGGCTTTCTGTTAAATGACATCAAATGAATTTTTGAGTAAAAATGCCAGCTCATTGTCTCTTGGCATCCTCTCAGATTAAGATTATAGCGTTTTTGGATCAGATTTGCTCATGTTCACAAATAGCGACTGAACTGATGTGTGGTCAATATTTTATCTAAGGTGGATTCTTTCTAAACAAAGGGTTAATGCTCACCTGCAGCTTTGCCAAACCACTGCTCAAAAAGTTGTGATGCGTTCCTGCGAGTCTGTGTGGTTCACGTCAGAGGCCGAGGACAGATTGGGAAACTTCAGCTGACTTTGTACATTTGCTAGAATTCTCCTCTTTTGAACATCAGTGTGCTAAAGCAGGAGCAGTGTATATGAACTCCAAGCGTAAATGCAAACTGATAACTACTGGTCTTATTCTACAGTTGTTGACTGTACATTTTTATACAGCTGCCCAGACTGCTTAGCCAAGGCTGTTGAAAAATGTGTGCTCATTTTGGCTCCATTTTATGTATTTTTTTCCTATATGTTTATTATGCAAAGAATGAGATTGGAAAATGCATTCATCTCCCTCCATCCAACCTATGCATTTTATACTTGCTGTAGATCTCTTATGATTTTTTTTCATGAGGCAACTATTAAATAATTTGAGGACTTACTAGCTAAACAAAGCTCAAATGATTGTTAGCATTTTAAATATGAAGTTAAATCACAGTCAGATGTTGTTTGCCCCATAGTTAAGTTATATTCTATAAAAATATATATAATAATAATAATAATAATAATAATAATAATAATAATTGACACTTCTGTCTGTTGTCCATTATCTTGAGTTACCCCTCACAGAATTTTAACTATGAACATGTTGGAAATGCACACAAAGACAGTTGCAAAACCGAAATGTAAAATTCAGCTCAGTGTAGTTGGAACATTAGAAATCTTGTGGGATTGTTCTCAGCATTCAAATCATTTTCAACACATCCATACTGAGATTTAATATCAGGTTCCTCTGCCATTTTCTTTCTGTCAGAGTTAAGAGTTACCCCTTAAACGATTCAAATCGAGGCAAGGTTATGAGAAGGTAAGGCAAAGAGAAACATACAGTTTACTACAGAAGTTGGACTTTTGGCTGACAAGCACTGTAAATATGTGGAAAAAAAGGAAAATGTAGGCAAGTCAACAAGATTTTCATGCAATATCACTTAGAGTTTAAACCTTTACGCACGGGAACAAGCTTCAAGATGCATTTCAAAGTTCACAAAAAGTGTTATGGTGCTTCTTCAGTGGAGTTTTGGACTTAGAGATTCTATTCTACATGTGCAACTATATAAATACTGACTGAAAAAATGTTTTTATGATAGGCGTAGTGCACATAAAAAAACAGACCCATCCATAGTTCTGTGGTTACCTCAGCAGCTAGTGTTTCTGTTTGGAGTGCCAGTGAAGATTCACTTAAAAAAGGCCCTCTACACAGATTTGTCAAATACAGTAGTCGACAAACGTAGTGAAGTAAAAAGTAGTGCAGTTTCAGCTTTCTTCGGGGTGTGTTAATAGCCAGAAATCTAGCTTCTTACATGCTGAAATGTTCACACCCTAACCTCTTCTTTGGTAATAATTAACTCTGATTCTCAAAATTGCTAACTAACCAGGGGCTTGGATGTGATCATGTACACTTCAATACAGTAAATGCTTAACATCTTTACTGAGCAGCTGCTGTGTCAAGGCAACATCAACAACTGTAATGGGTTGCATAGTTTTTTCCCCCACACTGGAGCACATCTCTGTGGAATTTTTCTTATCTCTTATTATCAGCCAAACTGCAGTTTGGTGGGGGAAAAAAACAGCTGGATGAGGTAAAATGAACAGAAAAGTAAGCAAAACAGCAAGCCATTAAAACAAAGCAGCTTATGCTAATATTTTCAGCTCGCAACCATCAATTAATTTCAGCTGCCATAGCCATATTTCTAAACTCGGCCATTCAACACATTTAACTACTTAAGGCAAGGGTGAGCAGAAGTTAAAGGGAGTTACCTAAAGGTCATTTGTTCTTATCAGGATTGAAAGCATACTTCATATTTTCTTGTTGTTTGAGTAAAACTCTATTATACATGCTTCATTTGATTATTGATGATGGTGACGTGAAGTTGAGGCTAGGTGTTCGAAAGAAATCTTGAGACATACAGAAACATAAACATAACAGTAGAAAAAGAAAACAGGCATTCTGGTAGTAGTTTCAATGATTTGTGAGGCATATTTGGCTTATTTAGGAAACTTAAACTTTATGAATACAAATAGACTTCGTTTAAAGAGATTTAATCTAATTAACTAACTCACTATGTTAACAGGTTCTCCACTGAAGTATAGAAGGCAAACCTTAAACCTGCTTTGAGACAATGCTGAGAAAAACATTACCATTTGAACTGATATAGTTCTTTAATGCACAAGTTTCAAGCAGTTAAAAAGAGCAGCGTTTCATAACGTTACAGCATGAAGGGTGGGGTCGGCCTTTGAAACTGTTTGGCACGGTCACTTACTGAAGACAATCTGCTCACCCCATCATGTGCCACTGTTTTCCTTAGACTGTTGTTTTTCCTCATTATACTTTCCATGCACAGCGTTCATTGCGTTCAGTCAGTTTATGGTGCAACATTCCCATATCCCCTTATTTGCGTTAGGGCTGAATGTATTTATTATCATTAGCAATGCTAACAGTTTCAAAAACACACTTGAAATGCCTGTGCAAACATTGCAAAAAAAAAAGAACTGGTTTATCGTACCAGCTAGGAGCAGTCATTATCCTTCCCTTTAAGATTGTTATGTTAAAGGATACTGTTTTTTGAAATGAAACATGAAAGAATTTAACTTAAACTAAAATAAATTATATATATACACATATATATATGACTTAATAATGAAATATAACATTGAAATATAAATGTAAGTTATCCAAAACTGCATTACATGTATTTGCATTTTTTGCACATTAGAAAAATTGTTTCATTTATAAGACTTCCGTATTTGTTTCTCGTATGGAAAAATGCTTTCTAATTTGTTCATGAATTCACTCCAAACATGAAATATACACGTAAGCCTCGCAAGCCTGATCTTGTCACTCTTTTGGAGGGAGAACGATGATTTTCATATATTATATTTAGCATCAGATTTTTAAGGGGCAAAACTTGGGTTGGTTCTCATGTGCAAAAGATACTCTGGAATGATGTAGACAAGGAACAGCAGAAATTGGTGTATTTCTATCACACTTTCTCAATCACATGTAAATGTATGGCTGTTTTTTGTAACCACAAGAGCGAGATGTATTCGAAAATCCCTTTTTGTGAAAAGTAAGTAATATTTCCTGCCTGGCAAACACATGGATGGCTTATTGTCAGAAAATAGATCTTAGGAACAGATTTGTTGTTGTTTTTTATACTCGAGATATTGAATATTTATTTTCTTTTTTTAAAAACTGTACTTTGCTATAAGAATACTTTTATTAAAGAAATAAATAATAAATTGCTATTTTTTATCAACTAACCCTGTATTCAGTCCTGTGTTTTTGGAAAGAGTGTCCAAATATGATTGTGCACTATTATTTTACTATTTTTAAGAATCTTGAATAATAAAATGCAAGTTGGGGATTTTTTAAAAAAAGTTTAATTGATTATTAGTAGAGCTACTGTGCAGATTGATGTTTTAAAATTAGTTTATTATTAACTAATCAGCGTTACTTAATCAGCATTGCATAAACATATCAGAAATATAATTTATCTGGCTGTGAGGAGTATTTTTTAAACTATACTATGCAATGAATATAATAGTAGGTAGTGTGCAGCTTGCCATGTGACATGTGGTCGGGGGGGGGGGGGGTCCTATTCCTCTGCGGGGCAACCTGCATATGGCCATTAAAGCATTCAATTCAATTCAATTCAATTCAACTATTCAAAATTCTTATTTTCTTCCACCCTGAAAACAGATTAACGAATAAAATCGTGAAAGCTTACTCAGTCTAAAGTTCGTTTTTTTGTTTTGTTTTGAAATCATTATGCGAACGCATGTTGTTTGTCCCTCTGCATTCACCGTAGCCCATCCAACAACTTCCGACAGGAAGTTACGATATGGGAGAATGACAGAAAAAAGCTTTTTCGGATGTAAAAATAGTTTGAAAATGAGTATAAAAACTCCCAGTTGCGTTGTAGTTTTTAAATTGCTTCGAATACGAGTTCTCTTTTTTGCAATAGAAATTAAATGTCCTCATCAGGGCATCAATGAGAGGTTTATTTTGAAAGTTCTACCCGGAAGTCTTGTGTTTGATCTCGGCTGGCCTACTTAACAGCAAAACAAGTAGGTGTTTACTGAAGTTGTGTTATAAAACAGTCACTGGGCACCGACATTTAAAAAACAAAAACTGGACAATGGTCTCCGGCGGTGCAATTCAGATACCGAGCCGTCTCCCGTTGCTGCTGACCCACGAAGGAGTTCTTCTCCCGGGCTCCACGGTCAGGTTCAGCGTGGACTCCCCACGGAACATGCACCTTGTCCGAGAGCGGCTGCTGAAGGGGACTTCGCTGAAAAGCACCATCATAGGGGTGATTCCTAACACCAGAGACCCGGAGCACGACACCGACGACCTCCCCACGTTGCACAAGTAATGAACTTGTAGCTGTGTAGCTTTCTGTGGGTTTACACGGTTGTTGTGTGGAGGTGTGACATACAGCTGATGGGTCCCCTTCAAGTTGTCATAAACGTAACAGGTCACAACATCTCTGCAGGATAAGGAAGAAGATCAAATATATTTCCAGTACACAGGAGTATTTTATGTGTTTAGACGTCTGTAGTGTGTGTCATCGTCAGGGGAAATGTACTGAATATTGGGTAAATCGAAACTCAATGCATATTTGAGCATGTACTTTACCTACCCCCCTTTTTTAAACTATTATTTGTTCTAGAAACATCTCCACTTTTACTGTAGCCATGAAGTCGGAAACGGCCGGGCAAGCACAGAGAAGCGGACTTTAGCCTTTAATCAGTGGACTCCAGATCAGTAGGTTACCAAACAGCGTGTTCCCGTCTCTAGATTGGTTACCAGGAAAAAGATGGTTTGTCCGACACTGAGTTAATCTGTGAGGAAGGTGGTCATGCTATCTTAAATCATAAAAATTGTAGAACATTTTCTCAGATTTCCCTAAAAAAATGTACGATTTCAATTTTGATTGAATGATTGAATGAATGATTTAAGGCTTTTTTTAAATATATATGACTAGTTTAAATGTGAAAAATAAATCAAGCAATTGTATAAAGTTCCATATTTAAAGATGCACTAAAAAAATATGTGACACTGCAAAATGAAACCTGTAGAAGAAATACTTGAAATACTAGAAGATATCAGTGGGTAAGTTAATCCAAATGAAACACAATTCTGCCATTTCCAGGTGAGGCTCTGATTATAACTGAGGTAATAATTATAACTGAATTAAAGGCTTTTATCTTTAATATTTTCTGAGATATATTCATGCTGTAATGCACCCTCATTATTTCCAAGTGCAAAAAAAACCAGACCATTTTTCAAGAAAATGTATCTTGAAAACTACTAATATCTTAACAACAACAAAAATCACTGTTTTTTTTTTTTTTTTTCAAAAATTAAGAGCTTTTTTTTTTAGGAAAATCTGAGGTAGTTGAGCAGAAAGACCACATTGATTTGAGATGGAATGAATAAATCCTTATAATCCTCTGCAGTGAAGGACAGGAAATACTTGCACTTGCTCATGTAAATGTTTGGCGCTTATACTTAAAATGTAACAGGGTTTGAATGAAACTCAGATGGTTGATTTTCCACACACTACAGCACACTTGCTGCTTATATGAAGCTTAAAAGACACTGTGAAAGGCTCCAACACGATCAGAGGTGTGAATACTGAGGCTTTGCAAGCATTTAAAATCAGAACAGTTTGTTGTACTGCAGAATGCAACCTTTCAGTGAACTGCTTTTCAATGGCCACCTCATCTGTCACACACTCTCTTTCTCTCTCTGTGTGTGTCTGTGTAGAATTGGTACAGCAGGGATTGCAGTGCAGGTAGTGGGCAGTAACTGGCCCAAACCTCACTATACCCTCCTCATCACTGGACTGTGCCGATTCAGTGTATCGAGTCTGTTAAAAGAGCGACCCTTTGTCCTGGCAGAGGTAAGCTGTCGGTTTGATTTGATGTTAAAATATTGGAGCAATTTTTTTTTGTAAGATAAACCTAAGTTTCTGGATGTGCTGTCTATTTAATGAGCGACAGTGGTCATCATAAGTGTTCTGTTTTGTACCTGTAACGAAGCAGTAGTATCACTACATACTGATGATGTACTCTGATTTAGTCAATGTAAGAAGTATTCTTTCCTGCAACACTGTATTTACTAGTTGCCTGAGGGTAGATAATAAGAAATGTTTTGCTATTTCCTGTTGTTGTACAGCAATATTCTTTGTAAACACACTGTTAATGTTTTTTATGCTTATAGTAAACATGACAAAAGTTTCAGGTAATGGGGTTCCCATACTGTACAAGTGATCCCTGTGAGCCAAAAGCTCAGATTTCTGCACAGACTGCTGCAAACATTTTGCTTCTGATTTGGTTTTCTACTCTCAGCTTTACATCATGCCAATAATAGATGGCTTGGTCCTTAATATGCTAATCTCAGGCACATAGCTCTAGCTGGCAGCACAGAAGCCCCACTCATCTGCTGCTCAAGCCTTCTTTTTCCAAGGTCCAGCGCATCAGAAGAAATCTGACTAAAAAAGGGGGAAACTAGATTTAAATTGGTTTGATTCAAGCAGTAAAGTGGAGGACTGCACCAAGGTCAAGTGTAATATTGAATTTTCTGAACTGTAAATCATGCAAACCCACAAGTAATAGAAGTAGCATTAGTGAGAAAAAGGAGCAATAGCTGAACATTATAAATCCCCTAAAAAAACCCAACAAAAAATCAGTCTGAGAAGTTAAAGGTCACCTGATTCCACTACTTGCCAAGTCCAGCAAGAGGTTCAACAGAAGTTATAAGCTGCAGAAATAAAGTTTGTTGGCAAGTCAGCCAGACATGCCTAAGGCTGAGATTATAACTCCTTGTGCACATGGGAAGCTACAGACACACAGTTGTTCCTATTCAACAACTTTCAAGTCAGCTTAGGATGCCTGATGCATTTCATACGTGCTCCGTAGATCTACATCTATAGAAAGATGGATTCCTTATTCGGAAAGTCTTGGCAGTTTCCCTCCATGAATTACTACACGTTTGATTTTCTGTAAATCATTTAAAAGTCAAATTGTGCAGATGTGGGTGGACACTGATCGTTGTGTAGTATCTCTTTCAGGGGCCGTTTTGGGGTTTCCAGCACATGTGCAGCTGGCCCATTCAGAGTAGGAGTGCTCACTTTTCTAAAACCAACGCATCACTTGTACTGCGGCGTAATCACTGACCTCCACTGTCTAGTTATTAAGATGGGATTAAATTGAGTGATAGTGAGAATACATTTTTATTACCCGGTGTGAATTAAAAGTTCTTTTATCAGCATTTAAACAAGATCATCTAGTGTATGACTTTTATAACACCATTTCATCATTAAATAAAGTAATGAAACATGTTTTAGCATATTAGAAATGCACAATACACAAGTATGTGTGGCCTCACAATGTGACTCACTTTTTATTTAAAAAAAAAAAAAATGACAGGTGAAGCAGTTAGATCAGTTGGAGCGGTATACGACCCCACAAAGAGATGCCACCGCAACAGATGATGGAGAGCTGGGGGAGCTGTCGGAGAAGTTCTACCAGGCTGCTGTACAGGTGTGTGTGTGTGTGTGTGTGTGCGCGTGTGTGTGTGTGTTTAAGAATTTAAGAGAGTGAGGTCGTAAAAAAAATTCATGTCTTGAAAAACTGATTAAGTTAAAAACAAAAATGCCTTTGTAAGGAGGAAAAAAAATGCCAAAAGGGCGGTGCAGACTTGAAGAGTGATGACTGACGGACATGTGAGGGTTCTTTAATATACACTAAAGTGTTACATACACACAAGAGCTGTTGCCTACAAAGAGACTTGCATTCAGCAAATTACTTTATATGTGGACTAAAACATTTCTTGATTTTTCACAGCCTGCAAAATCTATGATGTGTTTGTATATTCAAAAATATATATAATTTAGGCAAAAAAATTAGACACAACAACTGAAACGACTTTAACATGTGTTGTCTTGAAGAAATATTAACTGAAGTTGGATTGGGGCCAGGCTGTATTTTAATGAAATACCACTTTGCATTAAAATACTCTAAACTGTGAACATTCGTGTTTAGATTTGTGGAAAATTGAGGTATAGTTAAAAAGAATCATCAGAATTGAAAAAGCAGTGGAAAACATTTTTAAAACACCTACTGGTAAAATGCTGCCCCCTGCTGGCGAAAGTGTTGTTAAATTTAGCAGAATGTGCTTTTTGTTTTGTTTTTTTTACAAAAATTACTTTTGAGGGGAAAAACAGGGAATGCCACATCTTCAGTAAATTTATATTGTTATTTGAAAATAGTCCCTTAAATTATAATGCACGTTTTAAAAAGTTTTATTTAGATTATGAAATGGCTAAATAAACACTAATTGTTGATACCCAGTCAACTATTCGATTTTTAAAAATGTATTTATTTATTTATTTTCATCTGGCAGATGATTTTGTAGAACAGCTCATGTCATTCTGAATTATTTTTTAGGCTGCTGTGCACGCACAGCGTGTGCTGTCTCCACAGCTTGTCAGTTATTTTCTGGTTAGAATCTTTTCTCTGCTTTGGCTGCCAAACAGCCTAATATAGTTCTACTGTCATATTTAAATATTTGCTAGTTGTTTTTTTTTTTTTTTCACCACAAACTACTTTTTTTCCTCTCAAGTATTAACTTTGGCCATACAGCTC
Source organism: Diplotaxodon limnothrissa (assembly GCF_057381915.1). NCBI lineage: Eukaryota > Metazoa > Chordata > Actinopteri > Cichliformes > Cichlidae > Diplotaxodon > Diplotaxodon limnothrissa. The sequence continues at coordinate 62,082,660 of NC_140602.1, forward strand.
AGTTTAAGTGTCATCTATCCACAACAATAACTCATAAAGCAGCTGTTTCATCTAGATGTTGCTTTGAATATATCAGATCCTGACTTCTGTACTGAGGTCAGAAGTTGGGTTTCCTCCTGACTTCCTTTCCACCTAAACCCTGTTTGCACATCCAACCAGCAGAGCGGGATGTACAAATCTATGTACAAATTAAGTTTGTGCGTGTCATTTTACAATGAAGCGATCTGCAGATTGCAGCTGCCACTGTATGCCCTTTACTTATAAAAACTTCATCTCAATGTTTGCATTGGCAGTTTATGTAAGAGCTTGTTGTCAATTATTTTCAAAACTTACCAAACTGTGAAATATGAACATTTTTGAGAATAATAAGAAACAGGCAACTTTTTAAAAATGTAATATAGAAGTAAACTGTGCTGTGCTGCAGCATGATGTGATGGATCAGACTGAAGATGAAAACATACACATGCAGTTGGACTTGATTTATTGTGTTTTTTTGTTTTTGTTTACACATTTACACGTGTGTGTGTGTGTGTGTGTGTGTGTGTGTGTGTGTGTGTGTGTGTGTGTGTGTGTGTGTGTGTGTGTGTAGTTGTTAGGTATGTTAGACATGTCTGTTCCAGTCGTGGCCAAGTTCAGGCGCCTCTTGGACAGTCTGCCGAGGGAAACTCTACCTGACGTTGTTGCCTCGATGATCCGCACCTCAAACAAGGAGAAACTCCAGGTGAATTCAAACTGTATACACAATCAAAGCTTTAGAAGAGCCAACATGTTTTTATTCATTTTTTAGAAATCAAAAAGGTTTTAATCTTGATGCAAACAGTTTCTGCAAGTGTTCTAACTTCAGTTGCTCTGCTTTTGCCAAATACCCATTTTAGCCCAAACTACTTGTGGCCCCTCCTGCAGTAAATCCTAGGTTTACTGCAGGAAGGGCATCCTACATCCTGAAATATGGTGATCCTTTTGATATGGCAACTACTTGGGACGTAAAAGGGAAGCGGACTCTTCTTCTTCCTCCTCCCCTTCTTCTTTCCTTCTAGTCTTCTTCTTCTTCTTCTTCTTACTCCTCCTCCTACTTCTTCCTACTGTTCCACTTTTTACATTTTCTTACTTCTCTTTTTCTTCCTCTACCTTTCTTTCCTCTTCTTCCTTCTGTTCTACGTCCTTGATATCCACAATATTTGACAGTATACTTAGAGGAGAAAGAGAGAGGTCACTATTTGTTGGGGTTTTGAAGCAATACAGGAACTTTCCACTTATTCTGCCATTTAAGGATTTAGTACTTTATTTTTTAGCATGAAAGCACACATTGATGTGATTTTTGACTTTTTTTTCCCTCAACAATAAATCTTCACAATAAATAAAATGTGTTGTTTTCCATGTGCTGTGAAGGTCCTGGATGCATTGAGTTTGGAAGAGCGCTTTAAGAAGGCCCTGCCCATGCTGACCAGACAGATAGAGGGACTAAAACTGCTGCAGAAAACCAGGAAGACGAGTCCTGATAATGAGAAGAGGGTAACAGATGTGCAGTCCTTGTATGTTCACACTGTGATTTACATTCCAAATCTCGTGCTCACATTTGGGATTCCCCTCTGTTTAGGTGTTGGTGCGGAAAGGTACAGTGTTCCCAGGTCGACAGTTCAATCTGGATGAGGAGGATGAAGATGATGATGGTGATGACACAGCAGCCTTGGAGAGGAAGGTTCATGGGGCGAACATGCCTGAAGCTGCCCTCAAAATTTGCCTGAAAGAACTCAAAAGGTAAATTTCATACAACATATACACAATATAAAGTGTATTTGTGCATACTTCACAAACACAAATAATGCTGCTGCTTTTACTTGTTTAGACCATGTTTAGATCTGGCTCTGTTTGGTGTCTGTGTAAACATGATCCAGTACTGTAATTAGCCTTAAATACTTCAGTTAGATTGTTCATGTTCCTCTTCAATCTGTCAGATTGAAGAAGATGCCTCAGTCAATGCCTGAGTATGCCCTGACCAGAAACTACTTGGACCTGATGGTGGAGTTGCCATGGAGCAAAAGCACCAAAGGTAAATTAATCTGCAGACAACTTTTAATGGACGTCAGCTCAGTTAAACTCTTTGGGTTTGGTAGATTTCACTGAGCCGTAGTAGTGACAGTAAAAACTTTACAGACTTTGACATTGAGAAGGCTTTGATATGCAGCTGTCTGCTTTCCAGGTCAAAGCATCTACTGCGTTGATTAAGGCTGTCATCTTTTTAATGCGTTCTTAAACAATAATCAAAATGAAATAAACATTCTCAGTCTCTTTGGGTTTTGATTCGCACTCTTTAAGCTACATTTTTAAGGTCAACATATCCTGGACACCAATTATTTGAAAGCTTGGAGTTGTATTGGTAACTCATTGAAGTGTTATTGGCTATTCATAACCAGCCACTTTGCGCATACAGTTAGTTGGGTGGACTGAATCAGGCCAAATTAAATGGCGCTACACAGCGTCCCAGCATACATAATAATGCTTGAATTTCACAAGAACTGTTCTGGTTTGTCCCTGCTGATTGCAGGCGTAAACATGTAACCAAATATAAGTAATGACTCCAAATGTTAAGGGTAAGGGTTCATTTAGCAGCAGTGTCAGAGGTCACAACCAAAGTATGCGCTGCTCTCTGACATCTGATTGATGGACCTCTAAAATTTGCCAAACCACTGTGGGGCAAATTGTCTACCTGGTTTTTGATGTCTGTGTATGTTTCTTTGGTCTCACATTCAAATTGCTACTAGAGCAGGTCAGCTACTAACCGGAAGGTTGGTGGTTCTATCCCAGGCTCCTCCAGTCTGCATGCCAAATATCCTTGGGCAAGATACTAACCCCATGTTGCTCTCCGATTCATCCATCGGAGTGTGAATGAATGTGTATGAATGTTAGATAGTGAGCACTTAACAGTTTAGAAAAAGTGCTTGTGTGATTGGGTGAATGAATTAGTTGTATGAAGCGGTTTGAGTGCTCAGAGTAGAAAAGTGCTATATAAGAGCCTGTCCATTTAACTCACCTAAAACACTTAAACCTTCTAGACTGCCTGGACATCCGAGCTGCACGTACCCTATTGGACAACGATCACTACGCCATGAACAAGCTGAAGAGACGCGTCCTGGAGTATTTAGCTGTCAGGCAGCTGAAGACATCACTCAAGGTGCTTCCTTAATATCCCAGTCTACGGATGCTTAAAGATGAAATCTTGTGTTACACAAAGCACTTTTCTTACATTTGTTATGTATTAATCTTTGAGTTTCATACTGCTGTATCTGCTGTTTTTAGGGCCCCATCTTATGTTTTGTGGGCCCTCCTGGAGTCGGTAAGACGAGTGTAGGACGCTCGATTGCCCGAACTCTGGGCAGAGAATTTCACCGAATTGCTTTGGGAGGCGTCTGTGACCAGTCTGACATCCGAGGACACAGGTATGCTCATAAGATTGTTACGCAACTGAAGGTTTCGTGTCCACAGTGTAGACTGTGAGTTTTCAGGTTGCCTATGTATAGCAACAACCCCCAAAAAATACAAACTACAATAATAGACCTGAGATATGCTAGTTTTTTAACCGTTTTACCAGAGAAAACTGGTTTAACAGACGAACAGCTGATTCTGTTCGTCTGGACACTGATTGTTATTGTGGCTGTGGACTAGTTAATTTAAACTTTTCCATGTGTCCCTGTTCAAAAACATCTGAATACAATTAGTAGGTCATTAGCAAGACTCTATAGAACTTGACTGCATGCTGAAGTGGCAACCCCCAACCCTATTCAAGTAATTTTAAGGAAATTTACCGGTAAATATTTGGAAAAATGACAAAAGTGCTTTTATTGCGTCATGTTCATTCACTCATGAGCTGCTGTAACATAAATCAAATGGCTGAATTGCCACCTCAGCATGCAGTCAAGTTCTATACTCTTTTACCAATGAACTACTACTGTGTGTTGCAACAGGGACACATGGAAAGGTTTCAGGACACCGGCCCTTGAGGATTGGAGTTTGAGATCCGTGGTCTACTCACACCCACCCACACAAAGCGTGTTGCTTTCTTTGGAATAGAGTCTGCATTTTTATTTAAATCCCTGTTTCCCTGCAGCGTAATTTTTTAAAAGTAGGGTAAAGATACAAATTCCAGACTTAGGACACCAGCTGAATGTGCCAGTATTTTAATTCCTGAACTAAAATAATAATATATTACTGGATGATTCCACCAAGGAGCACCCCTGAAAACTAAGATAATGCAGGTAAATGCTCCCTTTGTCTTTCGTCGTCATATTCAAACTTTTGCACCAGTTGTTGACACTAATGTGTCCACTGACTGCACTGCAGGCTCACAGTGGCCCTACCAGTCACAAATGGATATTGCATCTTTGGAATTAGGAACTTTGTGAAGGTGTGCATGAGCGAAACTCTAAATAAGTGCAATATAAATAAATATAAAGCAATATGTAATTGTAAAATTTAACAGGTAGATCTTTGTTCTTTTTTCTTAGGCAGGATTCGTGCCAAACAGCCTTTCATTGTTCTTGTAACAGTGACAATAAAATCTATCCTATTCTATTCTATTACTGTAGTCTTGTTATGTAGAACTCTTTTAAAGTGGCTAGAGAAATGTGCTTGAGTATATTGTTTTCATGCTGGGACTTAAATTGCTCCGTGGACGTGTGGTGGAGCAAAAACACAAGCTCGCGTAACATAAGGCATTACATTTGATGCTATATAAACAGTGTTGGTCAAGTTACTTGAAAAAAGTAATAAGTAACTAATTACCGATTACTCCCCCAAAAAGTAATCCCGTTACTTTACTGATTACTTATTTTCAAAAGTAATTAATTACTTAGTTACTTAGTTACTTTTTAAAAACACGATTTACAACCTGAAGAGGTGATAAAGTGATAGATCTTTCAGCCCAATTCTACTTTTTCTACAATCCATCATACAAAATGTAATCAAATGGAAACGTCTCTTTTTAAAACTTGTTTTATTAGTTTTAATCTTTTAAATTTATGTATCAAGCAAAAATTAAATTATATGCAACATTCTCTGACTGGAAGAAATTTGTTTAACATTTAAACCTATTTTCTACACATTCCAGCACATAAAATATATTTTTTTTGTGTGTTTACACTCAGTCTTTCACATAGATGCAAGTAAAACACACAAAATAAATAACATGAAAGACTCAGCGGTCCTTTTGCTCTATTTTCACCTGTAAAGCAGGAGTAGGTAGGCGGAGGTGTGCTCTGGTGCAGGTGTGCCGCAGCGGTCAGTGGAAGAATCCGCGAGTTTCTCTGTGAGTTTCCCATTACGTGGTACCACACTCGGTGCTTGCTTGGAAGTTTAGGGGTTTTTTCCGCTGTAAAAAGAAGTTTTCTTCCCACGCACAACGGACACTAATGTTTTTGTCACTTTTTATGGAATCAAACTCAAAGTAAGGTCAGTACTTCCACGCTTTAAACGCTGCACGCTCATACTCTCTCCCACACTCGATATATGATCCACTGTTGATCTGCACACAGCTGTTATCACGAATGTCGCACTCGCTTACGTCACTGTCATGAGACACTCTCGCAAAAAAAATCACGGTTTTAGTAACGCAGTAACACAGCGTTCCTACGGGAAAGTAACGGTAATCTAATTACCGTTTTTGCAATAGTAATCCCTTACTTTACTCGTTACCTGAAAAAAGTAATCAGATTACGCGTTACTGCCCATCTCTGTTTATAAATCACACTCACAAATAATGAAGCTCACTATGAAAAATCATGTATTTTATCCCAAGTTTTTCCTTAACACTCCCCACTGGGAAAGCTAGAGTAAAATAGTGTCTTTTTTATTTTATTAAGTCCAAAACCTGTACTAAGATGTAATGAAATTTCTTGGGAAAGCCTGCTGATATCATTCAAGCATCCCTTAAAGTCCACTTGGGTTTAATTTAAATGAAGGATAAAGGACATAAATGGATTCGGACAGTAGTCTGAAAGTATTCGGCACATTTGTTGGTTCTTTTTCTAACTTCGCTCGGTGTTTCACTATGGGAATCGCCTCGGCGTGACCAACTACGGAAGCTCCAATGACACCACGTCTGTCTATGACAGACCTGTCGAGCCGTGCTCAGGGCTCCGCCCCCTCGTACTAACACGGCCGACCAGCTCCTCCTAACTCATTCTTGCTTTCTTCCCGTGAGAAACTACTTTGAGCTCCCTCAGCGCATCCAGGCTAACTTGATTAGCTGCTTAACAGTTCTCAGGCGTCCCGTGTAGGAGTACGTCGCCGAACGCAGTTTTTCCGGTTCCAGTTTGGATCGTGCTGAGTAAGTCCTTCGAAAGAAGTGTACTTAGAGTTGCACTGTGGAACAGCAACCGCGTCAGGCGAGCTGTCCCAGCGGTTCCTGGTTTTAGTTAGCGAGGTAGCCGACGTTGTGTGACTCGGGCTAACGCGTTACGGCGAGCTGTTCGTTCAGTGTCCGGCTAGCATTAACTTGTTAGCAGGCCACGAACCACATTAGCGTCTCACTAGCATTAGCTTGTTGGTCGACGTAGGGTTCGGTTAGCATTAAGTTGCTAACGATATTGGCTAGCGGAGTGCAGCCAACGTGTCACGACGAGCTGACTCCCGCCGCGACTAGATCGGATTTAACACCCGCTGCTAGTCCTAGCTACTTACGGGCTAACGTGTCGAGACGAGCCTGGTGTAGCCTAGTCTCACCCCTTTCCGCTAACCATGTCTACGGCTCCTACTCCCGCCAAAAGGTCGGAGCCGAAGGCTAAAGAGGCTGCATCCCGCCCGTGCCCCGCATCATGCGGTGCCACCATCTCGGGCAGGGACCCTCATCCAATGTGCATCGTCTGTATGGGTGCCAAGCATGCTCAGGCTTCACTGGCGGACCCTCAGGGATGCCCACACTGTGCTTTGATGCCAGAGAAAGTCCTGGAAAGGAGGCTGAGAGTAGCAGTAACGAACAGTCAGGACCCCTGCCTGTCGGCTGCTACTGCTACGAGCGATATCCGTCATCCGCGAGCCTCCACAAGCTGGGCGGACATGATGGAAGAAGAGTCCCCGCTCATGCCCCCATCGTTCGAGGACCTCCTCGATCAAAACGTGGGCGAGCCGGGTGGCGAGGACGCGGAGGGCAATGCCGACTCCGACCTCCTCGACCTGGAGGACATGGATGAGGAACAGGAGGATGACTCTACCTTTCCTCCCCAGCAGTCCAGGCCACCGAGTGGGGCTGAAGTTGCACCCCTGGTGGACAGCAATTTGTACGAGGTCTGTAAACGGGCTGCTGCCAAGCTAGGCATCCCATGGCCAGCCGCCCAGGATGCCGAAGGGGCAGAACGTGACTTGTATGACGGCAAGAGGCTCCCACCAGCCTTGCCGCCATCAAAGCAGCTTCTGCCAGCAGTCCCAGCCTGCATGAAAGAAATGAGTCGCTATTGGTCAAGCCCTTTTAAAAGCAAGCTTCCGACCAAGGGCTGCTCTAAGCTTGAGATCCAGGGGATGGGTGAACTGGGGCTGACTGAACCCCCAGCAGTGGAGCCTTCAGTGGCGTATCACCTTCACCCTAACCGCAGGGCAATCTCAGCTTCTTCTAGCATTTCTTTGCCCAACAAGATAGATCGCCTCACGGCATCTATTTATCAAAGGACATACAAATATGCTGCACAGTCAGTGTGCTCGCTTAATACAGTCACACTGCTATCAGCATATCAGGCAGAAATTCTGGAAGACATGGGCCGTCAGCTTGACTCGGGTTCCCCGAACCCAGCCCTCTGGGATGAAATCTGCGTGGTTAATGATCTCATTCTTCGCTCCTCCAGGGGAGCAGTCCAAGGGTGTGGTCGCGTTATGGGCCTTGCAGTCTCGGGTGAGAGAGCCTTGTGGCTAAACCTGTCAGGCCTGGGTGATGCTCAGAAGGCTGAGGTCATGGATGCAGCCTATGACCCAACCAAGGGTCTCTTTGGCCCAGCCCTGGAGAGAATGAGAGAAACAAGCACCCGCAGAAAGCAGGAGGGTGAAGCATTCAATCTCTGCTTACCCAGAAAACCTAACTCTCAGCCCCAGCAGGTGCCAAGAGCTGGCTTTGCAGCAACAGCAGCAGCTGCGAGAGGGAGACAGAGTGGGGTCAGAATGCAGAGAGGAGCAGGAGGCCAGCAGGGTGCCCACCAGGCCAAGGTAGAGAACCGAAGACCTTGGGGCAAGCATTCCTTTGCAGCAGTTGCTGCAAAGAACAAGCCGTCACACCCCGGAGAGGGAAAAAAGAAGCGGTCAGCCTAGCACACCTGCAGCATTCTGTGTCACCCCTCTTTTCTTCCCCAAAGAGAAGGAAGGTGTTAGAAGGGGTAACCAAATCACTCCAAAGTTCAGGGTCTCCGGAAGTTTCCAGTTCACCAGGAGCACCCTCTCAGTCTCCTTCTCCAGTTCAGGGAGGACAGACTTGTGGACAAATGGCGCAGTGTCACCAAACACTTCTAAACACTCTGTCTGTGTCACCAAGCGCTGCCCAGAGTCACCAGACACTTCACTGTGGTTTGGGGGTAACAAAAGAAATAAAACGTGCATTTCTGCAGCCAGGCAGTTTGCCAAGGGCAGAATGTCCCCCCAGTTTCAAAATAAAAACAAAAGAAAATCACTGCAATTATGTGTTCCCAGCTCACGCTCTTCCCGAGGGGGAGAGCCCCAACTCCTTCCGGGAGACAGGGGTGACGTCACGCTACCGCTTCTTCAGAGGCCCACTCGCAGCGCGGCTGGAGCGGTGGCGCGCATGCGCAGTTCATCCCTGGGTCTTGTCAACCATTTCCCATGGTTACAGACTACAGTTTGCGGCAAAACCACCGAGATTCGGCGGAGTGTCAGCTTCTGTGGCCAGTCGCGATTCAGCGAATGTGCTGGAGGAGGAAATATCCTCCCTGTTACACAAACAGGCGATCGGAGCGGTTCCGAGCGAAGAAGCTCAGCAGGGCTTTTACTCCCGCTATTTCCTCATCCCGAAAAAGGACGGAACGTCGCTCCGTCCTATTCTGGATCTGCGTGTGTTAAACAAGCATTTGAGAAAGTACACGTTCAGAATGCTCACACACAAGACGCTTTGTCGCTCAATTCACACAGGCGATTGGTTTGTTACAATCGACCTATCAGACGCATATTTTCACATCGCCATTTATCCTCCACACAGGAAATATCTCAGGTTCGCTTATCAGAGCGTAGCGTACGAGTTTCAAACTATCCCATTCGGGCTATCCTTAGCTCCGAGGGTGTTCAGCAAATGTGTGGAGGCAGCGCTGTCTCCGTTAAGGAACAGCGGCATCAGAATATTTTCTTACATAGACGATTATCTAATATGCTCACGATCGCGCGAGCAGGCGATCAAAGACTCCGAGGTGGTGGTGAATCACCTCACGGAGCTTGGGTTCACTATCAACCTGGAAAAGAGCCACTTGGAACCCGCACAGTTTACAGAGTATCTGGGGCTCAGAATAGACTCCATCTCTTATCGTATCGCACTTTCAGAGCGGAGGATCGCATCCTTCACTCACTGTCTTTCCCGTTTTCAGCTGGGGAAAGTCGTGCGGTTCCGACTCTGTCTCCGCCTCCTCGGCCTCATGGCCTCGGTGATATCGGTGGTACACTTGGGGCTGCTTATGATGAGAGATTTTCAGCGGTGGGTCGCTTCTCTGCAGCTGTGCCCTCGCCGACATCTCAGTCGTGGTGTAAAAATAACGCAGCCGTGTATTGCGGCTCTCCGGCCCTGGAGGAGCCCGACAGCTCTCGCGGCGGGGGTACCGCTCGGGGCAGTATCATCCAGGGTGACGCTGACCACAGATGCATCCCTGTCAGGTTGGGGTGCAACTATGATGGGCAGAGCAGTGAATGGCGTTTGGTCACAGAGACTCACTCTGAATCACATAAATGTGCTGGAGCTCCGCGCGGTGCTCCTAGCCTTACGGCATTTTCTGCCGTATCTCCGGGGTCAACATGTTTTAGTGAAAACAGACAACTCCACTGTAGTTGCTTATATCAACCGCCAGGGCGGCACCCGTTCCCGGCAGCTACACAGGTTAGCCAGGGAAATAATTATGTGGAGCAGCACTTGGCTCCTCTCCCTTCGGGCAACTCACGTGCCAGGAATTCTGAACAGGGGGGCGGACCTCCTGTCCAGAGGAAATCCACTGTTCGGAGAATGGAGGCTTCACCCACAGGTGGTGGAGCAGATTTGGCAGAGATACGGCCGGGCTGCCGTAGATCTCTTCGCCTCGCGAGAAAACACACAGTGCCCCCTGTTTTTCTCCCTGTCAGACGCACACGCGCCACTGGGCGTGGATGCGCTGGCCCATCCTTGGCCAAAAACTCTGCTGTATGCTTTCCCTCCCCTCAGCCTGATCTCCCCAACACTGATCAGAGTGAGGGATCAGGGGCTGTCTCTGATTTTAATAGCTCCACGGTGGCCATCCAAACACTGGATAGCAGAAATCATCCAGCTTCTGGTGGACGAGCCATGGCCACTCCCCATCCGCAGGGACCTTCTGTCTCAGGCGCGGGGGGAGATATACCATCCCCATCCAGACCAGGTTGCTCTCTGGGCCTGGCCCGTGAAAGGTGGAATTTGAAGGCAGCAGGCATGCCTCCGAAGGTTATTGAAACCATTCAGAATGCCAGAGCCTCCTCCACCCGTTCCATTTACAGCAGTAAATGGCGTGTTTTTGAAGAGTGGTGCCATGAAAAGCAGATTATCCCTTTTCAGTGTTCAGTGGTGGAGCTGTTGTGTTTTCTTCAAGACTTGCTGGACAAAAGGAAAGCTTTTTCCACTATAAAGGTCTATTTAGCAGCTATTTCAGCCTGCCACGTGGGGTTTGGTGATAAACCTGCTGGGCAGCACCCCCTTGTAGGTCGCTTCATGAGAGGAGCGCGTCGAACGCTCCCAGTTTCTAGACCACTGGTCCCTTTATGGGATCTGTCAGTCGTTTTAGACGCCCTCTCCCACCACCCCTTTGAGCCTATTGGGGCAGTGGGGTTGAAGTTTCTCTCTCTTAAAACCACTCTGCTGTTGGCTCTAACCACAGCCAAGCGAGTTAGTGAATTACAGGCTCTGTCTATTCACCCCTCTTGTCTACAGTTGGCCCCGGGACTCACTAAAGCACTCCTGAGGCCTAACCCAGCCTTTGTCCCTAAAGTGTTGGAAACATCATACAGGTGCCCTACAGTAGAGCTCCTAGCTTTTCACCCCCCTCCATTCTCTTCCGAGAGGGAGCAGAGGCTGAACACTTTGTGCCCTGTCCGGGCCTTGGGGACTTATGTTGACAGAACAGCTGGATTCAGGAAGTCGGATCAGCTGTTTGTTTCCTGGGCCTCCCCTCACAAGGGCAGGCCCGTATCACGCCAGAGACTAGCTCATTGGATTGTAGAGGCCTTAGCTCTGGCTTATAGCTGTAAGGGCTTGCAGGCCCCCCCGGGACTCCGAGCACACTCCACTAGGGGTGTGGCCACATCCTGGGCGTTGTTCAGAGGTGTATCAGTCCAGGATATTTGTGCGGCAGCAAGCTGGGCTACGCCGCACACGTTTGTCCGGTTTTATCGGCTGGATGTTGCACAGTCATCCCTGGCTCAGACGGTGCTGGATTCTGGTGCCTCAGGTTCGACCTGAGATCCTGGAGTAGCACTGGAGAGTAGCTTCGGGAGCTGGCGCAATCTGGGAGTGGGCCATATCTCCCATAGTGAAACACCGAGCGAAGTTAGAAAAAGAACGTTGGGTTACTTAACGTAATCCCTGGTTCTTTGATAACAGAGTGAGGTGTTTCACCAACACTTCCCTCCTTGCTTAGGCACGGAAAGAAATCTGCTTGGAATGAGTTAGGAGGAGCTGGTCGGCCGTGTTAGTACGAGGGGGCGGAGCCCTGAGCACGGCTCGACAGGTCTGTCATAGACAGACGTGGTGTCATTGGAGCTTCCGTAGTTGGTCACGCCGAGGCGATTCCCATAGTGAAACACCTCACTCTGTTATCAAAGAACCAGGGATTACGTTAAGTAACCCAACGTTTTGTTTTCTTCTGACTTGGACTTTTACTTTTATGTAGATGACCTTATGTAAATATAAGCTTTGTTTTTCTGTAAAATAAAGAGAGGTCACTGGTAATCTGTGTTTGTTAGAAAGTGTTAAAAGGTTGTCACCAACTGGAAGACAAATTGTGGCCAAGCACATACACCACATCACACAGATCCTCTTGTTACTGTTATGGGTGTCATGTCTGGAGTCTCTGTGCGAGCAGAGAGGCGAATGGGGCAAAAGAGTTCATCTCGGGTTACGTGGATGGTCGTGTTGTTTTAAATCAATGGCTCACATACATATTTACACCCAAATAAGAAACATGTGCATGTCCTACCAACAGCAGAAATAAGGACCAGACTCTTCAAACAATTGATTATACAGTTTGTTCAACTTAAAAATATTTCTGATGTTCTTATGTGATTTAAATCATTTTTATTTCCTACTTTCGAAGCCCACAAACTGCTTTCAGCCAGTACATGCTAGCAAACACTTGAAGCTTGCTTGCATTAGCTTTATTCACTACAGAGAATGTCGCATCTGTGTTTATTTTTTCTCAGATATTATTGCTTGGTAATTCAGTGCATATCTCTAGGGTATATCGTGAGCCTTTGGTTTGCTTGAAACTGAAAAGTTCACAGAGTAGAGCATCATTTTGTGTCTTTGCCATGTCTCCAGGCGTACATATGTAGGGAGCATGCCCGGCCGCATTATCAATGGTTTGAAGACAGTGGGCGTCAATAATCCCGTCTTCCTTCTGGATGAGGTGGACAAGCTGGGGAAGAGCCTGCAAGGGGACCCTGCAGCTGCTCTGCTGGAGGTCAGTCTGTTTCTCTCTCAGGTTACGTGTGATGTAGTATCACGTCTTCTCTGGTTATTTACTCCCTAAACAAAACCTTAATGTTTTGAAGGATTAATTGTCAGTAGCAAGTAGAAACATGCAACATACCGTATCCACCAATTGGTTGCTATAGCTACCTAATTAACCACTACAACAATAATAATTTTCATAATAACACAAGTGTTATTAGTATTCCTGCCCCATGATGCCACAAAGTTCCCACTTACTGCAGTTTGCACAGTTTACAAAAAACACACACACACACACACAAAATAAAAGGGTTTCTGTGTGCACGCTAAGGTCCTGGACCCAGAGCAGAACCACGGCTTCACAGACCATTACCTGAATGTGGCCTTTGACCTCTCACAAGTGCTCTTCATCGCTACAGCAAACACTACAGCGACCATTCCCCCGGCCCTGCTTGACAGGATGGAGGTGCTGGAGGTACCAGGTGGGTTTAGTCACTTTGTTCTGACGAAATATCTCAGCAGATTTATCAGAGGTTATCATAACAAGAGGGTTTCTATTTTATTGAAAATACGTTCCCAGAACTCCACTATAGAAGTCCAAAAAGTTTCCAATTAAAAGAAAAAATATTTTCCTGTTAAATGGGCACCTGTGTTCCTCAAAGGACATGACATAATCCAAATCTGAAAGATACAAATTATGAGTCATTTTAAGACCAGAGTGAAATCTAGCATCTGATCTCCCTGTTTTGTTGTTGTTGTTGTTTTTCTTTATTACTGTTGTTTCAGGCTACACCCAGGAGGAGAAGGTGGAGATTGCTCACCGCCACCTGATTCCAAACCAGCTGGAGCAGCATGGGTTAACCCCTCAACAGCTGCATATACCTCAGAGCACCACACCGGACATAATCAGCAGGTACAATCTCACACAAACTCAGTCATCGTCACCTAAGACTGTAAGACTGCATAGCCGTTTAAGCTTTATGTTAACGGCAGCACACAGCGGCATCAGTGTCAGATACTGGTGGTGAAACACACTGAAACATGTGTGAATTTTCAACAATGAAATTGTGAGAGAGATGATTTGTTCAGTGACCGTTGATCTGTGAGAATGATTGTTATAGCTTCTTCATTTAAAAGAGACTCGACAGACATAATTTTATAAAAGTAAACTTACATGTAGAATACGTATCACAGGTTCACATGTCTTTCTGACATGCAGAGGCGGTCTGGTTAGTGTGCAAAAAATAGAAAATATATAGGTTGATCTGGGTAGATCTCTTTTGCAAACAAATAAGAAAAAAAAACACATTTCAAAAAGGAGAGAGACGGGTTCTCAGGTTTTCAGGTGATTACAGTTACAGGACAAAACAAAGAGCAAGTACATGACTGACAGTCAGAGTGTTGCCAAGTTTTTAACCCTACCTGATCACACTGTGACTCTCAGTGACAGCTGTGTTTTAGTCATCTGTTATTTGTCCTTCTGTTTGTTCTTCCTCTTTTAGGTACACCCGAGAAGCAGGTGTGCGCTCACTAGAAAGGAAGATCGGGGCGATCTGCCGAGCTGTAGCTGTCAAGGTTGCCGAGGGTCACACACTCACCAAGACAGAGACTTTGACCCCTGAAAACTCAAAACAGCATGGAGGTGAGGGTCTGAACCTTCCATCTTGGTCGGGCTGTGGAATTTAATTTGAAGCTTTAGCTGCAGAACAGCACAGAGCTACACACTAACAAAGCTTGTGCATTAAATACCAAATGTTGAGTCATTACAAATATTGAAAGATGAAGTACAACAGAAAAGAGCATCTTAGTTAACACAGATTTATTTCAGTAATAATAGCAAAATGAAACACTCATCACTGGACTTATTTATTTTATAAATTTATTTATTTATTTACTTACTTATTATGACAAAAAGATTTTGCTAATGCCTTTTTGACCAGAGTGTTTAGGCTTTGTTGCTTTAAGGGTTTTTCTTTTATGTATTTGAAGACCATACTGCCATGTAAAAAAAGAGTTTTTCATAGGTCCTGTAAAATGAAGTTCACCCTGTGATTCAGTAGCTTTTAGAACCTCCTTTAGGAGCAGTACCTTAAAGTAATTCTTTCCTGTATGACTTCATCAGTCTCTCATATTGTGGTGGAATTTGCTCGAGAGCTTGGGGTCATTGTCCTGTTGCATCATTTGAGCCCAGTTTTAGCTGTTGGACAGATGGTCTCACTTTTGACTCTAAACAAATTTGGTGTACTGAGGAGTTCATAGTCCACTCAATGCTCAGGTGCTCAGGTTCTGTGGTAGCAGAACAAACCCAAATCCAATCCAGTCACCCGTCCAATTCTGTGCTTGACAGCTGGTATGAAGTGTTTGTGCAGATATGCTACATGTTTGTTTTTTTCCAAAAACAAGCCATACTTGTTCAACCTTTTTCTAATTGTACTGCCATGAAGTCTAACATTTAGCATTCTGAGGCATGTATTATTGTAGGGTGTTAATCCTGTCTTTTAACCTGTGTTCCATGTCGCTCCCCAACCGGTCGCGTCAGATGGCTGCCCCTCCCTGAGCCTGGTTATGCCGGAGCTTTCCTCCTGTTAAAGGGGAGTTTTTCCTTCCCCCTGTCGCCAAAGTGCTTGCTCATAGGGGGTATTATGGTTGTTGGGTTTTCCTCTGTTAAATACAACAAACCAGCCTATAACTAAAATAGAAACAAGGACTAGTGTTTTAGCAGCTCTCTGAGATTTTGTGCAGGTGAAAGAAGGCACTTCAGAATGGAATATTTCAGGCTTTTACCTCAAATGTTTGACTCAACTCAAATTTCAAGTTATTTTCTACATTTTGCAGGGTTTTTTCTCAAAGTTTTGAGTTAGGTACCTTAAAATGTTGACTTACTATCTTGACATTTTAAGATAATAACACCATATTCTGACACATGGATCGCAAAACATGTTTTTTTTTTTTCATTGGGGGAAACAAGCTTCCAAAGTCTTATTGAACTGCAAGATCCCTTTTTGCTTGAGTCATAATGTAAAGTAAATGTTTTTTTTACTGTAATCCAGAATCGAATGTAATTTTTTTCTCATCCAATCAGGTTAGTTTTATTTATATTGGGCCAAATCACAACAACATATGTAACAGGCCTCATATGTAATGAACAGCAACATATTTTACTTGGTATCATAGTATTGTACACTGTAAAACTAACTGATATTATTTGGACATCTCGAAAAGTCGATTGAGCTTGTTCAGAATAAATTTCATGTCAACCTGTGACTTAGTTTGGCGACACAGATGACGCGAGTAACTGACACAGATCTTATCTGTGTGGTTAAACAAAGAACTACAGACATAGTAACAAAGACTGACTGCACGTGAGCAACAACTGGCTAATACGTTAGGAGAAATATCTCCCACAATATAGTTCGGGTAACAGCCGTTAATAATGTTGAGTTAAAACACTTGTGCTTCTGTTCTTTGTTGCAGAGTGCGAGTGTTGGGCACAAGGGGCTGAAATGAGCCTGGGAAAAATAAACTTTGAGTAAATCTTGACCAGAGCAGTTTGATGGATGTTGGTTCATAATGTGATGTTATAACAGACAGATGTTTGACGTGGTGACAAATTACTTATTGGTTGTTTATTTGTCTAATGATCATTTGTAAATCAAATTTTACGTCAGGTGTTAGATATCTGAAGCATGCTCGCAAGTACAACATTATGATTTTTATGCTAATATCCTAAATAAACCTTATTGTGCAGTGTCCTACTCAAAAGCACTGGATATTACACAGCAGTACTCAGTTTTTGATTTGTCTGCGGGATTCTCAGTAGAGTAAATAAAAACAAAGAACTACAAAACTCATTTTTGCATCATTAAGTAGCAGACATGAAGACCGGAAATTTTGTTTTAGGTAGAGTGGTTTAATTACAGAGAAAGACAGAAAAATGGGATAAACGTGACATAAGTGTTTCTTTCTGTTCTTTAATGCGGCCTTTGTGTTTCCAGGTAACCACACGTGTGTGTGCGTGCGTGTGTGTGTGCGTGCGTGTGTGTGTGTGTGTGTGTGCACGCGCACAATTGATACATGTTCTCATGCATTCTTTTTGTATTTTCTAAGTGGTAGCGGTTTTTGATGTTCATCTGTGATATTTGTGTTTCTGTTTGACTTTTACGTGTGTGCATGTTTGCGTCATGTTGGTGCGATTTATGTATATGTGTTCACAGCTGGTTTTTCGTTCTCATTCGCAGCTATGTCACTGCCATTTTTTTCCCCTTTCCCTGTGAAGCCTGGTGTATGTAGTTGTTTTTTTTTAACTAAACAATCTCTAAGATCTGATGATTGCAGTGTGTTTACGTTCACTTGAAATAGTAAGAATATTCCTAACACCTAACTGCACGAACATGGGTATAAACAACACATATTGTTTCTTTGACATGTAGCTTTCTGAACCACAGGCTACAAAAAAATATGGATGTAGCCAATGTGATGTTATCCACAAATTTGTGAAACCCTTTTCTGAATCCTGAATGTTGCAGGTGTTACCATGTTTGTTGATTTTTTGTTGTTTCTAGACAGGAACTGAATGCAGTTATTCACACGGCAGTCCTTGATTTAGCTTTCAGTGAATGTTTTGCTGTAATGTTTGTTTTCAGACAAGGCAGCACCTCCAGAGTTGCCCATAGTGATTGATCATATCGCACTGAAAGACATCCTGGGGCCTCCAGTGTTTGAAATGGAGGTAAGCAGAGAGAGAAAGAGCAGCATGTGCAGTGTTCATAATCCACAAGTTTATTACAGAAACATGCAGAATTTATTCTCATGAACATTTTTGACCGCCTGAATTTTCTGGACCTCAACCGATGCGATTGGTTTCCATCACAATCCATGACTCTATAAAGGCAGCCTGTGAGCAGATCTCTCAGCTCCATACAGCTGCTGCTCATCCTGTCAGATTAAAGTCATTTGCCTTTCTCCCTTCATCTCTCCAGGTCATGTGGAACTTGTTTTCTATGTACTTTTATGAGGATTGAAAAAGATGTTTTCACGTGTGCATATTGGCAGGTCTCTGAGCGGCTCACCCTGCCTGGTGTAGCTCTCGGCCTGGCCTGGACGCCGCTTGGTGGGGAGATCATGTTTGTGGAGGCCAGTCGGATGGAGGGAGAAGGTCAGCTCACTCTCACGGGTCAGCTGGGAGACGTTATGAAAGAATCTGCCCACTTGGCCATCAGCTGGCTCAGAGCGAATGCTAAAACCTACCAGCTCACAAACAGTGAGTCCAGATACACCAGTGTTTATATTCTATTTTGTAGTTTTAGAGAAATACAAAACAACTTATGTTGTGCAACTGTGTGTGTGTGTTTGAACAGTGGTGGGGGGTTCAGATCCTTTAGAGGGGACAGACATCCACCTCCACTTCCCCGCTGGAGCCGTCACCAAAGATGGCCCCTCTGCTGGTGTTACAATCGTCACCTGCCTGGCTTCACTGTTTAGCGGCCGACTGGTCAGATCAGACGTCGCCATGACTGGAGAGATCACGTTAAGAGGGCTTGTGCTGCCAGTAAGTTATCGTAGTAAACACACATAAAACGATCATCTCTAGTCCACTCTAGTTTTGACAGACAAGTGTGGCCCGTCCTCTGCAGGTGGGCGGGATTAAGGACAAGGTGCTGGCTGCACACAGGGCAGGAGTGAAGCGCGTCATCCTCCCGAAACGCAACGAGAAAGACCTGGAGGAGCTTCCAGCAAACGTCAGAGCCAACCTCGACTTTATCACAGCCACAAACCTGGACGAGGTGCTCAACGCCTCTTTCGATGGAGGGTTTCCGGGAGTAAGCAGCACGCGTGCACACCCTCAGCTCACCAGCAAACTGTAACACACTGCTCAAAACACATTAACAATGTAAGGCATCTGTGATCTTGGATAATTAAGCCGTTTTTTGATCCTTAGAAGAGCTGTAAGGTCTTTTTGCAGATGATTTATTCAGTATTACAAAGCTAACTTGAAGTTGAAGATGGAGCTGAGATACAGGAGAATTCAGTTTACAAAATCCCCAGCTCCTCTTTGCTAATAGCACTGTGCAGCCAGCTCAGAAATAACTGCTAAATATCATCATAGTGGGGCTTTGTTTTTCATTTCAACTGAATAGCTGCTTATTTCATTTACATTGACCTTGTATTAGTAGCCTGGCTATGTCTTCCGAAGCAGGGGGACTAGTGAGTGATACATGCCTTAAAGATTTATACAGGTTGAATTTGTGCGCTGAAAAAGCCCAAATGTGCATGAAGAGTGCTGCTAAGGGAAAGAAATTGATTGATGTTTGTTTATGTAAATTGTTCTCCTTAATCACATATTTTATTTCACTCTAGTTGGATTTTTATCAGTGGATCTTTCACATCCACAATAAAATTTTATTTAGCTGCACTGATGGTGATGAATATATTCTGTGATTAAAAACTGTAAAGATGTTTTGTTTTCATTTCCTCCACTAGGCTGACAAATTGAAACATAAAATAAATTTAGATTTCTTTTATTTACTGTGACATTTACCGATTTAATTATTTAGCCTACGTTTTTCCTGCTCTTGGAACTTTTAGTTGGACAAAAACTAGAACTGTACAGTTGAATATGGATGCATCTTAAAAGTATAGCTTTTTTATGCTTTAGCCTCAAGGATTCAAGTGTGCAGTAGAATATTCAGATGATTAGCTGACTAATATCTTTAATTTGATAGCTCACTGAGATGACTTCTGATTCTGATGTTGTTTTTTTAGTGAGTTATGGTTAAATCATAGAGGGACATGATTCCATAAATACGTGTTTTACTGAAAAGCATAAAATGGAAAACACTAATGTCCAGTTATTTGTTCGACTTTTAAGCAGTCTGAAAATATCACACACATGCATCCAAAGTCCATTGGTGACACCATAGAATACAGTTTCTTCCATGCAACCTCGTATTTTGGTCATACACAGTAATACTGTGTAACAGCTTGAATAGTTGCATGTTTAAAAGTGCTCATTCATTGTAATAAACGTTTCTGCCTCTGAGGGGTGCTATAGAGTCTTCATGAGGCTGCACTTTTCTTCAGTCTTGTTGAGTGCTGCCCTCTTTGTTTTGTCACATTCCACCTGCCTAGTTACTGGTCTAGGGGAATAGGTTTCCATGCGAATCTTTAGTAAACTCAACTAATCTAAGTTCATTATTAATTTCTGCTCATTTGCTTTATAGGAGCTATAATCTTGTACAGCAAGAGATGGGCTTGCTGGCAGCCTGGTGAGATACAAAAACTAGAGATGAAGAATAATATTTAAGGATGCCGTGGCCTTCAAGAGTAATCACGAGGGGAAATGTTTTTTTGTTTTTTTTTAATGCCTTTCCATTCTCTTCTTTTTTAAATTATAATGCAAACAAAAAATATTCAGTCCACAGTTTTATAGCTTGTCTGACAGTGAGACACGCCCACACATTTGCTGGTGGTAGGAGCCTCTTGCATCACTTTTTGGAGGTACAGATGCCTTTTTGTCAGCTGCTTTGTTTCAGTTGTCGGCTGAGATGTGGAAACCTTCGAATTAACTCATCTGTACCAAAAAGGAACAAGCAAGAACAGTAAGAAAAAGTGCAGTACAAAAAGTAAATACATGCCTCATACATGTGATGGCAATAACGCAGCATGCACATTATATGCTAGTGTTCTTGCAAGACACCTCGAGCAGGAGGAACTCCTTTGAGCACAGATTTGTTAGAACAATTTGAAATATTTTGCAAAAACATTTCTTTATGACTATAAGAAGGTTTACTGAAAAAACTTGACAGCCATCATATTTAAATATCACACAAAACAAAACAGTGCAAAGTCTGACTTATTCACTGAAGTTATAAGTTGACTGTACTGGGGGCTACATGTTTGAGTACACATTAGCCAAATATTACACGCTGCACGGTGCAGTATCAAAGAGACTACTGGAGTCAGTGTGCCTTGCCACAAAACAGTTCCACAACCCTTTTTTTTTTTCTTCAATTATTTAAACAAAAGTGTTTGGTGAGTTGTAGATGTTCTAGGTGAATCTCTCAAATTTTGGAAAAACCTGAAACTCTGCACAACAGAGCACCATCAAATTACACTCCAACCAGTTTGTGCTCACCAGTTCCTCCAAACACATTTGATGCAATAGCTCTTACAGAGAGTACTTGTCCACCTAGAGGATGCATCATTGTGCCAATACGCTGCTGAATTAAAGCATTTTTCTGGTCAGCTGCACATTCCCTTTGTGCTTGCTGGGGTTTAGCAGTCCGTGTGGGTGTGGAGCACTTCAACTTCTTTAAAACAAATTATATTTGAATAATGAAGGTATTAGTGTTTTGTGTAAAGATGCATTGTTGTCAGCTTTTCCAGACCTGGGACGTCCAGCTTTTATAAATCACCCCTGAAACTCAAGTACATCTTTCCAAAAGATCTTCTGCCACTTTTCCCTACCATTAGTCCTATTGCTACTTCAGCCACAATGATGCACTGTTTTAAGGAATAGCAATATTAATAGCAATCTCATGGCAGGCACTCAACTGAAGTTCTACAATGTTTGTATACAAGAAACTATCGGGATGGGATATTTGATTCAGTGTAAAGTCTGGAATACTTATAATGGTGTTGATACGCCTCTCGTGAAACTGACGACTGGAGTTGGTTCAAAATGCACATCACCGAAGTATTTAGAAAAAGCAGATTTGGGCATAGACTTGTTGCTTCTTGCTTATGAGGACAAGACTCAGACATGAATGGTCAATAGCTCTTGAAAATTAACCTCAGCCCAAATGTTCAGCCGTTCTTTCAGACAACCTGACAAAAGACAAGAGAAACTACAGGGGAGCTTTCACTTTATTTTAGATAAATACAGGAAATCATCCTTTTTGCACTGTAGAGCTGTAAAGGAGGAGACATTTGTGAGGAACAGATTTTAACAACATGAAATGCCATGTTGTAATAGCTAAAAACTAATGACCCACCTCTGCCCTGTGAGTTTGGGTCATCTCTTCCATCCATGCCAGTCTGAAGCTGACCGATGGAAATTTGGCCAAGGGTCAGAAGATGGATGCTTTACATGACCCCAATGAGGTCCACGGTAATGCCACTAGTAGTTATTCCACGTAGGATTCATCTGGAAGTTGTAGTATCCACTGTAAGGGTCGGCATATCTTTGAGGATGACGTGGCCTTGATGGGTGTTCTTCTCCAGCTGGCTTCGGAAATGCAAACTCCTGCAGGCGGCCTTCATCATGATGCTGGTCAGGGTACAGCCTTGTGTGAACTGGCAAATGCTCTGTTTGACGACTCAAATCATCTTTCTCAGGCCTGTGTCGACGTCCACCGTGATGTTCCTGGCTACCTGGAGGGCGTGGAGAACCATGTGAAAAGGGAATGGATAAGCTGAACTGGTAGCCCAGGTTTGAAGGATCATGGGCATGGTCTCTGCGGGGATTATTAAAACTCTTGTCAATAGTAAGGCCGCTTGGTCCGTACCGAGGAGGATTAGCACGATCATGAGAGTGAGCAAAAGGAATCCTCAGGCTTATGTCAAAGCTCCTGGGCTTGGCCACAAGATTGTTTCTGTGTGCTCGTGGCTGGACCAGCGATGTTTCCATGGGTCTGTTGGTGGGAATATTAGAGCGTTGCTGATATGATCTTGGGGATTCGACTTGAACCTGATTACGCACATTAGGGTAGATCTGTGGATCTGTCGGCCTCAGAGCCCTCATGTATTGGAAAGGGCGAGGATTTCCATACACATCTTGTTCCCCTCTTCCACCCTGCCACGTTCTAGGCTGCACAGAACTTGTGGCTGAGAAAGAACATGGGTATGAGTACAGATTATAATCATGTTGGTAAAGCTTAGAACACATCTACAGTTTGTCAGTATTGTTTAGATAGAACTTCAGTGTTGAGTTTATTAAGCCAGTGTCAAAGACATTTGTATTCTTATACTCTTAACAGGAGGAAGGAAGTCTGTTAATTTGTGTGATCCACTCACAGAAAGCATAATATTCATATACATTTATACCATCTACAGTTACCCAGCTTGAATTTTCCTTTTCCAAATTTAACACTGAAGAACTCCGTCTTTTCAAAGCAATTACTAAAGTAAAAAGATAAAACACCATGCTTACGATGACTGATTACATAAGTTGAGATTTTGGTATCTAAACATCTGCAAGTTAACTTAATGCATCATACATGGAACCTGTAGAGTTTCCCCCCCACTAAATGAAACCCGGCTGTGACGTTAAAGTAATGCAAACTCAGCGTTACATTTTACCTCTCAGTGTGCTGTGAGCCATTTAAATACCCTGCTTTAACCAAATCAAATCTGCCAATTTGAGCATGAGGTATCTCGACCCTAACCCAGTAGCTGCAAAGTCCTGATAAGGTACACTGGTAGACCTGTTTAGTGACCAACAGCTTTATCACCTGAAGTGGGGGAGAGGAAAAAAACTGCCTGGATTACATACTACAGACCAAAGCCTCACATTCAAGTACAGGAAGTGCATATCATGAAAATACATTTAAACATTGTACCTTGCAATTAAGAACCGGGCAACCATGACTCCAGTAGCTGCACTCACTGTCCTCACAAACCCTCCAGCTGGACTGTGCATGCAAAGCACTCACATTTCCACGGGTCCACACACACCAGCTCCGACCAAACACCAGCGTACATCTGAGTTACGTGTTTAGGACATGCTGCTGTCTTTATCGGTCCTTCCTACCGGCAGGTGTTTCCAATCAGGCTTTTTTAATGAGAAGTTGAACTGAGGTACCCAACAGATCAACTCCCCCACTTCTTTTATGCATACATGTTTATTTTGCTCTTCACTCAAACTTTTGGGGAGACACAAACTGTTATTCCAGGTAACCTGTTAACCAATCAGAGAATACTAAATGTTTAAAAATCTGGCTAGATTCAAACTTTACACAGGAAAAGTGAAATAAAATCTGAAAAGTTCAACTTACTTTGTCTATTTATGATGCACTGAATTTCATAAATCCAATGTAAATTTTAGCACTAGGTGCAATGACTCCCAAGCTAGGCGAGTGGCTCCAGCAGATCCCAGGAACAACATCCGAGATCTTTGTCCAGAAGAGTGCAGTCCTAGGAACAGCAAAGATACTGCGCAGGACTCTTGAGCTCCCAGGCCTCTGGTAGAGGACCTGAGCTTGAAGAATAGTCCGTCCGCAGGGGGCAATTTTTTATTTCTTTTGGAATCGCCTGTCTGGCTTTTTGTTCGACCTTTATTATTATTATTATTTCATTTTTAGTTATTACAATCAGAATGGATGGGACTGGGGGACAGGATAGAGGAAGAAAGAGAGGCTGGGATATAACAGAAGGAGACGGGAAGAAAAACAGAGGAGAAAAGGAAATGAGAGAGAACAGATACTGAAAATCTGCTTGATCGCCTGCTGAGAGTGAAAAAAAGGGCAAAAAGCAGACAACATAGTAGGAAAACCACAGCAACAACCATAAGCATCAGTAATAGTAAGTAATAAATATTGAGTGAACAGCATACAGTGCTAATAATACATTATATGTTTAGAGGCAGCAGCCAACCAAGATGGTGTGTGAGTACCTGTTTGTACACCTGTCTGAACACTTGTGTATACACCTGTGTGTGTGGGCCCGTTTATGTTCATAAGATTTCTCCATGTAAGTGTCTAATAGTGGGTATGGGGAGCCATAACGCTGCCCCCCAGGTCATCAGCGACTGGAGGAGATCCGGGCCCCAGACATGTATAGGATTTATGTACAGGATTTCTATCTTTACAAGGGGGCAATTTGAGTGCAGTGATGGAATGTAACTAAGTCAATTTATTTGTCTACTATTCATATAAATATAGTTTTGATTTACTTGTACTTGTGAAATTAAGTTTGCCAGGTTCCACTTATTTGGTCCTGAAGGAACCTACTGGAGTGGCAGTGTCGTCTTCAGAGGCCTCATCTTTATCACCATGGTCACCTGCATCTAAAGGATAATCACTGGGACCAGACTCAACAATAATACTCTACCAAAGCTCAGAAAAGACAGATGATATGAGGACCTCATGACAGCAAATTGCAAGAAATGTAAGTTAGTTTCAGGATCTGATGTTATAACTGAAAATTGCCAATTAGCTATCTTTTTTTTACCAATACTAATAATGAAATATTATTAGTGTTGGTAGTGCTGAATGTTTTTATAACAGCCTGGTAGATGCTCTATATTAATTTCTTGTTGTTGTTATTTCAGATTGCTTTGTATTCAAAGCCAGGTAGCCAGTCTTCAAAATATTTAGGAGGAAGTTGTCTGGTAAATTCCTTCCAAAGTGGCCAACATTCTTCAAGCCAAGCCAAATCTGCTTCAAGGCCCTTTCACATCGGACACGGCATGCGCTGCGCTCACCGCTTGCTAGAGTGAGGGACCCAAAATATGTGTTGAGTTGGCTGCTGAAGATGTGATTTTTAGAATTGTATTGAAGTAGAAGTTCACTTTTGATGTGAACAGATGTGGATTATCAAGGGCAAGGAGACCCAACATGCAGCAGATTTATCTATTCCAGATAAGCTTGGTATTGCAGCACAGACACAGGATTGTTTCTATTATAACTAAATGTGCACATCGGAACAATTGTGCACCAGGAGTTAAACATTTTAATATTGGCACTCAAAATCAGACTCCCAGTGTTGTTTAACGTAATTCACTTGGATTCTTTCTCAAGTGGTGGGTAGCATGAAGACTTTTCACAAGGAAAATGGCTGCTCAGCTCTTCCTCCTGTGTGTTGGAGAAAGAAAGAACAACATCCAGAATTTCTAAATTGTTAAGACAATGAAGAAATCAAAAGGTGATTCCCTGTGTGATCCATAGAATATAATAGAATGCCTTTATTTTCACTATACAGATGTACAGTGAGACACAGAATAGAGATGTAGACTGGGGTTGCAGCCCTGATGAGCTTTTCAAGGCCCAATTTCCATTTGCTGTGAAATGTTCATGTGTTACATTTGCAAGATACAGCACACAAGCTGTTTAGTGTTATTTAGACATTTCCAACATGGTTTGTATCCAGGAAGGGTTTCGCATATGTATATATATAAATGTAAAGTGTAAATTTAAATGTTATTTTATACACAAAGAGGTGTTTAAATGGGTTAAAGAGCTAGTTATGTACCCATTCAGTGGTTACATGCTTTGCTATTTACATGTTTACGCATCTGAATTTTTACACATGCATGTTCAAAGCAGTAATAAGTATGTGCTGAATCTACCTAGTTGTTTTCCCTGCATTGATCTGAGTATAGGTTTTCCTGGCTTTGAGTGGCCAGTGCAGTATTCATGAAGGCTATACACAGGAAGTGTTTGGTTGTTGTTGCTGTGTGCTGAGAGTAAAGAGGCTGCTAAGAAAGTTATCAATTTCCATCTTGCTGTTTCTAATCGTTCAGAGAGATTCCAAACCACATAGTGAACCCTCACATTACATACATATATTCTCCTCTCAGCCCTGCGGATGGTCTATCCTTCAAGCTCGGGTCCTCTGCCAGAGGCCTGGGAGCTTGAGGGTCCTGCGCAGTATCTCTGCTGTTCCTAGGACTGCGCTCTTCTGGACAGAGATCTCGGATGGTGTTCCTGGGATCTGTTGGAGCCACTCACATAGCTTGGGAATCACTGCACCTAGTGCTCTGATTACAAC
Source organism: Diplotaxodon limnothrissa (assembly GCF_057381915.1). NCBI lineage: Eukaryota > Metazoa > Chordata > Actinopteri > Cichliformes > Cichlidae > Diplotaxodon > Diplotaxodon limnothrissa. The sequence continues at coordinate 62,109,226 of NC_140602.1, forward strand.
TGGAACCACTGTTACCTTCACCCTCCACATCTTCTCGAGCTCTTCTCTGAGATCTTGGTACTTCTCCAGCTTCTCGTGTTCCTTCTTCCTGATGTTGCTGTCATTCGGAATCGGTACATCTATCACTACGGCCGTTTTCTTCTGTCCGTCTACCACCATTTTGTCCGTCTGTATCTGACAAATAACAACATTTTTTTTTAAATGCCTTTACTTTTTGTTACTAGCAGCATGTCACAAATACACATAGCTTGTTTCCATTTCATTAACTGAATGTAGAGTATATGCAAATGATAACACAGTTTGACCAGCATAAAACAATATTTTTACACCAACAAAGTGATTCACAAAGCTCTATTACCCAGTGATGTTTACAGTGTAGTTAGATATTTTGAGGAAACTGGACAAGTAAAAGATAAAGAAGTAGTAAACCTAAAAAAAACCCAAACTAAACAAAACACCATCTACAGCAGCTGAACAGCAGCTTTTTAATGTCATTCAAGATGCCTACAACTACTCCTGAATCCTACTTAAAGAAGAGAGCTGCCAAAGAGAGTTAAGGCTGTGTTAAAGAATAATCAAAGTCGGTTGTGCTAAATCTTTACTTCAGGCTTGTCAGAATGGCACGAACTCTGCCTTTGCCTTATGTGCTGCTGCATTTCTATGTATGTTTGAATATGTGTCAATAAATTGCTGCATCTAGTTCCTAAAAAAAAGACGCACTCCTTTTTATTTTCCAGCAATAAAAAGAAGTAACTTTTGTAGTTCAATTTACTATCAAAATGCTTCCTTTTTTAAGCTCGTATTTTTTGAATTTGTTCATGAAAATGTTTCGTTGGGAATAATTGATGTAATTACATTTCACTGAATTTGATTTTGCTCGTAATTACACAGGTGTGTAAATTTCAGCCTTGTCATCCTTTGCTTTCTTCTTCCTGGAAAAAAGAAGAAGAAGAAGAAGACAGGAAGTGTTCCTGTTGCTGTTGACGAGCACGGGCGTGAGATAACGGAGTGCGGAGATTTCGAGGGTTCGTGTTATAATTCCTTCTTTCTTTCTTATTATTATCATTAGTAGTATTTATTTTTCCTTCTGCTTTCGGTTAATAGGCTATGAAGCCAGAAAATCTCCGGTGAACATTACTGATGATGAACTAGCTTCTCAGGCCATATAACGACAGTTCAGTGCTCAGCATCGGTGTGTTTCAAGTGCGGTGCTGAGCCAGTGTTTAAAACGCTGCGATACGTCGCGTTTCTACAGAAATGTAGATAATGTGTGTTCAGTGTACTAACGTTTTGTATGTAAGAGGTTTTTGCTCTCACTAGCGCGGTGAGCCATCTGATTCAGCGAGGAACAGAATGAGTCAGGCCTGTCGTTGGGTGTAACAGCCATTTCTTCCACCTGCGCTATCTCACTTCCTTCGAAAATACGACATTAATATTAAGGTTATCAATTATATCACGCTTGAGATGTACGTGTGTTGGTGTGAAGCCAGTAGCACTGGTATAATAACAATGCTTGTCGTTGCTGCTGCTTTTCCAGGCTTCCTTCGTATGGCACGACTAGCTTCGCCATTGCGCTTGCAGGCGCTGCGGCTATTAGTCCTATTTTTATGGGTGCGGGTCCTCTGTGTCTAAATAGTTCAATTTCTCTTTAAAATTAAAGTCTGGACACATAAAATATCTTGGTTTATAATTGTTTCATGGAAAGAAAAAATAGCCAGCACGCTTTATTCACACAAATTCATGACTGATTTTCTGGGTTGTTGTTTTTTTTTACAGTATTGCTCCCGGTATTGGCTTTCCTCCCTTAAAGGCCCCTTTTCACTGAACTATAAGATTGCTGTTTCCTCTGCAAGTTAGCAGCATGTTTTTTCTTTTCTGAGTTGTCATCTGTTATTCTTCAGTAATTATTGACCTTTTATACTGAACAGTTTACTGCATTTTTGCAAGCTTAGCTTAGGATGGAACATTGCATCATTTTTCTTCAGTGGCTTAAATTAAGCATTAAATAAATTCAAGCTACAACTAGGGCTGCTTTTTCAAGTGGAAGAAATCTTAATATAGCTAGGCTGCTAGACCCCAAAAGGACTGGTAAATGCCATTACCTGATTAATCTGGTGAGTTTGTAAGATGAGTTTCAGCTCTTTACCATGAGATAGCTTATATGCTATATGCAATAGCTGATCTAGCAGTACGAGCTTGTCCCTAATTTCAAGTCACTAATAACTAATCCTTTATAATAATAATAATAATAATGATAATAATAATGATAATAATAATACTTTTAATGTACACTATTTTTGCCATGTATCACGGTGGTCTTGCAGGTTAGCTTTAACCTGATTTAGTGTCTCTTTGTTCATGCTGCTTAATGGCTTACATAGAGCAATGTTTATGTTTCATGTATACATTAGTAGAGATTACGGCAAAGTCATGCCATGCATCTGATCAGATGGCTAACTTTCCCTTTAGTAGCTGACAGGATAATGTGTCCCTCAGAGCTGAGTACATTACACACACACACACACACACACACACACACACACACACACACACACACACACACACACACACACACCTGACCAATTCTGGTATTCTATGGTAAATGACAGTCTGGCTTCACAGTGCCACTGAACTCAGGACGACCCTCATCGAGTCTGTGATTGTTTGGTCTGAGACATTCACACAGGCCTGCAGCTATTGATTGTTTTAGTAACTGATTAATCTATTGATTATTTCATTGATTCTTTGAGTAATCAGATAAAAAAAATGCTTTTGTCTTATTAATGAGCAAATATATGTAGAATAGAATAGAATTCAACTTTATTGTCATTGTACATGCACAGGTACAGGGCAACGAAATGCAGTTTGCATTCATCCAGAAGTGCTTTAGCCATGATATAGATATATTACAATATATATTAGCAATAATATAGATATGTAAGTATATTACAGAAATGGGTCTATTATGGTATGTTATAATGTACATGGTATGAAGTATGTTATGAATATTCTATAACAATAAGTATGTACAGGCTGTAGTGAGTACAAGCTATGTACAGGATATGAACGGGATATAAATATGAAATAAAAAAACTATACAGAAATCTGAGATATACAGATATGTATGTATGTATGTATGTGTGTATATATATATATATATATATATATATATATATATATATATATATATATATATGTGTCAAATGAGAAAAATACAGGTCTTTCAAAATGAACTGCTCATTGGCTTCCATTTTAGAAACTGCAACGTTTTTTTTGTTTTTTTTTTTGTTTCATTCATCATCTGTTTCATTTGTCCAAAAAACAAAAACATTTGTCTGGATATTTTAATACAACTTCTGGAGGTTTTTTCAAAGTAAATGCTTTAATTGTAATTAAAACAAAGCTTTCTCCAAAGGATGGATGCTGTTTTGGATGTTAGAAACACATTTTCTTTCACTCTGCGCTCTTGGTAATGGCTCTGCCTTTTTGCTCTTGTGTATTGTGTGTGTAAATGGACTCCAGCTTCACGTTAAACTGTGCCTGTGTCATCATCACTGCTGCTGTTGCGTTATCAGTGTTTCTGTTTAAAACTGGGGGCTGTGTGGGCTTAATGTTGCCAAACCTTTTAGTCACACACTGCTCTTAGATACGTTTCTATTTCTCGTCTGTTTTTAGTCGCAAATGTGGCTAAAACGCTCGCTTTTGCCTTCCCATGGTTACAGAGCCGTGCCTTAAACGAAGCATCAACGCAAAGAATTTGTGTTTCACACCAATGGCCTGCTGGAGGTCATTTTGCAGGCCATTTTATTTTATACTTGTTATAGTATAACAAGTAAGATACTGCATGACTTTTAAGAAAAGCGTTATGTGTAACATATGTATTGATTACTTTTTGAATAATGACCCTGATCACAACAAAGAAGGGAAACACCGACAACATACCACATTGACCACATTGCATGTAATTAATTTGCACAAGTGTACTGTGTTTAACATGCTCCTTAACAATGGTGGTAACTGTCAAAGTGGGGCCATTGAGAACCTAATGAGAATGTATAAGAGAATCATAAATTGTAAAACTTTGTGAAAGGAGTCTAATACACGCCAATCAGTCGACAGGTATTAGAAGTGGCGATACTGTGTTTTTGATGCTGGTAGCTGGCATTGGATTATGACACTTAGCCAATTAAACTTTCGTGTGATGTCAGAATGTAAGGAAACTGTTTATCAGAGGGAAAGTGATTCTTTTTTCTGATTTTATTTTGTTTGTTTGTTGGAAAATTGTATGGCACCTGGCAACCATTTATATTCTTTGTTGAAAGGATGGCAGCTGTTGTTATTAGCATATAACCAGAATATTATTAGTGTATTTAAAATATATGACAAAATAACTATTTGTTTATTTTCTTCTCAACTCTTTTCTTCTCTTCTTTTTCCTCCAATTGTCGACATTTTGTTGCATTTTCATGAGAAACAGGGAGCATGGGAGCTAGCTGATTGTCAGCACCTGCTACAATCGCCAGTTGGTGTCTGCTTCAAGCATGCCATGTTTGACTGATCTGGATAGGGCCGGTGCTATAGAGCAACTTCAAGCTGCCATGAATGGCAATTGTCAGCTCACCCGCTGTATTCAAGACAGCAAGTCAACTTGGCTGCTTGCACAAATCTTTGCCCACTTTTACATATTTCTAATAGATTAAATCTAAGTGAAGGCATCAATTTTTTGGAAAATGTAAATACTAATGAGGGTAGATATAGTACAATATTCTCAGTGGTGATGTGCCTGGAGCCTCCTTCTTGGTGCTGGGACCGGCCAACTTCCCACCACCAGCTATGTCCACCCTCTGTTTGATGTTATTGTACAGCACCTTGGTCAGCTCTGTTGTTTTATGCTTTATAAAAAATAAAGTGGTGTGTGTGTGTGTGTGTGTGTGTGTGTGTGTGTGTGTGTGTGTGTGTGTGTGTGTGTGTGTGTGTGTGTGTGTGTCAATTCTCATGGCTGATATTTTTTTTCTTTCTTTTTTTAACCTTTTGATCAGTCAGGATATCTGTAACGATGGAAATGGATATAAGTGGAGTATCCAGGACACGTGTCTCCATTCTTCCTACAACTGACATCAAAGCCACATTGAAACCAGAAGCAGAGAGACCTCGCTGTGCCAGCACCCCATGTTCACCAATCAGAGGTACTGTTGCAGGATACCAGATTCTCCACATGGACTCAAACTATTTGGTGGGCTTCACCACTGGTGAGGAGCTGCTCAAACTGGCCCACAAGTGGTCAGAAGGTAATCCTGAGAAGGCCCGTGTATCAGATGCAGTGTCCAGCTCCATCAAGAGCACTGTCCCTAAGTCTGTGGACCTGGGCATCCACCGGTCTTCACGTATTTTCAAAGCCAAAGGCCGGTACTACCAACCATACGACATTCCTGCTACTAATGGACGAAGACGAAGGCGTATGCCCAGTTCGAGCGACACCTTCCTCAGATCTCTGGCCCACGGCGAGTCTGGGAGGGCTCTGCATGCTCCACTACCACTCTGTTTGCTTAAAAGTAAAGGTGCCCAGTCCAAGTCTCTTGACTACCTTAATCTGGACAAAATAAGTATCAAAGAGTCATCAGACACTGAAGTGCTACAGTACCAACTGCAGCACCTCAACCTACGAGGGGAGCGTGTGTTTACCAGAAACAAGACATGAAAGCACAGTGAAACTTTTTTAGATGTGTTTCATCCTCTGGGGTATTTAGGTGCTATTTCTAGACTTGTTTCTTTCTACTATGATTATAAACAGTTCTTTAAGGAGACAGTCTGATGATAATCTTGTTCTATTATTAGTTGGGAGGTTTACCTTGTTCTGTATGCTTAGCATTATGAGGTTTTTGAGGTTAAAAAATTGAATTATATAAATTTAGCAATAACTGATAGACCTATTTATTGACAATTTTTATTGGCATTGTTGTGTGTTTGTAATGGTTGGATACACACTATTATACCAGCTTATAGCTGAGAAAGCACATATCACATACAGTATCAGCTTTAAAATGCACCGTTGACATCAGTACAATAGTTTTACTGTGACTGTTCTTGTTTGTTTGACATTAAGGAACTGCATTTGGAGTTGTCAAATTAACAATATAACGTTATTGTATGTCGCACATTTATTTACGTATTTATTTATTGATGTAGTGCTGTTGGTTTAGATGTCAATATGATTTCCACGCTCTAATTTACAGTAATGTAAGTAAATCAATTAAAAACAAAAAAAACATGCCACTTGAAGTTTGTCGTAATATAAGATATGCCATGTGCTTTTAAGAGGTTTTTTTTTTCTTCCTCTGATTCACAAATATAATAATTATCAGTGCTTACACTACCATTTAATCGTTTTGACACACCTTCTGATTTAATGGTTTTTCTTTATTTTTACAACTTTCCACATTATAGGACGAGTTGTGTTGTGCAGAAGTCAGGTTGGTACACAGCTGAGAGCCCAACTGTTAGAATTCATATTATGGCAAGAACCAATCAGCTAAGTAAAGAGAAACAACAGTCCATCATTAATTTAAGAACTGAAAGTCAGTCAGATGGAAAATTGCTAAAACTTCCAATACGTGCCCAAGTGAAGCCGCAAAAATCACTAAGCACTACTATGAAACTGGCTCGCATGAGGACTGCCCCAGGAAGTGACCTTTGCTGCTGAGGATAAGTTGATGCAAGTTAACAGCACCTCAGATTAGAGCCCAGATAAATGCCACACAACAGTCCCAGTAGCAGAACATCTATGTTCAAATTAGGCTTTTATGGTCAAATAGCTAAGAAACCAATACTAAGGAAAAGTAACAAGCAGAAGACATTTGTTTGGGCCAAGAAACACAAGGAATGGACATTAGACCCGTTGAAATCTGTGCTTTGGTCTGATGAGTCCAAATTTGAGATCTTTGATTCCACTCGCCGTGTCTTTGTGTGGGGCTGCTTTCCTGGTGACGTTGAAGGCACACTGAACCAGCATGGCTACCACAGCATCCTGCAGCAACACGCCATCTCATCTGGTTTGTGTTTAGTTGAACAATCATTTATTTTTGAAAACATTACAAGGACCCCAAACACACCTCCAGGTTGCACAAGGGCTATTTGACCAAGAAGGAGAGTGATGGAGTGCAGATGGCCTGGCCTCCACAGTCACCTGACCTAAACCCAAGATCATTTGGGATGAGAGTGAAGGCAAAGGGCCAACAAGTGCTCAGCATCTCTGGGAACTTCTTCAAGACTGTTGGAAAACCATTTCAGGTGACGACCTCATGAAGCTCATCGAGAGAATGCCAAGTGTGTGCAAAGCAGTAATCAAAGCAAAAGGTGGCTATTTTGAAGATTCTAAAGTATAAAACATCTTTTGAGTCATTTCACACATTTTTGTTTACTACATAATTCTACATGTGTTCATTCACAGTTATGGTGCCCTCAGCAAGAATCTACAATGTAAATGTTCATGAAAATAAAGAAAAACCATTGAACGAGAAGGTGTGTCCAAACTTTTGACTGGTAGTGTATGTACTTTCACTTTTGATTGAATCCAATAACTGATGAAAGGTGGTAAATATAAATGACAGAGGAAAGACATGTAAAATATCTCCAGTCAGACTTTAACTAAGGATGCTTCAATTATTTGGTCATCTCCTTAGACCGCTGGTATCGCTTACTAATGTGACTATGAAAGGCATGAGAAAGAATTTTAGAGGGATGCAGAGTTTGCCATGCTTCTTTAAGAGACTCAATTTGCAGCCACACTGGACAGAATGGAGGATTATCGTGTAGTTTGATGAAATTCAACCAAATGACCATGTGTCTTCCACTACAGATAGAGTGTGAGAGAGTGTCACTTCACTTCTTGTAAATCTTTATTGCTTATTGTAGCAAATATGTATCAGTGCATCATTTGTTTTCTGCATTGTTCATGACGGCAGTATGTACAGATGTGAGATGTGTTTTTAATAAGTGTGTAGATTTCCCTTACAGCTCGTAATGGTTGAGTTTTCAGTCCCTCTGTTGCAGAACACTTTTTTTCTGGACGTATTGCACTGTTGGATATGTGCTACAGACTGTCTCTGGAATTCTCTGCTTCTGTCACCACCATGGCACTAACTATGTGTTCCTATAGAAAACACTACAACAACAGTATTGTATATATAAGTAAGCCATTAAACACTTACAGATCTGTACACCCCTTGAGTATGCACCGTTGGACATGCTTCTTTGAAAGAATTGAAATTGTGAATTCTTGTTTCAGAACTTGTGTTTTTTGTTACATTTATCAGTGTAAAATTTATTAATTTAAGCTGTAACAAGCCTTTGTGAAATCTAAATTTAATGTTATAATGGCATCTCCCAAGTTCTGTTGCGTAAAATGAAATAATCTGAGGTGCAATCTGTGAGACCGTTTATCTCAACATTCTCAGGTCAGAGCCATAGAGCATGTCAGTCGCATTGCTGTATGCCACTGTAACTTTCTAATACAATCTGAGAGCCAGAAATTATGAATTATGATGAGCAATAATTATTACCATTTAAAACATCATAAATACTGTAATATTAATTATGTAATGATCAAAACAAGCACATTTCTAAATGAATTTAGCTTTTAGAAAGTGTTGTTTTTGTCTAAAAAGCTGTGTAAAGAAAGAGAATTTTGAGTTAGTTCTTTCTGAATATTTATAATACGAATATTCTCAACTTGGCCCAGACTCAGATGAAGCAAATTCAAATTGGGTAGTCTGCAAAATGTCCTTTCAACAAGTGTATTTTCATTTCTTTTTTAAGTGCATTTCACTTTATCCACAAATACTTGGTGGAAACAAAATAATAATGCAGTGGTTATGATAATATAACAATATAATTAAAAAAAAAAAGACTTTCACATTTTTAATGTTGTTGTGTGAGCTGACATTAGTGATCTCTTAACATGTTACACTACACCTTCCTCTATGAACTTTAATGTTTGTCTTGATGGGAACAAATATTAATTAGCAATATGAGTGACTTAAGTTAGGTAAAAAATTTTACCTAAAAGAAAAACCTTTGGCAGTAGAGGATGTGAAATTCAGTAGTTTATACAACAGTTTAAATAGCCAGACAGTCTGTGATATGCTGTGAAAGGTAATGTAGATCTCCTGTGTAGCCAAGTTCTTTTTTGTACTTTATTGTGATCACTTTTTAAAATGTTCCTATTTCTTTCAGCTGATAAAAAAAAGAAGTTTTCTAAAGTTTTTATCTATTGAGCGCGATGGAGATCACTGTAAATGTTGCAGTAAAAGATTATTTGACAATGTGGCTGTATTGAAAGCTGCTTTTGGAGACACCCCAATAATGATTGAATATGATGACTTCATAAAGAACTTGGGTCACTTTAAAAAAAAAAAAAAAGTCATCCCACTATCTTACTTAGTTGCGCATTAAGTCTCAATTCTGAACTGCATGCAGTCACTTTAATAGAAGGTTGTGTGCAAGGGGCATGAACAGCTCACTGTCAGCTAGACTACCATGTAGAAGACACACAGCTCAGAGTGACTATAGTAGAAGGAACAAAATGTTCAAAGGCCAGTAATACAACGCATAATACAAGACAATAAAATACAAGCAGAAAACTTGCAAATTGGAGAGGAAATTGCATCTCACTACATTAGAGGATCGTCATTTAGACTGGAAAAAATTCTACTCTATTCTGTTGTTCTACAAAAAAGCCCTACGTAAAGCAGGAATATCTTACTATTTATTATTCAAGAAACTATATTAGTAGCACATCTCCTAATCCGAGGTTTGGTGGTTCAATCCCTGCATGTCAAAGTGTCCTCGAGGAAGATACTGAATGCAGAAAGAGTTCATAAATTAATTTAATTTGAATCATAACATTTGTAAGAAATGGATGGTAATTAAATGTAAGAAGCAAAATCTCAGGACTTGATTGTAGAATTTATTACAGTGACAGTAATACATTTCTGTCTGTTCTACAGTGGGGGGAAGTATCAAAAGGAAAACTGGTATAAAAACACCATATTAATATAAAAGCATAGAAATGTCAACATGTGATATAAAAAATTTAAAAAAATGAAACCTGCCCAAAGAGTTTTTGGAATTCACAACACAGTATAAATGAAGTACAGAACAAAATGGCTAAAGATTAAAGGGCAATTAGCTAAACTGATGTAATCAATATCTTTTTGTTTTCACTGAGTCTGTTGTTAATTTTAATCTTGTGAATTGTTTTACGAAGCTATCTAAAAACATTTTTTAACTGAAGTACGTGCACACAGAAAACAATAAAATGACTCACATTTCCTTTAAGAAAATGAAAAATATCAGAAGTAATTTTATTAATATCCAGATATTATTTTGCCTATAAGCCTGATGTCACCGTCCTGCAAAATCCTCAGCATTCTTAAGTAGTTGGTGCTGTCTATAGAGACAGGCATACAGGACGTGTAAAGGATGCTTTCAAAGGAAAAGAACATGGTTGTTTAAAAACAATGAAAAGGTATAAGGTATTTTTAGGTATAAGATTAGTTAGGTAAAATAATACATCACAGGAAATGGAAACAAACATGTAATCCTTTTAATGCAGTCTACACAGATGAAGGTGATCGATGTGATATTTGAACCGTTTAGCGATGTACTGACTTTTCCCATGTGACTGTTTTTTAATCATAATAAAATTTATTTATAGAGTATAAATTTTACGCCTCATTTGTTTGCGTATACAACCTTGATCTAAAAAATTAGAATCCATTGCAAATATCCACAATGAATTATAAAAAATGAACAAGGCTGAAAGTAAGCAGTGTAAAAAAAAGAGAAGAAAGAAAAATCAAATAAATAATCTTGTCCCTCACATATGGAAAGTATAGCAGTCTGCAAACAGGAGGCTTAATCAGTGATCCACAAGATTCTGTCAGTATTTACAGACACATGTTCATTCACATTCTGGTCTCTTCTGGTGGTCCATTCATGTAGTGCTGAAGTGCCTGGTGTAAAGGCAGCCACTTCTTTATTGAAGCTTTGATAGCTATAATCCATCTGTAAAGAAAAACAGAAACGTCAACATGACAGCATCTTTCAACTGTTGTTTTTAAAAATATATATATTTAAAAAAGCTTATGTACGAGATAGTTTGATAAATCCTGCAATTGTCGTCTAATTTAAGCAGCACACTGGGATAGAGAGTGGAGAGTCGGAGGGCAGAAGCAGCAGCAGCAGCAGCACACTGAGAAGCAGACACAACAAAAACACACTAGAAAGATGTCTTTGTGTACAAATAGAGTAACAGAATGTCACCACAGTCCCTGGCGTTGTTGGGTCAAATAGAAGACGCTGTTACAAGTCAGTCACTTTTGATACCTAAACCGCACTCATACAAAGCTCTCTTATACTGACACAGGTGTACTAAGTGCAAGATCACAGGGGTTGCTGTTCCTAGTACTAAGAAGACATGCTGGTCAGCCAACAAGCTCACGTACTAAGCCTGTGAATAAAACAAGAGTCAGTTCCTCACCGTTTATTTTCATTTGCGTTTTCAGCACACAGGTAGAAAGTTCTGAACTCATCAGATGGAGGTTTCAGCTCAATGATTGAATTCTTGGCTCCATAAGACTGCTCTCGCACCATGTAACCCTGAAGGTAGATGCCACCTGAAGAAATGATGATAAGATGAATATATGTTCCATTTTTTTCACAAATGTAGTCACAATGGAAGGTCACCAGACCAGATCATTCATTCGCAGCAGCAGGTCATGTATTTGCTTTCCTTTTTCAATCAAAAGAGCAAAACCACCTTTCAGCATTTATTCTAAAAATAATTTCATTTAACTGGTAAGTGGTTATGCAGACACTTGAAGTGAGATTTTAAGGGACAAAACACTGTGAGACATAACCAATAGGTTTGAGTGATTGGCTTACTTGTCCTTACCTAAAAAATAAAAATGGGAATAAACATTAGTGACATTTTACATTGTATTTATGTCATTACATTCATGCTGGTAAGGCATAAAACTAATATGAAACAGAAAGTAAAAAAGCTCCACGGTGGCTGTTACAATAATTTATATAAGACCAAGGTGAAAAAGTATGTTTCTGTACTACAGTTTCTGGCCAATTAGAGAAGAGTGTATACAATAAATTGTTTCTCACCATTGCACACAGACCTGTTTTAGAACATCTGTATCATGTTGAACATGGGTCTAACAAACCCACAGAGATCCATTATTTAATATACAGAATTCCTTTGAGCCTTTATTCGATCCTTATTTTGATTCACCAGTTCATGAAATAGGCTGTCACCAACTTGCCGCTTGCTGTGGATGCACATATATATATATGAGCTGAAAATCAGCCTTGTTGACTGTTGCCAGCTTATCAGAAACAGCCAATGCTGATGATAGCGCTGATGTTTTTTGTTGTGTCACATTAACGTTTCCCCGTCAAGTGTGTTGTTGAGATAAAGAGCATGAACAAAGTTTATGAGAACAGTATTTTTTAGAGTGAATATTTATTTGTTTCCCCAACATAAAAGAGGAATAAAATAGGACAAGAATAACATGACCAAAGAGTTAAAAATTTTCACAGACAGATTTTAAAACACTCCTGTGGCAGTTTATTTACTCCTATAGAAATGTATAGGTTATAAAGTCATGATAACTGACACAAATAAACCTATTAATGAAAATGAGCGTATAGTTTGCTTTTCTAATGAATATACCAATTTTTGCTATGAGATTGGCTTTGAATTTAAAAACTGGGGCAGTAGAAGTGTCTCTAAAAAACTCGATTGAATTCCTAATACACAGAGGAGCAGATAAGTAATAATAACACCACTCTAAATGTACAGACGAGTACTAGGGCCACATTAAGAAAAAAGAATATTATTGATCATTTTAAGACTAAAGTTACACTTTTGACAAAAGTAATTCTATTTTGAGAAAAGAAGTTGAATTTCTATTTCTATTCCTATAACTATTACCTTTAGTGTACAGAGACGAAAATATTTGCTATTGCATAAAGCTCAGTAAGCTGTTAATTCACCTGTAGTACACTCCCGATCAAAAGTTTAAAATCATATTTTGCAGGGTCTCTCGCAGCGCACCATCACGGCTGAGGTGGGATGCAGTAAGACAGTCATTTGGAATTTCTTAAATGATCCTGAGGGTTATGGAACAAAAAAGTCAAGTGGAACACCGAAAAATATTTCACCAGCAATGAGCCGGAGGATGCAGTTGGCTGTCCGTCAAGACACTGGATGATCCTCGACCGAAATTAAGGCCGTTACTGGTGCCGACGGCAGCCTGATAACCATCAGACGGCATCTGATACTGAAGGGCTTCAAAAATAAAAAACATCTTCAAAGGCCTCGTCTCCTTGAACGCCACAGAACTGACTGTTTGGATTTTGCAAAAGAGCACCAAACATGGGATGTTTCCAACGTTAATGCCGTTGAGAATACCATCACATTTTTGGACCATCCTGCATGTTCCCTTGATCTTAATCCAACTGAGAACCTTTGGGGATGGATGGCAAGAGAAGTTTACAAAAATGGACAACAGTTTCAGACAGTAGATGCCAATGCTTTGTGCAGCCGTCTTCACCACTTGGAGAAATGTTCCCACTCACCTCATGGAAACGCTTGCTTCAAGCATTCCGCAACAAATTTTTGCAGTGATCAACAATAACGGAGCTACTCATTACTGAGTTCATGTCTGGATCTTTGATTTCTGTTTTTTGGGGGGGGGGTTATGGGTTTTTTGAAGGTGTGGTCCTGATCTTTTGATGTAAAACAGCCAGTTTCAGTTTAAGCATTGTTTTCAATAAATTGAATGCTCAGAAAAATGTTTTGTCTCACTCCCATTTCTTCTTGTTGCATGTTGAAGCTTTACTTGGAACCTTGTTAAGATCCAACCAAGGAAAATATGATGTTTTTTGCCATTTTTCAAGTGGTCTGAAACTTTTGATCAACACTGTATAAGTAAGACTAGCTTAAACTCTGGAATCTTGACTTTGAAAATGATATAGTTGATAGTACACCCTTAATTTTTACTGATTGTTAACATCTTATTGCAAACTTCAGTTTTGTTGTTGAGAGCCCAGCACTGGTACTTTCTGGCATTTTCTGCTTGTGACATTTATATGACATCAAATAGTTTTTATAATTACAGTCAATTTTTTTGCAGCCTTTTTTCATCAACATTAAACATTTTAACAGAACTGTCCAAGGCTGTGGGAAGCAGGGGTGCTGAGGGTGCTGCAGCAACCCCTGTCACCAAAGACAGACATCACAGTACCACCTGCCAAATGCTAAAAAAAAAAAAAAAAATCAATAAAACACCAGTTCTGTCATTATTTTTCTCAGAAATATTTTTCCCTTCCTATAATTCTGGAACTGCCACTGCTATGTTCCATGTCAGTGTTTAAAACATGATGTAGAGCTGTACCTTGTGCGTGAGTTGCACGGATGCCACTGTACAAGTAGAGGCACCCATCCTTCAGAATGCAGTAGTGCTGTACCCAGGAATCCTTGCTTTTATCCATTTTATGAAGCAATCCAAGACAGTCTGGATTTTTTACAGCCAGCGGGGGCAGATTAGAGTTGTGTTTAGTGACATCCACCCAAACATGGTTCTAAAACATAAGAGTTATTTGAGATCAGTTTAAGCTTAAACTGGTAGTAAGCCACCACAATCAACAACATGACCTATTTACTCCAATCTGAGGTAAATGTTATATGCAATTAAATGAACATTTTCTGTAACAAGCCCTCTTTGATTTATGAAAATATAGAACTTACTTGTGTAATGGTATGGGTAGATTTCTCCATTGCTTCCAGCCATCTGGAATCCAACAAGACAAATAAGATTTTAAACATGGTTTTTATTTCAATTTCTCTCTTTCGCTTTTTGAAGAAATAAAGAATATAGACTGCAGTTTAAAGAACTGCAATTAGAATTCAGAATACAGAAAAAGAAAATGGTACATAAAAATATTTTAAATATGTTTGGTTTGGAAAGTTATATCTGTCATTCTACCTTTTCATTTCCTGGTTGGAAGTGGCGCAGAAGAAGTAAACTCGAAAACCAGACTGAGGATGACACTTAAACACAAATGGTTTTCCAAGTGAAGTGTCTGGTCCCACCTCAGCCCCTTCCATCTTTATTGCTGAAAGTGCCTGCCTTTTGCCTTCATCCTGTAATGACCATGAAGTAGCGCCAAAAGTACACAAAAATTTCTTTGTGGACTGTTTGATTTTGATGACCTGTATCATGCTTACCCGTTTGTGTCTGTAGTAGTAAAGGCAGCAGTCATGCGTCAGTACAAACCACCTCTTTCTCCATCCTTTAATCAGACCAGACTGAGTACGCTTATGAAGGTAACCACGACAGGCTGGTCTCGGTGCGTTAGGACCACGAGCAATGTCTGAACCAACAGTCAATGTCAGAACATCTGGACCTATAATATCAACAATATCACAGTTACCATCTAATTTACCCTTCTGGCCTCCATATTGGTTCTTTATGAATCCATTCCACAAATGTGCTTTATTGTTTATAGCACAACACACCTTGTCTGGCTAAATCAGCAGCTTCAGAATGAGGAATGCTGGTGACATCAATACCATTGACAGCTAGGACATAGTCTCCTAGCATCAACCCAGCTTCCTCTGCAGCTCCATCTGAAACAGAAATAAATAAATGTTAAACTAACAAGGAAACAACACGATGTAAGTTATCAAAACAAATGACAAGCAGAAAAGCAAACACAGTCCTTACGGTACATAATTGCACAGAAATTTTTTCAAGTATTACACAACCTTTTTGTGGAGTTAGATTTTTGCTCATCTGCCTTCCCATTCTAAATACATAGGGCTGAGCCCATTTGGTTTGGAAAACCAAGATTTTTTTTTCAGCTATCTCCAAGTCAGGTCCTATTTCAACAGTAACATAAAAACTACAGAAGAACATAGTGGAGGCCTAGTCCCCCTTATACTAGAAGCTTATAAAGGGAAGATTAAAAATAAATTGATAGCTAAACTTTATCAGAACCTGCAATCACAGATCAATCAACCAATTATATTAAAATTAAATGGGAGATGGAGGCTAAAGTCAACATATCAGAGGAAAGTTGGTTAAATATATGTGGAACACAGATGAAAACCACTAGTTCGGGTTACTGAAGGGAAAAATGTTATTAGGTTTTTTATAACCCCCAAAATAAAATACAAACAAACTGGTCAACCGAGAGACGCTGCTGGAGAAACTGTGAGGAAAATATGGCAGATCACTTTCATATATTTTGGAAATGCCCAGTAATCCAACCATACTGCAGTGAAATGGTGAAATGGTCGAATCAATTTACTTGGTGACTGGTCTCAAATTAAATTTGGATTTCTGTACTGTGTATCTGGGCGATATCCCATCAGCAGTCTTCTTAAGGGACAAATATTTGATAAATATCCTGTTGGGAGCGGGTAAAAAAGCTCTTACCAGGAAGTGGCTGGAGAAAGAGCACCCAACAAAGAAAGATTGGATAGGAATAATGGAGGAAATATACAGAATGGAAAAACTTACATCTCTTTTGAATCTCAAAAGGGACCAATTTCATAAAAACTGGAGGAAGTGGGAGAGATTTGTTGAAGGTGGAAATGTGGGATGATGGGTGGTGGGTTATATAACCAGAGTTTAGCTAAATATTTTTTAATGCAACCACTGGAAGAAGAAAAGCCAGCTAAGGATGTGGCCACTGCTTTTAGAAGGCATAAAATAGACTGGAAATACCCTTCCGAACATCACCAGGGGTGGACTGTAAAGTGCTACGTAGACTTCAGCAGTAACACAAAACCTGAAGACACCTAAAAAGAGGTGGAGGGGAGCTCCCCCAGACCGGGCAGATATGAGGGTTTCACTGTGCCAAGATGTTGTTGTCAGTGTGTATTATGTTTTTTGTTTTTTTTATGTGGATGAATGTCAAAATTATAAAACTTTCAATAAAAATAAAGTATATAAAAAAACAAGAAGTAAAGTATAAATTTGCAGTTTTTTACTAACTCATGTTTTATACCTAATTCTTGATTCAGTTTTATTTATTTAGTGCCAAATCACAACAAGAGTTGCCTTAGGGCACTCTATACTGTGAGGTAAGGACCCTAAAATAATACAGAGAAAACAGAGAAACCCCAACAATCTAATCGCCCTACATGAGCAAGTGCTTTGGTGACAGTGGGAAGATAAAACTCTCTTTTAATAAGGAGAAACCGCCAGCAGAACCAGCCTCAGCAAGGGGCAGCCATCTGCCACGACCATTTGGTGGTGAGGGGAGGAATACAGGACAAAGACAAGTAGTGCAAGAGAGTCAGAGAATAATAATAAATTATGATTAACTGCAGAGTGATGTTTTATATGTGCATTGAAGGACATATCGTGGTCAAAATTGACTCTAAGACTCCTCACAGTGCTACTGGAGGCCAAGGTAATGTCATCAAGAGTAAACATCCAGTTGGATTCAATATTTCTAAGATTTTTAGGGCTAAACTATACACTAGGGTGGCTGTAGCTCAGGTGGCAGAGCAGGTCAGCCACTAACCAGAAGGTCAGTGGTTCGATCCCAGGCTGCCTACTGGCTGCATGCCAAATATCCTTGGGCAAGATATTAACCCCGTGTTACTGGTGGTGGTCAGAGGGCCCGGTGGCGCCAGTGTCCGGCAGCCTTGCCTCTGTCAGTGCGCCCCAGGGCAGCTGTGGCTACAATGTAGCTTGCCGTCACCAGTGTGTGAATGTGTGTGTGAATGGGTGAATGACTGAATGTAGTGTAAAGCGCTTTGGGGTTCTTAGGGACTGAGTAAAGCGCTATACAAATGCAGGCCATTTACTAACCTATAGCTGAATTAAACATAATCTTAGTGTGTGGTGAGGTCTCTCCATTTACCTGAATGTATTAGATAGATACAGTTCAAACCACTGCAGCGCAGTACCTGTAATTCTTACACCATGCTCTAATTGCAACAATATTGTTGTTGTTGTTATTATTATTTTTATTATTGTTGTTGTTGTTGTATTGTATGGTATGGCCTGTATTTGTATAGCACTTTTCTAGTCCCTAAGGACCCCAAAGCGCTTTACACAATCAGTCACCCACCCATTCACACACACATTCACACACTGGTGATGGCAAGCTACATTGTAGTCACAGCTGCCCTGGGGCGCACTGACAGAGGCGGTTGTGGTCAATCGTATCGACTACTGAACTGAGGACTAGCAGGATAAGCACAAAGATGAGTCCACTGTCAGAGGCCATAAGAAGATTATTTGTAACCTTCACTAAAGCTGTTTCTGAGCTGTGATGAGCTCTGAAACCTGACTGAAACTCTTCAAATAAGCCATTCCTCTGCAGATGATCAGTTAGCTGTTGGGTACTCTTTCAAGAATTCTTGAGACAAAAGGAAGGTTGGAGATTGCCCTATAATTAGCTAAGACCGCTCAGTCAAGTGACGGCTATTTAAGTAATAGTTTTAACTACTGCCAACTTGAAGGTCTGTGGTATGTAGCTAATTAATAGTGATAGGTTGATCACCAAAGTTGTTTTCTTTGGTTGCCTCCCCAATTGGACCAGTAATGACATGTTTAGCAAGTGGTGTCCAAAAATGATGTGGGCTTTATAAATGATTGGGAAATTTTCTACAGAAAACCCAGTCTTGTTAGGAGAGAAAACATCTATCCCACTTTGGATCGAGCAGCTCATGGATGGGTCTCATTTCTAGAGATCTGGCCAATTTTATAAACCCCTCCCCCAAAACGTGACTATCCAGAGTTGGGACCAGGAAGCAGAGTTGCAATCTTACACACCTCTCATCACTGGCTGTGTAGACTTAGAGACTGTGTCAGCTCCCAAACAGACAAACCAAAGATCAGGTAGCTGCTCTGCACTGTTGCCACATGGCATTGAAGAAGATAACAGTGGATTAATTATATCTTTAAACTTAAACCCTCTGGAACACAAACTTGGAGTAATCAGGACCCTACAACACCGGGCAGAAAATGTTCCCTCTAAGCCAGAAGGGGAAAGGGGGTAAAACACACATGTAAAGAAAGCTCTTAAAACATGTGGTTCTCCTAACTGGGCTTTCGACAAATCAGCAAAGATGCACAGAGCAGAAGGTCAGACACAACTAGGGAGAATCAGGACAAGCAGAACAATATTGTCATCTCTTATGTAGCAGGTTTATCAGAGAAACTCAGGAGAGTCTTCTCCAAGCATGACATCCCAGTGTACTTCAGACCCAGCCTCACACTCAGACAAAAACTGATTCATTCCAAGGACAAAACTCCCGTACACAACCTTAACAATGTAGTGTATGCTGTACAGTGCAGCAAGGAATACTCAGACCTCTACATTGAAGAAACCAAACAGCCACTCCATAAATGCATGGCACAACATAGAAGAGCCACCTTGATGGGACAAGACTCAGCTGTCCATCTGGATCTAAAGGACAAAGATCACTCTTTTGAGGATGCCAATGTTCACATTTTGGACAGAGAAGACAGATGGTTTGAATGAGGAGTGAAAGAAGCCATCTATGTCCACTGTAAACGACCTTCTTTGAACAGAGGCGGTGCCTTACAACACCAACTGTCTGCCATCTATAATCCAGTTTCGAGATCCCTTCCCAGACGCCTAAACGCCCACTCACATCCTGGGCCATCTGACCTCAGGAAATCACATGATAGGTTGGGGCTAGATCTCACAATGGATTCACCTGAAACCCTGATTGTGGCCCACACCTGTTTTCACACCTTGGCTCGTGTGATTAGGTAGAGGATAAACAGCAGGTCCACGAAATGTGTAATTACATTTGCATCCTGGTTACTTTTGCAATGCTTAAATTCCAGAAAATAAAAAAAACACGCAAAATAACAACTACAAAGCAGTTGAGTCAGCACTATGATATAGAAATTTACTTACTTGTGTCAACCTCTGTGACCACAATGGGTTTAGAAAACTGTATTCGAAAGCCCCAGGGATATTCTCCTGTCCCTTTGCTGATCTTAACAGTCCTCTCTCGAACTGGAAGATGTTTGAAGATGATGAAAGAGATGTTTAACAAGAGCAGCAAAATGTACATATGCACAGCAGGTAAAAAAGGTATTGAACTCATCACCAATTTTCTAGGTAAATATCCAATGTACACAATCAAACCAAATATGTACATGAATTAATTTATGTGTAATAATGAGAAAATGACACAAAATCGTCATTTTAATAGCACTCTACTTTTTACACAGTCATACTCACTATTTACAATTCACACCCCAACGCATACACCCAACGGGCCACGTTTAACACTGACAAGCAGAGATAGGAGCAGGCAGGTCTTCATGCACCCGTGTTTCCTGCACCTTGTCTGGGGCAGAGGTTGGCTGGTGTTCCAGGGTCAAGCCAACTGCATCCCAGGGTTGCTGTTGGCTCTGGGGATCATCCATTCATCCGCACTTCGAAGGGCAGGGTGGATGTGGATGGTTATCTGTCTTTGTGCAGCTTCATGAGGGGTGGGGGGGGTTCCTCTCCCTGCTGCTATCCACTGGTTGTTGTTGCCCCACCCACAGGATATGGGCATTTGCTGGCTCTGGGGTGCCTGGCTGGGCGATTTGGTGTGATTGCTGACCTGCTGCCTGGTTGGCTTGGACATTTTTGTTGCATTGGGGCTCCACCGATTGCGCCCAGGTCATTTCCTCGGATTGTGCTGGGATGGCCGGCCTCTGCCAGGGTCAGCTGCCTAGTGCCTCTGGTTCTTTAGCACTCCTGCCTTTTAGCTGTGGGCTTCCCTCTTCCTTAAACCGGCGGGGACACACTTTGGCCTCGGATTTTCAACACTCTTGGGGGACTGGGTGGGGTCTTCCCCTGTCTGTCTCTCGTCCCCAGGGGACGTTGTTGCAGTCTCTCACCCTCATTATCAAGTACGTTTCATGACAAACACCCATGCACAGGCACTCACATTCTTTCTTTCTCTCTCTGTTTCACACAGACACTCACACACACGCAAAATTGTATGTTCCTCTTGGCAAAGCAAATGTGTTTGGCACCACAAAGCATTTAGATCATGAATCTGGTTGCTAAAACTTCCAGACAGGACAGGTTACTAAAAAGAAAGAAATATATTTACTTAGAGGATTGTTAGTTTGTTCAATACTTATTTCACCCGCTGTATGTACACTACCGGTCAAACGTTTTAGAGCACCCCGATTTTTAGAAGATTATGCAATTTAATGCCTCATTGCACTCTGAAATGAAAGCATATTACAAATAAGCAATGCAAAGCACAGAAATCGTGGAATCAATTTATAGAGCAAAATGTATTCTAAACGTTTGACTCATCAAAGTAGCCACAGATATAACAGCTGAACATGCCCGTGGCATTCTTTCTACAATAGCAATCAAATATTCTTCAAAACGTTTTTCCCATATCTGTTGCAGAAGTTCTTGTAGGTTGCTTTGTTTTCGCTCTTCTGTCCAGTTCATCCCAAACTAGCTTGATGGATAGTAAGTCTGGAGACTGTGCTGGTCACTCCATGTTTTCAAGCTTACCATCTTGTTCTTTTTTCCTGAGGTAATCGATTTTCTTGCTATAGGATGAGCTCTTGACCAACTAGGCACATATCAGACGGTACTGCATGGTGCTGCAGAATGCTGTGGTAGCCGTTTCTGTTCAGGGTGCCTCTCACTCTGTACAAGTCACCACCCCCTGATCCAGCAAAACAGCCCCAGGCTATCACACTTCCTCCTCCACGTTTGACAGTTGATGCCACACACTGTGGAACCATCCTTTTGCTTACTTGACAGCATCCAAAGATTCCTTGTGATGAACCAAAGATTTCAAATTTTGATTCATCAGTCCATTTTCCAGTCTTCTGTAGTCCAGTGGCAGCGTTTCATGGCCCAGGCAAGCCTCTTTGTTTTATTCTGACGTCTTAGCGAGGGCTTTCTTTCTGCAGCTTGTCCTGTCAAACCTACAGCTTGAAGGTTTTCTTCACAGTTGAAACTGAGAATTGCTTACTACAGTTGCTATTAAGCTGTGCTTGAAGCTGTTGTCCTGTATGCCGCAAGCTGTTAACTCTCAGAAACTTGTTCTCTGATTCAGTTGTGGCTTTGCATCTGCCAGACCTCTTCCTGTCAGAGTTTGCCCCAGTTTATGAGTGCCACTGTACTCACTGACACCTTGACTTTCTTTGCAATTTATCTGTAGGAAGACGTACATTTTTAAGTGTTATGCTGGTGTGGCTCTCTTCCATTGTCCATTTTGTTTTTTGCACTGTTTTTTTTTTTTTTAGCAACACACTACTTTCTGCAGTACAGTGCTGTTCAACTGATGCTCACGAGGGTACGGTACCACAGTGTGTTCCTACACTGCTGTTATGCAGACAGAGGGGGTTGTAAGTAATCCAGAAAAGTTGGAACACCTGTAGGAATTAGTTGCACTAGCTTTCAAGGCTTGATCAACCTCCATTGCTGCCGAACAGCTGCACTTTTTTCAGTTTTGGGTAACCTTACCTTTTTTTTTTAACCTCTGGCAGTTCACCACGTACCTTTGTACCATTTCAAGCTATTCATTGGAGTAGAACTACTTGAACTGCAATAAATAACTGGAAAAATTGGGGTGTTCTAAAACGTTTGACTGGTAGTGCTAAGTTAAATTCACAGTAATATCTCTGCAGTACTCAAGAGTTTCTCAGTAATTCTCAGTAACAACTAGGATTCAGTACTAAATGACCTGTTACTGTCATTAAATTAAATAAAGTTAACTTTTTTGTAAAAACACAAAAGCTACAGCTTACTTGAGACGGCACGAGTTCTGGTGGTTAGGCTGGTATGAATTCCCCCAGAGCCTACATTATCTCCTTGAAAAATCCATGCTGATGAGTGGAATGTTTCTGTATAAAAGCCCCTGTCTTCATTTTCTTGAAATGCTATGTCCATAGAAGGCGTGTCCTCTGATACTAGCAAAACAAAGAAAGACACAAATCAAACAAACGAACACTAAACAGCACAATTCATTACATATAGATGCATTTCTATATCTGCAGTTGTCAAATCAGCAAAGAAGTGTAAGGAGCTTGGAAAGAAAGCGACTTAAGTTTTGAATACCTGTCCACCTGGTTGTATAAAACTGAAGAAACTTCGCAGATGAGATGTGAAACATCTTCACAAAACTTAAAGAAGTCCAGTCACTTTTTATGGATAATAAACAGATAATACAGCATTCTGCTTGCACCACTTACAGGACTGGCAGATCAAATTTAATCACTAAACTTACTCTTTATGACATTTTTTCCCTGACATTTGTTCAAGCTTTCCATCAAAGTCACCTGATTCCTCTGTGATGTCACTGGTGATTGAGCTTCCTCCAACAGAGCTCCACTGCTTGCTCTCTTTGAAGAGCTTTCGCCTTTTAGCCAAGTGTTCAGAGCCACTTGTTTCCGAATCTTTATGAACCACAGGCTTCAGATGCTCCTTGATCTCTAAAGAAGCTGGGAATGGTCATGAAGAATCACAAATAGGTGAGTTTTACATAACTAATTGGCTGAAACGAATTTAAATGAATATGAATGGAAATAACTTACATTTAGATACACACTGTTTTTCAGTCCTGTTAGTTTTACCAAGCGTCTCTTTTGCAAGGACCTCTGTGTCTTTAAAATCTTTTGCTGGACCTGATGATATGCTTGCAGGTTGTCTTGAATTTTCTGTGTCGATTTCCAGATAATCTGTCCTCTCATTTATCAGTGGGAGAATAGGGTCGGTATCTTCCATGTTTTCACTAGTTGGTTTAGGTTTAATGTCCTCTGTAACCTCATTTAAGTTTAATGATTCTACATCTAAGTCCTGCAAGAGGGACATGCATGGGTCGTCCACAGCATTTCTAAAATCCCTCTTTAGACAACTATCCAGGGATAATTGTGAGTCCCTCTGCAAGAGACTTGGCTCAAATGCACCATCTGTTATTGTCTGAACTGAGAACTTGCTATATCCGGGTAAAAAAGAGACTGAATCCTTCTGGTTTGCATTTTTAACCTCATTGTTTGCAGGTAGTATTTCTGGGTGACTCTGTAGCATATGTTCCTCTGAGCCACTGCAGGATGGAGGGATGACTTGTATAGAAAAAGCTCTTCGAGTTAGCTCTTCTGTAAGGGGCTCTGGACTGTGATATTCTCCTTCTCCAAATTCTTGGTCAAATCCACTGTCTGCTACTTCACATTGATCAACAGTATATTCACAATCATCAGTGTCTAGACTTTCCATATCCTTATAAATGCTCAAGTTAGTATCATGTTGACTGTTGAAGTCATGTCTTTCACAGTGTTCAGTGTTCATGATGATTTCAGGATTAATCTCAGAACCAGTCACATAGAATGGACTGAGCAATGGCTGTGCTCTGGCATGGCTGTCTAGAATTTCCGGAACTTGTTTTAAACTCCCTTTGGTTTGTGAAAATGTATCATTTTCTAATCCAAATGCAGATAACCTGTCATCGCCCTTTTCAGTCCTTTCTAGCTTCTCTGTCTGGAGGGGAAGTGAGCACATGACCAAAGAGGAAAAAGATTCTCTGTAAGGTAGCTGGAGATCTTCCTGCATCAGTCCTAGACCCTGTGACATCCCAGGAAATGTTTGACGTCTTTTCTTGGGTAATGAACATACTTTGTGTTCGACGGTGGCAATACTATTATTTCTAATCCAGGATTTTCTTTTCTGACTATTGATGAAGTCTTTCATGAAGCTAGACCTGTTGGTAGACATCAAGGGTCTCATGAACACTGGGTCATAATTGTCAGATTGTGATAACTCATCAAAAGAAGGTGGCAGACCCCCTCTTTCTTCTTCTTGTGCACAAAATAGACATTGAAGTTCCTCAGTGGAGGTCAAGTCTCCTCGTTTATCAACAGCTGGACTAGAAGTGTTGATTCTACAAGAAGCTAAGTCTTGTGTCAGACCTTCTAAACTATTGTTTTTAATATCTGCAAACTCTTGGGGTGGGGGGATGTGCCAGAACCCATCACCAGAACTGAGACTTGTATGGAAACTTTGCCTCTTTCCTTGAGGTTTAATATTTAACAGCAGCGGTGGGCTTGATAGATGATCTGCCAGTTTAAAGTCTCCCGATCCTTGTTGTTTGTCATCACTACAGCATTGACTGCAGTCTGGATTGTCCCATATATTTGCAGATCTGGCACATTTTGAATCACAATAAGGCTCAGTTTGTTTACTTGTGGTTCCAGTGTGATCTTTGTCATTATTGTTGTGATTTTTTTCCTCATCAGTGACATTATCCAATGGTTGTTCAGAAGACTCATTGTCTGGCATCCATGTCTCCTCAAATTTGCTCTTAAAAACCTCAGTACTGGACCAGCTTTTATTCATGAAAACAAGTGTGGTCTTGTTGCCAGATGTATTAAGCTGAAGTTTTAAATGTGATCCAGTGCAGTTAATATTCAGGATGTTAGTAACTGGAATTGGTGAGTGGATTTGATTTTCAGATAAGGGTTCTTGTGACTGCTGAAACATAATATTTGGTGATGAATCTCCTGTTACAGAAACTGAGGTTACTATTTTCACTCCGTTCTTCTCGTCCTTTGTTGTTTTGGTATAAATACTCTTTTGGTGTGCAAATGAATTCAAGTGATAATCTTGCTTAAATCTTTTCTCCTTGGGTTCAGGATTGTTGTATTTTTCCTCATCTTCAGATCTTGACAGTACATTTTCCTTTCGAAAAGAGTCTGTTTCTCCCTTTTCAACAATGTCATCTTTGGTGCAGACAGTGCTTTTGTTCTGCTTTTTAAAGATGTATGGTGAGATACTCTCTGAAAGAAAAAGCAAAATAGTGAAATAATTATATTAGAGGATGTTTGACAGTACAAGTATTATAGTGCTTACTCATAGTTTGTTCTGGTTTCTTTCTAATATTGTAGGCCCTTTACTGTAACAATATAAAGCTCAAATGCTGTTGTGAGTTAGTGCTACATAAATAAAATGATATAACACAATTTTCCCAACACTACAAAATTACTTTGGAACTGGTGAATTTCATTCTGGGGTTGCTTGATTGTTGGATACCTCATGCATTGAGGTTTAAGTACTGATCAATACTTTTGCTTGTTTATTTTAGCTTTTTCTCCATAAAGTTAAAAGCCCATTAGGATTCAACATTATACTAGTTATGCCATAAAACCCACTATTATGAAGCTGCTATTAGTCCTCTACCGGTCTCAAGAAGTACTTGCACGTTGTATGCACGTGTGGAGAAAAATGTGAATCAGCTAAGCACAAGATTAACCTCACTGCGTCCTCCCAAGCTCCAACTCACGTTTGTTGCTGCTGGAGCTCTTCCTCCTCTTGCTATTTCTCCTTCTCCCCCTCTTGCTCATTCTGAAATCCACCACAGTCTCACATCCGCTGGGAAACAAAACACTGAACGAAGACAAACAAGTGTTGTATTTTTTATGGGTATATGTACACATTTTGGCTCAATACATTTTCAGATTCCAGACTAAGCAGATCATATGTCAGTTTGCTCTGACTGTTTTAATGAATGTTTTGCTTGGCATTTTTTACACTGACATGAAAGCAATTATTAAAGAAACAGAAAATGTAAATCATTAAGATGCTTAATTCTCAGTATTTATCACCATTTTTTTTAAAAATACAAACACTAGTAATTATTGAAATGTCTAATTACTGTTGAACAAACTGATACAAAAGGAAAAATTATAACCTGGCAATATCCAGTTATGTACAGAAAGTTTATGCACTGGTATATAATCCTGTGCAACTCAGTTAACATGTGCATCAAACAGTTTCCTGCTTAAGAAGCAAAAAACAAACAAACAAAAAAACCTCCTTTTGTCTGAATGAGCACCATCTATAAACAGATAAAACATCAAAGTGTGTTAACAAGTTAGAGCTGACACCTGGTTTTGTTTTGTTTTTTTGTTTTTTGTTTTGTTTTTCTGAGAAAGACAAGAGATGATTTTCAATAAACGACAATAATGTCAGTAAAGTCAGACATGTGACTTATTCAAATGTGAAAATTAGAGCTGTTAGTAGGGGTGCAACGATATTCGTATCGATATTGAACCGTTCGATACAGTGCTTTCGGTTCGGTACGCATATGTATCGAACAATACAACATTTGTAATTTATTTTATCAACTTTCCTTCTGACGATGCTGTCTGTGTGGAGCGCTCAGTGAATCTGCGTTCGACTACTCCGCCTAGGCTGCACTGTCGAGCGCAGATCCACTGAGCGCTCAACACAGACAGCATAGTCAGAAGGAAGAGCGCAGGGCACCTCCCCCACCCTCATTCAGATCTGGCGTTTGGAACTATTTTGGTTTTCATGTGACGTATGACCCTGAAGGTAAGCGCGTCATGGACTAAAGTAAAACAGTATGTTGGATGTGCCATGCAATGCTCAATTACATGGGTGGGAACTAGTGTGTTAGCGCAGTTAGCTCGTTAACGTGTTGGCCGTCTAGCCCCATGCACGGGGCGATCGGCGGTAGCTCGTTAACGGAGATTTGCCATGTTGTGGTGTTAAGGTCATTTCAACGAGATTAACCTGAAAGCACTAGTGGGAACACAACGAATATGACTGCACATTTACGCCGACATCATCCTAGTGCAAAGACAAAAACAACAAGCATGCTACTAACTTTAGCCGAGTCATTTAGACAGCTGTTAGCACATGATTCTCCTTATGCTGCTGAGAATATAGCCCAGAAGAAGCGGATAGTATAGCTTTTATTTTGGAAAGAGACATTTCTCTGTAATAAACTCTCTTTTTCCAAAGATGCATGATTCCTCAATCAGATACAGGGCTTGCAATATCGCTAGCCTGACGTCCTGGGGCTAGCGATTTTTTCAGTCGGGCTACCAAAATCTATCTCTTCCCTGCCCGTCGGGCTATTGTAAGAAGGAAAAATATATGTCAATGCTTTTGCATTCTTTCAGAAATGTAGCTGGGTAATTATGTCATTGGCATCGGTGAGCCACTGTCAATATGTGACATATTGAAGTCGCGTTTGAATTTGCGCTTGTTTTTTTGCTTTCACTTTGCAATCGTGCGAACTGTGTATAGAGAGCGACAGCACTGATCTGTGAGTGATGATAATTTGTGCACCAATTCCTCTGACATCGTCTTATTAATCGTTAGCTTACTATGCAAACATGACAAGTGAAATCTCCCGCAGCAAGCTTAAACATGTGAGAGGTTGATCGCGCAGAGAATCGCTGAGCTTATGTGAGTGAGTGTGTAAAAGCATTTCAGTTCTGCTGAGCCAAATAAGACAGGTCAGGGTGAAGAAGTGACAGCCAAAGAAAAGCTTACCACAAAACGGAGAAGTTATGACAAATCAGACTATAAGGCAAAAAGAAAGTGCAGCTTTATGGTTTCATGGACAAAATAATTTCTGTGGCTGCAATATGACAAGCTAAATAACCAGGGCTGCACATAAGTGGTCCACAGGTGCGCATTCGCTGTCAAAATAAAAAACACGCACAAGGGTTAGGGTTAAATTTAAAAACTGTACTTTTGAGTTAAAATATATATTTATAATTTTAATAAATGACAAATTAAAAAGGCATGAACATTTTTTTTGTATCGAAAAAATATCGAACCGTGACACCAAAGTATCGAACCGAACCGAACCGTGAATTTTGTGTATCGTTGCACCCCTAGCTGTTAGGTTACTATGTTTAATGTTAGAAAGCTTTGCTCTATAGGGATCATGTTGACCAAGTAAACTTATTTTAAAAATAGAAAAACATCTGACTTACCTATTGATGTGATATCCTGATGACTGCTATCAAACCTTTATGTAGCAGACATGAAAAGATAGACAGACTGCCGGCGAACAGCTGCTTCTTTTCCACTGTCTACATTGCCTGTGTCTCTCAGACTGTTCCAGTTCTTATTGTTTCTATTCTTGATACTAAGCAGCTTATTACGCTTAATCTTGTCAGCCACTGATGATGCAGTACTAAGCCTGCTTATTCAGCTATACTTTTTCACTGGTCAATTGAAAGCAGAAAGCACATGATGCACATTTTTTCCTACATGTTTAAAAAGCATTCACCCCTATCTCTCTATGTCCTTTTTTCACAATACCAACTGTGAATAACTACCTCCCTTTTGCTCAACGATTCCTGCAATTATTTACTTTTTTAAAATGTTTATATTACACTTTGCAGAGCCAAAGCAAAGTGTTGAGTTTCACTAAAAAGACTATTGCCTTTTTGATGAAGGTGCTAAAGTATGGATGCCTCTAAAGAGAAATAGGATCATAACAGAACAGTTATATTAGCAGGACATTAGTTGTAATTAAAAGAATTTTAAATTCAATTCTGAATTTCAACAAAGGTCAACAAGAATGGTGACAATAGACCTTAGTTGCTGCATTCTAAACAAACTGAAGATAAGCTACAGATTTTAGATCAGTTGGAGAGAAATTCAATTCAATTCAATTTTATTTATATAGCGTCAAATCACAACAAAAGTCGCCTCAAGGCGCTTCATAGGTACAGAGAAAAACCCAACAATCATATGACCCCCTATGAGCAAGCACTTTGGCGACAGTGGGAAGGAAAAACTCCCTTTTAACAGGAAGAAACCAGGCTCAGGAAGGGGCGGGGCCATCTGCTGTGACCGGTTGGGGTGAGAGAAGGAAGACAGGATAAAAGACATGCTGAGGAAGAGAGACAGAGGTTAATAACAGATATGATTCAATGCAGGATGAGAAAGGAACCAGGTCAGAGCAGTTTCCACTTCGGGTAAGGAGACCAGACAATACAAGCATGCAACCTTTGCTTTTTACTTTATAAAACATTCCAAAAGGTAAATCTGGCTTCCTTACACAGACATGGAATTAATGGGGTTAGGTTAATTGGTTATTCTAAGTGTCCAAAGGTGTGAATGTGAGTGTGAATAATTGGCATACAAAAGGAGTCACTATGTTTGTTTCCTACTGTTACCAGTTTGCTCAAGTTGGCAAAAAACAAAGGAGAGTCCACACACACACCTTTTCCAGTTTATTTAATTGAACAGGCAATAAATTGTTAAAGTGTTAGGTATCAGTAGTGCATGGACGAGGGTAAGTACATGCAAGGTGTTGAATAAGGATGCAAGAACCAAAAGATAGCCTAACAAACCAGCACAATGGTGGAGCGGTAGATGGCGCCCAGAGAGAGCGAATAAACCAAAAGCAGGCTTTTTGCCCTTGGCCACTTCTGATGACCCACACAAGCTGTCAGGTTTATATTGTTGATTGTCATTATGCTTAGAAATATTTACTCATATATATATATATATATATATATATATATATATATATATATTAGGGGTGCAACGATATTCGTATCGATATTGAACCGTTCGATACAGTGCTTTCGGTTCGGTACGCATATGTATCGAACAATACAAAATTTTTTATTTATTTTATCAACTTTCCTTCTGACGATGCTGTCTGTGTTGAGCGCTCAGTGAATCTGCGTTCGACTACTCCGCCTAGGCTCGACAGTGCAGCCTAGGCGGAGTAGTCAAACGCAGATTCACTGAGCGCTCAACACAGACGCTCTTCCTTCTGATGATGCTGTCTGTGTTGAGCGCTCAGTGAATCTGCGTTTGACTACTCCGCCTAGGCTGCACTGTCGAGCCTAGGCGGAGTAGTCGAACGCAGATTCACTGAGCGCTCAACACAGACAGCATCATCAGAAGGAAGAGCGCAGGGCAAGCTAGCGAGACAGAAGTTAAGCTCTCCTTACAACATGGACCTCCCGCACCCTCATTCAGATCTGGCGTTTGGAATTATTTTGGTTTTCATGTGACGTATGACCCTGAAGGTAAGCGAGTCATGCACTAAAGTAAAACAGTATGTTGGATGTGCCATGCAATGCTCAATTACATGGGTGGGAGCTAGTGTGTTAGCGCAGTTAGCTCGTTAACGTGTTGGCCGTCTAGCCCCATGCACGGGGCGATCGGCGGTAGCTCGTTAACGGAGATTTGCCGTGTTGTGGCGTTAAGGTCATTTCAACGAGATTAACGCTGACAGCACTAGTGGGAACACAACGAATATGACTGCACATTTACGCCGACATCATCCTAGTGCAAAGACAAGTGGAAGCAGACAAAAAACAAGCAAGCATGCTACTAACTTTAGCCGAGTCATTTAGACAGCTGTTAGCACATGATTCTCCTTATATGTTTAATATGCTGCTGAGAATATAGCCCAGAAGAAGCGGATAGTATAGCTTTTATTTTGGAAAGAGCCATTTCTCTGTAATAAACTCTCTTTTTCCAAAGATGAGTGATTCCTCAATCAGATACAGGGCTCGCAATATCGCTAGCCCGACGTCCCGGGGCTAGCGATCTTTTCAGTCGGGCTACCAAAATCTATCTCTTCCCTGCCCGTCGGGCTATTGTAGGAAGGAAAAATATATGTCAATGCTTTTGCATTCTTTCAGAAATGTAGCTGGGTAATTATGTCATTGGCATCGGTGAGCCACTGTCAATATGTGACATATTGAAATCGCGTTTGAATTTGCGCTTGTTTTTTTGCTTTCACTTTGCAATGACAGCACTGATCTGTGAGTGATGATAATTTGTGCACCAATTCCTCTGACATCGTCTTATTAATCGTTAGCTTACTATGCAAACATGACAAGTGAAATCTCCCGCAGCAAGCTTAAACATGTGAGAGGTTGATCGCGCAGAGAATCGCTGAGCTTATGTGAGTGCGTGTGTAAAAGCAGCAGGATTTATATTTGACTACGATGACCTTCACAGACAGATATATATTTTAGTTCTGCTGAGCCAAATAAGACAGGTCAGGGTGAAGAAGTGACAGCCAAAGAAAAGCTTACCACAAAACTGAGAAGTTATGACAAATCAGACTATAAGGCAAAAAGAAAGTGCAGCTTTATGGTTTCATGGACAAAAGAATTTCTGTGGCTGCAATATGATGAGCTAAATAACCAGGGCTGCACATAAGTGGTCCGCAGGTGCGCATTCGCTGTCAAAATAAAAAACACGCACAAGGGTTAGGGTTAAATTTAAAAACTGTACTTTTGAGTTAAAATATATATTTATAATTTTAATAAATGACAAATTAAAAAGGCATGAACATTTTTTTTGTATCGAAAAAATATCGAACCGTGACACCAAAGTATCGAACCGAACCGAACCGTGAATTTTGTGTATCGTTGCACCCCTAATATATATATATATATATATATATATATATATATATATATATATACATACATATATGGTGTCCAGGTTGAGGGGCTATTAAATAGCCCCTCGGCAGTCCGATTGAAGTTGACTGCCTCACTACAAATCTATCTGACTTTCCATGTTTCACAGCTTAAGCCAGTGGTCTCAAGTCCCGCCATTACCTCTGGCCTCTGCCATTTCACATATTCCTGAATATTTATTTCAGCATGATCTCCTTTTAACTCAGTCCATAGAAACTTTTTCTCATCATGACTCTGTCCTTGTCAATCACAATATACTCAATATAACTTCTTTTTAAATCATGCATGTTAAAGTCAGTTAACACTGATGGTTAGCGTGATGGATGCCAGCAAGCCTCCCCTGATACTGTTCCTTGAACCCACTGCTCCACCCTTCCCTTGCAGCTACAAGCCACACTGCAGGATGACTAAGGATGACTTTGCTTAGTCATCCAGACCAAACACTGAAGGCTTTTCTCCCCCACACAAGATCTGGGCTGTGTGCCATGTGTGCATTCTCCTTTGGTACAAAAAAATCCCAGCAAAGAAGAACACACACACACACACACACACACACACACACACACATACACACCCTAAATCACAGTAAAATGTCAGGAGATCAAAACTCCAGTATAACATTTTATTACAAAGGTAAAATGTCTTGATGCATGCTGAATCATCCAGGTAAGTGAATCCCAAAAGGTTGATACTGTTCATCTGGACGTAGCATTTTCAGTGGTAAAAACGTTTCGTCACTCATCCAAGTGACTCATTCTGTCTCAGCTGACTGCAGGTTTCCCCAATCTTATAAACAGTATATTTGCATAATGACTGAAACCAGCCCATGGAATGAACAATGGGCTGTGAGGTCAGTTCCAGGGACCCAGGGTCCATGAGCAGTGTGGACTCATATTATATTACATGTGTTTTTGCTGCACTGTGCTGCTGTTCATGTGTTCCCATGTTTGTAAGGCTGACAGGCTGGGTGACAGGCACCTTCAGGCCTGGTGGGTGTGGCCCTGCCAGGTGGCTGGCCAAACCTGAAGTTCATGCCACGCACCTGCAGCTGCTCAGCCTCGTTGGGGGAGAAACTCGTTGTGTGAAACTCCATGTGAGTTTTCCTAGTGAGCCAAGTTTAGTGAGTGTATGCCTGCTGTAGTTGAGTGTCCTGACAGCTGCCTATGTTATCCCCTCACCCCCCAGGAGGCAGCGAGCACGGGGTGTGCGGACACAGAAGTGGAGAACATGAAGCACTGACTTCGGGAGCAGAACACACAACACGGGAGTGCATGCATATTGTGTAATATTTACAGCACTGTAAATAAACGCACTGCTTTCATCACAAGGGCCCTGTTTCAGGAAGCCGGTTTAGTGGAAAAACTGAGTAAGTATACCCTGAGTTAACGAAAACTCTGGGTTTTCGGTTTCACAAAGCGAGTTCAGCTGCAGCCTGAGTGAGTCACTATGACGACACACTCCGTGAAGCTAACCTGCCCCCTAGCAGGTTTACTACAACTAACCCTGACTGTCTCCGCCCCTTTGTCGGAAACCTGACAGTAGGAAGTGTCGGACATGGCGTGCCACTTCCTTGAAGAGCCAGTAGATGTTGAAGCCCAAATTCTCCGCAGAGCTCTCCGCCGGGAGAGAGTGATCAGAGCGCGTTTGGACATTTTATCATTTCCTGATGATTTTCTGTGCGAACGTTACCGTTTCTCAGCACAATCTATAATTTATTTGGATAACATCCTCAGGCCATATATTACGCATGTGACACATCGCGGACATGCTCTCAGTTCATTGCATATTATTTGTATTGCACTTCGGTTTCTTGCAAACGGGAGCTTTCTGTATAATATTGGTGACGCTGAGCACGTTTCCAAGGCTACCGTCTGTCGGGCAGTCAGGAATGTTACAGTTGCACTGAAACGTCTCCTGTACTCGTTTGTGGTGTTCCCCGGTCATAGACCCACAAGATTTATCAAAGAGGGATTCCACAAAATTGCAGGTAGCAGGATGAACGAAACTTAATTTATGATGTGGTGATACTTGAACTACTACTTAAATTTTACATTTATTCTCACGGTTCCCAGGTGTGATTGGCTGTATAGATGGCACTCACATTCCAATCATTGCTCCTTCAGTAAATGAAGGAGACTATGTGAACAGGAAGTCTTTCCACAGCATTAATGTACAGGTACATAGTTCCCTGTAGCATGTCAAACTAACAAATTATTTCATTATAGTAATGGATGCTAATTTGTGTTCTCTGCACTGTGAAGATCATATGTGATGCTGCCAACATTATCACAAATGTGGAAGCCAAGTGGCCAGGCTCTGTCCATGACTCACAAATATTCCGTGAATGTACACTGAGCACAAAATTTGGACATGGTGAGTTGAGAATACTTTAAAATATATAAAGACCAATTGCTTCAGGGACATTTGAACTGAAGTGTATCCTTCTGTCTTAGGAGAGTTCACTGGCTACTTGCTTGGTGATAGGGGGTATCCATGTTTACCCTATTTGCTTACCCCTTACCCTGACCCTGAACCGGGCCCACAGCAGCGATATAATCTGGCTAATTGCAGGACAAGAGCCAGAATTGAAATGACTATCGGAATGCTTAAGGCCCGGTTCCAGTGCCTGCAAAGACTCAGGGTCACCCCAGAAAGGGCATGTGACATTATTGTGGCATGTGTGATTCTTCACAACATTGCCACAATTAGAGGAGAACACTGTCCTTCTGAACCAAACATCAGCAGTGATCCAAACCATGAACATCCTGACCCTCCCACGGACATACAAGATGGAAGAGCAGTCAGAGACACCATATGTCACAATCATTTCCTTTGACCCATCATCTCAACATGTTGAAAGAAGAATAAACAGATTTTTTGTTCAACTGGCTTTATTGGTCGCCTGTGTTTCCTGTACACAAAGTATTAAAAGATGTAAACCTCATAAAGTGTCTCTGTTGCTTCCTCCTCTGTAACAGCTGTCAATGTTTCTTCATTATTTTCCTGTAGTAAAGAAATAGACAACATTGCTGTTCTACTGTAAACTCATATAATCTGTGGAGTATTACTCACAACTGCATGTTGCTCTGGCTCAACAGGAGGCTGCACCAGATGCAGTACACCATCACCATCAACTGATAGAATATGAGGTTTATACAGGTCACTTAAACTTACAAGGGACCAAATGGCAATTAACAAACATACCAATCACCTTACACTTCATTGTCATTATGCTCTCAAAGACAACCAAGGCTGAGGGAAGGCAAAATCAGTCGGAAAATAACTTCACTACAAAATAATTCATTATGGTAAAGAGTTTATCAAATGAATGAGCAGCACTGCAAAGGTGACTGTGAAGAAAGGATGTATGCACATCATGTATTATTTTGAATTTACCCCTTATGTAGGCACTTGTGTCTTGCGGGGTTATTGCCTCAGAGGATGTCCCCGCAGAGATGCCTTCGGCCACAGGGCGCCCACTGTTTTGGCTGAGGGCCAACTGCTCAGCCTCTGTGAGTGGTGGTGGTGGAGGACCCCCACCTGTTTTTCGGGCCTCCGCTTTTTTTCTGTTGGCTATAACGGGCCACATTTGAGCATACAGAGTAAGCAAATATGTACTTGTAATGTGCTCAGATAATTTCAATAAGTGCTTACAGAAAGGAAATTAATGTAGCCTCTAACTGCAATTGATTTACATGGGACAAACAGACCAAGCACTATGGCTCATAATACAATTACACCTTACCTGTTTGGACTATATTTTTATATTTCATTTTTACTTGCTGCCAGGCACGTTTGGGGCCTGTTGGGTTGCACCTGTGCTCACATCACATCACAAAATAAAATGTATAAAATAACAAATAAAATAACATATGATAAAATAACGTGTTAAATGGGTGGAAATCCCTCGATCAATGTTTAAATTAACACTCACGCATTGACTCTGTCGGCTATGTTTTGCCATGCATGCTTTTGCAGCTGAGGCTGTGTTACTTTTTTCCGCGGAATTTGCATGTTATCGGCATATGCTGCCATCAGAATTTCGGCCTCAAGCGCTGTGAAATACATTGACCGCGCCTTCTTTCCCTCTGTCTCCATGGTGACTCGCTTAATCTGTGCTCCGCTTATCAGGGCTTTATGTATCCTCGTCCGCGCGCTTCACTTGGGGTTAAAGCAACTCCGCGTTGACTGAACTAATTGTTATCAGCCTTTCTGAAACCGAATATTCCGAGTTGGACAGTTCGGGGTTACTCAACCCTGCGTATCGTTTTTCACTCTGAGTTTTCCAAACCGGCTTCCTGAAACAGGGCCAAGAGTTCTGCATTTGGGTCCTTCTTCCCCACACCCCCACGGCCTGCCACCGCAGACTATGACACAGCCAATGATCAATGACCACTGATCAATGGCCATGAGTACTGTTCACAGAAAATTGGGGAATGGCTGCAATCACAGCATTGTAAGATGGTGAAAGATGAACGCCTCCTCAATTCAGAGATGGTCTTTCCCTTTTCACATAAATGGCCTCCTTGACTCCGCGCTCAAACCAGCGTTCCTCCCTGTCCAGGATGTGTACATCCTCAACATTGAAAGAGTGTCCAATGGCCTGTAGGTGTAAATAGACTGTGGAGTCCTGGCCGGACAAGTTAGCTCTTCTGTGTTGTGCCATCCACTTCTTCAGATGTTGTTTGGTGTCCCTGGTGCATATATCATGGCAATCATCCTGGCACTGGAGGTGTGGTCCTAAACTTTTGATCAGCTGTAAAACAGCCTGTTTTCAATAAATTGCAAGCTCAATAAAATGTTTTGTCTCACTCCCATTTCTTCTTGTTGCATGCTGAAGCTCTACTTGGAACCTTGTTAAGACCCAACCATGAAAGATATAAAAAAAAAATTTGCCACTTTATTAAATGATCTTAAGCTTTTAATCGGGACTGTACTTTTGTGTGCATAAACTCATCAGCTAACACATCTGCTTTTTCAGCTTCTATCTCAAGCCTATGGATCTGCAGCCAGAGATCACAATCTGCTTCACACAGCTTATCCTTCTCCTGTGTCTCCTACTGTAAACAAACTTCAAGTTTTGCATCACTGCTAGGTCCATGGGATTCTTGAAAGAAAAGCTTAAAGCGAGGCAGGGTTGCTGGAGCTGCATTGGGCTTGATTTGGGCACCTGGAGGTGTAGCAAGTACAGCATGGTGCTCAGTTCTATCAAGTGAAACAAGATAAGCACTGCTTCCAGGAGGAGCTGAAGCTTCCTGAAAGGAGACATCAATCACAGTCACAGTAGGGTCAATAAAGACATCTAACTCGATTAGTCTTTCCAGCAACACCTGCTTACTATGTTTTTTGTTTGTTTTTTTGCACCATATTTTGGTATTTAAAGTTTGTAGTGATCACAAATACTTGGTCCCAACCTATCAGAAGATTGTGTTGTCTATATAATGCCTTCTTTATTTTATCTATTGACAAAAAAAACAAAACAAAATCACACGCAAACACAGAAAGGCACGTGATTAAACATGTTAATCGTCAAAATTATTTATTAATCAAATTGATATGTGTATTTTTTCCACACAAACAAAAAGAAGTTCAAAGCAACACAGAAGTACCCTGATATTTCATTGAACTCTCACATGATATTAAACAGAAGCTGAACACCCAGCTCTGTAGAGTGGCCAATCATACTGAAGCAGTGCACTTCATATTTTTGGCCACCAGATGTCACCAAAGAGGATTTTCTTAAAAAGCTTCAAGTAATGAACCCTTTTTTTTCTCGATACAATGCTTCAGAAAACTTCATTTGGCTATCACTAGTTTCTAGCAGTTGTCGCTAGAAACTATATTGTCGCATGTATACAGGGTACCCACAGTTACCTGTCCAGCCTTTCACTACAAACACTCTATTCACATACAGAAAGTGCGAAACAAAAGAGAGTAAGACGCAGCCACAGCTGGTCAAGCTGCCCTTTTGTAATGATCCCTGGGGTGTGATTGACCTACGTGATCAGCCAATAGATGCCTACTAATTAAATTTGAATTTGAGTGGGAGTACTCTAGCAAGCCATTCAATTCAATTCAATTTTATTTATATAATGGCAAATCACAACAACTGTTGGGGTTGAGGGAAGGAAGACAGGACAAAGACACACTGTGGAAGAGAGCCAGAGATAATAACTACCAACTAACAGTTAAATGTAGAGAGGTGCCTAAACACATGAGTGAAAGCAGGATTTTGAATTCAATTCTGGATTTAACACAGAGCCAATGAAGGGAAGCCAATATAAGGAAATATGCTTTCTCTTTCTAGTCCATGTCAGTACTCCTGCTACAGCATTTTGGATTAACTGAAGGCTTTAATTTAGTGAGGTATTTGATTGATAATCTAAGTAAAAATCTAGTTTGGAACTTTGTTTTGAAGGGCTTTTTTTTTCAATAAAAATTGGCTGCTGAGTCCTTGATAACTATTTTTGTTGTTTGTTCTTTATTCTGTTTGACTGAATTTACAAAATATATGCTTCAGTTCATTTGAACTCTTGGAGTACAGTCAGCTTCTTCGGTCAGTGTGCATTACTGTTATGGGTTGCGTCCTTCTCCCATATACTCTTCCAGTAGTGTTTCGTCTCCAGCTTTGGTGGGGCTGTTCTCATTCCCCTGACAATGGTAGTATACCTCAGATGGTTCTGTGGAGCACAGCTGGTTTCTCCTGCCTTCCAGCTCCCTGGTATACCTCTTCAAGCAGATGGCCAAGGCTATGAGTCTTTTTTTGGCAGTTTCCAGGGCCTCAGGTATGGGCAGCTTGCTGTACTTTGTAGCTTACTATCAGAGCTTGTTAATTTTTTAGTGTCAGCTTTATGCATGCAGCTCCCTCCAACTTTGTAATTTCTCTCTGCAGGGGAAAAACAATCAGCTACAAAGAAGAGAGGCCCCAAAGCTGAAGATCTGTCTCCCATTCCGCTTTTAATTATCCTAGGAACAACAAGTAAGCCATCAGTCTGAAAGTGAGGTATCTATTGGGGTGATATAGTACTATGAGATAAGAATTGATAAGCACTTAGCAATTCCAATTCCACTATCACTATTGCTTATTGATTTAATTCCTTATCAGTTCTCTTATCCATTCTCATTGGCACCACTTTGAGAGTCATTACCATCTCTGAGTAGCAGATATTACAATGGACATTACATTTTGTGCAAATTAATTGCATGCTGTGTGATCAAATATTTGTGCATGTTGGAGTTGTTTCCCATCTTTGTTGTGACAAGTTTTGGAGTCCTTCCAAAAATAAAAAATAAAAATCATGTATTGTGCATATTACACAGAACATTTTTCTTACATTATTTAATTACTCACAGGTTTGGATGGAGTTTGAATGGCAAATTCTGATTGCATTCTTATTATAACCAGGAAAGATGAGAGAAGAGGAGATGAAGAGTGCAGCAGGTTGATGAGACACCAAAAGAATGAATGAAAGCTTTATTTGTCACAAGCAGGTTGCCCATGCAGCGAGATGGGAACCCCCCCGACCTTACACACATAACACAGACATCACATGGGGTTACAAGTCGGAGATCGGTAGCGTTACAGAAAAAAACACTGAAATGTACACAACAACGGGAAGGTACAAGAGGAAAAAAAGAGACCTCCACTCATGCTGTGCTTCCATGGTAGGACAGCACGAGAACAGGAAACAAAAAAACTCCTCTGCACAAAAAAGCACATAAATGTCCACAGCACAACATTGTGGAAGACATGACAAGCCACAGGGATGGGTAGGGGATGAGGAGTAACCCCAGGCAACACAGCAGCCATCCTGCAACGGCGCCGTCTTTAAGCCGGGGGCGACGTAAGACATCGCCCCGCTCTTCGACAGCGCGTGCCCGGACCCACCTCGTGTTCCCAGGGGGCAACAAGCATCGAAGGCGTTGGAAAGGGAGGGGGGATGAGTGAGTGCTTATCAGTGTAAGTGTATGTGTGTGCGTGTCCATAGTTCAGCTGAGACAGTGTCCTTCGGCCTATCAGGCTAAGTAAACAGTCCTCCAGCCAATCCAGGTGTCCTTGCATGGGATGGGAAGAATAGCCGTAACACAGTCGTTATCAGGGAGTGATTGTTCGGCTCCAGCCTTGGGCCTGCAGCTGGCGCCGTGATGGGGGTCCGCAATGTTGATGTTGATTTTGTAAATTTCCATGCGAGCAGCCCAGGAGAATTTTCAGGCTGCCCTAACACTCTGACACTGGTCTCTCAATCTCCGTTGGAGAGCCGCGAGCCTCCCCATGATGGTATCAAACTTCTGTTCCATGGTGTTGTCATTCTTTTGATTCTGAGACCTCACAACTGCAGTGATCCGTTCCGCGATGTCTTCCAACTGTCGCTCAAGGGTCTCATTTTGAGCAGGCCTCTCTCTGATGTATCCCCCCATACGCTCAATGTTGTTGCTTTGAGCCTTCACAGCAGCTGTAAGCGTCTCCAAGGCGTTGACCATATTACGTTCGTTGTGAGAGGTCGCGCCTCGTCCCATCGCTTCGATTCCAGCTGGCAGCCTTGGGGGGGTTTGAACAGCCGGTTCCGCTCTCTTATTTCTCCGATAAACCAGGGCTAAGCCAACTCCGATCAGCATGAACCCTGTCATCACGGTTCCGAATAGATAGATATCTTCAGCGTCCTCGATCGACAGTCCCGCCAGGCACATGATCCTCCAGTTCTGCCACCCGTCCATCGTGTATCCGGCAGGGAAAGTCCCTCCAGGGCACTCAGGCTCTCCCGAGCCCAGACTTCTCGTTGAGAAAAGGGTGTCAATAGCATTCAGAGACCAGTTGATCAAATCCATAATTCTCTTTTAGGTTTTAGAGAACGACAGTGGGAGGCTGTTCCAGGGAAAGTAATGCACACGAGACAAGACAAGGACATAGAGGCTAAGCAGGGAAGATAAGGGTGAGGAGGAGAGGAGAAAAGTGCGACGCATGTATACAGGGCACCCACAGTTACCTGTCCAGCCTTCCAAAAGAGCAGAAAAGGTGAAGAAGTGGTGAGCATCAAAAAGACTAGTAAGAGGGCACCCAATTTAAAAGGAGCCATTATGGAACAATAAAAGCAGAAACTAAAAGCAAGGGCTGGCAAAATTTGGGACCGTCTCCATACTCTCTTCTAAATAAATATGTCCTCAGGATTTCAATTTCTTTTTCTTGACGTTACTCATTCTGCTTAATATAAAAAACAGCAGCACACAATAACTCAAATTGCACTGATGGTTTATTTGAGTATCATTCTGTGACTTCAACCTTTTGGTATAATTTTGGACATTTTATTTATTAATTTTACTATGAAGTATACTAAATAACTTTTTAAAAGTTGCTGTTATCAAAAGGCCCACATTAGCAGATTTTAATATTCATGTGTCTATTGGATTAAAATGGATGCACTAGTCTTTATTCACCCCTT
This sequence comes from Diplotaxodon limnothrissa, assembly GCF_057381915.1. Taxonomy (NCBI): domain Eukaryota; kingdom Metazoa; phylum Chordata; class Actinopteri; order Cichliformes; family Cichlidae; genus Diplotaxodon; species Diplotaxodon limnothrissa. Next base: position 62,150,984 of record NC_140602.1, read on the forward strand.
GCCTTGGTGAATCGGACAATGGAGTTCTGTTGATGATGGATGTCTTTCTCTAGTCACACAATCGCTAACCTCAAGGAGACCATACAACCTCAAGGAGAGCTCACTGACATAACACTGATCAGCTTTCTAGACTGGCCAAACTCAGATTTAATCAACTCTGAGTTTATTTTTTAAAATTCAGAATTTGTTGAACATGCTTCTTGGAATAGGTCCCTATTTGTATTTTGCAATGTCATCAAAGCAGGGAAGGGTGTGGCTGCAGTTACCATTGTATTTGCGCCCTGACTTTAGCGTTTTAGGCACTATTTCTCTAATTTAAGTAGTTCTTCAGTAGCAACAGCAGTTTCTGACTTAACCTATATCTGACGTATATCTAAGTCTGTAATCCATAAACTAAAGGTTTCTGAGCATTCTACCGAGTATATAACACTATTGCAATGCCTGTAAGACTACAGACTGGTGGAATCAACCCGCATCCTTTTTTTGGTTGCTACCAGCTGCATCAAGTTCACTGCAGTTAGTACATGTAACCACATTTACTTCCGCTTACTGTTCAAGTAAATTTGCATGCTCCCTACAATTGTCAGAAAAAAATCTAATGCAATAGTGGGAAATACACATTTTATCCTTGATTAATTATTATACCGCATATAATTAACAGAGCATGTGAACAGTGCCAGTTGTTTTTATTTTAAACGCGCAGCACACACACACACAAAACATCGACCTACTAGCAGTTGTCTGTATTATTGTTTTTTTGTACTAAGTGGTTGTTTGCGTTACAGCGCCATTGCTTTTATTTTGAAGGATATGATCTGATGCATGTGCCACACATCCCTTCTTCTGACTTTGACGCCCGTGGGTCTGAGAACAGTGGCGTGTCAGGTTACAGGCGTGGCGCAGTTTGATTCTGATCGTTTCGTAATTCATCATCGCTAAGCAGGAAGTGCAGCCATGGCGCAGGGGCTCAGAGAAAGGTTTGAAAATTTTCTCCATGAAAAGAATCTGCTGACAGATGCCCTGGCAAAGGTGGAAGCAAAAGTCGGAGTAAGCAGGACCTACATTGCTCTCGGTGAGTGTTGACGGGTGGAAAGAGAGGCAGAGGCTGTCCGCATCACTGAGGGACGCATAGATAAAGGAAATAAAAGCCCGATGGACAGACTCACATTTAGCTGCAGTTTCCTTTAGCCATAAGCTAACAAAAGAAATTGTGTTTATTTTACATCACCAGCTCGATACTATAAAAGTAGTCTCCATAATGTAGTTACTGGTTGTAACATAGGTATATAGGTATGATCCGGTTAATGTATTCGTGGGAAGAAAATCTTGACAATTGTGTGGTGTGATGTGTTTCAGCTGTCATCGGTGTAACCGCAGTTTACTTGGTCTTTGGATACGGAGCCTCCCTGCTATGTAACCTCATCGGGTTTCTGTATCCAGCCTACATATCGTAAGTATATGTTATTCTCAGAACACTTGGAAATGGCCTTAATCGCCTGTTATTTGCTCCTGTCGTTGTGCTTTCAAGTCACTGAATCTATAAAAAGGCCTGCGTTCATGTCAGCGCTAAGGACAACCTCCTTTAATCGAGATGACCACACCTGTGAGATTTATTTAGGGTATTGTAGCGCTTAAGCTCCAAAAGGATATAGATCTGTAGGCTTACTTAATATTTAAGCTTCTTTTTTGTGCAAAGTTTTTAATTTTTGAGTGCGTTTGCCCTCCACCAGTCTTTAATTATCATTTCCCGCAAACAAACAATGACAATAAAATACATAAGCACCTACAAAAATGTTAGTTTTAAGAAAAAGAACAATTTAAGCATTAAAAAAATCACAAAGGGAGAACAATATAATATCCACAACTGCACCAAAGAGTAAAACAGTGAACTGTGGATTATTAAACTGTATAGGTCTTTGTCTTCTAAGTCCCTATTAGTAAACAAATGATTCATTGATGGTATTTAATTTATTTATACTCAACTGGCTTATCTCAAAATGTAAAAGAACCAGTTTTGTCTTATCATTTCCTAACAACTTTTCAATTTACAATAAGTCATTACACAGCAGTGGGGAGTGGATTTCATCACAGTAGGTGTTTCTCTAAAAGTGTTGTAATGAAGTTTAAGGATTTAAATTATCCACTCTTCTCTTCTTCAATGCCATGTGCCAGCATAGTGCAGAGCAGCTACCTGAACTCTACTCCCACAGAGGTCGATTTTCTTGCTAATAATTTTACATCTTCACTGGTTACGACTCTAGATATTGTAGCTCCCCTAATAAAGAAATTCCACGATCACAAGTACATCTGCTGTGATGCTTAGACTTCTGATTAAGTCTCACAAGTGTCAGCTTTGTTTTTATAGCCCACATAGATATAAAAATATGGATATGTTCTGATAAATGATTAGAATATAATATTTCTGACTGTCTGAGTCAAAATTAAATTGAATTGAATCGAATGGGGACCTTGTGAATCGGAACCAAATCAGTTATTGAAATCAGTGACGATACCCAGCCCTACTGCTGATTTGAGTCTTCCTGCATTGTCAACGTCCCAACATTTATCCAATTTGGGGTCACAGGGAGCTGCAGTCTGTCTTAGCTGTTATGGGATAAGAGGCAAGGTACCAGTCCATCACAGGCCCAACACTGAGACAGGCCCAGTTTTGAACCAGGAACTTTCTTTAATGTGAGGTGACTTTTTATCAATTATTGCCGTAGTTAGCCCTTAATTAGCCCCTGGCTTCTAGCTTTTTGGTTTAACATCTGCTAACACAGGGGAACATTGCTAGATAGATATAGATGATCTATTTTCATTTGACCCATGGAAATAATTCATCATAACGGGGTATCAGCGATGTAAGGTTTTGCCTTTTTTATAGCAATTCTTGCACAGAGTTACAAAAATGTTTAACGGGCTACTAATCTAAGGCAGTTGGAAAGAAAAGCGACTGGACTACTTTGAGATTCTTGAAGAAGCTTCAGCTCTCATCCAAGACTCTTCAGTTCTGAAGCTTCATCAGTTCTGGGAACTGAAAGATTACCATGATCTGGATGACTGAGAACCTACACAGATTTATCATCTATTAATTGTAAACTGAACTTCATCTATAAAGTTAGTGGATTTCCCCTGTGACTTACAAAGAAAGCATTTAAAAAATTTTGTCATCAAAAGTTTTAAAACAGTTCTTATCATTGTGATATTATCTAGTAAAATCTCAGGGCTAATACTACATGCAGTCAGCATAGTGTCACATGTTGGCCTGCTGCCGTCACTATGAATGTTTTTCTTGTCTCAAGTTTTTTGAGAAACAGCTTGATAGAAAGTAACCAGAATTGTCCTCAACATTTGATACATTTTATTAATCTTAAGATATCAGTATTTTCTCAAGTCAAAAGTATGGGTGTTACATTATTTGGTACAAGAGAAGAAAAGAGTAATAATGTTAAACAATAAGCTCAGAGTGGAGCTAATAATCTGCATAGGTTTATTTGTACAAACATATGTTATCTTCACTGTAACTCTGTTTATAACAGGTTATTTTATCCTGATTTTGTAAATCTTATTTGAAATGACTCATCCTTTCGAAACTAAACTGAAATCTCTAGAGCTAGCAGCTCTTTAAAAGTTAAGCCATTACTTGCAACATGGTTGCCTGGGTGTTTGCGTGATTATTTCTTAGTTGTGTAACAGTGTTTCTGTTTGTTGCAATAAATCTTGTGGTGTTGGAAATCCTGTCTATTCCCCCCTTAAATAGTACTACATTTGTAAGGAAAATGCATTTGTGGGTTGAGCAGCAGAGTTAAAAAAGTTTGGTTGGTTGCTTGATTAGCTAGGATGAGAATTGGAAAAGGCTGTAGTTCAGGCTGTCCACTACTGTGAATACTGTGAATCCCAGGCGACACCTTGCAAGTGGAGCATGGTAGCTGTGCTTCATTTTAATAATTTTAAATGGCAACGAAATGTCTAAATTAGACAAAATCTGTATCAACAGCATGATCAAAATGTTGTAGCTTCTGTTTCATCACTGTAGAGTTCTGGTGCTTTTCAATAATAGAATAAAAAAAAACAACTTGTTTCAGAGTTGACCCTTTTCACATATGAGTTAAACTGATTGTAACATTAGTCTCCCATGAAAATGACGAGTATGGCTGTAATATTGGAAGGCATGGCATGGTCTGTGTGCCTTGTAGTCACACAAATAAATCAAACCACTGCTGTAAGATTTATAAACCCCTCATTTGTGTGATAAATTCTTAATGGTGTGTATAAATGTTGTTGTGATGTATTCTGTGAACACCTCAACATGCACGTTTTCACCAAATGGCCATATAGACTAAGTGAGTTTAAGTATTAATGACATATAATGGATGTGTTGGTACTACTGGAGGAAAATGAAAATTCATGACCCATTGATTAACAGGCCGATTTCTGTGTATTCATCCTATGCATTCACAAGGTGGTATTGTCTGTTCAATTTATTATTGATGCTTGAATACATCAATACATGCTGCATATTGAAAGCGAGATATGAGCTTGATCCATGTGCACATTCATGGTCCTTACAGAACAGTGCTTACAGGTATGTGTAAAAGAAGTACCAAACATGTCTTTGTTCTTCCCAGGATTAAGGCCATTGAAAGTGCCACCAAAGATGATGATACTAAGTGGCTGACCTACTGGGTGGTGTATGGAGTCTTCAGTGTGGCAGAGTTTTTTGCTGACATCTTCCTTTCCTGGTTCCCATTCTACTATATTGGAAAGGTAATCCAGTTGGTCTCTGTGCCTGTCCTCCTGGCACTTACATTGATAAGGCATTACATTTTGACCACTGACAGGTGAAGTAAATAACACGGAGAATCTCTTGGGAGCAAATAAAAATTTTGCCCTTGAAGTTGATCTGTTACAAGGATTTGAGCGAGTTTGACAAAGGCCAAATTGTGATGTCTGTGTATCTACAAAACTGCAGCTCTTGTAGGATGTTCCCAGTCTGCAGTTGTCAGTGTCAATCAGAAATGGTTCAAGGACAGAACAGTAGTGAACCAGCAACAGGGTCATGAGCAATGTTCCCTCTAATTTTTCACGTGTCTGAGCGAACACACAAACTCCCCGAGCGGTCCCTTGGACCACTGTGAGCAACAGCAGACGTGTGCACTGTGGTCACGCCAGCATCAAATCCATCCAAGTTACATGGTTTATTAAAATAATCAAATTACAGCATTTACATTTATGCTAGACTACTTTTAATTAACTGCTTTAGCCCACTTACAATGAAAATTTAAATAAATCTTGTTCGTGACCTGTGTAGTATTTTTTGAAAACACAACTTTCTTTTTTTTTTTTAATATTATTTTTATAAAGCTCTGACTTGTATTATGAGTCTGAGTCTGTGGTCTGGGAGAGAGTCCTGTAACTCTCTGTCAGCAAAATACAGTATATAATGACCAATGTTGGGCAGTTAATGATATAGTTACTTCTTCAAAAAAGTAACTGAGTTATGCAAACAACAAAGTTTTTTTGCAGCTGTTTACCTTAAAATGCAGCCAAGGCGTTTTTTTAAACAAACATTTCAAACTATTTACAGAACAATCAGCTGTTCTGCATCAAATCTGATGCCACACAAATTATTTGTGTCAGTCCAAAAAAATAATTTCTGTCCACTATGAGATGAAGGAGAACAACAGCCTGGTACCTGCAGGCCTGACAACAGGAGATGTATCACTGCTGTAACACCTGTAACATTCAGCAGTCGCCTCATTGTTCTGACACACACAACAAAACTATCGACTACACTACACACTAACTACACAAGATTTGCGCTAAACGTCGCAAATCTCTCACATCTCAAAACACCGCTCTACTCCTAAAACTTCCCCCCTTCCTAAACAATTAAATGCCTTGTTGCCATATCATTTTTTGATTGGTAGATATGGTACATTTTTCGACCAATAAGAAAGGGTGGGGTTTTCTGGTTTTGTCTTTGCTCACAGGCGGAGAATGCTTTTGAGTGTTTTCCTTATAAAATGCAGTTTTTACCGTTTCTTCCCGCAGTAAATATAAACAACGACAGTATTCAGGAAGAAAACCAAACATTGCAGATACATTTTTATTATAACTCTGGTTTTATCAACACAATTTAAAAACTGGTATAAAGTCCACACTTTTTCCGTCAATTGTTCCGTCTGTCCTGCTCACATCTCCAGTGGTTGTACACGTTGTCATTAAGTGGCTTCACTCCACATCAGCCACGCTGCTTTGCTAGCTAAAACACCGGTGTCGGCACATAAGGACGCTGTCATAGACTGTCAATGACGTTGATTAGCTGCGTATATACGAATGTGAATCGCATTATTGGCTGGACTATGGGATAAGGTGGCATCGTGCTAATTCCATACGGGAGCAGCCAGTAGCTTATTGACTAACACTGCAAAAAAGAATTCTTAAAGTATTAATTTTAATTTCAATTCAGGTTAGATTTTTTTTTGTGCCCAACGCAGATTTTCTGTGCGCAGCGACCGTGCCAGCAGTGCGCAATTGCACACGCGCGCAGCTTAGAGGGAACATTGGTCACGAGCATCCAAGGCTCATTCATGCACGTGTAAAGGCTGGCCCATGTGGTCCAATTCAACAGATGAGTTTCTGTACCTGAAATTGCTATTAATGCTGGTCATGATAGGAGAGGGAAAAAATGCTGGTTATGATAGAAAGCTGTCAGGATACTGTGCATCGCAGTTTGTTGTGCATCGGGCTGCAAAGCCACAGACCAGTCAGGGTCATGTTGAATGTTTTCCGCTAGGGATGTGAGCATCATAACTGGACCACAGAGCAATGTAAGAAGGTGATTTGGCCTGAAAAATCGTATTTTCTTTTACATCACGTGGATGGCCTAGTGTGTGTGTGTGTGTGTGTGTGTGTGTGTGTGTGTGTGTGTGTGTGTGTGTGTGTGTGTGTGTGTGTGTGTTGCTTACCTGGGGAACACCTGGCACCAGTATGCACTAAGGGAAGAAGTCAAGTTGACAGAGACGGTATGATCCTTTGGGCAATTCCCTGCTGGGAATCCTTGAGTCTCGAAATCCATGTGAATGTTACCATGACACATATCACCTACCTAAGCATTGTACGAGACCGTGTGCATCCTTTAATTGAAACGGTAGTCCCTGATGGGTGGGCCTCTTTCAGCAGGATAATGTACACTGCAACAAAGCAGAAATGGTTGGGAGCACAACAATGACTTTGAGGTGCTGACCTGGATTCAAAATTCCCCTCATCCTGTCGGGCATCTGTAGAATGTAATGTGTAAACGAGCCCGATCCATGTAGGCCCCACCTCCCAACCTACACGACTTAAAAGTTCTGTTACTAATATCATACTGCCAGATACAACAAAATCATTACAGGGGTCTAGTGGAGTCCATGCCTCAATGACTCAGGGCCGGTTTGGCAGCAAAAGGGGGACCAGCAATTTAGGCAGGTGGTCATAATGCCTGAAAGTTATATTATTATTATTCTGTTTAGTGCCAAATTCTATACCTGTTTTAATTTTTTGAGAGAAATTTTGTTTTTTTTCCCCAGTGTGCCTTCTTGGTGTGGTGTATGGCTCCAACTCCTTCTAATGGATCGGTGCAGATATATAACCGCATCATTCGACCATTCTTCCTCAAGAACGAGGCCAAGATTGATGATGTAGTGAATAACATCAAGGACAAGGCGTCAGAAGCTGCAGACAAGTTCAAGGATGAGGGTGACTAAATCATCATAATTGTGTAGTGTTTGCTAAAAGAGCCTAAATGATATATCAGATCCTATTTAAGATGCAATGAAAAATTGCCTTCAAGAGATTTAACTGTAGCTGCTCACATTCAGCTAGCTAAGCTCGGATAAGAGGTGAAACGTCTTCAAGAAACTCAAAAAGTCTACTGGCCTTTCTTTTCAAGCTCCTTAGATATTAAACAGACTTAAACCTCCTAGCAGAGACCACTTTGTATTCATGTGAGTGTAATGCAGATAATGGTCTCCCTCTTACGAGAGGGAAGAAACACGTGTCCTGCTTCCCACATTGCCTGGATAGGCAGCTACTAAGCATCCCTGAAGTGAAACATGTTGTGTGCTAAATGTAAGAACAGCAAACCTCAGACAATACTCCAACTTGAGTTCTTTCTCTAGTTTGGGAGTAATTTTGTGAATTTGTATACATTTCAGTTATTTAAAAAAAAATGGCAATAATAAAGTCAACCAAAAACAGAAAAAAAGGATTGAAACATTTTCAGTAAAAAATACAGGAGATTTTCACATATCATCCACTGTACCAAACGTACACAACAACAGCACAACAAGGTCCAAATCCCCAAAACTAGGGGTGGGCCATAATTTAAAATAGTTTCATAGTAGACATGTTTATATTTTGTAGTTGTAAATTAAAATTAAGTTGATCTTGGATTCCATTTTGCAGGTTTCTAAAGTCAAACATCTGCAGTGCTGATGTACTACGTTTCACTGACAGTATCTTTGTATTTGTTTGTGATTTGTCCACAGCTAAGAAAGCCACAGCAAACCTCATATTTGAGGAGAAGAAGAGCTCCTAAGAATGAAGTCTGTCCACAGTGCCAGCTCTGTAGCTGACTCATTGAAGAAATTTTGTCTTGAAAATGTCAGTTTTTACAGCACCTATTCAGAACACATCTGTAAGCTTCATGCCTGTGATATTAAATGTAAAACTGTAGCAGTCAAAGCCGCTCCATGTTTTGTTTGGTTTTTCTGGAAGGCTCTCAGTTTAACTGTATGGTAGTCCTGGTATGCTTCTTGAACCAAATAAAAACTACTTTACTAAAACCATTTCCTAATGTTAATGATCGTACAACAGATTTGATGGAGATTATTCAGTTTGCTGTTGAGGAGTTGATATGACTCAGGTCTTACTGACAACTCATGTACTTTGCTGTTCTTTTGTTTTTCCTTTATCGCTGCCTAAGTAATATTTGGTGCCAGTTTGATCAGCTCATTGAAAAGATGTTAAGTTAACTAGTAAGAGACTTCAAATGGAACAAATTGTGTGTTTTATATCCCCTTAATGAAATGTTTTGAAAAAAAAAGAAGGTTAAAACTATTCACTTTCGGTCTGGCCTTATATATAGTGTAAATCCAGCTGGGATGTGAGGAGGTTGAACAGGTCACCTAATAATTGGAAGGTTGTTGGTTTGATCCCTGTCTGCTCCAGCCTGTATGCCAAATATCCTTGGGCAAGACAGTAACCCTAGGTTGCTTTATACTCTGATAAAGAGCACTTATGTAGGAAACGCATAGAGGGAAAAAAGTGCTTGTATAAATGGGGGTGAATGAGGACAGGTTCTGTAAATGCTTTATTAAGGTCTCAGTTAGACTAGAAAACTGCTATATAAGAACCAGTTCATTTACTAGTGTGTTTTTAGCTGTCACTGTACAGGGATGTAAAAATACAACAATACTGTTGACCAAAATATCCTATTAGAGTGAGTAATAGACTCCAGTTTGTGCATGTAAATGGAGAGTCCTCTTCACACACTGAGGTTAATTATGGAGTTCCACGTGGTTCAGTGCTAGGACCAATTCTGTTTACATTATACATGCTTGCCTTAGGCAGTATCAACAGAAGGCATTGTGTACATTTTCACTCCTATGCAGATGACACACAGCTTTATCTGTCCATGAAGCCAGATAACACACACCAATTAGTTAAACTGCAGGAATGTCTTAAAGACATAAAGACCTGGATGGCCTCTAAATGTTCTGCTTCTAAATTTAGATAAAACAGAGGTTATTGTACTCGGCCCTGAAAATCTTAGAAATATGGTATCTAACTGGATTTTTACTCTGGATGGCATTACCTTGGCCTCCAGTAACGCTTGGAGTCATTTCTGACCAGGATATGTCCAGTGCACATATTAAACAAAGATTTACGACTACTTCTTCCATTTGTTCCATATCCACACTGAGAAACTAGTTCCCATTGTATCTTAATGACCTTGTAGTACCATATCACCACATTAGAGCACTTCACTCTCACACTGCAGGCTTACTTGTTGTTCCTGGAGTATTTAAAAGTAGAATGGGAGGCAGAGCCTTCAGTTTTCAGGCCCCTCTTCTGTGGAACCAGCTTCCAGTTTGGATTCGGGAGACAGACACCATCTTTACTTTTAAGATTAGGCTTAAAACTTTCCTTTTTGCTAAAGCATATAGTTGGAGCTGGATCAGGTCACCCTGAATCCTCCCTTAGTTATGCTGCAATGGGTTTTTTGCTCTGCTGGAGGATACATTTAGTATTTCTTCGTCATTCACCCTTCTCACTCAAAATGTGTTGATAGACTCCTCTGCATTGAATCATGCTTGTTATTAATCTCTGGCTCTCTTGCAAAGCATGTCTTTTATCCCATCTTCCTTCTCTCACCCCAACTGGTCGCAGCAGATGGCTCCGCCCCTCCCTGAGCCGGGTTCTGCTAGAAGTTTCTTCCTGTTAAAAGGGAGTTTTTCATTCCCACTGTCGCTGAAGTGCTTGCTCATAGAGGGGTCTTATGATTGTTGTTTTTTCTCTCTGTATGTATTATTGTAAGGTCTACCTTACAATATAAAGCACCTCAAGGTGACTGCTTTTGTGATTTGGCGCTGTATAAATAAAACTGAACTGAATTAATCAGAGTGTAGCTTCAAGTCAATTAAACTTCTTGGTTATTTAGCTGGTCAGTTAAGGTGCAGAAGGGGTTGTTATTCAGTTTCAGCTGTTTTGATGTTAATGAAATTAACAATAGGTGCACTACAGGTAGAACAATGAAACAACCCCCAAAACAGGAATGGTGTTACAGGCCACTGACTTTTTACCTCTTTTCTGTTTTTCACTAGTTTTGCTTTTGTGTAGAAGTCCAGAGTCCGGGTCACTACTTGTAGCATGAGGCGAGACTTGGACCCTACAGGTTGCAAAGGTAGTTCAACTCCTCTAAGATTCCTCTAAGTTTGACTCCTCTCCTGGCTGTAGCTCAGGAGGTAGAGCAGGTCATCTACTGATCGAAGGTTAGTGGTTTGATGCTTCAATAAGATACCAGTGTGCTTTCTGATGCATCCATCGAAGCGAATATTAGCTAGGAAGCACTGAAAAGCATAGAAGAAAGTGCTGAATGGGTGAGTGTGGCATGTTGTATAAAGTGCTTTGAGTGCTCCAGGAGAGTAGAAAAGCGCTATATAGGAATCAGTCCATTTACCATAGCAACATGTGCCACTGCAATAAGGTTTGCTGAGATTAGTTACCCTAAGAGTAGTGGACTGGGCTATAGAAGGTCCTTGTATAGAATACTAGAACTGGCAAGTCCTACAGCAGTGATAGATGCGAGAAGCTGTGGAGAACATTATGCTGCGTAACATCACTCATATTACATGACTGACCCACTGGTGGTGGGTTAGTAATGTTCTGGGGGAGAAATGAACAGACTTCTACAGGCCAGGCAATGGGACACTAACTGGATATCAGGATGAAGTCCTTGGATCCAGTGCTAGACCAACACTGGTGCAGTGGTACCTGACTTCCTCCTGGTGCACCAGAATTGACACCATTGACTTCCCCCACACCTGACTTAAGTCCAACAGAACACATCTGGGATATATCACGTCTTGGTCCATCTGACGCCACCAAGCTCAGAGATGCTCTGATCCAGGTCTGGGAGGTGATCCCCCAGGAAACCATCTGATATGTCGTTAGGAGCGTGCTCCAGTGTTGTTAGGCTTACATAAAAGTATATGGGGTCCATACTGAGTACCAGTTTAAGTTTATACAACGAAATTCCAGCAAAATGGACTAGTCTGCCGCATAATTTTTTTCATTCTTTGGGTTTCAGGTTGTATTTAAATTCAGCTATGTGTAGTTTGGTAATTTAAATTTCCATCAGTCACCATGACAGGCATCCATTCCTAAAGCAGTATTCAGTCCATAGCAACATAGATATTAAGCAATTTTCCCCCCTATTGAGATTTGATATTTTCAAAGTGTTCATTTATTTTTTTGAGCAACGTCTTGTAATAGTGTGTTCCAAAAAAGGTTAACTTGTGGCAAAACCAAAAATGTAACACACTGTTGAGGTGGTAGGAGGGAGTACAGTGATTGATTTTAATGGCTTCATAAACAACTATATAAAACAGTCCATAAAAATTCATGCATTTTCAGTGTAAATTCTTTTGGAAATATAGAGAAAATTTATCTACAACAGAGCGAACTGTAACAGTGACTTCATTCAGTTAGGTGGTTCACCACAAATATACTTGGCTGCATAGAAAGATTATTATTGCCTACAAATAAACTATGAAAGGTAAAGAAAAAAAAAAGTCATGTAAAAAGCATATTTTATTTAACATCTAACAGATGCTTCTATTTTCCAGACTGTGACAAGTCAGTTCCTGCCAACTCACTCATTTCACGACAGAGATCAAAGAACTAAGCACTAGTGAATGAACACTGGGTATGCTTAAAAGACCTTTCCCTTTACCAAAAGTTACATTCTTAAAGAAATATACAGAAACTCATTTATAGAATGACAAAAAGCCTGAGTTGATGGGGTAAGCCAAGTCATAATAAATTCAAAGAGCCTGAGGAAAAAGACCATCGATTTACTATTTTACAAAAAATTTACAATAGTAGTATTTAAGGAAAACAAACATGATAGCTAAAAAAAAAAAAAGGGAAAAAAGCATCCATGTGTTTTTTGTTTGTTTGTTTTTTTACAGCTAAGATGTGTTATTAAATAATGCATGCCTTATGTGGGGGAATTACAAAAACACACACACAAAAAGAAAACTGCTGAGGAAATGACAAATGCTGTAAATGAGGTACTTCAGGTGGTGAGCCTGAGTCCAGACACCTTAAAAATCACCTTATAACATTATTCATGTGACAACCAACTTCTTGTTCAGTTAACACTTAAATAAGGTAGATAATCACATTAAGAATGATTGAGACACAGAGACAACTAACAGTCAAATACAGGATCCAGTGTCATAGGTTGGTGACATATGAGGCAGCACTCAGGGTCAATTGTGTCCATTTGTGTAAAAAAACGTTTTATAAAAATAACAAAAATTGTGGCGCATGCTGTTGAGCATACACGACACTACAGCTTTAAACTCTTAAATACAAAAATAAGCTTTGATTTATTTATTTTTCTAATCTGTTGCCTGCTTTGAGCCGCTCCCTGCCGGGTTCCCGAGATGAGCTGCTGCTGAAGCGAGGAGATGACAGTCATGCTGAACTGACTGATACGCAGTGCTTCAAACAGCTTCAGGTTGGAGTCCACAGTCTGTGTAAGGCATTTGCTGTGTTTCCGAGTTTATGGCTGCTACTTGCAGACCTGGGCAACTCCTGTTATGTTTTGCGGCTGCTCCAAATCTGCTCTGGTGTGCTCTTGTGGTCTGATGAGTAGTCAAAAGGTGAGCGGTGCCCCAGTGGTGACCGGGAGTCGTAGGGTGAGCGCTGCCCACTGGCTGAGCCTCGCTGCTCTGTCTGCCATTCTGAGTGGTAGCGGTAGGAAGAGCGGTGGTCTGAGTGATGATCCTTCATGTCCAGCCGGTGGTCTCGGCTACTGCGGAATTCCTCTAACTTCCTGTGCTTGCTGTCGTCATAGTATCTGCGCATACATACACATTAGTGTCAGTATGGCTAAACAACACAAACGGCCACTTCTTTCACTATGACCTTAACTTCAGTCTAATTCCAATACAAATCAAAGCATTTTAGTGGTGTTTTCCACCTGGCTCTCTTCCTCCCTGAATATGAAGGTCTTGCAAAAGCAATTCTGAATTCTTTAAAACCTACTTGTGGAGCATTTCATGTTTGGGCCTTAAAGAACTTGTGTAGCCTGTAAAAATCAACTGAGGACATTTCTATCTCTGGAAGAAGAACTTTGAGCAGTTCTCATCCCTCACCTGTCCTGTTTGTCTCTATCCCTGCTGTCTGGTCTGTAGTGGTCTCTGTGGTCTTTTCCATTGCTGAAAGAGGAATACGGTCTTTTTCGGGACTCTCCAGCTGTGGATTTCCTGTGGGAGTCAGAGCTGTGTCTCTCCTTACTGGTGCTGCTCTCAAAGTGTCTTCCTGAAGGCTGATGCCTGTCAGAGCTGTAGCTGTCCCTGCTGCTCTCGTCCTGGTGAGAGCTGTCCTTCAGCCTTTCAATATCTGAAGACAAAGAAGGGAAAAAGTGACAGTAGTGTCAACCTTTTCATCCTATTCTGTGTGTGTGTGTGTGTGTGTGTGTGTGTGTGTGTGTGAGACAATAGACTATACCTGCATGTCTGTAGCCATGGGTGTTTATACTTCTAGTGTTCTGCTCCAATGCCTAAGAAAAATCATCACCATCATCACTGTGGATCTCTAACGTCAGTAGAGATTATAATTATAAGAAATGACAGTGCTTTTACATACCTGGGCATTCTCTTGCCTTTTCTTTACTGCATGCTTATAAAGTTTGTGTAGTTTTCTTGCATCAAACTCAGTGAATTTGGAAACAAATATCCACAAGTTTCTGGAATAAAAACAAAAAACATTTCCATCTGCTTAGCAAATATAAATTACTCAAATAACACTTGTGTGAGACATTGAGTGTAACAGTGTTTATGACAGTCTTAAAATGTACAAAGATGCCTCATTTATTTAAAAAAGAAGAAACACGTCCACATCTATTCAAAGCTACAAATCTACCATGCGGGCATGTTACTTAGTGAACAGACCCACATGGTACATTCATGACAAAGTGTCCAAGGTTCAAATGGCATTAGTCAGCTGCTTAACTTGACATGTTAATCAAGACTTTAACTAGAAGAGGCCACGTAAACTAACTTTCTCCACTGTTTGATCAGGTCCGGATTTGAATACTCCTTCAAACACTCGGTTATGTGGTCTCCTATCTTTATGAGGCACTGCCGTGTGTGTTCGAGCTGCTCGCGCTCCGACAGCCCTTTCTCCGGTCTGTCCAGCTGCTTCAGAGCTGCTTTTACTGGGCGCATCCTCTCTTTACACTGCAACACAAAAGCAAATATGCACCTCAGGAAGTGAAATCCATGTTGTTGCTGGAATTGAATTATGCTCATCTGTTAATCCATGACATTAATCATGAAACTATTTTCTATTTAGAGATTTGATTATTAGCCCAACATACCACACTAAAGGTCCTCTGATCCAGTTCCTCAGAATCTTCAGCTGCTTGCACATTCTCTCCACTAGCCGTTATGTGGACCGGCGTGTCATAAGTTTTCTTTGTCCGTTCTCGTACCTCATTTTTGGCTTCATTCTGATGTAAAAAGGTTCTGAGAGTTAATTCTTGACTAAATTACAATTCTATTCTTAGTATAATTATCAATCAATAAAATATAAATCACCTTTTCTTTGCTTTCCTCTTGTTTATGTACAACCTCAAGAGGTTTTGTTTCTTTTTTCTCTTTTAGCTCCTTTGTGTCCTTAATCTCAAAGCTTTCCTCCTTCTTCTCCTTTTTGATTTCTTTTTTTATCTCCCTCTCTTTGACTTCCTGCTCCCCTGATGAGGAAGCTTCCTGCTCGCATTCCTCATCATAGTTCTCTTCCTCGTCGTCTTCCTCGTCATCCTCCTCTTTAACCACCAACCTGTCTGCTCGGCTTCGTCGGTTTGGTAGCTTCATAGGTGCCAGATCCTGATCATTAGAGCATGTTAGCAACTTACTTTCAAACTGAAAATTCAATATATTCATCTTAGGCACAGCGCACAAAAAAAAGCAAAATAGATAAATTAATAAATGTACCTTGTCTGTCTCCATTTCATCCTCATCATCTGACCTCTTGTCTGATGGGAGATCTGAGGATGGGCTCTTAACCATCTCATCTGTCTTTGTTGACTTTTGAGTTTTGCTCTTTTTACTTCTGGGTTTCCTCTTTCGTGAGCTGGCCTAAATACAAAGAAGCATTATAGATTCTGGAAAACTTAATTGTCCTTCCATCCATCCTGAGGGGTTGGGGGGCCTTGAGCCCATCCCAGCTGCCATAGGGCAAGGTACACTCTGGACAGGTGCACTAATTTAGAATCACCAACTGCCCTGATCCAAGTTAACATGTCTTTGGACTGTGTGAGAAAGTCAGACTACTTAGAGATAGATATAATTAATCTATAAAACAATTACAAAAAAATAAATAAATATCAAGATACACAGATGACATGTAAAGTTATATGAAGACTTACATTTCCTGCTTGTTTCTGTGCTTCTTTTTTGGCCAAGTCCTTGCTCAGTAACTTGATGAGGTAGTCTGCTCTGGTCTGTAACTGTTTGGCTTGTGGTTTCTTGTCAGGGTCATCTGGCAGGAGCTGTTCAACAATGGACACAGTGAAATATCCCCAGTGAAAACTGCACACTGTTCATGTTGTCACACTTTTTAAACACATGCTCCTTCTAAATATGTTTGTATTGCAGGTCTGTTTTTAGAAGCAAATGTGGGTGAAACACTTTGCACATTGCAAAGCTGTGTATTAAATGAAGCATCGAAGCAAATACACGTATTCCTGAGCATCTATGTATTCATAAATAATTATATACATGAGATTAGACATTTATTGTGCATGGACTGACCTTGTGTGTGAGATTAAGGTCTGGGTCCATCTTAATCATCTCCCAGCTGCCATAACCATACTCGTAGATTCCTATGAGGAGGCTGGAGTCGTCTTCCTTCCCCCACTCAATGTCAAAATGTGCTGCCTTTGAGTGACATGGAATGACATACCTATTCAAAAATATAAAATTAATATCACAGAAACAGAAATATACAAATTCATACAAATATACAGTTAGTCACCTCTAGGGGCACGGTTGGTGTATGCAGAAAAACCTGTTAGAGAATTTGTGTGTTACTGATTTATTTTTGATGTTTAAAAGACCAACAGCTTAGACAGCAAATCAGACTGAGTCATACTTCTGGTTTGACAGTAAAACTGCCTAAATGTGCAACGTGGAGATTTTTCCCCCCCTGTGGACATGCAGATGGATGTCAGAATTTTCGCATTTAACTGTTTCAGTAAGAAACAGTTATGTTTGTGGTGTGATGTGCATGTAGTACTGTGATGTTGTAAACTGTTTGGTTGTGCTTAGGAAACAAGAGACTGTTTTATTGAAATGGCACTGATTGCATTTTGCAAGCATCGGCTCTGCCAGCTGATTGCGTGGCTCGGTACAATCAGCCAGATGAGGAAAATCCGGAGTGTAAGACTCGTTGGTCATTGTTCTCTTTTATAAAGTGCTTTACGTATGCAAACATACAGTTATTACTATTAATACAGTTATTAAATAAAGAAAATAGAAATATTTAACTTATTTTTTGAAATCCATAAGTATGTAGATCTTTTAAATGGGACCTTTTATAAAAAGAAAGATACAGCCAGTTTGTATCTAGTTGGATTGGTTAAGTGAACTGTAATGTGACATTAGAGATCTGAAAGATTTAAACCTGTTTTTATTTTTAGAAAAACAACGTGATTTTGGCAGCACTATTGTTGTAATAAATCCATTTCTTTATGGGTCATTCACCCATAGAGTGGTGGCTAGTAGGGGTGGGGGGAAAAAATCGATACTGTGTAGTATCGTGATATTTTGCTTGCTAATAATGTGTCGATACAGGGACAGCAGAAATCGATATTTTGTTACAAAAAAAGGTTTTTGTGCTCTGACTTCAGAGCATGTTGATCCTTTTTCTGAGCAAGAATCCTGACATTCCTTCACTGTCCAAATGTGTTTAACTGTTTTTTGGCAGCAATAAACATGACAGTTTACTTATTTTAATTTAAGACATGTTTTATTTTAATTAAGTTTAAAACTTTTTTTATTTAATGTAAAATTATATTTTGTTTTAATTTACTTTCAAATTCTTCAGTTGCTGAAGGGGCTGCATAGTTTTCATAAATAGCTATAATTGTACCAGATGGTTGCATTCAATTAAGTTGGACTAGACTGTAATACAAACCGTTTAGTTTGTCAACAGTAAAACTGACTGAAATGAGAGAAAGATTCAGTGCAGACTTTGATATTAGATAAAATGAATATTGATAAAGTTTACCTTTATGTACAGAATCTGAATATCGCAAAATATTTTAAAAAATTGCAATAATATCGTATTGTGCGTTAAGTATTGTGATAATATCGTATCGTGGGATGTATGGTGATTCCCACCTCTAGTGGCTAGGGCTCTGTTTTTTGCTGTGGCCTGTTGAGGAGAAGGTGTCTACACAAAAGACAAGAACAGCGTGGACGAACTTATGAAGAAGGCAGAATTATCAAGGTGATGGAGAGAAGAATGCTCTGAAAACTAAAATCAGTTATGATCAATCCTGCTGATCATAGTTGATTTCAATTATGTATTAATCACATCTTAATGCTGATGCTCTGGAGGTTAATACCTTTAACATTTTCAGCTGAAGACTGACTGCATACTGCACTGACTCCACACTGGACAATAATACATACTGATATGTGACACATATGTACACACTTTGCAGCAAATGATTTTTTCTAAGCTTAGCTGCCTGCTCCTCCAGTCATCTTGATTATGACTTCTCTAGTGGACGAAGCCTTGCAGACTTGATCAGCTAATTGGACGGGTAATGACTGAAGCCCTGGTCCTCCAGTCCATATATGAAATGTTTTTGGGAAAGATACTGAGCCCCAAGGTTCTGAACCCTGATGTTTGCATCAGGAGTGAGCGTGACAGAAAATGGTTAAAAGATACAGTGAGCAAAAAATTACTAAATAAAATTAAATAAATAATCAGTCTTACTTCTTTCTCTCCTCTGGGTCAGCAGGAATAGCCTTGTGCAGTGGAGCCAGCTCTTCCTCATGCGAGATCACAAGCTTTGCATTCACCTGGACTCCAGAGATCCTGAACGTAGGGCCTTTCACCTTCCCTCTTCTGCCCCCTGATAATCAAAGAAGCGGAACAGAAACTATTTCATGATTTCTTCATCTAATCCTGTGTGATGCCATGTAATTTCAATGACAAGAAGTTAAACTGTGGCTAAACAAAATAATAACTTGTACTGAAATCCTAGCATAGCAATTTCAAAATAACTTGTCAAATACAAAAATATCTGAAAGATCCCGCATAGCCCAGCAACGAATATTGTGCAAATTTAATCTGAATGCAAATATTTTCTTAAATTATTAGAGCACATCTGTAATTTAAAACCACAACACAACTCCCAAGATTAGTACTGACACTTGACACAGACTTCAAATTATAACCTTATTGCTTGGAACAAACTGAAATTTCAACAAATGACTGGAAATTAATAGAAACGCGGCCATGTTATCATTACAATAAAAATATACCACACATATATGCATTAAATGCACAGATTAGGGATGTGCGCGATTAATCAACTAAATGATGCTGATGTTGCTAGTTGGCACAACCCGCACTAGTCAATGAATGTAGTTGTTGAGAGTGAAGTATTGCGTTCTAAATGTCATGCAGCCATCTACTACTAGATGGAGTGGCAGTCCAGGAAACAGCAGAATAAACTGGCATATAACCACTCAACAGACATGTGGATGTTAATTTGCATGGAAAGAAGACTTCTGATGCTAATGTTAGCCACCTCAGAAAACCAGTATGACATCATTTACCCAAAGGTGCTATGAACCCGCTCAGTTTAGAACAAACAAACAAACAAACAACAACAACAACAAAAAAAAAAAAAACAGCTCATGACAGCAATGCAGAAGATATTTCAGTTTTGCTCAAGGCAGAAATATATATATTGAGCCTGAATACACGATTCCAGGGCTCAAAATGACCACATCATGCTGTTGTTCATGCAGCTTTGGAGATTGTCCATTAAAGGGGCCCCAAATGCAACTTGAGTGTTATTTTTAGACTAGTCAGTCTCATTTTTCAACCCCAATTAGTTAAACAAGAAATTTGTTGGCAGTAACATCCCCAGCACAGATATTTTAAATGAAATTCACTCAAACCAAAGCTACTTATTTAGTTCGTATCTAGGAAAACACACACAACAAATGTTAGTTTTCAGATTTAAATCTTCCTGTAGAGAGAAGTAAACTGTTTTAGAACTTGAAATTATTTGGAATAATTGTCTTGTTTGTAAACCACACAATACTGATTTGTTTAGTCTTTGAAATTACTCCTTTTTTTGGTGAATGTAAGTATTTTAATTTGTATTCTAATATACCTTTTTCATATAAAAGGTCTTGTTTTAAAAGAATACAGATGCCACATGTCCACCAGAGGAATAGACATTATGATAAGAAGGACGAAAAGTTTTTTTTTTAGTTACCTGAATTTTTCTCTGGCCCAGAGGGGTTTTCTCGTAGTGTTCTCAAACATCCATTGTGAACAGTCTCTGCCAAGCGTTTTAGGTCATGCTCAGACTTATCCACGAGTTCAGCATCACGAGCAATCGCGTCCAACCTAAAGACAGCACATGTTGAGCAGACTGCCATTTATGTAAACAACAAGATGAAAGTGTAGCGCACTCTACCTTTCCAGTGGTCCTCCAAATTTTTTGTAACTCTTGACAAACCTGTCAATAGTGTACAGATATGTTAAAAAAAGGAATGTGTCAGGCTGATTAGATGTACACACACACACACACACACACACACACACAAAACATAGTTAACATAGTTACCTCCGGATCTCAGCATCACTAAAACCTTTGATATTTTCCCTTGGAATGGTTCTGGGCCGCCCTCGTTTCTTTGGCCTCTTTCGATCAGATGTGGAGTCACTGTCGGAACCAGAGTATCTCCTGTTTCTACTTTGCCGGCCCTCATTTGCATTCTGATAAATCTGTTCAAACAAACCATTAAAAATCACCTGAATTTAATTTACAGTCTCATATTGCAAGCATAACAGTTCTTAACAGTTTGATCAGATTCGATACGAGCATGTCTGAAAGATTTCAGCGTAAACGCATTCTAACTTCTGATCAAGATAAAACATTGAGTATCTTATGTGATCCCTTCATTTTTTCTCTCTCCAGCAGTATATAGTGTATTTGTTGTGACTCCTTGGGTACCTGTTTGGCACAATTCCTCATGCGTGGTAGCATATAGATTTCTTCCAGCTCTTTCTGTCTTTCCTCCTCTTCCATTCTCCTCCTTTGCTCCTCTGGAATGATATCATCCCAACTCCGCTGACTTCGCTCAGAGTCGATGTCTATTTCCTCATCCTCCATCATGGAGAAGTTGGCCACCTGCACAGATTTGCACAAACTAAATACACGGACCACTTTAATAATGTAACATATTGAACACTGGTTATCAAGTTTCTGAAAGGAGAAAGACAACCTCCCCCCAACCTTAAACTGAGACAACAGTTCTTCTCCAACTGTTGAAGGTCCGGGGTCATTTTCCCTGGTCTCAGCTCTTTTGAGGATCTCATCAATGTCCATTTCCTAGAGAGTTGATTACAAGAGACTTCAATTCAAATGAATTTATATAGTACCAAATCACAACAACAGTTGCCTCAAGGTGCATTATATTGTAAGGTAATGACACATTTTGGAAGGGAGACAGATATTAATAATACACTGTCTGAATGCAGAGTGATATATAAAACCACAGTGAGTGAGAAAGGTGACTGAAGAAGAAATACTCAATGCATCATGGGAATCCCCCAGCAGCCGACACCTATTGCAGCATAACTAAGAGAGGATTCAGGGTGACCTGATCCAACCCCAACTATATGCTTTAGCAAAAAGGAAAGTTTTAAGCCTAATCTTAAAAGTAGAGATAGCGTCTGTCTCCTGAATCCAAACTAGAAGCTGGTTCCACAGAAGAGGGGCCTGGAAACTGAAGGCTCTCCCTCCCATTCTACTTTTAAATACTCCAGGAACAACAAGTAAGCCTGTAGTGCAAGACCGAAGTGCTCTAATGTGGTGATATGGTACTATAGGGTCATTAAGATAAGATGGGGCCTGATTATTTAAGACCTTGTATGTGAGGAGCAGGATTTTGAATTCAATTCTGGATTTAACAGGGAGCCAATGAAGGGAAGCCAATATAGGAGAAATATGCTCTCTCTTTCTAGTCCATGTCAGGTACTCTTGCTGCAGCATGATCAAGAATGGATCATAAAGTGCTGTGCATGTGTATAATGGACCAGTTTGGAATCGTAAATTAATGTAAATCGTAAAAAAAACAAACTAATCGACTAATTCTGGTCTCTGGCCAGTTGATAGTTGGAGTAGGTCAATGTACAAGTGTACTGGGGCAATAAAGATAAGATAAATAACCTTTATTAGTCCCACAGATGGGAAATTTGTTTTATTTAATTAAATTAATTAAATGTTATTTTAAAGGCAAAGAGTGTTAACATACTTTTGAAATATTTTTTCTCTTTTTGATGAAACGTTTGTTTCATGCAATGCTTTTTAAATACATTTAGACATTTGCACTGTGGTACAAACCTGAGGCTCTTGCTCCTCCCCCTCTTGTTCTTTGAAAAGCTCCTCAGCCCCAAACTTCAGGATTGCAGAGAGCTCCTCCTTGTTGAATGGTGCTGAACTGTATGCAGTAATGCACACACACACACACGCGCACGCACACACACACACGCGCGCACACACACACACACGCGCACACACACACACGCGCACACACACACACACGCGCGCACACACACACGCGCACACACACACACGCGCACACACACACACGCGCACACACACACACGCGCACACACACACACGCGCACACACACACACACGCGCACACACACACACACGCGCACACACACGAGATTAAGTCACTCAAATTTTGGGGTGAAATGGACTTGGCAGCGCTGCCAGAAACAATATGGGAACAAGCACATAAAGTTACTTACCTGGACGGAGCAGATCCTGTGTGGAGTACAGTTTTCCCAGTCGTATCCATCCTCTGAATAACAAGATGGTCTAGTACCATTTTCTTCTTTGCCCTCTCAATGATGTCCTCCTCCACTGAACCCTTTGTTACCAGTCGGTAGATATTCACCTGCCGGTCCATAACAATTGGTAAGATAGGCAAGATAATGATAAAGAATAAGTGGACTGGTTTTGTATTGTGCTCCCTTACGCTCTATATAACATGCCCCACAAACACTTTTTTCCTATGCTTAAGTAGCCATCAAACATTCACACACATTCACATTCTGGACACAGAGAGTAACTTGGGGTCACAATCTTGCCAAAGGGTATTTGGCAAACGGACTGGAGCAGCTAGACATCAAACCAACAACCTTCTGATTAGCAGATGACCTACTGTACCTCCCGAGTTCACTGATTCATATACTGCACGAATCAATGAACACTGTTTTTAATTCACTGGTAAATTTTCAGCAGTTGCAGCTTGGTGTAGACTTAGGTCCATTAATACTGATTAATACTAGTGAGAGTGTACGAAACTCTACAAATGCAAATACAGTTTAAAAAATATAATGAATTTGAATGATTTAAGTTTCTTCTTACCTGTCTTTTCTGTCCAATCCTGTGGGCTCTGGCTTGCGCCTGCAGGTCATTTTGGGGGTTCCAGTCTGAGTCAAAGATGACCACTGTGTCAGCTGAAGCCAGATTGATGCCCAGACCTCCAGCACGTGTAGATAACAAGAAGCAGAAATCCTGTGCATAGAAACTGATATTAGGTACAGGCCTTCCTAAACAGCATCTAAAATAATTAAGAGTTACTGTACCTCTGAACCCTCTGCATTAAAGTGGTCCAATGCTTGCTTCCTCATCTCCCCTTTGATGGAGCCATCTAATCGCTAGACAAATTTACAACATTCAAAATTATTAATATATTTAGAATGGATATACAAATTTTATTCACAATTTTTATGTGTATGTAGTGTTGTGGTCAGAAGTTTCTATACATTAATCATGGGAATGGAGGTCAAGCCATGGCCTCAATTGCCTTAAGGCAACTGTTGTTGTGACCTGGTGCCATATAAAAAAAATTGAATTGAAGTTGAACCGAATTCGATCGTAGACTAATTTTTGCACAATATACATGGGTGCATAATTCAAAAATGAATTTACACATAAAATAAACTCATTTCTAATCCACACAGGGTAAAAAGTATACATGCAGGTTCAAATATATACCTCTATTACTACTGGTTACATATTGCACCTTGACCAGACACTTTTGGTAGTCTTCAACAATATTCTGGCATAATTATGACTGAATATTTGATCAGTCTTCTTGGCAGCAGTGGTGCCGAGTTCACAGTTAAGCTCAGGGCTTTAGGCATTCCAGAAGCATAATACTGGTATGTTTAAGCCATTGCAAAACCAGTTTTGATATGCGCTTGGGGTCCTTGTCCTGCTGAACACCAAGCTGTGTTTATGTTTTAAAAATCTAGATGTTGATTTGAAGTGATGTTGAAGAATTTTGGCATAGTGCTCCATCATTCAGTATCTTTGTGCAATGTACTAGAACCAGCGGCAGCAAAACATCCTCAAAGCAGGATATTGCTACCGTGTTTGACAGTACAGTGTTCTTACTTCTTAGGTTTAAAAGCCTCACCTTTACTCCACTAGTCTAAGTCTTATCTGACCATGAACCGTCCTCTCATCTGAGGTTGACAGTTTAGGTCTTTTTCCAGACCATGGCAAAGTCTGGAAAATTTTTAGGCTTTGCTACAACTGTATGAGCTGATGATCTTGGAATCTGCAGTTGTTTGGAAATGGCACCAAAAGACCTTCCAAACTTGTGTGAATCTTCAGTTCTCCTTGATCTTTCCCATTATTCTGACTGCTGGTCAATCAATTGAGTGCTTTTAATAAAATCATGCTTATGCTGGCAAAGAGACTACCAGTTGCAGTCAATCATGATTACTAATTACGTTAACCCACCATAGCTCTGTCGAGAAGGAAAAAAAATGACACTGTGGAACATTCAGCACCACTTATTGAAAGATTTAAGTGAATGTATGTATATATTTGAGCATGCATGCATACTTTTGACTTTGTGTGGGTTAGAGAAAAGCCAAAAATATTGAAACTTGTCCACGTAAATCATGTTTAAAAAAAAAAAAAAAAAAAAGTCTTTAAAGATGCATGCTGTGCAATCATTTCATCTTGGAAAGAGAACTGTTTAAATAAAGCATTAAAAGCAAATTACCAAATTACCATGGCACGATTAATGACATGATATGTCACTGATGTAAAGTTCTGACCACAACTGTATCTACAATATGTATTATGGTATTGGAAAAACAGCATATATTTACCTGAAACAGGAACTGTCTGCTCCTCAGATATTCAGCCAGGATATCAAGCATTCGTACCATCTGGGAGAAGATGAGAACTCTGTGTCCCCGTTCTTTCAAACGCACCAACAGTTTGTCCAAGAGAACCAGCTTTCCACTGCTGCGGATCAGATGCTGTAGGAGGACAACAGCGCTCAACAGTCATGACATAAACTGAATATATAGTAGGTAACGGTTTACCTGATACACTTCTGGAGCACACAACACAAAATAGTTGTTATTTTTATTCTAACATGATCACCTTAAAAATAATTTAAAATGCATCCTGTTCCATACAATAATAACTTAAAAAAAAGGTATTACGTATGTTAAGTTGCAGAATTTTGACCTCAGTTTTTAAGAAAGCAAAAGAAAATGTGTAGCATGATATTTTCCAATTATTCACATGCAAATATAATTAGATATAATTTATATATCTAACATATAATATAAATGTTAGAGAATTTGTTTATAGAGAGAACCAGTCAACCCTCAAATGGCAAAAATGGTTTTTTGCACCGCTGACAAAGCATATAGTGTTAAATTAGAGCAGCGTGTCCATTTCTTCTTCACTTTTGCAGACATTTAGACACACAATCTAAATCTGGTTTTGAATAGAATTTATCATATGAAATGGACAGCTAACATTTATTGCAGTAAGCATGATTCTTATTTGGGTTTCAAAAACCAAGAATTGAATGATTAAATGTGGTAACACATTTAGGAAAATTAAATACATTTAAATATTGTAAATGTATTTATTTTAAATGAGTAAAACCTCAGCATCAATATTAATATTGTTACTACATAAAACATACCTGTAAAGCTTCAGCTCTGTTAAGGAACTCATTGTCCTCTGGAGGTTTAATAAGGTAACAGTGATTACAGCACTTCTTCAACTCCATCATGATGTTGAGGAAACCTGACGTGCTGCCTTTGGTACCTTTACTCAGAGCCTTGTAGTTCCTTGTTAGGATCCACCTGAACACAAACAGGCAAACAGGACACATGCATATATTACTAATGCTATAATATTTTTAGTGATGCTTAAACTTTGAGCCCAAGCTACACATCCCTGCCCATGTTTCTTGAAATGCAGGCACCATCCAGCTCTTACTTGTAATACTGTTTCTGAATGGCACTCATTTCCACTCTGAGAATCTGCTCCACTTTAGCTGGAAGAGATTTCTCCACATCCTTCTTGACACGGCGCAGTAGAAAAGGTTCCAGCTCTTTGTGAAGACTGGTGTAGCCAGAGTCTCTACCTTTGCCATGTTCATCCTCAAACAGCTCCCACGAATGAAACCTTTTGAAATGACAAATTTTACACAAATCAACTGACTTATAGTGATATAGAAAAGAAAAACAGGAACAAACTGGTTAGGTGTGATTATTCTTCATTTCTAAATGCCTTTAAATTTTTATCTATTGTGTTTTTGTTATATTATTATACCACTGTCAAAACTATTTTGCCCTGTCTGTCACCATTATCCACTATTTTGCTTTAATGTAAACAAAGAAAAAAGTGCATAAACATTATCTGCACATATAACTCACACCTTTGCCTATGCAGTTAATGTAAATGAACAAATTTACTGGTACTGACATACTAATTCAATTCAAATTCATACTTAACATACTAAGAGTTATTGCTTGAAAGTAACATTAGCCATGGCCTACTTTTCAGGCATAATGAAGTGCAGCAGGGACCAGAGCTCTTTCAGGGAATTTTGCAGTGGTGTTCCCGTTATCAGAAGCCTGTGATTGGACTTGAAGTCGATCATTGTCTTGTAGAGGAGGGAGTCATCATTTTTCAGTCTGTGCGCCTCATCCACACCAATGAAGGCCCAATTAACACTGCCCAAAAATGACTGGAGACAAAAGTTGTTTAAAAAAAAAAAGTAAGTAATTTTAACATCTTCTGAGTCGAGCTCTATCATTTCATGTGTTATAACTATAAAAATGGGCAAAATACACAACCTAGGATCTATAATGAAGTAAGCCAGCTGACCTTGTCTTTGAGGAGAATCTCATATGTTGTAAGGAGGATGTTAAATTTCAGTCTCTTGCTGTGAGAATGCATCCACTCATGTGTTCTGATCTATTCACAAAAGAAAAGGAAGACAACATTAAATTGTAGAATTAAGACAAACAAACAATTGCTTTTCTCTGATAAGCCCCGTTTAACAGGTGTTTAAAACCACAATACCATATTCCTGCTGCTGATGTCTCCCAGGTAGACCACAACATTCATTTGAGGGGCCCACAGCTGGATTTCTCTCTGCCAAGATGTTAGTGTTGAAAGAGGCACAACCAGCAGGAAGGGCCCATACAGTTGGTGCTCATTAAACTGGTAGTTCAGGAAGCAGATGGTCTGGATCGTCTTCCCTAACCCCATCTCATCAGCAAGGATGCAACTGTTGCTTCTATGAATTAAGACAGAGCAGACCAATAGAACATTCAGCATGTAAGAACAGAACATAACCCAATAAAATTTGGTGGGGATCTAGGAGAAACCCCAAAATCCAAATAATGACAATGTTTTCTTGGATATTTGTCCTACTTGCACCAGGAGTGGGCCATCCAGTTCAAGCTGTCTAACTGGTAGTCTCTGAGCTCCAAACCATCACCTCCTATGTAAGCTGGTTGCTTCTTCATGGGCACAAATCTAGGTCTCTGTTTCAGCACCTAAGTGACAGAACAGAAGTTGGAGAATTCCTTTCTGAACCAAAACTCAAAGCTCAGTATATTTCAAATCAGAAAATGTAAGAGAATAAAGTTTGGAGTAAGTTACCTTGCAGTCTCTGAATGGAATGGTCTTAGATTGGTTTCTGCTCATGTAATCATCGATGCATTTCTGGAATTTTTTAGCAATCAGACAACCATCTTCCCAACTACACTCAGAGTATGGTAAGCCCTGCCATTTGCACAGGTAGTCTGGATAACCAGCTGCTGACTTCTGGTTTGAATGTCCTGGTCAAAAAAAAAAAATCAGACTTATTAAGCTATACACATCCAGTGTTGCAGATTATATTGAGAGCAGAGTGCTTTATATATGCAAAAATACCTATTATTCGCTCTACAAGCTGGTACTGAGAACGCAGGTCATCCATTAATTCTTCCTGACAATTGAAATATTCAATATCCTCTGGAGATGCTGCCTTCAACCTGGTGACATGGAAAAAAATAAAATTGAAATTTAACAATGTATGTATTGTTTTATGTATTATTGTAGGGTCTACCTTACAATATAAAGCATAAAGCAAAATAAAAGACCGCAAATTTCTGCGAGCAGTGTTAATCCCCATAGAAAAAATAAGAAACTTTAGAAAGTTGATATAGTGCTGTGGCAACCCCCACAATCTGCAGAGCTGGTGGATTACTGTTATTTCTAATAGTTTCCAGAACAAGACAGCAACTAATTTTCTTTTTCTTCTCATCCTAGTTAGTGCTAAAGTGTTTGTATTCCTTTCTTTTGGGGATTTTTGCCATCTTTCTGACAGGTTTATTTTGAATTTTCAGTCCAATAACAGTTTCTTTCACTTACATTATTGTCTTTTATTCAATAATATGATTATGACATTTCCTGCTGCTCAATGTTTAAAACACTTTAGCATGCAAAGAGCTCTTTAAAAGCTTTCTTAAATCAGCAGTGCCAAGTTAAAACGCTTACCATTTTTTCTTCTCCTGGTCCTTCTTCTTAAAATTGTCCAATTTCTTCATGCCCTTGACATTCTGTAACTTGAGTGTCTCCTCAGTCTCCCAGGTGTTATGGATATGGGCCCAGTTCTTCCACTTTATCAAATACTGGATATCACCAGCTTCTTTGTTGGGATCAAAATTTGCATTTGGATCTCCATCTGCCTCGATAGCGTATACAGTTGTTGAACTGCCCGTTGCTGTTAGGAAAAATAAAGAAACAGTGCTTAAAATGTATTTACTTAAAGACTTGAATAGACCATAAGGAATGTTGAGCTGTTTGTGTCACACAAAGATCAAAATAATAAAATTTACCTCATTGACTTTGCACCTAAAACCACTGTGATAATTCTGGGCGATTCCTATTTCAGCGTCAATTTAACCAGAATGTATGACATATTTGATCTTGACTCTGTTTCTTACCTTTTTTCCTCCCGATCCTGCTGTCCATTACTCTCTCCAGTGTTTCAAACTCATCTTCTTCAGGCTGTGGAACATCTTCACCCATAACTTCAACCAGATCATCTGAGTCAGTCTTCAGCTCCTCGTCCTCCTTATAGCTAATGTTGACCGTGGCTTGCCGCCGTGGCCCTCCAGATGTAATTTTCTTAAAGTTATCATCCTCATCGTCAGATGATGAACTTTTCTGGGCTTTTTTTCTCTGGGTGTTGCTTTTTTTTCCATTTCGAAAGTTCATCCTGAGACATGAATAATAGATAAAGAGGCAGTGAAGTTTAACTCTTTACATTCCTTCACAAAACATCAGATCCAGAGCTAAACAGCTGAAGTGAGTTACTGTGACGAAATAGTTAAAAGAATAGTATAAAATAGCGTATCTAAGCAATAATTAAAGACCATCTATCAACTCACTTGGTTGGAGGCTTCCTGCTTTTGATTTTGTGACTTGGCTCATAGTCTGATGCTGTTTCAGACTCTTCTGCTGATGAGTCTGACCCAGAACCACTACCAGATTCTGAACCTGATCCAGAGTCAGAAGAACCAGATTTTCTTCTCATTTTGGATCCACTGGAGGAGTCCGATTCATCACTACTTGAAGAGTCCTGGAAAAACATACCACAAAATATTAAAAAAACAAAACAAAATGCATGAAAAGTCAGATTATGATCATTTGACTTAGGTACACTTATGCAATATCTAATTGTTGACTAGCTTCCATTCAAATAGCAAGAAAAATGTTTTTGGGGAAGGGTTAGGGTCTATAAGAGTATAAAACAAACCTCATCCGATCCACTATTTGATGAGCTTTGTCTCTGTTGTTGTTGCTGCTGCTGAAGCTGCTGTCTCCTGAGCATAGCAGATCTTTGCACTGCTAGGATACTTGGGTTCGACTTCCAGAACTGCAACCAATGAATGCACTCAAAGATTAACAAAAACAGGAACAGTACACTGCAAATGTGCCAGACCGGTTAAATAAAATCTACGTTTTATTGAATGGTCCAGGGTTTTGCCCAACCCTGCTGTTCTAAGCTAATGTGTAATGCAAGGGTCAGAGTGTGGTGATATACAGCCATAGCCCTTTTCCATGAGTACCTACTCGGATTGACTCAACGCGACTCGTTTTTCATTATCAGCTAATGTGAGCACGGTCAATATAGCAATGTGGCCAAAAGTCTCAGGGTATCATTTATACGGTACACAAACACATGCATGTCAAAGCAATAGTATACACTACTTGGCGTACGGCTTATTGTCAGACCCAAGGACCACAGGGGTGTGTTTTGTCCTCATTGTTGGGTTTTAAGAATTGCAGGTTTAATTTTAGTGAAGGAGTCACTTTAATGACGCATCAAGTTACGCCATTGACTGGCCAATCTATAGCAAAGTGTCTGTTGATGTCAAATTTTCAGATTTCCTCAGACTCTTCAGAACCCCGACCGGGTAGGTGTTTAAAAACAAACAAACAAGCAAACAAACAAAACAAAACAAAAAACAAACAAACAAAAAAAGACGACAAAACTGGTACCAGATACCATCACCTAATGGAGTCGAGCCGAATAGGTACTACGGTAATGGAAAAGAGTACATCTATAAACCACATCAACAAGGCAAGTTGTATGAGATCCTTAAGATATGATAAAACCTTATTAACAAGACTTTGTTTGTGATATTGATTTTGGGTTTAACATGGAGAAAATGAAAAGAATATGGAAAAAAACTGATAGCACCCTAGCACAGGCCTTTTAAACCCACTGAATGCTTTTCAGGGAGTTTTTAGAACAGTGTGTTAGTAACTTTGTTATTAACACACCATTTTTAAATAGTTTTGAGACCGGATGCTTTTAACAATAAGAAGACAGTGCTAGTCTGTTTTATGTGCGGGTTAAAGGAGATATCTTAGCCAAAAATGACTTCAAGGTTCCTCCCTGTAGTAGTACAGGCCAAGGTAATGCTAGGGCCAAATATAACAACCTCAGTTTTTTTTCAAATTTTAAAAGTAGAAAATTACATGTCATCAAGTGCCTGCAGCACTATTTTCATCACTATTTTATTGGCCTGTCATGTCGTCTGTCAAAACATGAATAGATTGAGTTCTGTCCAGATTATATTGATCATGTCTCAGATTTATATGAAGGAAAAGTTATTTAGTGATAATTATCTTTATCATTTTATCGCCTAGCCCAATGCTGTACTAACCTCTAGTAGGACAAGCACAGAGACAAGTCCACTGTCAACGGTCATAAAAAGATCATACTAGCACTGTATGATAGTATGGCAGTAAGACCTTCACTAGTACTGTTTATGTGCTATTAAAATGATTTTTAATTAACAAAGACAGCTGGATGATTTGTCTTTTCAATCAATGCTTTAATTGCAACCATCTATTAAACTGATAATTCTTAAAACTCAATAAATAGCGATCAACTTCACTTTTAAGTAAACTTGACAGTGGGAACCAAAAAGCTTAGGCAACATTTTTACAAGTGCTTCTCTAAATAATATCATGTTTGTACATATGCAATAGAAAATAGCAGCCCACCTTTTGGGAATTTAAAACTTTATTTTTACCTCAGCTCCATCAATGTTTGACTTATTTGGTGGTTCGATCTTCTCCTTTGACTTTTCTATGTCAGAATCGGATTGGCTGCCAGAGTCTGAGCCACTTCCTGAGTCACTGCTCCCTGATTGGCTGCTGCTGCTGGAAGAGCTGGAACTCGAGCCTGAGCCGGATCCTGAAGCTGAACCCGATCCAGAACCGGATTCATCATCAGAATTACTGTTACATATAAAGACATTAGTAATTACTAGATGAATCAAGTTCTCAAAGCAAAACATTACAATAGGTTTTACATACTTGAGCAGAAATAACATAACAAAAGTTGGGTTTCCCATATCAGAAACAGAAATCATTTAACCCCTTGGAGTCTCAACTGCTCACTCTCCAACCCCTCTCCTGCTCAGCCTGAAGGTGGAGATTGACACATGACACATAGGTGTATGGAATCAAAAAGAGGTGCAGCAATGCCTTCCAAAGAATTCTATATTTAAAAATTCTTGCTATACCATGAATGATTTTCTATGCAAATATAAATAAGACTATTTTGTCATAAACAGCAATAATCAACTGTTTCTCCAGTAAATATATCATGTCACAATATGAAACCACCTGCATCACTCATATCTCCAGCTTTAGAGAGCCATTAGTGACAATAGTGGAGCAGTACAAGAAATCCTGCCTGTGACAGGGATGGGCATCGGGATTTTATCATTATCAATTCTATTTATCAGGGTTGTCACATTATTAGAATTTAAAGTTTGATACCAATACCCAGGAAAGCACACGATTCCATTTCCAGGGCAAAAGTATCATAGCATGCTGCTAACATGGACACTGAATGTAATGATGTGAATGGGGACAGGACAATGACCAAGAACACAAAAATGAACTGCTATGAGACAGCCCTGATGGATTCTCATGGACTTGTCAAAACCAACAGACTTAGACAAAAACTTTTTTTTTTTGTTCAGAATAAACAATATAAATTGACACAAGTTGTTTGTTTTTTTTTACCGTTAGGAACTGGAACTCAGTCAATCCTATACCCATAGACGAGAGCTGTGGGGAATTTGTAATTTGATTTGATATACCTTTATTAGTCCCAAGGGGACTAATAAAGTAATGCAAGTAAGAAAACCTTTTTTATACAGCACCTTTCACAGGTGAAAAACCACAAAATGCTTTACAATAAAAACAGGCATGAACAAAAACACAGAAGATTAAAACATAAAACAGTATACAACCTGAAACTAGTTAAAAGTCAGTCTAATTAAATCAGTCTTCAGCTGCTTCTTAAAAGAATCAACAAAACAGCGCAAACACGGAGGTAAGGCATTCCACAATCCAGGGGCCACAGCTCTAGAGGATTTATCCCCTCTGTTCTTAAAGTGAGTTTGTGGGATCATTAACAATCTTTGACTGGAAGATCTCAGACTGCAAGAAGAGTAAGGACTAAAATGTTTAAATTAATTCTAAAACGAACCAGTAGCCAATGTAAAGAGATTAAAACTAGAGTAATGTGCAGTCTCTTTCATGTGTTGGTTTAAAGCCTAGCAGCAGCATTCTGTACCGACTGGGGACGGTCACGTAAACACGTAAACAGACTGTCACACTAACCAAGACGAGCTGAAATAAAGGCATGGGTAATCATCCTTAATTCAGCTTTTGACAGAAGAATTCAAAGCTTAGAAATATTTCTCATTTGAAAAAACAAAACAGTTTCAAATTGATCCACGAGAATGGCTCTCCAAAGACATGGCTAAATAAAAAAAATAAAAATAACACCAAGGTTTCTGAATTTGGATGCTGAGGGATGACTATAACGTGTGGTACCTTTAACAACAATTTATAACCAACAGTTATAGATTAGTATTAGGGAAATGCTATACTGTCTCTATGTAGCTTTAAGTGCTTCACTGCAGCTAAAGCTAGCTAGGTTTCAGGTATTCATTTCTCTACTACTTTCTACACTCACATATACAGGATTTTATAAAACTGAATTATAATAAATGTGTAATTGTGTACATATTTTTCAGTTAAGTAAAAAATATAAAATGCATAACAAATGACATAAACATTTGTATTGGCTACTGACAAAGGGCCTCTGATGGTGTAACATTTGACACATTTGCCTGGCAAGCAAAAAATTGCTTTTGATTTGATTGGGGTTGCATCCAGAAAAAACTGTGCCAAATCAAGCATGTGCTGCCACCTTCTGTGGCAACCCCTTGTCACAAGGGAACAACCAAAATTAGATCTCTCCATCACAGACACCTTTTGACGGTGTCTGTGATGGACAATCTAGTATGTAAGGTATGAGATGATGTTCTAAATAAGTAAACAACAAACTGTTATTTCTATTTGTGATAAAAAAATAAATAATCAATACCTGGATTCTCCACTGCTGTTGCTTACACTTTCATCCTCACTGCGTCCAGCCATGCTGAAGTCAAAAATATATAGACTTCAACCTGGCAACCTGTAGTAGTACGGTCCACGTGTTTAACCTGTGAGCAAAAATACACACAAGTTTAAAAAGAACTGTATGCTACAAATGCTACAAATACTTGGGGTTATATTATTACTCGTTGAAACAAGAATAATATCAGGAATAGAATTTCACAACAACATGCATTAAAATATCTGATTAGGTGGAGCTTGATAAAACTCAGATCCATATGGCAAAGTACAAGCTTAGTGTACCACCCGTGACTGACTACAACCAATGCATCAAAGCTTGTCCTGTGAACCATGCAAGCAGGGACGCAAATATACTTTCGCTAAATTAGTTTCAATTGAAACCATTTCAAGACATCTATCAGGTCTGTGGTTTCATCCTGAGAGAAGTGAACCGCGTCTGAAACACAGATAAACGTGTTGAGATATGACTATTTCAAGTTAAAACTAGAAAAGTGTGATCTGTGTGGATGGCTGTCACTACATGCTACTTAGCTGAACGTCATTTATCCCACACCGCAGAGGCCTATCAGGCCTGCACTATACCAGCGTGTTTTCATGTACACATGAAGCTCCGTGTGTACCCGAAGAAGATGAAAAACTAAATAAATAAATAAAAATAAAATCAGAATAAATAGTTTCAGGACACCCTCAAGTCATCACTTGGGTACACTATCACTATGGTTACAGTTTAGCAAGTAGCTCAAGCTAACTAGCTATTACCGGCTAACGATGGCAGTATTAGCGATTGGCGGGTAGTAGTAGCGTATGCAGACATAGCCAGCTATAAAGAACAAATATACAAAATAAGATTCAGCACAAAACCTGCAACCACCTGATTACCTGTAACCACTTTGCTATGTTTATCTAGCTACAGTTTGCTAGCCGCTTTATGCTGTGCTATTGTTTTCTGGATTTAAAATCCTACACGTGACAACTGTGAACTTTATACCTTTACGGTATGCACCGCAACCAAGTAGCTCAAACTGTACGTACCTTTGGTACTTTGTTTCATTTTGTGTCAATGTGGGTGAAATAAACATGAGGAGAACTGGCTCACAGGCCATCACAAGGGCTGTCAAGGCAAACAGCATTAGCTAACGCTATGAAGCACGAGGCTAGCACAGAAGCTAACAAAATGAGAAAACTTTGCTCTAATAGGAAACCAATAGAATGATAACTTTAGAGTTACAGATGATACTCAAAGTTAATCATCAATAATATTTAACTATGTAAATATATGCGCAATCAGTGGATTGGGATGAACAGTTAAACAAATTTAGTATTCATCATTAAACCCACAAAACCAAATTAGCTAACCAACTTCACCCTCTCCCATCTTGTTTTCATTCGCTGTTCACTTCTCGCGGCTTTTACAACATCAACATGCAACGTTAGCTTACTTTTCGCTAGCGTAAGGACTAAGTAACTAAATGATGTGTGTTACCTGTCTTTAGTTTAGGTTACTCGTGAAACTCCGATAAAATATTTGTCTAAACCAGCCTTTCCAGTCCAGGGGTCCTTTCTTCTTTTATTTAACTGGCGAGCTAGCAGCTGCTGGTAGCTAATGCTACCGTAAACTTGCTAGCTATCTCCCGGTTAGGGAGCGCAGCCCGAAAGACTCCGGTCGATAGAACTGGTAGAATGTTGGTTTTCCTCTTCTTAACCAAAGTCCTGTTTGCCGTTTTAGAAGTTACAAAATACAGTGCCCGTTGATAAGCAGCGACTGTAGAAAGCTAGCATTTTATTTCCAGTGTCTTTCCACAACCGGCCTCCGCCATGACGCCGTAGGGTTCACTTCTCCAGGAAACCCCGGACAGTGACGTAACGACTCTGCTCCTTACTCCTCCACTGTAGCAGCAGGAAACGTCGGTTTCTCATAAGTCGTCTTTATCTTTATTGGAACAAATGGAAATAAAGCTAGTCTGATAATTTAGGTCATCACAACAACAAGGTTATACATATACAAGGTCGTACATAAAAGTCCGTCTTGTTTAAGGAATTACGATAGCCGTCAACCATAGTTTTTGTAGTTTGAAACGTACAACCCTTCTCCAGACCGTGTGTGTGTTTGATCCACTTAACGTGCTTTCTCTGCTCTTGGCGAGTGTTCCTTATATATAAAAAAATGCATTTTGAAAAACAAGTACGTGAATCCAATACAAACTCACACGTACAGTCACCTGGGCTTTCAGAAACAAAATAGCTATTTAGAATAGAGATTATTTTAAATAAGCATGCCTGTTTTAGAGGCAGTGACAGCCGCACGCGCGCTATCTGAAAAACTATCCGCAAGCAGCAGAAAATTAAACCCTTATGTAGCAACATCACCACCTGCTGGCGACATTGTCTACTGCATGCTGAATGGACCTCATTTTACTTCTGTAACAAATTTGACATTAAACAGATATGAATTGGTCGATAGTGCATACACTGATAGAAATATGACAGATATGCCTGTTAACTCTGACAACAAGATGATCTGCTTCAGGGAATAAGGGGGCATTAGGTCGGCAGAATCACTGCATGTGTTTGTGGGTATGGACCAATAGGAGGTGATCCAGGGATGGCGAAGCTCCGGAAGCTCATATTCTGCATCTGTAAATATTTCAAAGCAGTAAGGATGCTACTGATGAGCTCCGAGGATACCACATTTGTGTCCACAGATCGCCATCAAATTTATCCAGCATAGTGATGTTAAAGTTATAGGCGACCAAACAGAATAAAAGCAATGGGGTGACTGATGGATAAGATAAACGGACTGTGCTCCAGAGGGTGAGTATATGACCGCAAATATCGATTCATTTCGCCGCATCTTTGTAACAGCTTCATTTAGATAGAATTTATATGACCGAAAAAACATGAGTTGACCCGATGATAATGTTCCAGGACAGGAATTAAACCTTGCAAATGATGCGGATAAAATGTGACACAGAGGCGTGTCCCAAAAGATCACTGGCGTGAACCCTTCTGTTGCAGGGGCAAGCATATTATTCGCTATGCTCTGTCGCACATGTAAGGATATTTTTATGATTAAAAGGCACGGATCACAGTTTAGCTTTAGCAGAACACACGTTACAAATGCAAAAATGGAGCTTGTGTTCAGCAGTAACACAGAAGTGAACTGTGGGCTCCTCCACTGCGCATGATTTGCTGCTTCTCCGTATAATCCGTTTATACCACAGTATGACACAGTTGTGTCTTAATGGCCCACTTGGGTTTTTTTCTGTTCTGGTGTGTGTGTGTGTGTGTGTGTGTGTGTGTGTGTGTGTGTGTGTGTGTGTGTGTGTGTGTGTGTGTGTGTGTGTGTGTTACAGATACAGAAGTAACAAAATTAAGGGAAATTTTGTGGAGAATACTAACAAGAGTCATAGTAAGAACACGGTATGGTAATCATATTGATGTTGATATTGATCATATTGTGGGTCAATTTACACATTCTCCATTTTATTTGGTCATGTTTCTCCTGTTTTTGCCTTAGTTACAAGTTGTTTTTGTCTTACAGATGTAACAAATTAAGATTCTTTCTTTCACTTTTACGATTGCGTGTTCTGGTCTTTGCAATTTATTTTTATTCTATGGAAAGGAAGGTGTGGATCAGTTTTGGATGAGGTGGAGTTAGATTAGGTAAATCAGTAAACACCTATAATTTTTTTTAAACATTTAAAATCAAGTTGTGAGACAGTAAAAAAAAAAGGTTGGGAATAAATGATCAACACTGCTCTTAAGAAACACTGTTCTTTGATCTGTTTCTGAAAGTAAAATGACTATAAGAAAAAAATAATATGGTGAATAATGATCATTTAAATATGCAGCATACAGATGCCTGAACAGAAAAGGAAAGAAATGTATTTAAGACATGGTGCAACACACCATTTGAGAATGTTTAATTATAGAAAACACGAACTTGATGGAAACAAAAAGGAGAACATAATTACAACATGAATACGGCAGCTCTACTGCAGTGTGAACATAGGCAGAAGAACTCAATAAGCATTTATGCCATATACAAGTTAAGCACACCCACACTAGCACTCGTCCATGAAAGTACAGTTTAAAATAATGTACAGAAAAGTACACAAGATACTTGATAGTACACTAGGAAACCATCAGAAGAAGCAAGTGGTAGACACTATTTATATTTAAAGTAGAGACCTGCTGCCAGTTCATTTTAAATTTCTTTTTATTTTTATCTGACCAACCTGAAGAATATGAGTATGTCACTGTTCAGATGTACTGGTTAAAACATTAGTATTTTAGACAGATATTAAACATTTAAAGGTTTAATCTGAGCTTTGTTTGTGGTATTTATAGATCATATAACCATAGCATGTTAAGCTAACCGAGTGTGCACTATTATTTTTTCAGTGTAGTGCTAACGTGTATGATGGTTTTTAATCTAAAGAGTATACATCATTATTGTAGCATATATGAGGTTTGTGCAATGTTGAGATGGTATGGCTCTCCACAAGGTGGAGCCATATGGTATATACCGGTAGGTAAATGAAATCTTCCAGTAGTGATGCTTATGTTAACAGAATTTTGATAATCAAACTTTCAAAATAAAACCTTTAAAAAAATTCTCCCAACTGTCACTAAAATTAAAAGTGGTCAGAATGCATACTAAAGCTGTGTATGTGTATGTCACTGCATTTCAGAAGGTACCGGTGAAGTCACGTTTGTATTACCTGACCGTTTTGGATACATGCAAGCACTTAAATGTTACTCTTAATATTTAATTTACACCCAGAAGGTAACAATTAAAAGTTGTGTAAAAACAGCTGAGAAAGTGAAGTCAGTTCACTTCCTCCACAGTGGTAAGACACATAAGTTTGACATAGTTGCAATAAGGTTACAGTACAAAGACCACTAAATGTACAATTGACATCATAGGTTGAGATTTTTTCCATTCCCCTGAGCATCAACTCCAAAGAAACCTTAGCCTCCTTAGCCCTGAAGTTAAAGTTAAATCTGCATAAAACAACTTTAGCTTGAAATGTCAGTGTTACACAATCTCTTTCATGCCCTTCTCTCTTTTACTTTTACTCAGACCCAGTCACAGAGATTACTGCAGTAGGATCAAGTGATTCAGAGTTTTTTTCTATACTTGTAACATCACAGTTTTATTTTTAAATAAAATCCTTCTTTATTTGGCTATAACTATCTGAAATTGTAAAAGCAACCCAAAACAAAAACGAGCCTTTTCTTGATGAAAAAAATAATGTCTGTTCATTTTAATCATGACTGGTATTTTTTCAATAACTTCAAAAACACTCTTGAATTTCCTTTGTACTCACTTAGATACATTCTGATATGTGCTATCAAATTGTAAAGAAAGAAAAAAAAAAAGCAGAGATAAAGATCATTATGATAAATAAAGGTACTAAGTACTAAAACAGTAGTTAGCTCTGTGTTTTGATTTTCATGCATAACTGTGTTTTCAAATTATTTTGGTAACCACCCAGTTACAGTCTAGTAGAGCATTAAATGTATTCAGAATTTAGTCATGTTTGCAAACGATTTACTGTAATGTACTGTAAAGTTTTCATTATGTGTGTAAACCATAACCCACTAAGAGTCTGCGATATAACTCTACACACCAAAGAGTTTTATAACCACATAACCTCATAAATTTACATCCTTGTTTAATAATGTTTTAAACTATAGACGGATATTTCATTCTGTTCCAATTAAAATCCACAGGTCAAACAGGATAGTTAAACCAGCCCATTTTAGAGATGAAGAGAAACGTAAGTATAAGTAGTAGGTGAGAAACTTGGTGTGATCACACTATACTTCTGAAAGGAAATGTTTTAAACGGTCTTGACAAAGTTACAGAAACACACCACCTCCTTACAGTTGTAGTTCATGCATTTTACATTTTTGTGCAATTTTCAGCTTACTTGCAACTGATTGGAAACATTTTGGCCATGACCACATCAGCCAGAGCTTGCAGCTTCAAGGACGATCGAGGATGTACATATGCATGCATGTGTGTCTTTGTTTTAGTATGTGACGAGTTTTACACACACCAAAGCTAGCTGGCGCTTCCTGAGTGGTAAACACGAGTGACTGACTGTCCCTGTCTGCTTTCCACCACCCTGTGCTATTTTATACTGACACACACACATCGAGAGTTTCAAAGTGTTGATGTCAGAAAACTCGAAGTATCACGTTTATTACCTGTTTTTAAAAAATACATAAAACTCTCAATTGGGAACACAGGTAACAGTAAATACATGCAGGTAACAGCCAAGCTCACTTATGAAGAAATATTTATATAATATTATCCAGAATAATTTTTAAAACTAAAGATGATGAGATTGAAGATAACATGGAACAACATGACTGACATAAACATGTTGAAGACCCACCAAGCTCGGAAAAAACAGCTCTAAAATTCATTATAAGATTAGAATTTTCGAGATATGATAAAACATGTGAAATACATCATAGCACATACCAAAAAAAGCCAAATGTTAACATTTTTTTAAATACAAGAAATAGATGAAAAAGAACTATATTTAACAAGTACATTCTCTTAGATAATCTCACATTTTTTACAGGCCAGAAAGAAAATATCAAACAGTAATTTCCCCCAAAAAATAACGTTCCACCCGAGTTAACGATGAATTTGAATTACACATTTTATTTGTGTTTTTGGTGTTGCCACATCATTTCCTGTTGTCTTGTTGGTCAGTGTGCAGATTAAAAAAGGGAAGTATAAGAGTTAAATTGTCAAGGAAGTCGTTGAAATGAGGAAGCTTCAGAGCTCCACCGCTTTACTGTGTGTCAGTACTTAAAGTAAAGGTTAACCTGCTTCAGCTGGAAAACACAACCAGGATACCCGTGAGTGTAAGCTCCCTGGTTTTATGAGATATTGACAGCACTTTTTTTTTTTTTTTGTCAGGAGCTGACTGAATTTAAGATGACCTGTTCATGTATTGCTCAGACTGTTGGAAGTTGATATACTGAAGGGCTGAAAAACTCAACTGGGCTCTGAAGTTGAACAGTGGAACTAGTTCACAACAATATCTACAGTAAGTGTAGTCTTTGTGTCTTCTTTCAAAAACGACTATTTAAAATTTACCAGTAAGCTACATTTGACTGTCTCGTTAACGACAATAATTATACTTCCTCTTTTTTTTACTGTCTTATCGAGGCTTACCATTTCTCACTAACTGCTGACTTGTTTTTGATCAGAAAAAAAAATCTGCCCTACAGTGTGAGATCATTTTCATTTGTTCATTTGTCACTTGCTGCTGTGCTTGTTTTGGGAAGTAATAATTATGTTCAATGAATAACACATTTAAAATCATTTAAGTGATTTGGCCATTGTTTTCTTATTTTACCATTCTAATAGGGTTTTTAAAGAAAAGAGAAAAGAATGTTCTGGATCTCGTGTTATCTACAGTGTCAGATTATCAGGAGGCACTTTTAGCATCTTTTTTCAGCTGTGGAAAATAATAAAATACATTTGACCAAAGTGCTTAATTCCACTTCTGAGCCTAAAAAAAACACCAGACATTTCAAATACTCAGCATGATTTCACTGAAACAACTGCCTCAGCTAAAAACTGATCAAGAAATAAAAATAATTGTGTCTAGCATAGCATTTTTTTTTCTGGCACGTGTCTTTGGGTTCTTTCCAACTGCATAAGCCATTGAATGACACCACAGAGTTTGGGTGTGACACATTAAAGGATGCCCAGTACTGAAATTTGGATTTAAAAAAAAATATCATCAAATTTATCTGTAAACAAAAGTGTTACAGTTAACTATCTGAACTGTCTTCAGAGACAGTGACAGCATTTTAGTGTGACATATTTATGACATGAGATCCGGGACAGCTTTTATACAAAAGTACTCTAACATTAATTCTATTTTTGAGGGAAATTTATTTGTAGTCCTCGTGTTTCGTTAAAGAAAAGGAAAACCCTACTCCATTTAGTAGCTGTTCTACCATATATCTATCTCTACGTGTGAAGTTATGGATGCTAGATTTAATTGTTTTTTCTGCACATTGAAAGCTATTTGTACATTCCTGCTTAGCAAGTAAAATGATTAAAAAGGATTAACTGCTAGTGACTAGCATTTCATTGAAAACAAAAAATACAAAGTACAACTCAATCAAAAATAACATCAAACAGTCTGAAAGGAAGGTAGATTCTCAAGGAGAGCAGAGTTCAAGAGGTCTGTAGTGTGATGACATTGTCAGGAAATACCAGAAGCTGCTTATTTTAGGTCACAAATGTGCAGCTTATTCCCGTTTAAATTTTTATTTTCAATGTTAGACTGTTGTGCATTACAAACAGGAAAGATTTTGTTAACTGTTAAATGGAACAATGGGGTCATAAAAACAAGGTCAGTGCACTGTCTTAATATCTGCAACAGTTAAAAAAATGTCTAAACCTTGTATTTATTTATTTATTCTTTTATTTAATCGGTTAATCTAAGGTTTCATTTTATAATCACTGTGGTCACTTTACTTTAAGAAAAGCTAGAATTGTCTTGCTGAAACTAATCATGCGCACAGTGATCTGAAAAAAAGGCCTACCAATGATGGTCAGGTTTTTAAGGTCACCATCCTTGCAACTTTTCAGCTGAGTTTTAGTTTTCATTATGTGTACATTAATGGTTGTTGAATTTGAAATGGTTCTGTCTAACCAGCAAAAAAATGTCATACTTTCAGTTGCAGTCTGCATTCAGCATTAAAATAGATTCATATTTCTCTCAAAGAAGGAAGTGGTTTGTCAAAGTTATTTTCTTCCCAAAGTTGATCTATCACTTGTTGGTGTCCAGGATATACTTTGGTATCTTTAAAATGTTAGTAAAGGCAAATGAATCCTTATATTTTGGTGACTTGGTCAGGTTAGTTCCACATAAGAACCTAAAAACACAGTAAAGACAATAATAGGTGAAAAAGTCAGGAACCTGTCTATGTGGTGTCTTTATGGCTAAAACATGGCCAAAACCTTTGACAGCTCAGACTTATTTCTGACCTTTGTGAGTTCAAAAAGCAATGCTGCTGAAACCCAATGATAACTTGCTTTATGTGCTTTAGTTTACATTGCAAAGCAGGTAGGCAGCTCTACACGAAAAAAAAAAGTATCCAAATTTTATAAACACTATCACGTCATGTCTTCTGGGAACTTAAAGTGAGCTTGAGCCATTTAAATATTGTGCTTCAAATGGTTAAAGTTATTGTTTTTTCAGATTTTAGTTTTCATGCAAAAGAGCAGCTGTGCTGTGCAAATTTAGACAGAGTTAAAAATAACACAAAACAAAAAATTCCCCGGAAACAAAAATACTGCTGTGTTTAAACAGGCAGAAACTAATCACCATTTTTGCATTATGAAAGACTCAAAACACAAAATGGAATACACATTTGCAAACTAAGAAAATCATCACACATGTTGACTTTTCAGTCACCATATGCTGGGATTGTTTATTGTTTGTGATTCGATTGTGGGATTCAGTGCTAAATGATTTATCATGTCATGCAATTCTACTTGAAATCTGTCTCATTTCCTATTTGTTTCCAATTTTTGTTTTTAGGTGAATTTCATCCTAGTGGAAGAAGTTTGTGAAGGGACTTCCTTAAAGGGAGCCACTCACCAAAAGCCAGTATGGCTGACAATGTAAATTCATTGCCATTCTTTTATGGCAATATTACCAGGGAAGAGGCAGAGGACTACCTGCGGCAGACAGGCCTAAGCAATGGCCTGTACCTCCTACGCCAAAGCCGAAACTATCTTGGAGGCTTTGCACTGTCCGTGTCAAATGCAGGCCGTTGTTACCACTACACAATTGAAAGACAGCCCAATGACATGTATGCTATTGCTGGTGGTAAGAGCTACAGAAGTCCCGTTGATGTGA
This sequence comes from Diplotaxodon limnothrissa, assembly GCF_057381915.1. NCBI lineage: Eukaryota > Metazoa > Chordata > Actinopteri > Cichliformes > Cichlidae > Diplotaxodon > Diplotaxodon limnothrissa. The sequence goes on from NC_140602.1 coordinate 62,195,297, forward strand.
TCGACTACCATTCCCAAGAACCAGACGGTCTTGTGTGTCTGCTGAAGAAGCCTTGTAACAGGCCCAAGAACATGCAGCCGAAAGTTGGGCCGTTTGAGGACCTGAAGGAAAAACTCATACGGGAGTATGTAAAGCAGACCTGGAACCTGCAGGTAAGTTTCAGCTCTATTATATAATATAAGAAAACCATATTTGAAATGAGAAGTCAGAACTTTATGGAATACCATAGCAAACTAAATGATGGTTTTTTGCAGTTTGGGCTTTATTTACATTCATGATAAAAGTCACCAACATAATTGTTGAGATGTTAAAAGTGTATTTTACATTTTACACACATTAAATTTTGTTAATAAACCCTAGGCCTAGAAAAAGCATATAATTGCAGGAAGTAAAGAAGGTCAGAGGAAAGTCACTTTGGTCTGTCTCCAATTTTGGTAATAATGTTACTTTGACTTCTTTTAAATAATGCTACTGTGTTACCATATCTTGATCAAAAGGCTACCTTTAAAAATTGTCCTCATTAGTAGACCAGACCAGATAAGACCATCATGGACTCCCAGTAATGTTGAAGGGAATCAACAAAATTTCCATTGCTCACTTCAGGAGGCCCAAATAGCAACTGATAGCTCAGGTTGTGTTGATGTTCTAGTATCTCCACCACAACAATAGTGGTATCCAATCTGTCTCTTCCATACTGAAAATTCAATAATGATGGATTGGATTTATATAGCGCTTTTCAAGGCACCCAAAGCGCTTTACAATGCCACTATTCATTCACTCTCGCATTCACGCACTGGTGGAGGCAAGCTACGGTTGTAGCCACAGCTGCCCTGGGGCAGACTGACAGAAGCAAGGCTGCCATATCGCGCCATCGGCCCCTCTGGCCAACACCAGTAGGCGGTAGGTAAAGTGTCTTGCCCAAGGACACAACGACCAGGACAGAGAGCCCAGGAATCAAACCGGCGACCTTCCGGTTACAGATACGCTTCCCAACCCCCTGAGCCATGGTCGCCCAGATAAATGGTTATCTCAACTATTCCTCAGACTCTGCTGCTTGTGCGTCACCTCTTGTTCTCAATTGCACATGGATGTATGTACAAAACCACTTCTTAGACAGGCGCAATATGTAAGTCAGCCATTATACCTGGATAAATCTAGAGTTAAAGTGAGTTTTACGAGTGTGCTCTGGGTGGACGTAGGCAGCATTAATCTAGCTTTATATTACAAGTGCAGCTAAGTGTGTTGCCTGTTTGCAGGGTGCAGCTTTGGAGCAGGCCATCATCAGCCAGCGACCTCAGCTGGAGAAGCTCATCGCTACCACTGCTCATGAAAGAATGCCCTGGTTTCATGGAACAATAACACGAGAAGACTCTGAGCCCAGGCTTCAATGTGGCCCGCGTGCAAATGGAAAGTTTCTGTAAGTATTATATTAATTCTCTTTTTATTAAATTATTTGCTGTGTTTGCAGGCAGTAGTAGAAAATCCTATAAAAAGCCAGAAGAATAATATCATTCCTCTCATGGTAAAATTTTACACTGCGTCTTTTGGTTCTGGTCTGAAAAATAATTGTCTTTTCATGTTTCATGTTCATGTTTTGTTAGTCCTGATCAATAAATTTTAGAAAACCAGTTAAAACATAGTTTTAAAGAACTGCTTGCGGTTACTACATGGATTGAATTTGAGTTCTATCTGACAGGGTAGAAAAATCTAACTGAAGAGCATTTAGAGTTATGGCTTGGAAGAAAACCTCTTTATGGACTTTACGATTCCATATTTATATTCATAATTTTTCTATTCAATAAAATGAATCACTTGTACAAGTTTAGCTGTGAAACCTGCCACTGATAGTGTGTGCAAATAGTGTGCATTGAATTGACACAGCTGAAGAGACCTTAACCATGATGGAAGACAAAATATTAAAACATCTGTCTGACTCTGGACTAATTGCTTTTAAAATGGCTTTTTTTTTGTATTTTTCATACAGTGATTCTCGTGCTGAACTTCTACATTCTTGCCCGTGACAAAATGGCCCTCATGGCACTAGAAAAGACCTTGAAAAATGTAACGAGGTGTTGTTTTACAAACAAATGACATTGGTTTAATGTGGTTTTAATATTTCAGTTCCTCTTAGCTTCACTTTGTAAGAAGTTAGCTGGTAAAAAAAATATTATTCAACTACATTTGCATTTTAAAAATATTTTAGTTTAACGTTCACTATGTTCATTGTGTTCATAGCATTCCTAACTGCTAAATAGGATAAACTAGAGTAAAAAAACATTACCACATTGGTAGAAATGTGACAAAACCTACAAGTGGTTCATGCACAGTAAATTGTTTTGTTATTTAATATTAATGTATTAATTCACTCAGAAAAGGATGCTTTTGGGTTTTTTGTTTGTTTGTTTGTTTGTTTGTTTGTTTGTTTGTTTGTTTGTTTGTTTGTTTTAACCCTGTAAAACAGTGAAATCAGACTCAAACGTTCAGCTGTTTCAATGACAGTAGAAGTCTTATTCAGATTCATTGTCTTACTTCATATTGCTGAGGTCTGGCCAAAACAGTAAATTAATTCATTATACACACAACACTGCAACATCACCTGGAATTGGACTGAGTCAGTTATTTATTTCACTGTTTTAAAGACAACATCAACAGAGTCTTTTCATTTATTTTCAAGAAAGCCATACAATATTCTGTAACCCAAATCCTCTCAGAACTTGACATTTTAATAACCTCATGAGGTTTCCATTTGGTTTGCCTTTACTTTACCTAACTTAACTATATGTTTATTTCAGAGGAGACAAATGAAAGACTATGGTGAGCAGCAAAAGTAAAGTAAAATAGTAATATTATCTGCAGCTTTACAAAATTAGTGAGCAAAAGAATACAGTCTCAGACAACTTACAACATCCAAATACTGAAGAAACACAATAACAAGCAGGGCAAGTACAGGACTGAAACTAGAACTCCTAAGATTGTGCAGTGTCATCCTTTTTTGTTGCATTTTCTGAGTGTTATCTCAAGAGCTGTGAACTCAAGATCAGTGAAGTGAGAAAAGAAAAAGCAAAGAAATTATTAAAGTTGAGGGTAGCTTTTTTCCCTCCAGGAGCTTCTGCCTTTCAGAGATAGCAAATGATTAAACTCTCACAATGACACGAAACTCAGTTCAGTTATGTGTCTGAGAAATAGGTTGGGCAATGAAAATATTTAGAAATTTCCTTTCCTCTGGGGCAGAACTCTTGAGTATTTCCTATTGAGTAGTTCTCTTATGTAACTTTTATTCTCAAAAAGGTGGAGAATAGATGAAGACTGAAAGATACATATTATGTCAATTTGTTCGTTGTTAAAGTATTTTTTAAATATGATTTTCTAATATGGTTTTGTAATGTAAGTGAAATACATCAAATTCTACAAATGCAAGCAGTCTAAACAAACACAGCTATGTTAGCACTGTATTGCTTCCATTCCATCTTATTACATTTCATTTGTCAAATGCATAAAATGTCTTTTTGCTTTGAAACCACTGAATAAAGTTTGTAAAGTATTTATAGAACCTCAAGCTTCAGTTGAGCGGCTGTGGTCTCGCTTGAAGAAAGAGAGGAACATACACATGCACACACACATACACACACATACAGACACAGAGAGACACAAACACACAAACACACTGTGGTTTCCGCTCTGGCAGTTTGCAAAGGACTTCCTGAAGTAGCCAAACAAGAGGGAGACTAACAGCAGGGCAAAATGTAACTGTTCTGTCCCTTCTCTCATGTAACATCTAGCAGGAAACTTACTTTCCACTGAAACACATCATCATGTTATGCTTATGTCTCTAAATTTTATTGAAATTTTGTTAAGAGTGAATCACATACTGCACACATAGCATTCTGGAGCACAGTTATTGATAATAGCACACAGGCTATTAGTTTTACTTCCTGTTTAGTTCTCCTTACTTCTTATTTACTGTAATGTCTCCATGTGATGAGGTTTTTTTTAAAATGCAAGTCTATGAAAAAAGTTGCACTTAGCCACAACTTATCACATCTGACACAGTATGTGGTAATAGGCGGGGTAACATGATTTCTCAATTGAAAATTCAGACTAATATTTGGTTTCATTGTGCTTAGTGAGCCATCGTAGATAAATAAAAAGCAATACAGACGCAGCAGTGGAAAATATTCATAATTTTCTGAATTAAAGTTGTAAATTTGCAAAATAAATAAATGAAAACAAACAGAAAAATGTACAAATTCATGAGTTCATTCATGAGCACTAGGATTTTAGGCCAATTCAGTTTAGTATTATTGGTATAGCTTCAAATCGCAACAGTTGCCTCAAGGTGCATAAGGTAAAGACTCTACAATAAGTAGGATTTTTTTTTACATTTATAGACATTTTTTCTTGTGACCTTGAAGTATTGTGCATGAATAATGTTAATACATCTTGAAACTGTAAAAAAAGATATTCATTGCTTTTGCGTTCCATAATAGCTATCAGATGAGTTGAAAAACCACCTAATCACTGATTCACAGTTTGCAGTCAGATGTGAACATTTTTGTAGTTATTTAATGGTATATATGTATATAATGAACTATCCATCCATCCATCCATCTTCATCCGCTTTGTCCGGGGCCGGGTCGCGGGGGCAGCAGCCTAAGCAAAGAGGCCCAGACCTCCCTCTCCCCAGCCACCTCCTCCAGCTTATCCGGGGGAATACCAAGGCGTTCCCAGGCCAGCTGAGAGATATAATCTCTCCAGCGTGTCCTGGGTCTGCCCCGGGGCCTCCTCCCGGTGGGACATGCCTGGAACACCTCACCCAGGAGGCGCCCAGGGGGCATCCTTGTCAGATGCCCGAACCACCTCAGCTGGCTCCTTTCGATGTGGAGCAGCAGCTGCTCTACTCTGAGCCCCTCCCGGATGGCCGAACTTCTCACCCTATCTCTAAGGGAGAGGCCAGCCACCCTTCGGAGGAAGCTCATTTCTGCCGCTTGTATCCGCGATCTCATTCTTTCGGTCACTACCCACAGCTCGTGGCCATAGGTGAGGGTAGGGACGTAGATCGACCGGTAAATTGAGAGCTTCGCTTTTACACTCAGCTCCCTCTTCACCACGACGGACCGGTGCAGCGTCTGCATTACTGCAGCTGCAGCCCCAATCCGTCTGTCGATCTCCGGCTCCCTTCTCCCATCACTCGCGAACAAGACCCCGAGATACTTGAACTCCTCCACTTGGGGCAGGAACTCATCCCCGACCCGGAGTGGGCACTCCACCCTTTTCCGGCTGAGAACCATGGCCTCAGATTTGGAGGTGCTGATCCTCATTCCCCCTACTTCACACTCGGCTGAGAACCGTTCCAGTGCGAGCTGGAGGCCCTCACCCGATGAAGCCAACAGAACCACATCATCTGCAAAAATCAGAGATGAGATTCTGAGGCCACCAAAGTGAAAGCCCTCCGCCACTTATAATGAACTACAGAAACAAAAACTGTTTCAAACGATTCTCCCTTTTTTTTCTATGTGAAGGATTCGGCAGAGAGATGCGAATGGATCTTATGCTCTGTGTTTACTGCATGAAGGACAAGTCATGCATTATCGTATTGACAAGGACTCGGCTGGCAAGCTCTCCATTCCAGAGGGCAAGAAATTTGACACCTTGTGGCAGGTAATCCCAGTGTGCTTTATATTTATGGGCTACTTAGAACATTTCAACAATCTTAATCTGTTTGAAATTGTATAATGTATTACAAGGTGAGGTGGTAAAACTTATGTGTGTACTCTGCCTACACCTCTGTTTAAACACAGCTGGTGGAGCACTACTCATACAAACCAGATGGTCTTTTGCGAGTACTAACAGAGCCCTGTCCAAGGCCTGATGGAGATATTGGTGAGAAACACAAACACAACTAATCGAAATGTGTTTACAGGAAGACTTTCATTGAAAGCAAATTTCACTGCATGTTAACTAATATCTAATAATCTAAATTATAACACTGTATACACAGCTGATTAACATTTGTCTTATTCCATGTTCACAGGGCTGATAGGACGGCCTTTTCTTCCACCGGGCCATCCTAGACTTGGTTCTGCCATTGTAAGTTCCATCTATGTGCATTAATACATTCAACTGAAACAGAAATGCTGGTTAAATTGGCCTCAGCAGTCAGCCTGTATGGGTTACCATTAACCATTACGACAAGGGTTGTTTTTTATTATTAGAATGATATGGCTTCTTCAGGAAGCCCTGTATGGTAAAACAAACATAGAAATGTTTCTTGTAATGTGTAGATGAATGTGTGTGTCAGACGACTTCACACATCCTCGTTTGGAGCTATTTTTCCCATTAATCTTTTTCCTATTGTAATAATTTCATGCATGATTTTAATATTACCATTAATGATAACCTCTCTGACATTTTGATTTTTAGCAAAGTGCGACAGATGGATTTTTCACCATCATCAGTAAAGTTCCCGGCATAAAAAAGGTGCATTACACACATCCTGTTTCCTCAGTCATAGTTGCTCACAGCAGTGTGTAACCTCCACCTTCCTTCTACCTCTGCACTTCTTCACTAATGGAATGTGGATTTCTATTTACTAACTCTTTCTTGCAATATTAGTCCTTTGAATTATGTCCTTTCTAATCCCTCTGATAGATCTCACATCCAAGTAAATAATGGATGTCAGTGCACACAAGCTTATTGAATTGGTGTGACATCTTAGTTGGTGTATTTGTAATTATGTTTTAACACCATCCAGAGGTTACCCAGTGCAATTACATTATAGAACCACAAGCAGCCATTTGGTAGCTTTCTATATGTGCTTGTGATAATATTGTCCACATGTTCCATCCTTTAAAATCCCTCTGCCATTTTTTTTTTTTTGTTTTCTTTTTTATTCTTGTTTTTGCCTGGCTTTGTTACAGTTAAGTTTTGGATCAGATGTCTTTTTTTCTTCCCTTTTTGAATCCTGCAGTTTTATCTTGTACAGTCTTCTTCCTAATTTTTTCTGAGATTTTATGCTTGAGATGTTTGAGAGTCAAAATACCCCCTGACTGTAAACTTGTCTTAAACCCCTTCTTTGAAATCATGTGTTCACTTATTGCAGGTTACTTTCAGCAGTAAGTGCTATTTAGCTATACTTCATGCATTCTCATAATGAATGTTCTTTAACACTGTCTCCTCTGATGATAACAGAACCGACCATCTCGTCCCAGGCCTCCAGATAACTCCAATCCTTATGAAACTAGGATACCCGGTAAAGGTAAAGGTAAAGGTAAGACTGCCTTTGTCAAACCCTATATGTACTGTTGTTCAATTGCTAACTTGCTTGTGCATGTTCCATACTGTGTAAATATTATTTAGCATAGATTCTATGTCATGTTGGGTGTAATCTGGATTGCAGAGAAAATGTACGCTATGCCTTCTGATGATACTGCCTAAAGGAAGCATGTATAATGTAAAAGGAATTAATCTTAGCATGAAGCCCTGTGGAACTCCATAAATAACCTCAGTGTGTGAAGAGGACTCTTCATTTACATGAACAAATTGGAGTCTATTAGAAATATATGATACAAACCACTGCAGCATAGTACGTGTAATACCTACAGCGTGCTCTAATCGCTGTAATAGAATATTATGGTCGACAGTATCGAACGCTGCACTGAGGTCTAGCAGGACAAGCACAGAGATGAGTCCACTGTCAGAGGCCACAAGAAGATCATTTGTAACCTTCACTAAATCTGTTTCTGTGCTGTGATGAGCTCTGAAACCTGACTGAAACTCTTCAAATAAACTTTCCCTTTGCAGATGATCTGTTAGCTGTTTGATAACAACTCTCTCAAGAATTTATTTGTGATGAAAGGAAGGTTAGAGATTGGCCTATAATTAGCTAAGAGAGTTGGGTAAAAACTGTTACTATTTTAAGTAAAGGTTTAACTACTACCAGCTTGAAGGCCTGTGGTACATAGCCCATTATTAGAGATGGGTTGATCATATTTAAGATTCAAGCGTTAATTAATGGCAGGACTTCTTTGAGCAGTCTTGTAGGAATGGGGTCTAAAAGACATGTTGATGGTTTGGAGGAAGTAATTACGGAAGTTAACTCAGAAAGATCAATTGGAGAAAAAGACTCTAAATGAATACCAATGGTACTGAAAGTAACTGTAGATAATATTATGTCTGTGAGATGGTTACAAGCAATATTTCTCTAATGGTGACAATTTTATTTGTAAAAAAATTCATCAAGTCATTAAGGTTAAATGAATGGTTGGCTCAAAACAAACTTGTTTTCAGCCTGTGCTTAAGAGAAACCTAAGGTTGTCCTTATTTTCTTCAACCAGCGATGAATAGTAAGATGTTCCAGCTTTGTGAGGGCTTATTTTTAAATAAAGCAGCAAACAATTTTTCCAGACTACGTAATTATTTTAATATCTCTAGCTTACTAGTTATTGGTTTTAAAGGTGTGTATTGAGAATTATACCAGGGGATCAAGTATTTCAGACTCCCTGGTATATTTGAGGGTTTTTTTTCTGGGGAGCTACAGTATCCAGAGTTGTATATCATGAAGATGTAAAGAAATGAAAAAGATAACTGACCTCTGTGTGAGTACCGTTCACGTAGCTGCTCTGTGTAACAAAAGCATACAACAAACGGGACAAAACACAAGCAGACAAAAGATAATCACATGCAATATTGGCATATGAATCTATAGAGAGTGAAAGGAAAGTACTTAGTGCTGTCAGCAGAATAGACCTAACCAAGAGAGCATCCAGGTCACCTGATCCAGACCAAAAAAGGAAAGCCTCTCACTACGACTCCATATCAATGAGACAAGACAAGGGATACTTTTAATTTTTGTTTGTTTAACAAAAACCAAGACTATTCCTTTACCCTGAAAATGTAACTCGAGATGACCAGTCTTCAAGGAAAATTAGGATGAACTTTAACTTGAATCTGTCAGAAATGACAGATTTTTTGGATTACAGTAATCGGATTTAAAAAATGCATTTCTTTTCACTTTCAAATGAGTGATGCTAAAGGTACAGTACTCCTTCAATATTTTTTCCAGTACAATGTTTTTCAAAAATAAGTAAAATCAGTTTTATGCTTTCATATAGGGGACATACTACACTGTTAGAGAAAACATCTTAAAAAAACAGTAATATTCCGGCAGCTGGGGCGCCAAAATAATACCGTAAATTAACAGAAGATAACTTACTCATAAAAATACGGTTATTTCCATTAATGAAAATACAATTTGTTGCCCTAATTTTACATGGGATTTTACCTTTTTCAAGTGCTTTGAAACATTAAATTTGGAACAATTTAATGAAATTACCTATAAACAAGGTCAATTAATGTGGCAATATGAATAATAATATTTAAATATACAGAAATATACACTTAACAGTTGGTTTAAATAATAATGGACTGCATTCATATTGCGCTTTTTGAGACCCTCAAAGTGCTTTACAATTCTACTTTATAATTCCCCTCTGGCCATCACCAGTGAGTGGTAGGTGAAGTGTCTTGCCCAAGGGCACAACGACCAAGAGTGTCCGAGCCGGAGCTCGAACCGGCAACCTTCTGATTATAAGGCGAACTGCCAACTCTTGAGCCACGATCGCCCTAAATAGCAATGATAATAATAATTATTTGATGTAAAAAAAGTTTATAAGAATCATTTTATATATTTTTCCATAGCATTACATTTGATTGATTGATTGATTGATTGATTGAATCTTTATTTTGAACATGTTGAAAAAGTATAAAAAAAAATAGAATTAAAAGAGACAAATGAACAAAGCAAACAAAAGGAAAACGAGCAACCACAACTCCAAATAATTTAACAGTTCAATCTTTCAAATAACGGACAAATATTTGTGAAATCATGATACATTTGTGAATGTATTTTAACAATCTAAATATGCATATGTACAGACAAATACATTTAAAAAACAAGAAAATTGTGTTTTATTACATTACAGTGATTTTACGTTAATGTACACTTGAAATGTGAAATCACAGTCTATTGATGTAAATTTAATGATATTCTAGAAGAACAGTACAAAACTGTAAAATACACAGTAAAATCCTTTTATATTAGGATTTTCTTTTACAGTGTAGACAGATAGATTATGATAAATCTGAATAGGGAAAATCTACCTGAATAACGAGCTATTATTTTGGCTAGAGAACATTCTAAACTTGTAAAATCCAAATTCACATGTTTTCATTTAATATTTCACTGCTTCCTAATTTTGACATGTTGAATTCTTCATCAGAGGCCATGCCAATGGACACAGAGGTATATGAGAGTCCTTATGCGGATCCAGATGAACTGCGGAGTTCTACAGTGGATCGCTCACATCTTTTCTTGGAGGATGGAGAACTGGGCTCTGGGAATTTTGGTACCGTCATGAAAGGCACCTACAAGATGAGAAAGTATGCTACATTAAACCATATTACTACATACAAACATTGCACCACAATGCTTTGTTAAATGATCAGACTTACAAATTTAAAATATTCTCCCTATCATAAATGATATTTATGATTTGCTGACTGCAGCAGGCAAACTCACTGTCAGTGATTCACTGATATAACCCAAAAAATAAAACATGAGTTCAGCACATCTTGTTTCATTGTTTTCCCAAAGAAATATTCAATCGGTTATTCAAATTCCAAAAACACACAGCTCATATCATACAAATCAAAACCAAGCAAAGTCCACAGGACACAAATATCACAGTCTTGGTCCCTGCAGTCATTAAAAGATGGCTTCATTATAGCACACCCCCCCCCCCCCCCCTTTATACAGAATGCAAGTGTATACTGCTTTTGTCTTACTGGTTTACTTTATTGACAGTTGTGTCTATTGATATCCGTACCACTATGTTGTTTTGCTGATGATGAATGTTGACTGTGGATGAGTCAAAATGTCTGAAAAATGCATTTCTGTTGTAGTAACATATTAATACTTACACTAATCCATGTTGCATATCAGGACAGAGAAGACAGTTGCAGTTAAAGTCTTGAAGAATGATGATAATAACCAGTCAGTACGTGACGAAATGCTGCGGGAAGCCAATGTAATGCAGCAGCTGGACAATCCGTATATTGTCCGGATGATTGGTATCTGTGAAGCAGAGAACCTCATGCTAGTTATGGAGCTGGCTGAGCTGGGACCCCTCCACAAGTTCCTGCAGAAAAATAAGTATGTACTGCGACTTGGCCTTGCTCTTTCCTCAATTTGGTTTGTTTGAACATTGTTTTTTTTTCTTCACATTAATGCAAGTACATTATGATAGAGTCTGAATTTTTATTTATAAAGGTACTGTTTTGTGGTAAGTTACTTGAGTTATTCTACAAGTAACTCAAGTAACTTGTAGAATAACAAGTTATTCTACAAGTATCTACATTAGCTACAAAAGAGCACTACACAGTAGCAATTAGAGCTTGCAATATTCACATCAGCTAAGATATGTGCAAATGTCTGTTGAGAAACACATCCTATCCAATGCCGTACTTCTCCATTCTCTGTTTCAGTGTTCTCTGAAACACCTACACATCCCATTTCACTCTTAATCAAAACTCTAGTATTGTGGTCAATATTGTAATCTGCTAGTTTAGGAGATTGAAGTGACAAATCACTTTTTTCTAAATGTGAAGTTATTTATAAGTTTTAGTTTCAAAATAACAGTATATAAAAAAATCAAAGATTTCAAAATACAGTTCTCATATTGTGTGAGGTTTATGGTGGCTTTTAGAGTTAAAGTAACAACAACTCATCTCCAGGCAAACGGCCATAAAGAATATCACAGAGCTGGTCCATCAGGTGTCTATGGGGATGAAGTACCTGGAGGAGCATAACTTTGTCCACAGGGACCTTGCTGCAAGGAATGTACTGCTGGTCACACAGCACTATGCCAAGATCAGTGACTTTGGCCTCTCTAAAGCTGTTGCTGAGGATCAAAACTACTACAAGGTAACATATGGTATAGGATGACACGTCATCTGTCCTTATACTCTCAAAAAGCCTTGATGGTCCATCTCTATGAACGTCTTAGATTTTTCCCAAAAAGTTGATTCTGTTCGTGAGGACGTAGCGTTTTCAGTGAGAGAAACATTTTGTCTAAAGAAGTCACTTTGATGACTGACAAAATATTTCTCCCACTGAAAAAACTGTCCTCATGAACAGAATCCCACAAACTTTTTGGGATTTCCTTATCTTCATGATTGAGCATGCATCAACACTCTTAGATTTTTGTTTAAAAGTAAGTCACTCTCAATGAAAGTGTTACTGTAAAGCAGGGGTAGGCAACTCCTGGCCTCAAGGACTGTCCTGCAGGTTTTAGATGTGTCCTTGATCCAACACAGCTGATTCAAATTGCTAAATGACCTCCTCAACATGTCTTGAAGTTCTCCAGAGGCCTGGTAATGAACTAATCATTTGATTCAGGTGTGCTGACCCAGAGTGGGATCTAAAACCTGCAGGACACCGGCACTCGAGGCCTGGATTTGCCCATCCCTGCTGTAAAGCATTAAAATAACTGTAACACTAACACCAGTCAATCTGCCTTACTTGTATCTGTTATCATATTGTGAACACTACTGCCAGGAACCAGTCCTAATCATTGTGTTATTTGAAGCTGCAAAATGACCAGTGTGGCATGAAATTAAAACTAGTTATGTTTGCGTGTCTCTCCCTTTAGGCAAAAGGTCATGGGAAGTGGCCAGTGAAATGGTACGCGCCTGAATGTATAAACTACTTCAAGTTCTCATCCAAAAGTGATGTGTGGAGCTTTGGGGTGCTCATGTGGGAGGCTTACTCCTATGGCCAAAAACCATACAAGGTATTATTATTATTGAATATAAGGAGTTATGGTGACACATGTAACCTCACTCACTCACACATTGTGTTTTTGTTTGAATATTAGTTTAATATTCAAACAGCTGTTGCAGCCTTTATTTTGTTAATTTTTATTCTTTATAGTTGCTGTCTTATGTAAACTAAATGACTACAAAACAAATGTTTCAGATTTGTTTAGTTGTAATTTATAGAATAATTTTGTGATGTGTACTCACTGTCTACCTATGAAATCTTGACCTATGAATTGCATGTATCATAATGATCTTGGCACGGTGGTTAGCACTGTTGCCGCACAGCAAGAAGGTCCTGAGTTCAATTCCACCATCAGGCCGGGGTCTTTCTGTGTGGAGTTTGCATGTTCTCCCCATGTTTGCGTGGGTTCCCTCCGGGTACTCCGGCTTCCTCCCACCGTCCAAAGACATGCAGCTTGTGGGGATAGGTTAATTGGATAATCCAAATTGCCACTAGGTGTGAGTGTGAATGGTTGTCTGTCCCTGTGTGTTGGCCCTGGGACAGACTGGCGACCTGTCCAGGGTGTACCCTGCCTCTCGCCCTATGACAGCTAGGATAGGCTCCAGCGCCCCCCGCGACCCTGAAAAGGATAAGCGAATGGATAGATGGATAATAATCTTAGTGTGTGACTTTAGAATTATGTACTAACCTTCTTATTGCTATTAAAAAATAATGGTTGCAACACAAAAATTATGACTTTGATAATCTCTATGCCTTTACATTTTAATTTATTTGATGGCGTCTTATTTGTTCTGAATTTTTAACTCCTTACAGGGAATGAAAGGAAATGATGTCCTGCAGATGATTGAAAGTGGTAAGCGTATGGACTCCCCAGAGAAGTGTCCACTGGAGATGTATGAGCTCATGAAGACCTGCTGGACATATAAGTAAGTAACATGTTCATCATAAGGCATTAGCTGAACAAACAGCAAACCGGTTTATGTTTTATGGACATCTTTTGTGATTATTGCATGTTATTTTCATGTCTTCCAGGGCAAATGAGAGGCCTGGATTTAATGTTGTTGAGCCAAGACTACGAGATTATTACTACGACATTGCACAGTGATTGCTCACTTGAATGTTATGAGACTATGCAAACTAGTGGCTGATGATGAAAATGAGCTTTTACACATATTGGTTCAGAGATTGTTATGGATAATAAATGCTGTAAAATATAGACTTTAACTGGAATATATTCTCTTTTAATATAAACTCTGATTATGCAAATATAATTCCTATTACATTTATTTGTTCTTGAATGTAAGCCATATGAAAATGATAATAAACTGTTACAAGTCTATCTTATTTCACGGCAATCACTGATGTTATACCTAAAAACTACATAACTTACTGTTTTCCTATAAGCTTCCTAATATCAACATACAATCCGACCTTGTTTAAGCATCTTCAGCACTCTGAGTTTCTGTACTTGCATAAACAATTCTAAGATGAATAAATTACATTCATATGCCTTCAAATTATTTTATATATATACATTGTCAAAGTCAGTGACCAAGTGGTTGGTTGACATATAAAACATTAGAGTAACTCAAAATCTGACGAAGGATTTGCTGCTATTTTGCGCTTTTGGTTACCTCAGCTAAGAGCAATAAAGTAGAACAATTCAAATGGATTGTTGAGCCACTTCCTGAACAGAAAAACATCGGCAAACAAATGACTAGAGCTAGAGCTTCATAAATGCATTACAAATCTTTTTCAAAAGTAAACCTATCTATTTAGGTACCAAAATCTTAAGCCTCTATACCTGGTACAGATGATTGTAGCAAACCAGAACAAATTACTCTAAAGAACTGGTGGAAATGAAACATGGCAGCAACACATCACACAACCCTAGGATTCTGATTAAAACAAGATGTTAACAAAGGTATCAACAACTCTCTCTGTGCCACAGAGATTGGAAGTGAAGAAAGATGATGAAGCAACTACAATGCCATCTTATGATGTGATATTTGTTTTTTTCTTGGTTACAAGTACAGTTTTTGGTAGTAAAGTTATATGTAAATCTGTAACAGTTCAAAAAGAAAAAGACATGGCATCAGATTCAAATCTGGAAGTTACTGAGGCCTTTTTAATCAGAGAATTAGAGCATTGCGAACACAAATGACACCAATAAAAGCCAACAGAGGGAGATGGTTAACAGAGGATTGGAATGCTAAGAATGTCTGCTTATATTACCTACAGATACATACTGTAATGTGAAAGACAGACTATCTGCTCTCTATCTATATCAAATGTTTAAACTGAGAAACGCTAGGTCAAGGACATGTTTATCTTTAGCTCCACCTCCTCTTGATCTATAAATATCAGTGAACTGAGGAGACCAGTTGCTGGAATATTGGCAGAGGAATATTGTTCTGATATACGATTCTAGCTGCTCAACAATCCCAGTTCTTCCATTTTTGTATCATGATACACCAGATGTTTTCCAACTGGTGAAAGGTCTGGACTGCAGGTGGGCAAGCTGGGTACCCAGGCTCTTCTACTATGAAGTCAAGCTGTTGTTATAGATGCAGTATGCAGTTTATCATTTACTTGTTGAATTATGCAGTGCCTTAAGTATATGACCATAGGTTTACAAAATCACATCTGGCAAGGTTCAAGGTAAATAATCTTCCTGTAAACAACAAAGATGACTGTTTTCAGATGGTCAGACAAGGTAGATGAGTAAGCAACCACACTTTATTGTGTACCATGTTGTAATCCACTGAGCTCCTGAGAGTGACTTGTTCTTACACAGGAGTTTGTGGAAGCAGTCTGCATGCCTAGGTGTTTGATTTTACAAAGGCAACCAGGCTAAGGGAGGGGCAGCTATCTACCACAGCCAGTTAGTGACTTGACAAATCACTTCAACCTGGAGACTACATTAAAGAGGATGCACAATACTGCCATCTTGTTTCCAGAGTTGGCTATTGTCGCTGAAAGCTGCATTTATTTTACGTTTCATCTCATAGCTCTGGCATCTCTGCCTCTGAGGGCTTGCTGTCGGTCTCCTGTTAACAATAACTGGAGCTAGGCAAGCTGAGAGATCAGCAGCTTGTTTTTGGTGGTTTGCGCATCCACATTGTGGATAACCCTCTGGTGTTTTATGGTAGACTGATGGGAAAAGAGAGTGCCAGGCAAGCTGCTGCTGGTTTCCTTTCACTGTTCTGTCATCAGTTACTAGCAGTGTGGAAACACAGTAGCAAATCAACAAGTTTCAGAAATCTGCCATCATAACAGATGAGTTTCATCTTGTTAACCACATTGATGGAGCAGGAAAAACTTGTTGCAGGTCCAGGCTCATCAGCACTTTCAGATTAACAGATTAATGAGAATGACTGAATGGAATAAGGGGTAAGTTGAATCTGAAGATCCTTAAAGCACGGTCAAATGTTAAAACGTTTTGTGTAACTATTTATGGAGTAAAACTGTGGAATAGCTTTACTGCAGAATTACAGCAATGCTCAGGAATTGGCAAGTTCATAAAGACACTTCAAAAATTACTTTTGGAAGGATATGATATTGAAAAAGACAATCACCCATTGTATGTATAAATATGTCAACTCGTATTGAAATTATAAATATCGTGCCAGCCTTGTTGATATAAGTTTTCTTGTGTATTGTGTGGAGTATGTGATGAGGAGAATTAGGTAAATATGTGGGATTAATAAGATGTCGAGCAGGGGTAGGAGTTAATAAGTATGTGCATACTTCTTCCTACTCCTTTTCAGATCAAACAACTGTTATCTCATGTTAGACGAATGTGTTTTATTTTATTATATTTCTTTCTTGTTTGTCTGTACAAATACATGTGTGTGTGTATATCTACACATATATTCGTATTCGTAAATGAAAATACATGTAGACGAGTATATATTGTTTTGTTTTTGTTTTTTTTTATTATGTCTGAAATAAATAAAGATACATACATACATACATACATAAGCTTAACCAACTGTTTTGGCAATTTTCATTTATATTTTGAATTCCCTGTGAATATTAACCTGTGGATACTGACCACATCACTCATTCCTCATGCCATTTAATTCAGCTGATTTTTTAAAAATTATATATTAACATACTTTTTGAAAAATCAAGATGTAGACCTGTGTTTCTGAGTTCATGAACAACTAATTCTTTTTCACAGATATTTGGTCCTTAAAGGACAGTCACTACAAATGTGATATTTAGAATATGATGCTCAACATTAAATAGAAATAAAGTATTTAAAATGGAATTAAACTTAAACATAGCACAACAAGCAGTAATATTAATCTGGCACTGCCTCAGGATATCACGTTGCATGCACTAGAATACAAAGCAATATCCCTTTGCACTCTGGTGAAATGGACTAATGAGGTACATACACCCAGAGTTTTGTCATACTCCATATGCTGCTTTTGAGTTTTAGTGAGCCAACTGAAAAATAATTTCCCAGCAGCTTTTTGACACCAACAACTGGGTATGCTCATCCTCTGTGTGAGTGTCATGACTCACTTAATATAGTCTGTATAATATAATATATATAATATAGTCATTAAGAGATTAGGAAATATCAGTGCTACATTGGGGTGCACTATTTGGCCATCATTATTACTTAGTCAAAGGCTGAGTGTAGAGCATGGTCCTAAGATTGGTCCAGTAGAAATATTTTCCAAGGAGTGAACCAGCAGGGGTCTCTTGAGAAGGGCTCACCGTTTCCTCCTCCCCTGAGTCAGTGTCAGACAACCCCATGTCACAGCTGAGTGCAGCACAAACATCACATGTCCTTAGCAGTTATGAGTGCATGCCTAAATAATACCCCATTAAATTATTATTAACTTGTTGGCCAAACTATTCCCAGAATTAAGGGATGTGCCAGCTGGGAGCTAACCGTGCCACTATAACACTTATGACTACAAAGGGAACCCAGCAGAACACACAGACAGAGACTCTGAAAGGGAATTTAATGCAGTCTATTTGCAATGGTTTGTCTTTGTGAGATTTTGTTTCCTAAAAGCTCTTGGCTGATGATTATTTGTTTGCACGTATGGCCTAATGCAGTTCCAGAGTTGTTCGTAGAGCACAAACAAATGAATATAAGAAAATACTGATAAATCGTGCATTTATGCATGAAACATTCATATGTAAAGTTTGCACACACATTTGTGCATATGCACTGTTAGTGAAAGGCGAATTCTGGGATTAAATGGGACTAATGCAATGGTGATGCAACACTCCCACCATCAGGTCAAAATAAAAGTCAATATTGCGCTTACATCAAAAGGTTTGATCAAATCTACAACGCGATTTTTTCAATATAGTCTGACAAAAGAGTGTTTTTTTTAAAGACCTCTGGACATTTTAACATTGTCAGTGCTCTCTGTATAGTCTCTAGAAAACTTTATGACACCCCTTCTAAGTGAACTGCAGTCAGTGCTGCATATGCTCATAATCCACATACAAACTAAACCTGACAAAAGCATGTATGGCATATAAGTCCTTACCTCGTTTTATTCACTATAAGTAGAATTTTGCTATAATAAAACTACATTATATTAGTCTGGCACCAATAGAGATAAAGATTTCAGGGCTTTCAACTCCAAAGTGTAAAGCGCAGTTTGGCTGCTCTCCAAATATTACAAATGATCATAGCAGAAGCATCCAGAAAAAACGTGTCAGTTCTTGGACTTTGCTACTGTCAGTCTGAAGTATGGATATGGACATTCATTTCATTTTTATTACAGAAGCAGAGCAGAAAAACTTTGGCTCTTTGCAAGCATCTGCACAGACACCTGCATGCTAACGCTAAGCTAGCCAAGAAGCCAGGTCTATGCTAAAGCTGAGTAAATGCCAAACCAGCAGCAGAGCTTGACCTTAACAGGTAACAAGTGGATGAGCAGTCAGGCATCTGTTTCTGCCTGTTCATGTTTTCATCCTCGCTTTGCTTTTGCATCTCTGGCAGCTTTGTGTTCATACCTAACTACTGGAGTACAAAATCATGTCTCTGTCCTCATTATAATAGAGATTTGTGTTATTTTATATTATTGGTAAATGGTAATTATGTGACAGTGCATTTCAGGACATTTTACAGAGTAATGCAAAAGTAACATAACAAGTTGTACAATGAATTAATGTATCCTGGGCGTAATTAAATAACATACTGCATTACTTTTAAGAGAGGTGTTCTGTATATTATGTGCACTACATTCCATTACCAACACAAACATTTGACCACATAGCATGTAATTAGTTTGCATGAATGTAGAGCTAATGAGAACCCAATGAGAATCAATAAGAGAATCACTCATAGAATCAAATCAATAAGTGATCTTGATAACAGAATCTAAATTGCTATATTCTTATCAATTCCTGTTCAATTCATGCTTGGTTTTCAAACAGGCAAGTTCAAAAGATGCAGGCCCTACCTGGTTGGCCAAATGCCCCCACTTTAATTAAGTGTTTTGCTAATACACTAGTTATACAATTTTTCATTTGAATTTTTAACCTCCTAGGACCTGGGTCCACATATGTGGACATCACATTTTGGGTTGTCTAGACCAAAATACAAAATTTTGCTTTACAAGGGCCTGATATCCACTTACAAGGACATTATACTGCTGCTGCTCTATCAAAATTTAAAACGAATGTCCTCGTATGTGGATCTCATTTCTCTCAGAAACAAAAATCTGGTAAAAAAAATCTGGTAATTCTTTGTTTTTACATTCGTCAGGTCCCAATCAGCCCAAATAGCAAAGAGAAATTAAAAATGCATGACATGAAAGAGTTCGGGTCTTAGGAGGTTAATCTATCTCTGGATCTTGACAGTTAATCCAGTCACACAGCACTCAACCCTATAGAGAGAAGTGCCGTGAAGACAACTTGAAACACATAAAACCGCAGCCACAAAAGTGTCTGAGGACACCTCACACACACACACAACATATTCTGGGTAACATACCCGCTATCAAGTGGTTATTGTCATTAGCTTGAATTCCATTCAAACATCTTAGTTTCTCACTGACTCACTTCTGATGGATTAAAATATTAGTTTCCAGAACACCATGACCTGAAGGCTGTAGTCTGCACTGATAGCTTTTAAATTTTTCAGGCAATGCAGCTGAACTTCTTACATTATTATTTAACCAGTCACATTGCCCTAGTCACATTCCTGTTTGGCCATATGAGCATCATAAGATAAAACTGTTTTTGTTTTAGAAAGTGTTAGATTATATGCTGACATTACAGGACATTACTCCTATTTTTTTCCACACTTTTCCTCTTGAAAAAATGTCATTAAGTGGCACTCAGCTCAGAACTAAGTGTCAACCTCCAGAACTTAAAAAAAGGAAAAATGGCCAAAACCTGTAGCTTCTCTAGTAGACACTTGGGGATGGGCAGAAAAGCCAGTTAATCCCCAGACTCACAGGTACAAAAATGGATCTGGTCTCTATTGCTCGGATGCAACGACTTTTATAGTAGGCCAAGTGTGCCAGCACCTGTTTCACTTATCTGCTTTATTAAAGATCTGACATCTCGTCATCATCAAGATTTTTCTTGCTAACATGCTAATAGAATCACTGTATTTTTTTAAACTCTGCACTCTATTTTGTTTATATAACACACATTTTGGCCAAGGTCAAGTAAAAGTAGACGATTCTGTTATTATGATAAATCACACAAGATTATCTATTTTACTGAGAGTAGTTCTGTTTCCATTGCTTGTAACCTTTCTCAGAGCAATAAAAGCAGAGCCAGTGTCTAGGATGCTAATCTCCCAGCAGTCTCCTGCACAAGCAACCAGAAAAAGCTGCTTGGCTCTCAGCTTGACAAGCGATTGATAATGTGAAACTGAAATGCCTGTAAAAAGTAGACATACTACAGTTTCCAATGGGATCCAAGGAGGGTGTAATTCCAGTCGCAATAGCCAACTACGACCACAAGATGGAGTGATGTAAAGGACCAAAACAGGCGAAAAGCTTGATGACAGACTACTGCTTGAGATGAGAGGAGATAGATAGCTTTCACTTTGGTACATTTCAAAATTGATGTCCATTTTTACTGGACATCAATTGAAAAGCTGGCAAACAACTGTAAAATAAAATGATAAAGCATTTACATTTTATGGTGTACTTAAATTTGACAATCTACTTATTCAAAGTGACCAGTGATGAGATGCAACTAATTTACTATGTAGGTTTAGAGTAGCCCAGCTGTTGGACCTATTATTATGTGTTTGTTTTTGTTGTTGTTGTTTTTATTTTCTGTCAGAAACAGAAATTGGGTACACACTGTCTCTTATCTCTGACTGTCAAACTCTATTGACTATATACATTCAAGTAAATGCTTGAGTCAAATTTGATTAAACTGACAACTTGAACACCACAGCTGTTGCAAGCTGTCAAAGAAACAAAAATGGGTTAAGATCATTTAAGATGACCTGAGGTAAAATGTAAGATCACGTCACACAAATGTTATGCATTTCCACTAAAAAAGCTGGAGCGAGTAAAAGGTATTCCGTCTGTTGTGACACTGCTAGTTATGTTTAGTTCCAAAAGCTTGGTGAAAAATGGATAAGACAGATCTACTCTGTATTTTAAACAGAGCTTAAAGAAGACAGGAATTTAAACTGAGAGACTAGATTGTGTGGATTTTGTGTACAATGTGCAATTTTGAAAAATCCATCAAGTGTTTTTTGTGTTGCTTAATCTGGTCGAAGAGATTTCAAAAGCAGGATGTTAAGTAGCAGGTTTTTGCACACATTAAACATCTTCATTGGGCTGCACATCAGGAATGACGATCATGTCAGATTGCTGACCCATTTCAATTCCAGTGAACTAGGACTGCTTCATTCTCCATGAATAACACTGAGGGTTTTCATGTACTCATTTGTCTTTTTAGCTCATCTGTGAACTTCTAGAAGCTGCCTGATCCCAATTAAGAAATATAACTGCTTTTAAGGTAATGTGTTGCCCTTTATAACTGCAGTTGGCTTTTTAAAGTTTACCTTTGTTTTATTAGAAAAGAGGAGCCTTGATTCTTGAATTCCTTCTAATAGGAGCTCCAGATTTCTTCTCCTCATAACTTTATTATTGCCTTTATATCTATAATACACGACACACCTATTAATGACTCATAACTTGGCAACTGATATAATTTGTAGTTAATCCAGTTTTATGGACTCAGTTCATCCAATTTTTAAAAATTACAAATATTATTTTTCCCTCTAGTGAAATTTGGTGCAGATAGTTTTATTCAACATCACAAACCTAACTATGTTCTACCTAATAATATTTTCTAATGTTGGCTTTACTTTGGTTGTACAAAATTTTAAAGTGTTTGCTCAGTGTAAATACTGTTGAGATGGCCTTCAATTCGACAATTTGAGGCCCAAACCACATGTTAAGAAACAGTTGCAAACAGCCCCACAAAACATGCTCAGGGAGGAAGAGCCACATCTTCCAAACTGTCCTGCGGTGACAAAAAATGTTCCTTAAAAAAAAAGAAGAAATCTGTGAAGGATGCCGTTACACTTGCACCTTCTATGTTTCCCATGAGAAGCGTCTGGGGTGCAGGTTTCCAGTATTGGGGAACCGGTCTTTCTTTACGCAACTCTGACTTGTGGTGGGATTCCCCCCGGCTTAGAGTTGGGACATCTGCCGGAAGGAGGCCAGCCACAGTGGGGATGTTCAGTCTGTTGTCAGGCCCTGAGCAAGCAGCATTAAGCCACAGGCCAGGTCTGCACGTAACTGCTGGCCAGGGCCTCAACAGTCTGTTCACAGCCTTGCACAAATGACTACCCTTATTCTATATCATAAGCAATGCATACCTTCAGCCTAACTTAACCCTAAACAACAAATCCTAATCACAGGATGCAAAAGAAAAAAAGACATGGCTGCAAGTGCAGTGATGTCGCCCCCAGACTGAGCCCGATGATCACCATCATTGTACTAGAAAAATGTATTGATTGTGTAGATTGTTCTTGAGGTTAAGATAAATATGATACATTTTTTTAAAAATGTGGAAAAAATAAAAACATTTGTATTTTGATTTTCATTATGATTTTCATATATGGTTCTCCGGTTGAGGTTTTGTTCTGTTTTAATTTACCTGCACTTCATGACAGACAGCAATAATTGTGGATTACAGGTCCGGAAATGACAAATTCTGCTGTGCAAAGCGAGACCACCATGTACAATGGGATGAAAAAGTGTTTGCCCCTTTCCTGATTTTTTTTTTGTATGTTTACCACAATTAAATGTGTCAGATCAAATTAAATATTGACAAAGATAACACAAATAAACACAAAATGCATTTTCTAAATGGAGGACTTTATTATTAAAAGGTAAAAGTCCAAACCTGCATGGTCCTGTGTGAAAAAGTGACTGCCACACAAATGGCAAGGGCAGTGACAACTCATCCATGAGGTCACAAAAGACTCCAAAACAACATCCAAAGAACTGAAGCCCTCACTTTCCTCAGTTAAGGTCAGTGTTCATGACTCCACCATAAGACAGAGATGGGCAAAAATGGCCTGCATGCAGAGTTCCAAGTCAAAAACCACTGCTGAACAAAAGGAATATAAAGGCTCTTCTCACTGTTGCCAGAAAACATCTTGATGGGAAAATGTGGACTGATGAGTTGTAGTCCTGACGTGAATCAAACTGGGATGCTATGGCATAACCTTTAACCATATAAAAGATGGTTCATGCTCAAACAATTCTGCAAAGATGAGTGGGACAAAAATCATCCACAGGGCTGTAAAAGACTCACTGCCTATTATCACAAATGCTTGACTGCTATTGTTGGTGCTAAGTGTGGCCCAACCAATTATTAGGTTTAGGAGCCAATCACTTTTTCACACAGGGCCATGTAGGGTTGGAATTTTTTCTCCAGTTTTTCAAAAGTGTTTTTCCCCTTTTAACACCTTCATTTAGAAACTGCATTTTAATTTACTTGTGTTATCTTTGTCTAATATTTAATTTTGTTTGATGATCTGAAATATTTAAGTGTGACAACAAAAAGAGGAAATCAGGAAGGGGGCAAGGTTAACAAGGTTAACCTAGTCCTTAACAATGCAATCCCAGATGGCCGCCATGTTGAAACTACAGTGTGCAATGTTTTGTTTTGTTTTTTAAACAAAGATTTAGGGCCAGATTTACTAACACCTGCAGTAGTGCAAAGCCTTCTTTTTTTAAAAAGCTACTTGGATTTGCTAAAGAGGCACAGTGTCAGTTTTGCAACCCCTCTTCTGAGCAGGAGTATTTTGGGGGCTGGTCTTGTGGCATATGTATTTATAAACTGCATTTTAATTTACTTGTGTTATCTTTGTCTAATATTTAATTTTGTTTGATGATCTGAAAAGAGGAAAAAGCTGTGAGTTCAGTGCCAAAACTCTCTGTCCTAAAAGTCTTCACTCAGTCTTCACTCTGGATGTGGTGGTGTTCTGTGGTACAACATACTCCTATGTTGAAAAGTTTGCAACTGAGTGTTATAATTGATGTCTGCTGGAGTGATGAATCCATAACACAAGGCCCACTTATTGCTCCTAAATAGCACAAGTATTTTCATAAAACAGAGCAGAAGTTAACTAAACTGAGATGTCTTTTTCTCAGCAGTGTGCAAACCACAAGCATCATCTCTGTTGAATCCAGTACAAAAATGTCTATTCCCCGTATGTGAACGTTTAGCTATTAATGCATCCATATTAGTGTATTAGTACACCTTTACTCATCTGTCAACGGAAGACCCACCATGAACAATCACTTGTGTATATTTATATTATACAGAACTTTTTAAAAGCTGAAATTAACATATGATCTACTTCATTTATTCCAGATTTGGGAAATTCTCTTGCTATAGTAGTAATAATAAGGATTATCATCATAGCAAAATATTTCAAAATCAGAAAGGGAAAAAGAGGTTAAAGTGGGAGTCAAGATGATTATCTGCTGCATTGTAGAGAGATATTGTATAATGCATGCCAGATTTCCTGTATTTGTTCTGGTAGAGAAGCTCAATCTGTTTGTTAGAGAAAGCTCTCCAGTTATAGTCCAGTAAGTGGTGCAAATGATACTCATGCAGCCAGGGAAATAGCCTGGAGAAATAGTATTTTGCTTTATAAGAAAGCCTTCTTAGGCTAGAACATCTTACTATTCATCATTGATATTCATTTAGTCTTTTTTCTCCAACTGATCTTTCTGGGTTAACTTCAATAATTACTTCCTCCAAACCATCAATGTGTCTTTTAGACCCCCATTCCTACAAAACTGCTCAAAGAAGTCCTGCCATTAACTAATGCTTCAACCTTAAACATAATTAGTCTATGGGTTATGCAGAAAAAATAGAACTGGCCTGAAAGGGCTTTTGCTTTATAACTTATTCAGGTTGTGTATCATGTTTTAAAAAAGTAACGAAGTAATACAGTAACTAATTACTTTTGAAAATGAGTAATCAGTAAAGTAATGGGATTAATTTCTTGGAGAAGTAATTAGTAACTAATTACTTTTTCAAGTAACTTGACCAACATGTGAGGCCAGATGCAGACAGAAAAAAGACCCGGGCCATCCACAGCACCCCCAGAGTACTGAAGACCCCAGGCCACACATATTGATAAAAGCTGCATGCCCACCCCAGCATTAGAAGAAGGGAGGCCCTAGATGGAGCCCTCACAGCCAAAGGGCAAGAGCACCAGAGAACCACAGGCCAGCCATCTTTGTGGGAGCTGAAATCAGGGCCACAGGACCCCAGGCGCCCAAGAACCACTCGACACCCAGAATAGACACCCTCTCCCATGCTAGAGACCCGAGCCAACCCTGACTTCAACCCTAAGGGACAAGACCAACAACCACGAGATTGCACATAACACTGTAAAGGCTGGACAATGAGATGCGTAGTCACAGGTGGGATCCATTGATAACTAGGTTTCAGGGACTTCCAGGGCATAATGACACAGTGTTTTACCCATCTTCTGTATTTGTTGCAGAAAGAAAGGCAAGCTGGACTGCAGCAAATACACACAGGTATGGTTGCTAGTACAAGTTCAATACAAAATTGCTGATATCCTGGGACCAGTTGGGACTACTCTTCAACAGTGACTAAAATATTTAGGAGAAGTTGGTGGTCATAAATGAGAAGACAGGAAAACAGATGTAGACTGAGTGGCCATAAAGAGAACAGGTTACAGATGATGGCCAGCCACACTCACTGACACCATCTCAAAGTAACACATCATTAGTTTCTTTAGATTATGGTATGAACAGATTAGATACAAAGTCAATGACATCTATAAGACTGGAAAAGTTTACAAAACCTTTCTAAATCTTTGGAATCCAATGAACTAAGGTGAGATCATTATGGACAAATCAAGAATTCTTGGAACAGTGGTGAACCTTCAAGTGGCTGACCTACCAAAATTCAAGAGTAATCAATGACTCATCCAGGAGGTCACAAAAGAATAAAGAACAACATCTTAAGAACTGCAGGCCTCAGGTTAAGGTCCGTGTTCATGATTCAAAAGTAAGAAACTGGGTAGAAATGGCATTCATGGGAGAGTTTTAAGGCACAACTACTGCAAAAACATCTTCAAAATACCCAATACTTTTGGGGAAATATCCTGTGGACTGATGAGACAAAAGCTGAACTTTTTGGAGGGTTTGTGTCCTATTACATCTCATGTAATACTAACAGCATTTCATAAGAAGAACATCACACCAATGGTCAAACATGGTGGTGGTTGTTTGATGGTCTATGCTTTGCTGCTATGGGACCTGGATGACTTGCAGTGACTGTCCCGTGAATCGTCCTCTCTACCAGAAAATCCTGAAAGAATGTCTGGCCAGCAGTTTATGCCCTCTAACTCAAGTGAACTTGGTTTATTTAGCAGGACAGTGATCTGAAGCACAGCACCAAACAAAAGAAAATTAATAAAGAAGACTGCCACAGTTCCCCAACAGCACTGTGAAAGTCACATTGCCAGGTATTGCAAATATTTGATTGCAGTTCTTGCTTAGCAGGATTGCAGAACCAGTTATTAGGGTTGGTTGGCAATTTAAAATCTGCATTATATTAACTTAAATTATCTGTTTAAAATTAAAATTTGTTTGAGAAACTGAAACAGGTAAGTATAAAATGTAACAAAAAAAATAGAAATCAAGAAAGAAATACTATTTCACAAACTGAAACCATATAGGAGAGGTCCAGAAAGCAGATCTAGTGATGGTCAGAGTTATACAATTGATGAGCCATAGCATGAAGATTTGGGAAAGCATTGTTGAAGCTATGTTAAGAAGAAAGGTGGAGTGTGTTGATAGAGAAGTATAGAGAAGGTCAGAAAGAGTTGTAGTGTCATTGATCTGGAGAAAGTATATGATAGGGTGCCAAGAGAGGAACTGCAGTGGTGCATTAGAAAATCAGTAGTAGCAGAGAAATTTGTATGAGGACAGCAGTGAAAGAGTGGTGAGGTGTGTGGTTGGAGTGACATAAGTGTTCAGGGTGGAGGTGGTATTACATTACATCATCACCCCTTCTTATTTGCAAAGGTGTTGGACAGGCTGACAGATGAACTCAGGCAGGAGTCTCCATTGTCTAAGGTGTTTATAAGCACCACTCTGATCTGTAGTAACAGTAGGGATGATTTGCAACAGAAGGATAGCAGCAAGCGTGAAAGGGAGATTTACAAGATGGGAGGGACACCTGCTATGATGTATGGTGTGGGGATGGTGGTACTGACCCAAAGTCTGAAGATAGAGTTTGAGGCAAGAGTTTAAAATGACACTCACTGTGAGCAATCAAGATGGACAGGACAATTCCTTTTTTTTCCCAGTTGCCTAACGCCACTGTATTAGAAGGTAAAGAGCCTACAAAATTTAAAGCGAGTATATCAATATGACAGCTCAAGCGGAGGGCGGGCTCACAGAGAAGATTCATGGATGTGGTGACAGCGGGTATGCAGAGGGATGGCGTAACAAGGAAGGATACTAGGGATAAGGTGAGATGAGAGCAAATCACGCGCTGTGACAACTCCTGAAGGTAGCAGCCAAAAAGTTGATGATTAACAAAATTCTGTGTTAATGCACGTTTAAAATGAATATCATTTATATAAAAAAACCACAGTAACACAAGTTACACTGATAAGCCTTTTTTATTTTTTATTTCAGAATATAATTAAAAAAAAGTTTTAAGTGTAGTTCACATTTCTCAAGTCAAACTGAAAATGTATTCAATTTCTGCAGATACACTAAAAACCGAACAGACTTGTGATGTGTGTAGAGTCAAATCCCACGCTTTTGACCTTTCCAGCAGTACTATGGACAGATGTATACTGCAAGAAAAACCACTCATCTTTCAATGTAGTATACGTTAAAAATAATTAAGTGACTTGGAGTTCGTAGTGAGCTCTGCGATGCATTTAAATTCACATTCAACATGCTGCTTCTACAGTCTCCCTGGGACTTACTCTGCTTTTCCTTTTCTGTCATATTCACTTCTTAAATTAATGATGGACAGTCGTAATGAACATGGCCAGTTACAAATAATGACAGCAGGTATCCCATTATTTTAATCAATATAAGCCAAAAGATCTGGCTTTAGACTAAAAACTATAGGTTTGAGGCGTTTTGCTCTACTCTTAGCTTTGTATGATGTCAGAACTGATATCCATAATATCGTTATCTCAGGTGTGGCTCTGGCTTTCAGCAGAGAAGCACAACCCACTGTTGTCCTGTTCAAGGGATAGCCAAGCAGAACAAAGTTACTGTAAAGGGAGACAAGCCGATTTCAGATCGTTTCAGACAGTGTAAGCTTTAAGCACCCCTCATGTGTTTAAAGAAGGTTTGTATTAAAAAAAACAAAACAAAAACAACTTTAATATGATGTTGTCTTAAGTAACAAAATTGGACAGAAAGTAAAGATGACACGTAAACAAAATAGTTTAGGTTATGTTTGCTATGAAACAAATGTGGAAACGTATCAAGCTCTGAGCAGTAATCAACTTGCTCAGATCTTTTTTTTTTTAATTAATCAGATTAATTTGGCACCAAAAACTGACTTGTAGAAAAATAACAATGATTTTCAACCAGTTGATCTGAAGGATTTTTTGTTACTAGCACATTGATTTCTTCCTTTGGGGGCCTCAAACTATCTTCATTCACTTCATTTTGGTAAAGTGAATCAAAAACTGTTATGCAGACATGAACACAGCAGGACACATTTAACTTAGCTGGGTTAGTTTGCTTTGTTTCTCCAAATCTTAATGTGGTTAGTTGTAAAGTCTTTACCTTACAATTTAAAGCGCCTTGCGGTGACTGCTGTCATAAACTGTCACTATATAAATAAAAGTGAATTGAATCGACAAAGTCAGAAAGTGCTTTAGCCTGAAACATCAGCCCACAATAACCCCTAAGGTCCAGCTGTCAACTATCCTATGGGTACTGTATGGGCTAATGTATTGGCGAGTTCAGTCTGACCCGTAATTTATGTTGGAAGCAGTGAACAGTAGCAGAGCTGAAGGCAGAACTGATCGATTCTGGAACGATGACTTCATTCCCCTTTGAAATGAGGCTGCCTCTTCTCCTTGAAAGCAGCCAAGCCTTCCAAACGGTCTTTAGTTGGTATCACCTTAAAACACCAAAAGCATGTGAGTAGTAAAAACCATGCACCGTGGCCACTTCTGTGTTCTTGTATATACACAAGACACAAATTCCCCCCCCCCCCCCCCCCCAATGGTTTCACAATACCCTATTGGTTAGACAGGTTTTTGTTGTTGTTGTTGTTTTTTTTTTTTAAATGCACAGATCTCCAGGTACAAATGTCCCTAAAACTCTGTAACATTGCAAACTGCTCAGTTTACTGCAAGAAATAAACTGGCTGGTTGTAAAAACAAATAAAGAGACATCTCTGTCAGAGGTGGGCAGTATAGCCTCTAGCCTCTTCTACTTTATATAATTGAGATGAATAACATAAGGTTTTCCTGACCCTCACATTCTACCTTTCGTTTATGCCAACAATCTTCAACCTGCACAATCACACTTTTTCATTACTCACTTGGGAATAACAAGCCTCTTCTATTGCCAGACCTGTAGATAAATCCACCTGAAAGGGAATGTGGGAATTCTCAGTTAGGGTTGCAATATAGCCAAAAAATATCTTTGTCCGCAAAGAGTTAAACTGAAGAGCTTTAAAAGGTGTAAAGTTTTGAAAATGTACATTTTATTACAGAATTACAACAAAATAAAGAACCGTAAAGGCACCCATCCACTGACCACACTTACCTCTATCCCCTGGTTAATTGCCAACTTTGCCATCCTTATTGCAATTGGGCCCTGTGGAGTCAAAAAATCAAAAATGTATATAAGTTTTATATGCCATGGTTGAAATGGTTAATATGAGAAAACGTTTCGCTGTTTTTTTTTAGTCAGGTTGTTTTGCACAAAATGTTCATTTTTTAAAATATGAACGATCAAAGGAAACAAAAATGTATCCTTTCAATTTGGCACTAAACACCTCAAGCACTTTTTTGACCGCGTCTAAACTGCTGTGTTCAGGGAGAAAGCCTGAAGAAGGTACAACTGAGCAGAAGCCCAACCAGCACCAGGGTTGTAGTTTTCTTACAAATTTATAGGGTTGTGCACCATAATTTCATCCCCTAGGTCACATTGTAAGAGCTCTACTGCAACATGATGAGAGTTCTAGGGGACAACTATGGGTGAAACAGCTTGAACTGAACTGCTCTCACTACATTAATAAAATAGAAGACTTTCCATACCAGCACAAAGACCACTCACTATCTGTAATTTGAATCACTGAGACTTTCCACTTTCTCAAAGTCAAGCTGAGAGATTCTGTTTTCAGAGAGGGTGAAATCTGGCATGCAACTCAAGTGTGAATATTCAGGTGTTTAGAATAGCAATTTTGACAGAGAGCTAAAAATAACAGTCGCAATGGAGTGCTCACATTTTGCAACAAGCAGACCTCGAAGGAGTAGTGTCCAGTTGGGTAAGAGTGCATTGTAAAAATAGGGTCTTGAAATTATTGATACAAAGATCTGCTTATCAGTTACATGATCTTCTTACCTGGGGGTTAATCTCCCGTGCAAGCTCCAGAGCCCTCAAGTAGGCAGCATCTCCACTGTCATTCTGCTCCACAGAATGACTGACAAGACCCATTTGTTGCGCCTGTGTTCCATCAACCACTCGTGCAGCAAAGATGAGCTCCTTGGCAAGAGAGACGCCAATCACCCTAGGGAGACGTTGTGTACCACCTGCACAGGGCACAGGAGAAACCTGGATAGAATATGGCCTCACCCATTGATACACTGATACTGCCCTCCATCTGTAGTAGAAATTCAATGTAAAAATGACCACCTTGTGGAGAAACTATAGGACAAGTTGTGGAAACAATTCCCCAAGTTATCTTCCCAAGGTTTCTAAATCTAATAAGTGCTCTGTTTACACACTACATTTTTATAGACAACATAATATAAAATGAAACTACAAAATTTACAAAGAAATGAAATAAAACATGCTGTACCTGCTCCAGGAATAATTGCAAGTTTAGTCTCAACTAGTCCCATTTTGGCAGTATTGGCTAGAAAGATTAAAGAGAAAAATTATTACTACCACTACTACTGATGTACGCTCTTAACACACAACATTAAAACCACTAAAGTGAAGAACAGTGAGAACTGCAACTCTGTTCCATCTCAGCATATTAATGTATTTTAAGAGTGACATAAACTAACCAATCACAAGTGGTCAATCCTGAGGTGGAATTACTACTTTTCTTAGTAGCATTTAGTGGCTTTGGAAAATGTGCAGCAAAATTTCTCAAACACATCGGATTAAGAAAGCATTTATTTAATTTTTTTTTCACATCTTTATTTTTAATGAGACCAATAGTGCTTCAGATCTTCATAAAAGTAAAGCTTAAAGTGCCAAGTAAACTTTAAATTCAAGCCACAGTTAAACTGATTTTTAAGTTGGTTAAAATATGTTCTACTGCATGTTTAGCATCCGTGTTAGCAGCATGCCATAACTCAGGTTCTCACTCAAAGATTATAAAAGTTGTAAAATGTACTACAAACACATTTCATAATATATATTTGATTTTCATACATTCCTTGGAGTGTAGCCCTTTCAGGTTTACTATGGGGCGCTACTAATGTCATATTAGTAAACACAGGCACAAAGTAAAGTCCTCTGAGTCTTACATGAAATTCTGATGTCACAAGCAAGGGCCATTTCCAAACCTCCTCCTAAGGCAGCACCATCAATTGCAGCAATTGTTGGTACTGGCAGGCTTCCTATGAAAAGAATGATCTTCTATCAATCAAGGAGACGCACACTGTATTTATACAGGACTGACCATCATTGGGAACTGCCATATATAACAAAAAGTGAACTGAATTTAAGAAAAGTACTGGTTCAAACAAAATGTATTCACATTACTTACAAATTGTGGTAAATAAATATTGATGAATGTAGGATTTGTCCATAAATTATTTGTGTGAACAGTTTAAGTAGAGATTTGTGCAAGTGTGGCATGAACCTCAAACAACCATTAAAGCACTTCCAACTCAATAAATAAACAATTCACGAATTCATTTTGCATGATTCAGACTTTACCTAGCTCTGTAATGAGGGCTCTTGCTTTGGATACAAATGGTCCCACTTCGCTCTGGTGCATCTTGGCCCTCTCCTTCAGATCTGCACCTGCCAATAGACACAAAGGAAAAGCGTTCAGCCAGAGGTAAGTGGCTTCCTGAGGCATACAGCAGAGGAGTGCATTACCAGCACACACAGTTTTGGCATCTGCTACCGTTTCTGAATTTAAAGCCGAATTTCGCTCACAAGACCCAAGATGGGTATTTCAGATTCCGGATCATAGTGATGTGGGAATTTATCAACAACTGAAGAATGACAAGTAAAACATAGAGCATTTTTAATGTTATTATTATTATTCCAATTATGGTTCAAAAAGAAAATAGCCCAATTAGCAAGGACAGTATACCTGCACAAAATATACCAGGAACCAAACTGCATAAAATTACACTGCGCACTTTTTTATTCTTCTTGATGTCCTCCACAGCTTCAAACATCTGAAAGACAAAAAAGTTTTCCAACAACAACAAAAAATGTCTGTCAACATTTTATAAATTATGACAACTGAAAATAAATAACTTGAAGCACAGTTCAGGATAAACTAGTACTTAAGAAATATTAAAAGTTTAGTAAAATACTTTTGAGCTCTTAAGTTTCTACTGAGTGCTTAGGCTCAGCAGATATTTAAAGAGCAGAAGTCTATTTTTCTGTTACTGAGTTATATGAGGACATAAACAACATGGACAGCTTAGTCATAGTTAGCTGTTATTGGTGAACAGAGACAAGTGTGCACTCCTTCCAGATCTTAAAGCCGTTTAATTTTAAAACTGTTCTTCAAGAAAGTTAATTGGTTTATAGAAGTTGTGACTAGAGGAGATTAAGAGTGGAAAAGGAAATTGTAGTATTGACTGGCATTTAGATCTTTAACCACTTGAAAACTTTTTAAACTAAATTCACTCACACATGTAAAAAGATCGCCACCCCTGAGCCATAATGACCCATAACTACATATAATGTATAACTCAAGTAGCCAAGCTCTCTGAATGACCTAAGCACAAAGAAGCCTATGTGTAGTGCAGGCAAGTAGAATTCTAGATCAAACTTATGAATTGTTTGCTTGGTTCTAACCATAATTTTAAAAAAATACAAATAGACTAAAAGGCACATAGCAATACATACCATTTTCACAAGATTTTTGCTTATGGCATTTTTGGCTTTTGGTCGATTTATTCCAACGACGACAATACCTGAAAGATAGATGTGACATCCTGCTGACTGACCACGCCACACACGTTAATGTCACCAAAACAGAATCCAATCCAATCCATCTTTATTTATATAGCACTTTTAAAAACAACAAAGTTGACAAAAGTGCTTTCCAATAATAAAACAGAGATAGCAGTTAAAACCATACTTTAAGCATACAATGAAATCAATAAACAAAATAAATATATAATTGAAAAAGAAGATAAATATAAGAATAGCCGAGATGGTCAGAGAGCATATATATATATATATATATATATATATATATATATATATATCACTAGCTTTTCGAGAAAATTCGACTAACTTGAAATTCCTCATAATTATTAAACATTACCAGTAAACAATCTCAAAACTGCATTCTGTTCGCCTTAAAGGTAAGGGATTATCAAATTCTTTTTTGGAAATGTACCTGCATTAAATGAATTTGAACCTTTTCTGGTGTTTTGTTACGGTCTAGGATGACATCATGTTACACAGTGATGTGAGTGCCACCTTTTACTTTGACTTTTTTGGAATTCCGTTTCGACAATAACACCAGCTTTCTCCTGACAAACTCGCATTCCAGGTAATGCAGGCTGTGACAAGAACTTACCGCTGTCTTCTCCGTCTAGGTATCTAACGCGCAGGTCATCCTTTGAGTCGGAGCTGTAGTATCGCGTAACAGCACCGTGGCCGTTCAGGCGAGGACAAAGCACGACTCTGTTAGACAGAACATACCGTCTGGAGAAGAAGGCAGCGGCTAGCCTACACGCACTTTGTCGATGCGCTGCCTGTACGCGAAAAGATTGCCAAAAGGATCTGCAACCTACCAAGACCGCCATACCGAGGAGCTGTAATGCTGTTTGACTTTCAACTTTGAACCCAGTCACGTGATGAGATCACATGACTTATTTGCGGTCTGCATGGCAGAAAAATAAAAATATTGAATTTAATTCTTAATTTTATTTTACTCGTGTCGCGCGTTGTCTTAATTTATAAATGTGGTGCAAAATATATCACTAATTTTAAAACCCAATAGTAAATATGATGAAAATAATTACTCACTTTTTGAACGTGACAATTAGATTTGATTCATACGATTCCCTGTTTATATACACAATAAAAGTTCAATTTAGTTTTATTTATAGAGGAAGATAACAGCAGTTGGCTGAAGGTGCTTTATTTTGCAAGGAAAAAGACATTACAATAACACAGAGAAAACTCCAGCAGTCAGACATCCCCCTCTTTATTCTTCGTATCCTTTATTTATCTAAGTAAAAAGTGTCATTGAGATTTAAATCTCATCTCCAAGAAAGACCTGGCCCTTAAGCAAGCATTTGGTGACAGTGGGAAGGAAAAACTCCCTTTTAAGGAAGAAGTCTCCAGTAGAACCAGGCTCAGGGATTTGCAGCATCTGCCACGGCTGGCTGGGAATCTCTCGCTACAGCATTTTGGATCAACTTAAGGCTGTTCAGGGAGGGTTTAGAACAACCTGATAATAATGAATTACAATAGTCCTGGCTAGAAATTAAAAAATGCATGAAGTAGTTTTTCATCACCCCTCTGAGACAGAATGCTTCTCATTTTAGAGATATTGCCAAAAGCAGGAAAGCAAATCATTTGTAACTTGTGTCCTCTGTCTAAATAAATAAATAAATCTGGGTACATTTCTAGATGATTTAACATGCAACTATTTTGCTCGTAATAAGTTAAATGAGTAAAGAAAAAAAAAGGCTATTTACACAAGATAATTCATAATTTTATTGGGGGGGTGATATTGGTTGGGTTTGATTATCGGGGGGGTCATAACCCCTCTAACCCCCCTGGAAATTACGCCCCTGATTGCCATGGCTGTGGTAGTTGCAGTATGTGTACTGCATTGAATTCTATGATTTTCACAGATTGAAATAGTACCTTTTATGTTGACCCCCAGCTTCAAATTATCATTCAGGGATTACCCCCCCCCCCAGTCCAGACACCCCTGCTTCTACAATACATTTAATTCACAGTGGGGATGAAATCTCCCCATCATTTACTGCATCAACCACAATTTAGGAATCTATTTTTCACAGTTCCGTAGAACACATAGCTAACTTACACCAGCTAATTCCTTTTGACATATTTATTAACTTTCAGACTGGAAGTTGAGATCTGCTGCTGATCTCACTGCCTCCTTCCCTGTACTAAGATTTACAGATGTTGATTAAAAAAAAGTGCAGAAGATGT
This sequence comes from Diplotaxodon limnothrissa, assembly GCF_057381915.1. Lineage (NCBI taxonomy): Eukaryota > Metazoa > Chordata > Actinopteri > Cichliformes > Cichlidae > Diplotaxodon > Diplotaxodon limnothrissa. The sequence continues at coordinate 62,231,225 of NC_140602.1, forward strand.
GGAGGAATCTAATATATAAGTGGAATATTTATTTAGACTTTTGTTTTTGTTTGGTTTTTAAATTGGCAACATTTTCTGCTGTTCACACTTGATGTTATTTAATATTAAATATTAACATTATGGTACAGCTGGCCAAATAACTCTAAGTGGAAGGGGGAATGAAAAGTTGCATGCTAAACTTTTCGTATTCTGTGGATTCAAGCCCATACCCCCAATCCAGGAAAGTCTAGAACTGGCTTTCTGGTTAAAAGGTTTGCCCTGAATTCATGAAGACTCTGGATGTTGCAGGGCTGTCTTGGTTGACAAGCTACTGCAATGTTGCATGGGAGATCAGGGGCAGTACCTCTGGATTGGCAGACCGGAGTGGTGGTTCCCATTAGAGGTGGGTTTTGATTATCGATTTATTGATTAAAATCGATTTTGGCTTGGATAACGTGATATAACGTGATATAGATAGGTTCACGAGTGAGGGGGGAAGGAAGTTGGAGATCAACAGGCGAATTGGTGCTGTGGCATTTTAACACAATTTAATCCCACATTTGTGAAAGAAAAGCAAAACACTTTTTTGAAAAGTCTGTAACAAAACCATCAAATCTGATAAAGGTTATTTAAATGCTGCAAAAGAAGAATGGATTGGAATAGAAAAAGTACATATCCTAACCTTAATTACTGGAGGAGAATAATGAATGATGCTCATAGTGAGTAAAAAGTAAACTGAGTGCATTTTTTGGATAGAGATTCACTTTTAATGTGTGTGTTTAATATAATACAGATACATAAAAAACACTCCCAAAACAGAATTAATTATTACAAAATATTAATAAAAACTATAGAAATGGAGGCAACTTTGCCCGTGGTTGAATGTATACAATGTATGAAAAAAGCTTTATTGCAGATACTAATTTTACTAATTTAATAATAATAATTTTGTGTTGTAAGATTTATGACTTTCATGCTTTCATAGTGGTACTTGGGAGAGCTTGACATTTTTATCAGGTGGTACACACTGTAAAAAGTTTGAGAAACACTGATAAGTTAAGTGTATGTGTGCTTTTGGAAAACATTTAAAGCTGCTGTACAGAATCTTTGAAACAAGCTTAAAACATTTTTAGAATATAAACAGAACATCTGCTTCTCTTTACAGCTCCTCACTCCACCAGGGCTGTTTGGCACTTTCTGATAATGTGATGTACCTACTGTGGCAGTCATACAGACAATTGGACGGTCCAAAAATTGGCCTACCTATTTTTTTTTTTTTTTTTTTTCTAAATGACATCAGAAACAGCAGTATGCGACATTACGTGATGGCAGAGCTTCAGTTCATCCTTTGTCATTTTTTTTTTTATTTTTATTTTTTATAATAAATAGGACAGGGGGAATGAATGAGAGAAAGAGGGGGAGAGAAAGAAAGAAAACCAAAGGGGAGAAGAGACGGTGAGAAGGGGGGGGAAGAGAGAGAGAGAAAAAAAAGAACTCCTGGGTCACCTGTATGGAGAAAAAAAACAAACAAACAAAAAAAACAAACAGAGGAGACAGCAAACAACAAAGAGCAACATAATAATAGAGAAAACAAAGCACCATCACAATAAACTAGCTAGTCATAGATATCAATATTTACTAAATAATAAACGATATTGTGCAGCATGCAAGATAGACAGCGCACAGTGTGCTTTGAGGTAGCAGCCAAGAAAGCTTTAGTCCGCGTCTGTGAATACCCATGTGTGCATACCTGTGTGGATCAGCATGCTTGCATTCCAAAGGTTTCTCCATGTAATGATCTGCTAGGGAGTGTGGGGGGGCCACAGCCCCGTCCTTCAGGGTGTGAAGCGGGTATGGAGGAGATCAAAACTCCAGACATCCAGAGGCCCCCAGAACACAAGAGACCATGGAAGACCAACAGAGGGGCAGCCGCGCCACTGTTCCAGTAAGAGCTGAGGAGAGTCCCAGATGAGGGCTCACCCAGCAGCCGCGGAGCAGAAGTCAGGGGGAGTTGCAGTGACGCGCCCGTGAGCTCCGCCGGCCCCCAGCTGTGCCTGAGTGACCGAGCCCCAGGCCGAGAGGCCGGGGGCACCCCACCTCCAAAGGGGCCCGAGCGAGCCCCAGGCCCCAGGCCCCGACAAGCGGCCGCCAAGGAGTGAGCCGGTGTGTACCCGGACGCCCACCCCCAGACACAAAGAACCACCAACACACCGACACCTGAGGGAGTCCGCCACCGGCAGGGGAAGTGGTGGTGGGTGGAGATAGGCCTCCAAACCTTGGAGGGCCTGAGGTGTCCCCAGAGAGGTGGCGTCTGATACCCAACCTGACATATAGACACAGACATACAGGCACACACAGACACAAACATCCATTCCCACCCTCATGCTCTCATATGCACTCACTCCACACTCAACCAACGTGGAGACAGACATAAAGAGACGCTGTACACACAATCACACTCCCCAAGCGTACTCTACAAACCGGGTCTAGGTACCCTTGCCCCTGGAGGGGGGAATTGCACCCAGACCCAGGTGGTGTTACCCTTTTCCCTGCGGTGGGGAGAGGCAGACCACCCCGACTCCGCAGCAGCAGGGAGGCCCCACACCCCAGACCGCAGTCGGACGGCCAACTCCTCCTACTAGCCCTCCCGCTCCAGCAGGCCGCAGAGAATGGGGGTGGGAGAAGACTCCAAACCTCCCTCCACCCGCTCATTGTAATGTTGATGCATGTGTGTTCTAAGGTGCAATTAAAACCCAGGAGGGCATGGAGCTACCTGCCAAGGAGCAGCAGGTAAGCGCATAGTCCCTCCTGCTACCTATTACTGGCTGAGGTTTTAGTAGAGTTGTGGCTGAACCACATAAAAATATATCATTAATTTTAATCTCCCCAATCAATTATAATGTTATGTTGGAATGTTGTTAAAGAGGGTCAAAAATGTTTCAACCCAGTTTGTTTTGCAGATTCTGTATAGCAGCTTTAATATAGGGAGGACACAACTTCCAGATTGTGAGTAAAATCAGATTTTTTTTCTCTTTGCCAGTTTAACAGTTTCTGTTGTGCCTGTCACTATTCCCTGTCTGTTTTCTTACCTGGTTCTTCCTGACCTTGTACTTTCTCCTCACGTTCCCCTCTTTCCTCTCTCCCTCTTTGGGCTGGCAATCATACACAAATAGATTGTATTCAATTAGATGAAAAATTACATTAATATGAAAAAAATTCTATTAAGATCACTAACAAAAAGTCCTCTCTCAGTGTATTTTCAACCAAAAGGCAAATAACCAAACCACATGAACATCTAATAAGAGATATAAACATTGAAACACTGATCCAACATTATTCTTGATTGACGGATCATTTGATTTTACACTTTTACCTGAATGTGGGTCCTTTTTTTGAAAAAAAAACTTCCTTATATCTATTATGAACCTGGCTGTCTCTCTGTACACACACACACACACACACACACACACACACACACACACACACACACAACAGGTGTTCTAAGGTTAATGGGCATTCAGTCAGTTAGCTAGTTAGTATCCATGTCAAACAGGACAGTGGTAACAACAGCAGGCTGCAGACAATTTAAAGTTTTAGATTTTAAATAGGCTGTATACATTTCAATGGGAGCAACAGGACGGTCAAATGTCGCTGAATTTACTACAGAGCAGGACGGATTGTAGGGTAGCAAACATTGTCGGAAAACACGTTTTCAACACTGCAGGTTACCTGGTGTAATGTTTTTCAGCTAAAAAGAAACATGGTCTGACTCCTACCTAACTATATAAAGAGTAACTGAAGGTTAAATGCAGCTAATATGTCCTGTTAGAGATAGGGTGAGGAGTTTGGCTATCCAGGAGGGGCTCAGAGTAGAGCTGCTGCTCCTCCACATCGAAAGGAGCTAGTGGAGGTGGTTTGGGCATCTAACTAGGATGCCTCCTGGGTGTGGTGTTCCGGGTATGCCCTGGTGAATGCCCCCGATGGATATTAATTAAACTTGTAGTTGGATATAATATGATTAGAATTAAGCATAATTAACTATTAGCAAAACTGCATTCAGATAAACCCTGTTTTAAAACTCTGTATCTCTTTATTGATGAAAAGACTGGATGTTAAGTACTGTTATTTATATTTTGGATAAAGATGGGGGGATCTTAATCTCTTTGACAGTTCTTATGTTTGATTAGATCACCAGTGTCTAAGGAGGAAAATGAGAGACCAGGAGAAAAAGTAGGTGAAGTTACACTTGTTCTTGAACTCATTGGAAAGCTAAACTCAGAACTGAAAATTCTACTTTAAGAGTCCCTTAAGTTGAAAACGTATTTTGTGTTTATATAGAGTAGTGTTTATATAAAATTACACATTAAAGCTGTAACAATTATGTTTCTTATTGCAGTGATTTCTCTAAACCAGTAACAAACAAAAGCAAATGCTAAATCCTAACTCAGATTATTTTAACTGTACTGTTTTTAATTGTATGATGATTTACAAACATGACTAACCCATTTCTTTTGGTGAGTGTTCTCTATTCCCAATGGCAGTATGCTATCCACACAGTTTCAGCTTGAATCAACAACTTTTGGAGAATTTTTCTCTTTGCTGTTCTGTCATAAAACAAATGGATTGATGGATTTTAGGCATTCTTAACACAACTGAAGAGGTTGGTTTTACATCTAAATGAATTTGCTACTGTAGCATTATTTTCTAGTGTGTTTCCTAATCCAGCCATATTACGTGAAAAGAACTAGAAAGTCTTTCCTCACTGAGTAAAAATAAAAACTGAAAGCCACTTGGATGCTGGGAGATCTGACTTATGGCAACATGACTGCTTAATGATTGACCTAATACTATAAAAGAAAAGGGACATAGCTGAAAATATAGCCAAAATATAATTTTCAATCACAAATATCACATTTAGTATTAGCTTCAGGAAAGAAAAAGAAAGAAAGAAAGCATATATTTAATGACAGGACATTTATTGTGAATAAAAGCTCACATTACAATAAAGCTTGAGGCTGCTGGAAAAAATGAGTTATGATTATCATTTCCAACTATGGCATAATATGCACATACAATGTATTTGAAATAAAGTGAATTATTTGACATGATACCAGCTATGTTTGATTTAACTTGCTCATTTATATTAACTATATAGAAAGTCACATAGTAATATGTGACCACCCCAATTTGCTACAAACAGCAAACAAGGGATATATGATGATGATGATTACTGATGGCTCTGGATTCTACATAGTAACAGAAACTTTAGGGTTGAGATACTTTCTTCCATAAACTGAGCATTGTGTAATTCAAAATATTTCAAAGCTTTGTAAAATCCAACTACAGTCCTGTCAAGGTTAAGGAAATTTACAATTCTCCAGCAAATGTCACTCACAATCTCGCTTTAACCAGCAGCCTGGAAAGTTTAAGTAATCAACAAAATAATGAAAAAGCAAAACAAAGTTTGGCAAACAGTGAAACAGTGAGTGAAGCAGAGCCTATTTAAAAGTTGTACTAAAGTTTGAGTCAAAATCTGTATCATTCTTTTCTTAAACTCCAGTAGGGATGTGGCTGTGTTTCAGCCCACTGGTGGAAGTTTGTGACAATGTTATTGACTAAATGTTTAAGCCTCCAGGTGCTGTTAAATGAATGTTTAATGTCAATAAGCAGGCTTTACATTACCAAAAGAACAAGGCTGAACACAAATGCTCTCTTAACAATCTGTAACTTTCAAACCAATTCCTCAAAATAATTCTGAAAAGAAGTATAAAACTTTCATTCACTTTAAGGAAGTTGTTAAAAGAAAAGTAATCTGGCACTACACAAACATACAAACCAATAATATGACTTAAAACATGAAGAATTTCAGCTTCAAGGCAAATAATGGCCAGGCTGCTCCTGGCCACAAATTTGACAGCAGGGGGGAGGGCTGCTGTTAACAACTGGAACCTTTTTTCAGCGCCACAAAATAAAAGAAAAAAAAGAAAAAAGCAGCGCTCAACAACAGCAGGTACATATCAATAGGCAACGCTCTATGATAGCAATCATGAACAGTTTGGACTCTTGAAAACAAACAAACCAAAAAAAACCTTTCACTCACAGTGTTTTACACAATAACAGTCTATAGCAAATTCTCAAAGTACCCAGAAAATCCTTACTTAGGCTACTTATGCATGTGATCCTATTTTACTTTGCAAAACGTGGAGGGACATGATGCTGAATAATTTGTCACGTACAGTTTAACCTTTATCAGTTTTCACCACTCTGCTGCTACATAGACTAGTTCCAATTACCACTTCAACATTCCAGTCTTCTCCACTGTTCACTTCACATTAAATAGCTTCCTGCTTTGTTAAATGACATAAAACCCATCTGTTAATGATGTAATTTAACACAAACAATGCCATAAAGTGTTGGTTTCATTAACAGTAAGTTTGGATTGGAAAAAGCCAAAGTACAATGAACTGGCATTATTAAGTGAAATAGCCTTTGTAAGAGGAACAGGAATATTATACTAAATTTATCATATGACAATGTGGGTAATTCCATTTCTCCTCAACCTTCACTGGAAAATAGCCTGGATACACAAAAACTATTATTTGTGACTCTAGTATTTTATTCAAACTCATTTATTTGAAAATTTACCAAAAGAAAACATTGTTTAACCCAAATGTCCACACAGTGAAACAGCAAATATAATGCTAAGCATACAATTGTCATTCAGAGAAACTCATGTCTCATGATGATCAGCGACGCTTTTGGTAGAATCTATTCCAGGTACCTGTTCTCTTTTGGAAGCGACTGCTCTGGGAGACAGGGTGCCAAAGCTCTGTTTTACATACCAGTCTTCTGCATGCAAGTGTGCATAGGAAGAGTCTTTTACATCCACAATGGTTTTGTTTGACACGGGGCTTGAGGACTCATTATTCGTGCACCCACCCTGCAGTGTCATTGCGTGGCTTACATGCCATTGCTCAGACTGCTGGCTCCAGTCTTGCATGTTGGTGACCTGTACTGACAAAGGGCAGTGAGAAGCCTGTGTGCAACCAAAAGTGCTTTTTGTGGCCTGGTAGCATTCTCCCTCTGAAATACTGACAGGAGAAGAGGACTTTCCAGAGGATTCGTATTCGGGGTCGATTGCCTCCACTTTGATTTGGACGGTTCTGGATTTAATCCGCAGTTTATGGGGTAAAGCTGAAGAACTACCATCTGGCACTTTATGTGTGGAGACAATGATGCTTCTTGGGTCTACTACAGATGGCATCAACCCTTTGGGGACCTGCTGCTCATCCTCACCATCAGATGATTTGCTAACTGCACCATCATCCGAGCTCCTGGGTGAGTTACTAGATGACCTCATGATCTGCATGAATGATGCAGACTGAGTGTAGACTCCAGACAAAGGGCTGGCTATGCCAGGTTTGTAGAGTTCATAGGGACTACCTTGCTCTTGTCTATAGCTGCCATTCTCTCCCGGTTCCTGCTTGACCTCTGCATTCCTGCAGACAGTAAAGCTACCCTGAGTTGCGGTAAATGTCTTGGGCATATGAGGTGAATGCCTGATGACTGATATGCAGCTGCTGCGCAGGTGAATAGGCTCCTTTTCTTTGCTGGTAAAACCTTGGCTAGCATTGGGTGGAATAAACATTTGGTGGAGGTTAAGAGTGGCGGAGCTGGATAACCGTTGGACTTCTTGGGCATATGCTGTCGAGCTCACCAATCCAAACTTCAACTTCAATGACAGCAGCTCAGCCTTGAGGGAGGCATTTTCCTCGCCAAGTGCTACCAATTTGTTCTCTAGCACCATATCATTTATGCGTCGCTTCTCCCTTGAACGCTTGGCTGCTTCGTTGTTTTTACGACGCCTCTCCCAGTACAGGGTGTCTTTTTTTTCCTCTGGGATAAACTCCCTTTTCCTACGACAAGCAGATTTAGCCTTGAAAGGAAGTGCAGAGATTTTGTGGCTCAGGAGGTCTCTGTTGGTCCCTTGTAAAGCCACAGCCAGGCACAGGGCATCCTCTCCACTGTAGGACTGATTGGAGTCCACTTCTTGCTTTATTGATTGCATATTATTACTGTTTGCTACTGTCAGCATGCTAAAAGATCTTCAACTGTATACCATAATGCTTGTATCGAGCAAAATTAACTGTCACATGGAATTAATCCGCTTGAGTTGAAGAAATCTGTGGAATAAGACACAACAGAAATGTTTTTCGTCAGAGTTTAGTTGAAACAATGTCAAACAAGTTACCATGATACTTTAATATTTACTTGTGCTGATCAAAGATTGTATATTATCATCCACTTAAAGCTTATTCAGATTTTTGTGCTCTACACATAAAACATTAAGGCTGCAATTATGAGTCCAGTATATTTCTGAAAATACATTTGTAGAAGAGTAAAATGTGGTTAATAGGGAGAGTTAATATCAAGGTAATTACTTTTTAGTTTTGCTATTACCATTTCCTACTTTGTGTCAGAGAAACAAAGAAATCTTCATTAAAGTACAAAAAAAACATGAAGAAAACATATAATCATTTAACTTTCAGAAACTGGATTCCTTCAACAGATTTCAAAATTCATGCTGTGTAACAGATAAATATTTAAAGATGTCATTGGTGAATGTCATCTTATTTACCAATAGCCTGATACCAGTCAACAAGGTATATCAGTCAGTTCCAATGCCTGGCCAATAAATTGGTGCTTCCCCATGATTTACCTTGATTAAAATTTAAAGTAGCAGTTCTTTTGCACATGCCAAGCTTAGGAAATTGAAGTAAACAAACTTTTTTATTCAAAATGATGAAAATAGACATAAAGGCATGATATCACAAAAAATGAGAAACACGAAGCCTGTAACCTGAATAATTTCTTTTGAACTAGTCTTTCACACTCACTGCAGCAAACAGTGGTATTTAGAAGAGGAGCAGAAAGATTTTTAATTAGAAAAATTAATGTTTAGGGTGTGATACAGTTTCCTCAAATGTTTCTTCTTGACTCTGTGCCCTCGTTTTGTCCTTGACTTGGGTCTACATTTAGGAAGAGAGAGACATGACTAATAGGTCACAGACTTGTGTATACATTATAGTCTGGTAACTTTCAGACACTAACTTTGTGTGTTACAATTTGGTCTCCCACTTTTTAGAAGCAAGAAGGCGCTGTATCCCCGACAAATCCATTTGAAATACAGGAGAAATATTTCTCTTTTCATTTACTTGAACCCCTTACGCAGTCTACTACAGATTTTATGGTGCCGATGTGCAAACCCCAGCTGGCGTTGACGAACACGTCCTTTTGTCTTTTTTTTAACGAGGCAACAAAACATCGTGCCTAAATTTGGATCATACATGATTAAAAACGGTGGCGATGTTATCGCAACGTGCGACACTTGGAGGGTGGGTGCTGACCGAGTGTTTGCTGCGGCGTTCCAGCACCGGGCCGTCAACGCGTCCTGTTGCCCCAGATTCCTTCATTGTGTCGGTATTATACAATAAGCCCCGCTCCTGCCATCCCGAGTGCCAGCAATTTCTATTGGTGCAGACATTATGCAATGTTTGCCTGTGTGGCAATAACAATACGGACCAGTGATTGCTCAGCTCTGCGTCCAAGTAAAATAGCTCTAAAATTGTCCACATGTATTAGGTAGCTAACACTGTATGTAACAGACTTTACTAAGACAATGTGGGCATTCAACTCTGTACATGACATCATTGTCTTCGTTACTCATGACATTGGCGGCTGAAGCGCGAGGTCCATCTACGCCCTGAAAAGTAAACTGTTACAACATTACAGAGAAGAAAGCGTTACTTTGCTGTCCCGACGTGGACTGACCCATTCTGTTGTCCACACATCGACAGAAGCCACAGTGCTTTGATAATGTTTCTACAAGCCACATCACATTCTTGTGTTTCAACACAGTGTTGTAATCTATGAATCACTGCTACTGGTAGGCCCGTGTGCCTGAATAAAATTAAACATCTATTATACCGGTTATAACTATATATTTTTTAAAAAAGCACACACTCGAACGTGAGCTTTGTCGCACTTTTAACTTGGAAACTACCGAGGCTGTTATTACATTTAAAATAGGTTTTGTGCGAGGACACACAGAAGGTAGCCAGCTGACTGAAATATAAGCTAGCTAAACGCCCCTGTGATTTCTGGGCGTGTGATCAGGCACCATCCTCTACAAACCTGTACAACGCTTAATGTTAATCCCAGACATTTAATATTAACCGCAAATCAAAGCTGTACCTTTTCTATCACCTGCTTGTGGGGATTGGTTTGGTTTTCCACCGCGTATGATGCACACAGAAGCAGCATAGGTTTTCCATCAGCTAATAAGGAAATGATTGTCAAGAAAATCCTACAAGTTATAAAGTACTTTGCTCTCCTCCCTTGGCTTTTTCCTTTCAAGGTGGCTAGTGACTCATGGATCTGTGTTAGTAGGTCAGTGGTTGAGTGCATTGGCAGCGTGAAATTAAATGACAGCTACTGCATCCAATCGGCATGCAGCATTTTCTAACTTTAGCCAATGACTCTTGGCTTCACCAGAGCTCAAATCTTATTTAAGAATGTCTGTCGTCATTCACAGTAGGAGTGAAGCATTTGCGACAATCGGCTCGCAGACCGTGCTCGGATTTGTCCTCATATTACGAAAACAAAATATTTCCGATGTATTTATTGCTTATACTACTTTTACCATGGCATAAATATGCACATTTACTCCCAACAATGTTGCAAATGGGGCGTACACTTCTAAAACAGCACAAGAAGCTGTAGAAGCTCCGTGCGTCTAACGTTTAAGGTTGTCACATTGGTTTATATTTATAGTCAAATTTAGCTACTACATAATTCACACTGTTTACGCACTGTTGCATTAACAGACTTAGGCCATTCCTTGATGTTCTGTTGTCTTTTAATGTAGGTATAAGTCTGTTTTAATTTTATTTCCACTGCTGAATATATGTCTTATTAACAAATTAAATTTTAATTTTAATACTGTATATTTCATTTTGAAATAAAATTAAAAGTGATTTTAAAAAGTTTATTTCCAAAAAGGAAATAGTAGTAAATACGTGAAAAAAGATAACCGGGGTTAATACAGTTAATTTCAGCTGTTTGGTTGTAAGTATACATACACGTCAGTCCAGACGGAGTGGGGGTTTTTTTTTTGGGGGGGGGGGGGGGGTTGGAGTCTTGTACCAGATGCCATGATCAGCTGCCAAGACCTGACTGTCACTATACATATTCTATTTGTTTGTCTGATGCTCTTGTTGCACTGCTAAATAGGCTGTAGCCAACATGATTTATAAAGGGATTATAAAATCTAAAAAATTACTGCATTATTTTACCTATACTCTTATTAAACTCACTTTCCTGAAAACTGATTGCAACTTCTAACTTGTGACGTAAATGTTATGCCTCATATTTATTTCACATCATTCATGGGAGATATGTTTGATAAATGATAAGTTAACAAGTCACTGCTACCAGCTTAATCAATTCATTGGGGCGACCTGCGTGTTGTGCTGCATTGTCTGATTTGGTCGTAGTGTGTAAACACCTCTAGAGGCCACTGTTGTATAGCTGCTGCAAACTGAACGTGCCCGTACCAGAGGTTATACTTAAAATGGCAGCTGCCAGGAAGTCTCTTTGGACATTTGTGTTCGCCCTTTATGAAATACATATGTTGTATTAATGCACCCGTGCATTGGTAAAATAAATACTAGAATAGCTGATACTCCCTTACAGAAGATTTATTTTGACCTTTCTAAAGCCTTCTTTAAAAATTAGAAAATAAAATGAAAACAGGCATATGAAAAAAAGCCTACTAGAAATACTTCTCTGCATTACATTCTAACACTTGGCTAAATCCTAATATGTAATTATGGTTTAATAGTTTATTTCACTAAATGTGATTATGCACTGAAAAAGAACATGTTGGGTTTACTTAATTCAATAGTGGACACTGGTTGCACACAGATGTTTTGCTTTGGCAGGAGCTTAAACAACTGAGGTGAAGTTATTCATATTCAATAAACCTGTGCAATTTGTGTTGATAAAATATGATTGAAACATGCTTTGGTGAAGTAATTTGAGCTCTTGGATATTTTAATCCTTCAATTTTCACACTTTATTCCAATACTATTCAGTAACTTTTACCCAAATACTATGTTATCTTCAAATGACATGTTGGTATTACATTCTAAATACACAATTTTCCAATGAAGGCCTTATAACAGATTGTATTGTTCTCCTACAAGATTGTTGCCAGCATCCACTAGTAACCTTTCAAAACAAAAACGCTAATATCACTGCAGTGACAGTAGGTAAACCATGGGTCTCAAACTCACGGCTCGGGGGCCACTTGCGGCCCATGTCAGCACTACTTGTGTCAGGTTAAGGCTGTGTGCAGCCAGGAGTGGAAGTAGAAGGACCCAATGTGCAGACACTCGGAGGTGGAAAGTAACTCAAAACTCAGCTTTTATTGCTGGATGGCAAAAAGTGGCAACCGTAACAAAAATCCAAATAAACTTACATGAACAGGCAGGCGGCCCACGCAGCATAAATGAGAGCAGATCACGGCACAGACACAAAGAAAGAGGGCTTAAATACATAGAGGGAGCAATCAGGGAATGGGTAACAGGAGGGAAACACAGCTGGGGCAAATCAGGCCTAACGAGACAAGGGGAAGCAAAACCAGACACATTAACATCAGACATGGACTTTCAAAGTAAAACAGGAAACCTAACACAGACTCACAGGCAGGCACTATAACAAAGGGAACAGAGACATGGGACCAGGGCAGACACAGACACTGACTGGACGTGGGAATACAGCAGACAGGGGAGACAGCAACTAAGGAACACAGACAGAAAACCAGAACACTAACCAAACCCCACCCAGAGAACCTTAACTAAGAATAATCCTAAAACCTGTAAAGCAAAGCTAGAATATAATGAAATAGCAAAATCAAAGAACCAAAAAACACAAAACACTGGGTCAACGACCCAGGGACCCTAACAACTTGCCACCCTTACTGTTGACGTGAAGAAAGGAAATACAATTTGGCCCTTGAAGTTAGTTTTTGTTACGAGGGATTTTGTTGTTGAGTGCAATTTGAAAATAAGTTGTTTAAAAAGCAAAACTGTTTTAAAATGAGGGCAATATGAGCAGAGTAAAAACATGTTGAGGGATTGGCTGTCTTTGTTCAGTGAGAGAGTTATATGTAAAGAAAACAATTTTCACTAGCAGTCAAAAACTAATGTGTTCACTTATGTCTGCATTTTTATTTTGTTAAATATGGACAAAACTATTGTAGAAATGCTTCCACGTGTCTGGCCAGAAAGAGAGTATCTTTCCTTTTTATTTGTTAGTTCAATAACAAGGTTTCAGTTAGTTAAGAGTGAGAAGTTTTTTGCATTCACATTTGCAGTTTTGTTATACAATATTTGAAACTTAAAACAAACAAACAAAACACTACATTTTCTGAAAGATTTGTGGGTGTTTTCTTGTTTGTTTGTTTTTGTACTACTTGAACACTAAAGTGGCCCTCCAATGACATGACAGTACCAGCAGTGGCCCACAGCTCATTTAAGATTGACACCCCTGCTTTAAGGTGTTATTATATGGATATGTTGGTTTTATTTAGTTGCTGTCAACAAGTGGAAGGTAACCTAATGAAGCCTGTTATTTCTTTCTGTGGCTCAGAAGTTGGAAATTTCAATAACAGTGCGTTATCCAATTACTCAGATTGTCAGAGGAGTTCACATTTCCCTATATACTCGATTAAAATACCCCATCTTCGATCCATCCCATACAGGTCACCCTGACAACACTGAGCAGTCCCTTCAGTGACAGGCTGCTGCTGCTGTCAGACTGTACACTGCACAACAGCAGTGAATGTACACCACATATGAACACACTGGGGTCTTTACATATATCAGTGTGCAATACTAAATACCTGCTACTATTAACACCCAAACACTGCACTATGTTTCATTCTTCTTCTACTAGTAATCTGTATAATTGCATCATATATGTGTATATATGTATGTCTGTATATGTATGTGTGTGTATTTGTGTGTGTGTATTTGTGTGTGTGTATTTGTGTGTGTGTGTGTATGTGTAGATAGATAGATAGATAGATAGATAGATAGATAGAGTGATTTACATATACAAGTACATATCTATTCATTGTACCTGCATAGTCTATATTTCTTCTATTTTTGCAAAGCATTATTGCTGTTAGGTATGCTGCATGTGTTCATTTGTTCCTGCCTTGTGTACTCTGCTGCAGTAACTGTAAATGCCGGCAAAGCCACTTTACTTTGCGCGTTTATTTTGAAGAGTACCTTAGCACTTCCTCTTTTATTGTGTCAGACTTCCTGTTCTGTTCTCAGTGGAACGACACAAACACGTTGCTTCAGAGTGAGTAAAAACGTTAATTTGAAAATACTCATGCAAAATGATGTATTTTATTTATCTGTCACATGCTATAACTTTGAAAGTTTACTCAATGTGGTTGAATTCGTTTTTTATTGTATATGCATGTCATTTGTTTGTGGTGTGGAAAGACTGGCTAAGAGATGTGCATGGAGGAGGTTGGGTAGCTGATTCAGCATGATTAGCACCCTTGGAAGCAGAAAGAGGTTGGTTAATGATTGCAAACGATTGTTTCCCTGATATTAAACCTTAGTGCAGCATTCGATACTGTCGCCCATAATATCCTATTAGAGCGATTAGAACATGCTGTAGGTATTACAGGTACTGCACTGCAGTGGTTTGTATCATATCTATCTAATAGACTCCAGTTTGTGCATGTAAATGGAGAGTCTTCTTCACACACTGAGGTTAATTATGGAGTTCCACAGGGTTCAGTGCTAGGACCAATTCTGTTTACATTATACATGCTTCCCTTAGGCAGTATCATTAGAAGACATAGCATACATTTTCACTGCTATGCAGATGACACCCAGCTCTATCTGTCCATGAAGCCAGATAACACACACCAATTAGTTAAACTGCAGGAATGTCTTAAAGACATAAAGACCTGGATGGCCGCTAACTTTCTGCTTCTTAATTCAGATAAAACTGAGGTTATTGTACTCGGCCCTGAAAAGCCTAGAAATATGGTATCTAACCAGATTCTTACTCTGGATGGCATTACCTTGGCCTCCAGTAACGCTGTGAGGAACCTTGGAGTCATTTTTGTCCTTCAATGCACATATTAAACAAATATGTAAGACTGCGTTCTTCCATTTGCGCAACATCTCTAAAATTAGAAATATCCTGTCTCAGAGTGACGCTGAAAAACTAGTTCATGCATTTATTACTTCCAGGCTGGACGACTGTAATTCATTATTATCGGGATGTCCAAAAAACTCACTGAAAAGCCTTCAGCTAATCCAAAATGCTGCAGCAAGAGTCCTGACAGGGACTAGAAAGAGAGAGCATATTTCTCCTGTTTTGGCTTCCCTTCATTGGCTTCCTGTTAAATCCAGAATTGAATTCAAAATCCTGCTCCTCACATACAAGGTCTTAAATAATCAGGCCCCATCTTATCTTAATGACCTTGTAGTACCATATCACCCTATTAGAGCACTTCGCTCTCGCTCTGCAGGCCTACTTGTTGTTCCTAGAGTATTTAAAAGTAGAATGGGAGGGAGAGCCTTCAGTTTTCAGGCCCCTCTTCTGTGGAACCAGCTTCCAGTTTGGATTCGGGAGACAGACGCTATCTCTACTTTCAAGATTAGGCTTAAAACTTTCCTTTTTGCTAAAGCATATAGTTAGGGCTGGACCAGGTGACCCTGAATCCTCCCTTAGTTATGCTGCAATAGACATAGGCTGCCGGGGGATTCCCATGATGCATTGAGTTTTTCCTTTCCAGTCACCTTTCTCATGTATTAACAGACCTCTCTGCATTGAATCATATCTGTTATTAACCTCTGTCTCTCTTCCACAGCATGTCTTTATCCTGTTTTCCTTCTCTCACCCCAACCGGTCGCAGCAGATGGCCCCGCCCCTCCCTGAACCTGGTTCTGCCAGAGGTTTCTTCCTGTTAAAAGGGAGTTTTTCCTTCCCACTGTTGCCAAAGTGCTTGCTCATAGGGGGTCATATGATTGTTGGGTTTTTCTCTGTATCTATGAAGCGCCTTGAGGCGACTTATGTTGTGATTTGGCGCTATATAAATAAAATTGAATTGAATTGAATTGATGTATTTAAGAGACAGAAAGGTTGTCGTTAATTCATTTTATTAAATGCTGTAACATAAATAGTTTAAAAACTATTGATTTATGTCAATATCACTATTTGAGTTAATCAAAATAATTTTCTATAGTAAAATGTGAACATTTCTGCACTTTCTACTTGAATGTTTAATGGTATTTGTTTGTGCATCTTTATAGTTTTCACGGTGCCATATTGTCGGTGGTTTAAAGAGGAGAGAATAAAGTTGCATCAGTTGAAGCTCTCTGCGTCACGAGTGGTAATTCCAAGTGGGCAGCTACAGTAACAATTTGAATTTCCCAATTTATCTGAACTGTATCTAAACCCAGCTCATATCTGGCTACATTTTCTGCTGAGCATCCAAATCACACTGGACTGAAGTTTACACTGTATAATGCCTGATTTCTTGTAAATATTTAACGAAATATATATTGATAAAAATGCTTAACAGGCCACAGTGAACAATGGAAAATAAAATTTAAATAAATAATTAAAAACACTCAAAAAAACTCAAAAATATATATTTTTTAGAGATGTCTTAACCTGGTTATGCTGTACCATCCAGATGAAGTCGTGAGCCAAAGATCCTTTAAGTTTCATCTAATGAACTTACCTTTTCCTACATATGAGAAATGATCTGGTGTGAAGTAAATCGGGTTTGTATATATGTAGCCTCAGATGAGCATGAAACTTCATTTTTGACCTGCTTAATAGCAGTCTCAAATATTAAAGTATTAAATCACTTAACCAATGCAGCAGCTGAAATATGACACCAAAGGCCACTCTTAATACAGACAGAAGTCGGGTAGTCAAAAATCTCTTATTCTGCTTTTTGTATTCTGAACTTCTTGAGTGGACAGCCAACAATCCTACAAATAGACTAGAGGATGTGCTTGAAATGTTTGTTAAAACAAATAACTGGACCTTACTTGTTAAGCTCAATGTTCTGACTGTCACATGGAGTCTTTCAGGTTGTTTTACGTTTACTATCACAAATGAATGTTTTTTTCCCCTAATGAATATACATTTTAGGTCTAAAGTGTCTAAAATCTGCAGTTTTGGAATTTTTCATGTGGGATGACAAAATTAAAAAACAAAGAAAAAAAACACTCCAAAAAAAAACAAGTGATACATGTCATGAAGGACTGAAATAATTTGATTCATAAGACTTTATTTGATATTCACACACACCATATTAACGGTTTCAGATAGTTCATCAGCCATATTGATCAGTCTAAGGCAGGTGGTTTTGTATGCTGAATAAAAATCCTGTCGACAAACGTCAAATGTTACGTACGGTTCAAAATGACTCCCGTACAAGACTGTAGTAAGGTCTACTATTGACCAGTAAGAAACCACCACACTCACACTGCAATGGGGTCCACAAGATTTAGTTTTCTTCGTCCAAGTCAGACTACAGGCTGAGGACACAACTCCGGCCTGGAATCCAAGGCCCAAAGCCATGAACTTCTTCTTTTTGCATGTTGTTGTAAGTTAAAATCCTAATAAAACATCTAATTATATATTTACCTGCTGACTGCAAAACAGCCACCACACCTCCGGCTGTCACTTCTCCTCCATTAGAAGCTGCAGCAGACGACATCATGCCTGCAGCGCAGGAGCCTGCAGCTATTCCAGCTGAGTTGAAACCTGCAGCTCCCAGAAGAGCAGGAGCAGTGACTACAGCACCTACTGCAGGAAGACAAGACATGTATCAGACATGGATCGGGCTTTGATTCAAATTAGTTAAAGATAAATAAACTGCTTACTTGCTCCTGCAGCAGTACACACAGCTGTCACTATAACACAACATAAGAACACACATTAACATCTAACTGGGCCATAGCTCAGCACACAGCTGATCAAGGATTTAGATCAAGTAACTGAGCTACAGAGAAGACGGGGAGGCTTTATGCTACGATGGAGTATTAGAGCCACAAGAAAAAAGTTGTTGATATGGACATTACTGTCCCACAACAAACTGCTATAATTACTGTTTCTGCTACAAAATTCCTTATTTAGATGAGTTAGTGAAACAAATTGATCAGCCATTGTGTGATACAACATTCAACTTCTTTATTACACGAGGATGTAACCATCGATAACCTTGCATCTGTCCATTAGATCGTGGCTCAAGAGTTGGCAGTTTGTCTTGTAATTGGAAGGTTGCCGGTTCAAGCCACGGCTCGGACAGTCTTGGTCGTTGTGTCCTTGGGCAAGACACTTCACCTACCGCCTACTAGTAGAGGCCAGAGGGCCTGATGGCGTGATATGGCAGCCTCGCTTCTGTCGGCCTGCCTCAGGGCAGCTGTGGCTACAACTGTAGCTTGCCTCCACTAGTGTGTGAATGTGAGAGTGAATGAATAGTGGAATTGTAAAGCGCTTTGAGGGTCTTGAAAAGCGCTATATAAATGCAATCCATTATTATTATTACCAGCCCTTTTTTGGTACAACCTAATACTTATCACCACACTGCGTTTATGAGCTAAAACCAGGGAGTTTTAGCTCATGAGCTAAAACTCCTGGTGAAAAGCATTTTAAAGTTGTGTTCTGGTTATTTTAGCTCATGTTTCCTTCTTGCTAAAACCAATTCTGAAGTACGGTTTCACCAACTCAGATGATATACAGTAGCAACCATGGCAGCTTGCCTTGAGACAGCTGTAATCTCCACATTTTGACTTTATTCTCAAAACGATCGATAATACCTTTCTTAACTTTGCCCTAATACTACATCGTATTATCCTCACTGCAGCACAGTTACATGTAATTGTTTCAGGAAGAAACACTTGGTTACTGATCATCAGGATGCTTCACAATGAATACATGTATTGATATGTATTTATGAGTTTTAGAGACAAAAATAAATAAATAAGCAAATAGGTTTGTTACCTGCCCGGCTGTGATGGCTAAGGCTGTCACTGAAACACAAGAAAGAAAATAAAAGATCTCACCACAGCTCAGTCTGGAATAATTAAGACATTATCTGTAATGCTAGAATCATCAACTCATATAATGTAGAGATGATCTGAAAAAGGCAGCTGTACTCACACTGTATATACATAACACTATTTATACCAATTCCATGTGCAATACTCAACTGTATATACATAACACTATTTATTACATATTACTTACGTCTTGTATATTGTACATTTTATATATATATATATGTTTTTCCTCATGTTAATACTGTCCATATGTACATAGCGCTGCAGAACTGTACCCCCCCCCCCCCCCCCCCCCCAGCATGTTTACACTGAGTATGAGATGCTCTGTACAACTGTATAGTGACAATAAAGGCATTCTATTCTATTCTATTCTATTCTATTCTATTCTATAGACCCATTGTTCCACTCAGGATGAGGAACCTAAGATTGGACTGTGTCTTAAACAGAAGTGAGCATCAGCTGTTATTTCCTGGATAATGAAACTGAATGGGCGTCACTGGGTCTATGAAGTAAATAAACTTCCTTTAGTCATCATAGAACAAGTGATTGTGAGGCTGGATCTCAGGAGGTTTGACATAGTTATTTATTTTATTTATTTTATGTTTTTTATTATGTATTTCACACACATGTGTTATTTCAAGGATTGTTCTTTCTATTTTAATCCTTATGTTAAATCAACTGCTTAAAATAAACACAAACAAAAAGGAGGTTATGATACGGAGCGTGTTTGAATGTTATTTGGGTCACTGAAAATGTGTCTGCATTATGTGTGTCCATTCTTTGGGGTGTGGTATGCAACAGAAGAAAGACCGCAGGTACCAATTAGTGTAGAATTTCCTCACATACTTGAGTCATACCTTGATTCTGGTTTAATCTTGTTAAGAAAAATAGTGAGAAACAGAAATGGAAATAAAATGGGTGAGTATAAAAGGCTTATCACAGCAGACACAAGAGCAGAAGGTGAGAGGAGTTATAAAAACAACCAACGTTTGAGAAGCCCTGGACAGGAGATCCTATGAAATGGCAGCACTGGAGATCATGACAAGACACACGTTCAGGAAAGTTTATTACACTGCATTTAATCCCAGTCATTTTCAGAGAGAGATTAAAGGTTGAAGACTGATTTATAACAAGTCCCCACACAAAAATAGATAAAGCACTAAAAGTGCCTCACTGACGAGCAAGAAGTGCAATAAATAACTGAGAAGTGATACATGCTGTATGGGCGTCGCACATATGACGAGTTAGGAGTGAGAACGTGTTGATCTGCAGGGAAGCAGGAGACTGTTGTTATAGAGTGGATTGAGGATTTTTATTCTTTATTTCTATTTTTCAAGACTTTGTGAATTGTCTTTTTTTTAAATAACTTGGCTTACCCTTTTTGGTTTTGTTAATATTGGCAATAGTGTGAAGTACTATTGTTGGGTTCGAATATATTTATTATATAGGTCATCCAGTTAAGATAAATGTCATGTTTTGAATTGTTAGAATCTGATGAGCATTATTTTATTTTCTTTTTTGTTGTTTTGTTTTTCTGTTTTCCCCCTGAGAGATTACCACCTTAACGTGGTCAGGCGGTGTGATGGCTGCAGTTACAGCCACACAGTGGTAATATCAGTGTAGAGGCTTACACACAACACTGCATTCACATTGGTCTTTCTTTAAATATAAGGTTTAATTTACAGGATAATAAATAACTGGTTTTGGTCTCAGTTAGGTTTTTGTGTGCTTTACCCCTTTTTGTGATTTTTGTGGGCTGATCAGCCACTATTTAAGTTTCCCCCGTTGTCTTCTTTAGTGAGGTCAGTTTGTTTGAGGTATCAGTATTGGTTGTTGCTAACTTTGAGTAGAGTTCTGTTATTTTGACCTCTTTTATGGGCACATATGATTTTTTTTTTTTGTATAATTTAACCAACTATGTTGTTGGGTTAAGTTAAAAAAAAAATGGGGGGGGATGACTGTACTGCAGTGGCCCTGAGAGGCCAAATGCAAACCATCAAAAAGGAAAGTTATGAGTTTAATGTTAAAATACGAGAGCGTTTCTCTCGTATCTGTCCTGATACTGCTATTTCATCTGCTATAAACAATAACCATACACTATTATTGCAATCTATACTACAGCTCAAAAGTCTGTAGAGAATTAAAAATGTCTTATTTTCTGACAACAGTAAAAATCGTTTAGAAGTTTTACTAAATTAATCAGAAGCGTAAAGAAATATAAATAATTAACGGTAACATTTATCATAAATCACAAATGAGATTTAGTGGAATATCTACTTAGTGTTGTTGAGACTCTCCAATTCTTTTTGTCTCGGTAGAGATCACGCAGAGATGTTTCCAAATTTCACACAATCCTTTTATTACCCATTTTCCTTACAGATGCATCTGGAGATCAGCACACTGCATCCTGTGCAGTCCTACTCTAAAGGCTGATCTGAAGAGTTTCACACAACAGCTACAGTTATAGTCTCTGGTCTCCAATTTCTACAGTAAATCCCCCACAATGGAAAAACACTGGTAAAGTGGCCTGGGGTGCTGACACCCTGACCCCCATCTCCTTTTAAGGTAATGTACATTGGCAATTGTCTGCCCCTCACCCTCAGTAAATCTTGCTACTGTCCTGTGTTTGGGGTTAATTGCCCCACTTCCCTGCACCCCAGTTCTTTGTTCCCATCCCAGGACTATTTTCTATTTTCTAATCTTAAATCCTATCAACAACAAAATCATACTACGACACACACTAATAAACTACATTCACTATGACCTCAATACCTATTAGACAGTCCATTATTTCTACAGTGTACTGTTATGAAAACAACAGAATGATGATGAGACACTGTGGTAAAGTCTTACAGGTATATTTGCAGATAGTTATCAATACAGGATAAACACTGTGGGCTCCAGGAGACGGGGCAGAGGTAGGGAAGGTTGTCTGGAGGCACACTCAGACACTGTCACAGAAGGTCATGGAGATCCGTAACACTGAAACGTCTGCACAGAAACAAAGAGTGAGCAACCCATCTTGCCTCAATGATTACCGCCCAGTAGCACTCACCCCCATCATCACTAAGTGCTTAGAGCGACTGGTCCTAGCACACTTCAAATCCTGTCTCCCCCCCACCCTGGACCCCCACCAATTCGCATACCGCCGGAACAGGAGCACAGAGGATGCAGTCTCCATCGCAATGCACTCTGTCCTCTCACACCTGGACAACAACAACACCTACGCCAGAATGCTGTTTATAGACTTCAGTTCAGCATTCAATACAATCCACCCCTCACAACTCATCAGGAAACTGACAGACCTGGGTATCAGTTCCCTCATCTGCAAATGGTTACTGGACTTCCTGACCAACCGTCCCCAACATGTCCGGCTGGATAACCGCTGCTCATCTACCATCACAATGAACACCGGTGTACCACAAGGCTGTGTGATGAGCCCTTTCCTCTACTCCCTCTTCACCCACGACTGCAGACCTGCTGATGGTTCCAACACCATCATTAAGTTTGCAGATGACACCACGGTGATTGGCCTCATCAGTGACAACGATGAGGCCGCCTACAGGGAGGAGGTGGATCGTCTGGCTGAGTGGTGCGACAGAAACAACCTGCTGCTTAACACCGAGAAGACCAAGGAGCTCATCGTGGACTACAGGAGGAATGCTGACCCACATCCACCCATCCACATTAAGGGGACGGCTGTGGAGCGTGTGAGCAGCTTCAAGTTCCTGGGAGTCCACATCTCCGAGGATCTCACCTGGACGACCAACTGCTCCAAGCTGGTCAAGAAGGCTCACCAGCGCCTCTTCTTCTTGAGGACTCTGAGGAAGAACCACCTGTCCTCAGACATCCTGGTGAACTTCTATCGCTGCACCATCGAGAGCATCCTGACCAACTGTATAACAGTCTGGTACGGGAACTGCTCTGCCTCGGACCGGAAGGCGTTGCAGAGGGTCGTGAAAACTGCCCAGCGCATCGCCGGAGCACCACTTCCTGCCATAAAAGACATCTACAGGAAGCGGTGTCTGAAAAGGGCTGGGAAAATCATCAAAGACCCCAGTCACCCATCACATGGACTCTTCACCCTCCTGCCCTCTGGGAGGCGCCACAGGAGCCTCCGGACTAAGACCACCAGGTACCGGAACAGCTTCTTCCCCACAGCTGTCAGACTCCTGAACTCTGCCTCCTGACATCTGACCCACGTTAAACTCATGGACTGAACATACACACACCCACAATGGACAACTGTACCCTCAAACACAATAATAACATGGACTGAACCACCACTCACAACCACTAGCACTTTATATAGCCTCTGTAGAAACTATCTACACCCTCACTTATCTTAACTGCACTACTGTATAGCTCTGTGTAAATAATCATTCTGTACATTCGATAATTTTTAATCCTACAACTGTTTACAACTTGCATAGTTCCCATTTCTGTATAGCTGTATATCCCAGATTCTGTAAAGTTATTTATTTCATATTCTGTATAGTTTTTCATATTTATATCCTGTTCATATCCTGTACATAGCTTGTACTCACTACAGCCTGTACATACTTATAGTTATAGAATATTCACAACCTACTTCATACCGTGTACATTATAACATACCATAATAGACCCATTTCTGTAATATACTCACATATCTATATTATTGCTAATATATATTGTAATATATCTATATCACTAAAGCACTTCTGGATGGATGCAAACTGCATTTCGTTGCCCTGTACCTGTGCATGTGCAATGACAATAAAGTTGAATTCTATTCTATTCTATTCTATTCTATTCAATTCAAAGGCAAGAACTGATGGAAAATGTGACATGACTGTGGCATAATACGTTACCTTGGTACTGCAATGATCTGGTTGTTTAGAAGCCAGCATGAAGACCTCGCGAGGAACAGGCGAGTAATCAGCTGATTGTTCACAAGTGACTGAGGGACGGGAAGATGGAGGAGCATCCCCTAAAAAAGACAAGCACACGGACAACAACACAGGCATACACCGAAAGAGGAGAGAGAAAGAAGCAGGCCAGCAAAAGAGAGCAAGGGAACCATGACATCTACTGAGGCCCATTTTTATTTGGTACATCGTATCACCAGATGTCAGTTTGTGATGTTAGATCCCAACTTGTCAGTGAAGAAATCTTTTTCCAAAGATATCAGCACAAACCAAAATCATTGTGTGGATTAAAAAGAGCAAATTGTTGAAGTTTGTGATGGATCACTCCATTTTCTGTTTGCACTTGTAAGATGTGTTGCAGGTATATAACCATGTGATCAGTCCATACAGCAGTGATCGTTACTACAAATGGGCCCATGTATAAGTGTGTAGATATTTCCTAATACATCATGGGTGATTTAACATAAATGATTCATTAAACACACATCTGTGAAAACATTTCTGATAAATTTCATGTAATATTATGTTAAAGTAAATGTAAATTATTAATTAAAAGACGACTGTTTCAATCTGACCACAAACCTTTGAGCAGTAGTGTCACACTTATCAGTGGCTCATGATTGCTTAAGGCCTATGTCTGTACTTGACCACAGAGGCAGAGCATCATTCAACCTGCCAGCTGCCTATCTTGGGAGCTTTTCAAGGATGACAGACTCCACTTTCTCTGCAGCAAGACAGCTCATAACTTTTTTACAGTGTCTCCATGTCCTCATACTTCTATATATTCTTCTGTAATACATAACTATACACTATCATTGCAATCTACACTACAGCTCAAACGTTTGAAGTCAGTTTTCACCTGGTTTATAACCATGTGATCTGTCCACACAGCAGTGATGGTTACTAAAAATGGGCCCATGTATAAGTGTGTAGACATTTCCTAATGCATCATGGGTGATTTAACATAAATGATTCATTTAACACACATCTGTGAAAACATTTCTGATCATTTTCATGTAATATTATGTTAAAAGTAAATGTAAATTATTAATTAAAAAGACGACAGTTTGAATCTGACCACAAACTTTTGAGCAGTAGTGTGTGCTGTATGCATGTGTCTGTCTGTATCTGATCAGGATTTTGTCATCAGTGTCAACAAAACGCTCATTTTTTAGCTGTTTCTGTCATCAAAATTTGAGTTGGAGTGTTTTTACACTGATGGCAATCTCTCCCTAACAAGTCCACTTTATTGCGTGCTCATTTTCTCCTATTAGTGGTTCATAGGAGTCTAACTAATGAACTGTATGCATGTTTCCTAATCTGTCACACTTATCAGTGGCTCATGGTTGCTTAAGGCCTATGTCTGTACTTGACCACAGAGGCAGAGCATCATTCAACCTGCCAGCTGCCTATCTTGGGAGCTTTTCAAGGATGACAGACTCCACTTTCTCTGCAGCAAGACAGCTCATAACTTTTTTACAGTGTCTCCCTGTCCTCAGACTTCTATATATTCTTCTGTAATAGATAACTATACACTATCATTGCAATCTACACTACAGCTCAAAGGTTTGAAGTCAGTTTTCACCTGGTTTATAACCATGTGATCTGTCCACACAGCAGTGATGGTTACTAAAAATGGGCCCATGTATATGTGTGTAGACATTTCCTAATGCATCATGGGTGATTTAACTTCAATGATTTATTAAACACACATCTGTGAAAACATTTCTGATCATTTTCATGTAATATTATGTTAAAAGTAAATGTAAATTATTAATTAAAAAGACGACAGTTTGAATCTGACCACAAACCTTTGAGCAGTAGTGTGTGTTGTATGCATGTGTCTGTCTGTATCTGATCAGGATTTTGTCATCAGTGTCAACAAAACGCTCATTTTTTAGCTGTTTCTATCATCAAAATTGAGTTGGAGTGTTTTAACACTGATGGCAATCTCTCCCTAACAAGTCCACTTTATTGCGTGCTCATTTTCTCCTATTAGTGGTTCATAGGAGTCTAACTAATGAACTGTATGCATGTTTCCTAATCTGTCACACTTATCAGTGGCTCATGGTTGCTTAAGGCCTATGTCTGTACTTGACCACAGAGGCAGAGCATCATTCAACCTGCCAGCTGCCTATCTTGGGAGCTTTTCAAGGATGACAGACTCCACTTTCTCTGCAGCAAGACAGCTCATAACTTTTTTACAGTGTCTCCCTGTCCTCAGACTTCTATATATTCTTCTGTAATAGATAACTATACACTATCATTGCAATCAAGCTATACTACAGCTCAAACGTTTGAAGTCAATTTTCACCTGGTTTATAACCATGTGATCTGTCCACACAGGAGTGATGGTTACTAAAAATGGGCCCATGTATAAGTGTGTAGACATTTCCTAATGCATCATGGGTGATTTAACATAAATGATTCATTAAACACACATCTGTGAAAACATTTCTGATAAACTTTGCCTAATTTTATGTTATAGCAAATATAATTTTAAAATTAAAACAAGAATGTTTGAAACTGACCACAAACTTTTGAGCAGTAGTGTGTGTTGTATGCATGTGTCTGTCTGTATCTGACCAGGATTTTGTCATCAGTGTCAACAAAACGCTCATTTTTTTAGCTGTTTCTGTCATCAAAATTGAGTTGGAGTGTTTTAACTCTGATGGCAATCTCTCCCTAACAAGTCCACTTTATTGCGTGCTCATTTTCTCCTATTAGTGGCTCATACGTATATAATTAGGAAACATGCATTAAGTCAGCGGTCCTCAACATTTTTTGCGCAACGGACCGGTTTATGCCCGACAATATTTTCACATACCGGCCTTTAAGGTGTCGCGGATAAATACAACAAAACAAAACTAGTACCGGTACCGAAAAAAAGAAGATTTATTCATAACACACTTGAAAAGACCCAGGGACACCGAGTTAACGATAAAAACGATAACAAAATAACGCTGAAAACCGATAAAAACCCTGAAAACCATACATTTCACACCTGAGCCTCAACTCTCGTGGCCCGGTACCAAACGACTCACGGACCGGTACCGGTCCGAGGCCCGGGGGTTGGGGACCGCTGCATTAAGTGCACTAATTTCTCACACTTATCAGTGGCTCATGGTTGCTTAAGGCCTATGTCTGTACTTGACCACAGAGGCAGAGCATCATTCAACCTGCCAGCTGCCTATCTTGGGAGCTTTTCAAGGATGACAGACTCCACTTTCTCTGCAGCAAGACAGCTCATAACTTTTTTACAGTGTCTCCCTGTCCTCATACTTCTATATGTTCTTCTGTAATAGATAACTATACACTATCATTGCAATCTACACTACAGCTCAAACGTTTGAAGTCAATTTTCACCTGGTTTATAACCATGTGATCTGTCCACACAGCAGTGATGGTTACTAAAAATGGGCCCATGTATAAGTGTGTAGACATTTCCTAATGCATCATGGGTGATTTAACATAAATGATTCATTAAACACACATCTGTGAAAACATTTCTGATAATTTTCATGTAATATTATGTTAAAAGTAAATGTAAATTATTAATTAAAAAACAACTGTTTGAAACTGACCACAAACCTTTGAGCAGTAGTGTGTGTTGTATGCATGTGTCTGTCTGTATCTGATCAGGATTTTGTCATCAGTGTCAACAAAACGCTCATTTTTTTAGCTGTTTCTGTCATCAAAATTGAGTTGGAGTGTTTTAACTCTGATGGCAATCTCTCCCTAACAAGTCCACTTTATTACGTGCTCATTTTCTCCTGTTAGTGGCTCATACGTACATAATTAGGAAACATGCATTAAGTCAGCGGTCCTCAACCTTTTTTGCGCAACGGACCGGTTTATGCCCGACAATATTTTCACATACCGGCCTTTAAGGTGTCGCGGATAAATACAACAAAACAAAACTAGTACCGGTACCAAAAAAAAGAAGATTTATTCATAACACACTTGAAAAGACCCAGGGACACCGAGTTAACGATAAAAACGATAACAAAATAACGGTGAAAACTGATAAAAACCCTGAAAACCATACATTTCACACCTGAGCCTCAACTCTCGCGGCCCGGTACCAAACGACTCACGGACCGGCACCGGTCCGAGGCCCGGGGGTTGGGGACCGCTGCATTAAGTGCACTAATTTCTCACACTTATCAGTGGCTCATGGTTGCTTAAGGCCTATGTCTGTACTTGACCACAGAGGCAGAGCATCATTCAACCTGCCAGCTGCCTATCTTGGGAGCTTTTCAAGGATGACAGACTCCACTTTCTCTGCAGCAAGACAGCTCATAACTTTTTTACAGTGTCTCCCTGTCCTCATACTTCTATATGTTCTTCTGTAATAGATAACTATACACTATCATTGCAGTCAATCTACACTACAGCTCAAAAGTTTGAAGTCAATTTTCACCTGTTTATAACCATGTGATCTGTCCACACAGCAGTGATGGTTACTAAAATTTGGCTCACGTATAAGTGTGTAGACATTTCCTAATGCATCATGGGTGATTTAACTTCAATGATTAATTAAACAAACATCTGTGAAAACATTTCTGATCATTTTCATGTAATATTATGTTAAAAGTAAATGTAAATTATTAATTAAAAGACAACTGTTTGAAACTGACCACAAACTTTTGAGCAGTAGTGTGTGTTGTATGCATGTGTCTGTCTGTATCTGATCAGGATTTTGTCATCAGTGTCAACAAAACGCTCATTTTTTTAGCTGTTTCTGTCATCAAAATTGAGTTGGAGTGTTTTAACTCTGATGGCAATCTCTCCCTAACAAGTCCACTTTATTGCGTGCTCATTTTCTCCTATTAGTGGCTCATACGTACATAATTAGGAAACATGCATTAAGTCAGCGGTCCTCAACCTTTTTTGGGCAACGGACCGGTTTATGCCCGACAATATTTTCACATACCGGCCTTTAAGGTGTCGCGGATAAATACAACAAAACAAAACTAGTACCGGTACCAAAAAAAAGAAGATTTATTCATAACACACTTGAAAAGACCCAGGGACACCGAGTTAACGATAAAAACGATAACAAAATAACGGTGAAAACTGATAAAAACCCTGAAAACCATACATTTCACACCTGAGCCTCAACTCTCGCGGCCCGGTACCAAACGACTCACGGACCGGCACCGGTCCGAGGCCCGGGGGTTGGGGACCGCTGCATTAAGTGCACTAATTTCTCACACTTATCAGTGGCTCATGGTTGCTTAAGGCCTATGTCTGTACTTGACCACAGAGGCAGAGCATCATTCAACCTGCCAGCTGCCTATCTTGGGAGCTTTTCAAGGATGACAGACTCCACTTTCTCTGCAGCAAGACAGCTCATAACTTTTTTACAGTGTCTCCCTGTCCTCATACTTCTATATGTTCTTCTGTAATAGATAACTATACACTATCATTGCAATCTACACTACAGCTCAAAAGTTTGAAGTCAATTTTCACCTGTTTATAACCATGTGATCGGTCCACACAGCAGTGATGGTTACTAAAAATGGGCCCATGTATAAGTGTGTAGACATTTCCTAATGCATCATGGGTGATTTAACATAAATGATTCATTAAACACACATCTGTGAAAACATTTCTGATAAACTTTGCCTAATTTTATGTTATAGCAAATATAATTTTAAAATTAAGACAAGAATGTTTGAATCTGACCACAAACTTTTGAGCAGTAGTGTGTGTTGTATGCATGTGTCTGTCTGTATCTGATCAGGATTTTGTCATCAGTTTCAACAAAACGCTCATTTTTTTAGCTGTTTCTGTCATCAAAATTGAGTTGGAGTGTTTTAACTCTGATGGCAATCTCTCCCTAACAAGTCCACTTTATTGCGTGCTCATTTTCTCCTATTAGTGGCTCATACGTATATAATTAGGAAACATGCATTAAGTCAGCGGTCCTCAACCTTTTTTGCGCCACGGACCGGTTTATGCCCGACAATATTTTCACGGACCGGCCTTTAAGGTGTCGCGGATAAATACAACAAAATAAAACTAGTACCGGTACCGGAAAAAAAGAAGATTTATTTATGACACACTTGAAAAGACCCAGGGACACCGAGTTAACGATAAAAATGATAACAAAATAACTCTGAATACCGATAAAAACCCTGAAAACCATACATTTCACACCTGAGCCTCAACTCTCGCGGCCCGGTACCAAACGACTCACGGACCGGCACCTTTCCGAGGCCCGGGGGTTGGGGACCGCTGCATTAAGTGCACTAATTTCTCACACTTATCAGTGGCTCATGGTTGCTTAAGGCCTATGTCTGTACTTGACCACAGAGGCAGAGCATCATTCAACCTGCCAGCTGCCTATCTTGGGAGCTTTTCAAGGATGACAGACTCCACTTTCTCTGCAGCAAGACAGCTCATAACTTTTTTACAGTGTCTCCCTGTCCTCAGACTTCTATATATTCTTCTGTAATAGATAACTATACACTATCATTGCAGTCAATCCACACTACAGCTCAAAAGTTTGAAGTCAATTTTCACCTGGTTTATAACCATGTGATCGGTCAACACAGGAGTGATTGTTTCTAAAATTTGGCGCACGTATAAGTGTGTTGACATTTCCTAATGCATCATGGGTGATTTAACTTCAATGATTAATTAAACAAACATCTGTGAAAACATTTATGATCATTTTCATGTAATATTATGTTAAAAGTAAATGTAAATTATTAATTAAAAGACAACTGTTTGAAACTGACCACAAACTTTTGAGCAGTAGTGTGTGTTGTATGCATGTGTCTGTCTGTATCTGATCAGGATTTTGTCATCAGTGTCAACAAGACGCTCATTTTTTAGCTGTTTCTGTCATCAAAATTGAGTTGGAGTGTTTTAACTCTGATGGCAATCTCTCCCTAACAAGTCCATTTTATTGCGTGCTCATTTTCTCCTATTAGTTGCTCATACGTATATAATTAGGAAACATGCATTAAGTCAGTGGTCCTCAACCTTTTTTGCGCCACGGACCGGTTTATGCCCGACAATATTTTCATGGACCGGCCTTTAAGGTGTCGCGGATAAATACAACAAAATAAAACTAGTACCGGTACCGGAAAAAAAGAAGATTTATTTATGACACACTTGAAAAGACCCAGGGACACCGAACTAACGATAAAAACGATAACAAAATAACGCTGAATACCGATAAAAACCCTGAAAACCATACATTTCACACCTGAGCCTCAACTCTCGCGGCCCGGCACCAAACGACTCACGGACCGGCACCTTTCCGAGGCCCGGGGGTTGGGGACCGCTGCATTAAGTGCACTAATTTCTCACACTTATCAGTGGCTCATGGTTGCTTAAGGCCTATGTCTGTACTTGACCACAGAGGCAGAGCATCATTCAACCTGCCAGCTGCCTATCTTGGGAGCTTTTCAAGGATGACAGACTCCACTTTCTCTGCAGCAAGACAGCTCATAACTTTTTTACAGTGTCTCCCTGTCCTCAGACTTCTATATATTCTTCTGTAATAGATAACTATACACTATCATTGCAATCTACACTACAGCTCAAAGGTTTGAAGTCAGTTTTCAGCTGGTTTATAACCATGTGATCTGTCCACACAGCAGTGATGGTTACTAAAAATGGGCCCATGTATAAGTGTGTAGACATTTCCTAATGCATCATGGGTGATTTAACATAAATGATTCATTTAACACACATCTGTGAAAACATTTCTGATCATTTTCATGTAATATTATGTTAAAAGTAAATGTAAATTATTAATTAAAAAGACGACAGTTTGAATCTGACCACAAACCTTTGAGCAGTAGTGTGTGTTGTATGCATGTGTCTGTCTGTAGCTGATCAGGATTTTGTCATCAGTGTCAACAAAACGCTCATTTTTTAGCTGTTTCTATCATCAAAATTGAGTTGGAGTGTTTTAACTCTGATGGCAATCTCTCCCTAACAAGTCCACTTTATTGCGTGCTCATTTTCTCCTATTAGTGGCTCATAGGAGTCTAACTAATGAACTGTATGCATGTTTCCTAATCTGTCACACTTATCAGTGGCTCATGGTTGCTTAAGGCCTATGTCTGTACTTGACCACAGAGGCAGAGCATCATTCAACCTGCCAGCTGCCTATCTTGGGAGCTTTTCAAGGATGACAGACTCCACTTTCTCTGCAGCAAGACAGCTCATAACTTTTTTACAGTGTCTCCCTGTCCTCAGACTTGTATATGTTCTTCTGTAATACATAACTATACACTATCATTGCAATCTACACTACAGCTCAAACGTTTGAAGTCAATTTTCACCTGGTTTATAACCATGTGATCTGTCCACACAGCAGTGATGGCTACTAAAAATGGGCCCATGTATAAGTGTGTAGACATTTCCTAATGCATCATGGGTGATTTAACATAAATGATTCATTAAACACACATCTGTGAAAACATTTCTGATAAACTTTGCCTAATTTTATGTTATAGCAAATATAATTTTAAAATTAAAACAAGAATGTTTGAAACTGACCACAAACTTTTGAGCAGTAGTGTGTGTTGTATGCATGTGTCTGTCTGTATCTGATCAGGATTTTGTCATCAGTGTCAACAAAACGCTCATTTTTTAGCTGTTTCTATCATCAAAAATTGAGTTGGAGTGTTTTAACACTGATGGCAATCTCTCCCTAACAAGTCCACTTTATTGCGTGCTCATTTTCTCCTATTAGTTGCTCATACGTATATAATTAGGAAACATGCATTAAGTCAGCGGTCCTCAACCTTTTTTGCGCCACGGACCGGTTTATGCCTGACAATATTTTCACGGACCGGCCTTTAAGGTGTCGCGGATAAATACAACAAAATAAAACTAGTACCGGTACCGAAAAAAGAGAAGATTTATTTATGACACACTTGAAAAGACCCAGGGACACCGAGTTAACGATAAAAACGATAACAAAATAACGCTGAAAACCGATAAAAACCCTGAAAACCATACATTTCACACCTGAGCCTCAACTCTCGCGGCCCGGTACCAAACGACTCACGGACCGGTACCGGTCCGAGGCCCGGGGGTTGGGGACCGCTGCATTAAGTGCACTAATTTCTCACACTTATCAGTGGCTCATGGTTGCTTAAGGCCTATGTCTGTACTTGACCACAGAGGCAGAGCATCATTCAACCTGCCAGCTGCCTATCTTGGGAGCTTTTCAAGGATGACAGACTCCACTTTCTCTGCAGCAAGACAGCTCATAACTTTTTTACAGTGTCTCCCTGTCCTCATACTTCTATATGTTCTTCTGTAATAGATAACTATACACTATCATTGCAGTCAATCTACACTACAGCTCAAAAGTTTGATGTCAATTTTCACCTGGTTTATAACCATGTGATCAGTCCACACAGGAGTGATTGTTTCTAAAATTTGGCGCACGTATAAGTGTGTTGACATTTCCTAATGCATCATGGGTGATTTAACTTCAATGATTAATTAAACAAACATCTGTGAAAACATTTATGATCATTTTCATGTAATATTATGTTAAAAGTAAATGTAAATTATTAATTAAAAGACAACTGTTTGAAACTGACCACAAACTTTTAAGCAGTAGTGTGTGTTGTATGCATGTGTCTGTCTGTATCTGATCAGGATTTTGTCATCAGTTTCAACAAGACGCTCATTTTTTAGCTGTTTCTATCATCAAAATTGAGTTGGAGTGTTTTAACTCTGATGGCAATCTCTCCCTAACAAGTCCATTTTATTGCGTGCTCATTTTCTCCTATTAGTTGCTCATACATATATAATTAGGAAACATGCATTAAGTCAGTGGTCCTCAACCTTTTTTGCGCCACGGACCGGTTTATGCCCAACAATATTTTCACGGACCGGCCTTTAAGGTGTCGCGGATAAATACAACAAAATAAAACTAGTACCGGTACCGAAAAAAGAGAAGATTTATTTATGACACACTTGAAAAGACCCAGGGACACCGAGTTAACGATAAAAACGATAACAAAATAACTCTGAATACCGATAAAAACCCTGAAAACCATACATTTCACACCTGAGCCTCAACTCTCGCGGCCCGGCACCAAACGACTCACGGACCGGCACCGATCCGAGGCCCGGGGGTTGGGGACCGCTGCATTAAGTGCACTAATTTCTCACACTTATCAGTGGCTCATGGTTGCTTAAGGCCTATGTCTGTACTTGACCACAGAGGCAGAGCATCATTCAACCTGCCAGCTGCCTATCTTGGGAGCTTTTCAAGGATGACAGACTCCACTTTCTCTGCAGCAAGACAGCTCATAACTTTTTTACAGTGTCTCCCTGTCCTCAGACTTCTATATATTCTTCTGTAATAGATAACTATACACTATCATTGCAATCTACACTACAGCTCAAAAGTTTGAAGTCAATTTTCACCTGTTTATAACCATGTGATCTGTCCACACAGCAGTGATGGCTACTAAAAATGGGCCCATGTATAAGTGTGTAGACATTTCCTAATGCATCATGGGTGATTTAACATAAATGATTCATAAAACACACATCTGTGAAAACATTTCTGATCATTTTCATGTAATATTATGTTAAAAGTAAATGTAAATTATTAATTAAAAAGACGACAGTTTGAATCTGACCACAAACCTTTGAGCAGTAGTGTGTGCTGTATGCATGTGTCTGTCTGTATCTGATCAGGATTTTGTCATCAGTGTCAACAAAACGCTCATTTTTTAGCTGTTTCTATCATCAAAAATTGAGTTGGAGTGTTTTAACTCTGATGGCAATCTCTCCCTAACAAGTCCACTTTATTGCGTGCTCATTTTCTCCTATTAGTGGCTCATACGTATATAATTAGGAAACATGCATTAAGTCAGTGGTCCTCAACCTTTTTTGCGCCACGGACCGGTTTATGCCCGACAATATTTTCACGGACCGGCCTTTAAGGTGTCGCGGATAAATACAACAAAATAAAACTAGTACCGGTACCGGAAAAAAAGAAGATTTATTTATGACACACTTGAAAAGACCCAGGGACACCGAGTTAACGATAAAAACGATAACAAAATAACTCTGAATACCGATAAAAACCCTGAAAACCATACATTTCACACCTGAGCCTCAACTCTCGCGGCCCGGCACCAAACGACTCACGGACCGGCACCTTTCCGAGGCCCGGGGGTTGGGGACCGCTGCATTAAGTGCACTAATTTCTCACACTTATCAGTGGCTCATGGTTGCTTAAGGCCTATGTCTGTACTTGACCACAGAGGCAGAGCATCATTCAACCTGCCAGCTGCCTATCTTGGGAGCTTTTCAAGGATGACAGACTCCACTTTCTCTGCAGCAAGACAGCTCATAACTTTTTTACAGTGTCTCCCTGTCCTCAGACTTCTATATATTCTTCTGTAATAGATAAATATACACTATCATTGCAATCTACACTACAGCTCAAAGGTTTGAAGTCAATTTTCACCTGGTTTATAACCATGTGATCTGTCCACACAGCAGTGATGGTTACTAAAAATGGGCCCATGTATAAGTGTGTAGACATTTCCTAATGCATCATGGGTGATTTAACATAAATGATTCATTTAACACACATCTGTGAAAACATTTCTGATCATTTTCATGTAATATTATGTTAAAAGTAAATGTAAATTATTAATTAAAAAGACGACAGTTTGAATCTGACCACAAACTTTTGAGCAGTAGTGTGTGTTGTATGCATGTGTCTGTCTGTATCTGATCAGGATTTTGTCATCAGTGTCAACAAAACGCTCATTTTTTTAGCTGTTTCTGTCATCAAAATTGAGTTGGAGTGTTTTAACTCTGATGGCAATCTCTCCCTAACAAGTCCACTTTATTGCGTGCTCATTTTCTCCTATTAGTGGTTCATAGGAGTCTAACTAATGAACTGTATGCATGTTTCCTAATCTGTCACACTTATCAGTGGCTCATGGTTGCTTAAGGCCTATGTCTGTACTTGACCACAGAGGCAGAGCATCATTCAACCTGCCAGCTGCCTATCTTGGGAGCTTTTCAAGGATGACAGACTCCACTTTCTCTGCAGCAAGACAGCTCATAACTTTTTTACAGTGTCTCCCTGTCCTCATACTTCTATATGTTCTTCTGTAATAGATAACTATACACTATCATTGCAATCTACACTACAGCTCAAAGGTTTGAAGTCAGTTTTCAGCTGGTTTATAACCATGTGATCTGTCCACACAGCAGTGATGGCTACTAAAAATGGGCCCATGTATAAGTGTTTAGACATTTCCTAATGCATCATGGGTGATTTAACATAAATGATTCATTAAACACACATCTGTGAAAACATTTCTGATAAACTTTGCCTAATTTTATGTTATAGCAAATATAATTTTAAAATTAAGACAAGAATGTTTGAATCTGACCACAAACTTTTGAGCAGTAGTGTGTGTTGTATGCATGTGTCTGTCTGTATCTGATCAGGATTTTGTCATCAGTTTCAACAAAACGCTCATTTTTTAGCTGTTTCTGTCATCAAAATTGAGTTGGAGTGTTTTAACTCTGATGGCAATCTCTCCCTAACAAGTCCACTTTATTGCGTGCTCATTTTCTCCTATTAGTGGCTCATACGTATATAATTAGGAAACATGCATTAAGTCAGTAGTCCTCAACCTTTTTTGCGCCACGGACCGGTTTATGCCCGACAATATTTTCACGGACCGGCCTTTAAGGTGTCGCGGATAAATACAACAAAATAAAACTAGTACCGGTACCGAAAAAAAGAAGATTTATTTATGACACACTTGAAAAGACCCAGGGACACCGAGTTAACGATAAAAACGATAACAAAATAATGCTGAATACCGATAAAAACCCTGAAAACCATACATTTCACACCTGAGCCTCAACTCTCGCGGCCCGGCACCAAACGACTCACGGACCGGCACCGATCCGAGGCCCGGGGGTTGGGGACCGCTGCATTAAGTGCACTAATTTCTCACACTTATCAGTGGCTCATGGGTGCTTAAGGCCTATGTCTGTACTTGACCACAGAGGCAGAGCATCATTCAACCTGCCAGCTGCCTATCTTGGGAGCTTTTCAAGGATGACAGACTCCACTTTCTCTGCAGCAAGACAGCTCATAACTTTTTTACAGTGTCTCCATGTCCTCATACTTCTATATGTTCTTCTGTAATAGATAACTATACACTATCATTGCAATCTACACTACAGCTCAAACGTTTGAAGTCAGTTTTCACCTGGTTTATAACCATGTGATCTGTCCACACAGGAGTGATTGTTTCTAAAATTTGGCGCACGTATAAGTGTGTTGACATTTCCTAATGCATCATGGGTGATTTAACATAAATGAT
The DNA here is from genome assembly GCF_057381915.1 of Diplotaxodon limnothrissa. Taxonomy (NCBI): domain Eukaryota; kingdom Metazoa; phylum Chordata; class Actinopteri; order Cichliformes; family Cichlidae; genus Diplotaxodon; species Diplotaxodon limnothrissa. The sequence goes on from NC_140602.1 coordinate 62,268,656, forward strand.
TCATTTAACACACATCTGTGAAAACATTTCTGATCATTTTCATGTAATATTATGTTAAAAGTAAATGTAAATTATTAATTAAAAAGACGACAGTTTGAATCTGACCACAAACCTTTGAGCAGTAGTGTGTGTTGTATGCATGTGTCTGTCTGTATCTGATCAGGATTTTGTCATCAGTGTCAACAAAACGCTCATTTTTTAGCTGTTTCTGTCATCAAAAATTGAGTTGGAGTGTTTTAACTCTGATGGCAATCTCTCCCTAACAAGTCCACTTTATTGCGTGCTCATTTTCTCCTATTAGTGGTTCATAGGAGTCTAACTAATGAACTGTATGCATGTTTCCTAATCTGTCACACTTATCAGTGGCTCATGGTTGCTTAAGGCCTATGTCTGTACTTGACCACAGAGGCAGAGCATCATTCAACCTGCCAGCTGCCTATCTTGGGAGCTTTTCAAGGATGACAGACTCCACTTTCTCTGCAGCAAGACAGCTCATAACTTTTTTACAGTGTCTCCCTGTCCTCAGACTTCTATATATTCTTCTGTAATAGATAACTATACACTATCATTGCAATCTACACTACAGCTCAAAGGTTTGAAGTCAATTTTCACCTGGTTTATAACCATGTGATCTGTCCACACAGCAGTGATGGTTACTAAAAATGGGCCCATGTATATGTGTGTAGACATTTCCTAATGCATCATGGGTGATTTAACATAAATGATTCATTAAACACACATCTGTGAAAACATTTCTGATCATTTTCATGTAATATTATGTTAAAAGTAAATGTAAATTATTAATTAAAAAGACGACAGTTTGAATCTGACCACAAACCTTTGAGCAGTAGTGTGTGTTGTATGCATGTGTCTGTCTGTATCTGATCAGGATTTTGTCATCAGTGTCAACAAAATGCTCATTTTTTAGCTGTTTCTGTCATCAAAATTGAGTTGGAGTGTTTTAACACTGATGGCAATCTCTCCCTAAAAAGTCCACTTTATTGCGTGCTCATTTTCTCCTATTAGTGGTTCATAGGAGTCTAACTAATGAACTGTATGCATGTTTCCTAATCTGTCACACTTATCAGTGGCTCATGGTTGCTTAAGGCCTATGTCTGTACTTGACCACAGAGGCAGAGCATCATTCAACCTGCCAGCTGCCTATCTTGGGAGCTTTTCAAGGATGACAGACTCCACTTTCTCTGCAGCAAGACAGCTCATAACTTTTTTACAGTGTCTCCCTGTCCTCAGACTTGTATATGTTCTTCTGTAATAGATAACTATACACTATCATTGCAATCTACACTACAGCTCAAACGTTTGAAGTCAATTTTCACCTGGTTTATAACCATGTGATCTGTCCACACAGCAGTGATGGCTACTAAAAATGGGCCCATGTATAAGTGTGTAGACATTTCCTAATGCATCATGGGTGATTTAACATAAATGATTCATTAAACACACATCTGTGAAAACATTTCTGATAAACTTTGCCTAATTTTATGTTATAGCAAATATAATTTTAAAATTAAGACAAGAATGTTTGAATCTGACCACAAACTTTTGAGCAGTAGTGTGTGTTGTATGCATGTGTCTGTCTGTATCTGATCAGGATTTTGTCATCAGTGTCAACAAAACGCTCATTTTTTAGCTGTTTCTATCATCAAAATTGAGTTGGAGTGTTTTAACTCTGGTGGCAATCTCTCCCTAACAAGTCCACTTTATTGCGTGCTCATTTTCTCCTATTAGTGGCTCATACGTATATAATTAGGAAACATGCATTAAGTCAGTGGTCCTCAACCTTTTTTGCGCCACGGACCGGTTTATGCCCGACAATATTTTCATGGACCGGCCTTTAAGGTGTCGCGGATAAATACAACAAAATAAAACTAGTACCGGTACCGGAAAAAAAGAAGATTTATTTATGACACACTTGAAAAGACCCAGGGACACCGAGTTAACGATAAAAACGATAACAAAATAACTCTGAATACCGATAAAAACCCTGAAAACCATACATTTCACAACTGAGCCTCAACTCTCGCGGACCGGCACCTTTCCGAGGCCCGGGGGTTGGGGACCGCTGCATTAAGTGCACTAATTTCTCACACTTATCAGTGGCTCATGGTTGCTTAAGGCCTATGTCTGTACTTGACCACAGAGGCAGAGCATCATTCAACCTGCCAGCTGCCTATCTTGGGAGCTTTTCAAGGATGACAGACTCCACTTTCTCTGCAGCAAGACAGCTCATAACTTTTTTACAGTGTCTCCATGTCCTCAGACTTCTATATATTCTTCTGTAATAGATAACTATACTCTATCATTGCAATCTACACTACAGATCAAAGGTTTGAAGTCAGTTTTCACCTGGTTTATAACCATGTGATCTGTCCACACAGGAGTGATGGTTACTAAAAATGGGCCCATGTATAAGTGTGTAGACATTTCCTAATGCATCATGGGTGATTTAACATAAATGATTCATTAAACACACATCTGTGAAAACATTTCTGATCATTTTCAAGTAATATTATGTTAAAAGTAAATGTAAATTATTAATTAAAAAGACGACAGTTTGAATCTGACCACAAACCTTTGAGCAGTAGTGTGTGTTGTATGCATGTGTCTGTCTGTATCTGATCAGGATTTTGTCATCAGTGTCAACAAAACGCTCATTTTTTAGCTGTTTCTGTCATCAAAATTGAGTTGGAGTGTTTTAACACTGATGGCAATCTCTCCCTAACAAGTCCACTTTATTGCGTGCTCATTTTCTCCTATTAGTGGTTCATAGGAGTCTAACTAATGAACTGTATGCATGTTTCCTAATCTGTCACACTTATCAGTGGCTCATGGTTGCTTAAGGCCTATGTCTGTACTTGACCACAGAGGCAGAGCATCATTCAACCTGCCAGCTGCCTATCTTGGGAGCTTTTCAAGGATGACAGACTCCACTTTCTCTGCAGCAAGACAGCTCATAACTTTTTTACAGTGTCTCCCTGTCCTCAGACTTCTATATATTCTTCTGTAATAGATAACTATACACTATCATTGCAATCTACACTACAGCTCAAAGGTTTGAAGTCAATTTTCACCTGGTTTATAACCATGTGATCTGTCCACACAGCAGTGATGGCTACTAAAAATGGGCCCATGTATAAGTGTGTAGACATTTCCTAATGCATCATGGGTGATTTAACATAAATGATTCATTAAACACACATCTGTGAAAACATTTCTGATCATTTTCATGTAATATTATGTTAAAAGTAAATGTAAATTATTAATTAAAAAGACGACAGTTTGAATCTGACCACAAACCTTTGAGCAGTAGTGTGTGTTGTATGCATGTGTCTGTCTGTATCTGATCAGGATTTTGTCATCAGTGTCAACAAAACGCTCATTTTTTAGCTGTTTCTATCATCAAAAATTGAGTTGGAGTGTTTTAACACTGATGGCAATCTCTCCCTAACAAGTCCACTTTATTGCGTGCTCATTTTCTCCTATTAGTGGTTCATAGGAGTCTAACTAATGAACTGTATGCATGTTTCCTAATCTGTCACACTTATCAGTGGCTCATGGTTGCTTAAGGCCTATGTCTGTACTTGACCACAGAGGCAGAGCATCATTCAACCTGCTAGCTGCCTATCTTGGGAGCTTTTCAAGGATGACAGACTCCACTTTCTCTGCAGCAAGACAGCTCATAACTTTTTTACAGTGTCTCCCTGTCCTCATACTTCTATATGTTCTTCTGTAATAGATAACTATACACTATCATTGCAATCTACACTACAGCTCAAAGGTTTGAAGTCAGTTTTCACCTGGTTTATAACCATGTGATCTGTCCACACAGCAGTGATGGCTACTAAAAATGGGCCCATGTATAAGTGTGTAGACATTTCCTAATGCATCATGGGTGATTTAACATAAATGATTCATTAAACACACATCTGTGAAAACATTTCTGATAAACTTTGCCTAATTTTATGTTATAGCAAATATAATTTTAAAATTAAGACAAGAATGTTTGAATCTGACCACAAACTTTTGAGCAGTAGTGTGTGTTGTATGCATGTGTCTGTCTGTATCTGATCAGGATTTTGTCATCAGTGTCAACAAAACGCTCATTTTTTAGCTGTTTCTGTCATCAAAATTGAGTTGGAGTGTTTTAACTCTGGTGGCAATCTCTCCCTAACAAGTCCACTTTATTGCGTGCTCATTTTCTCCTATTAGTGGCCCATACGTATATAATTAGGAAACATGCATTAAGTCAGTAGTCCTCAACCTTTTTTGCGCCACGGACCGGTTTATGCCCGACAATATTTTCACGGACCGGCCTTTAAGGTGTCGCGGATAAATACAACAAAATAAAACTAGTACCGGTACCGGAAAAAAAGAAGATTTATTTATGACACACTTGAAAAGACCCAGGGACACCGAGTTAACGATAAAAACAATAACAAAATAACTCTGAATACCGATAAAAACCCTGAAAACCATACATTTCACACCTGAGCCTCAACTCTCGCGGCCCGGCACCAAACGACTCACGGACCGGCACCGATCCGAGGCCCGGGGGTTGGGGACCGCTGCATTAAGTGCACTAATTTCTCACACTTATCAGTGGCTCATGGTTGCTTAAGGCCTATGTCTGTACTTGACCACAGAGGCAGAGCATCATTCAACCTGCCAGCTGCCTATCTTGGGAGCTTTTCAAGGATGACAGACTCCACTTTCTCTGCAGCAAGACAGCTCATAACTTTTTTACAGTGTCTCCCTGTCCTCAGACTTCTATATGTTCTTCTGTAATAGATAACTATACACTATCATTGCAATCTACACTACAGCTCAAAGGTTTGAAGTCAGTTTTCACCTGGTTTATAACCATGTGATCTGTCCACACAGCAGTGATGGCTACTAAAAATGGGCCCATGTATAAGTGTGTAGACATTTCCTAATGCATCATGGGTGATTTAACATAAATGATTCATAAAACACACATCTGTGAAAACATTTCTGATCATTTTCATGTAATATTATGTTAAAAGTAAATGTAAATTATTAATTAAAAAGACGACAGTTTGAATCTGACCACAAACCTTTGAGCAGTAGTGTGTGCTGTATGCATGTGTCTGTCTGTATCTGATCAGGATTTTGTCATCAGTGTCAACAAAATGCTCATTTTTTAGCTGTTTCTATCATCAAAAATTGAGTTGGAGTGTTTTAACTCTGATGGCAATCTCTCCCTAACAAGTCCACTTTATTGCGTGCTCATTTTCTCCTATTAGTGGTTCATAGGAGTCTAACTAATGAACTGTATGCATGTTTCCTAATCTGTCACACTTATCAGTGGCTCATGGTTGCTTAAGGCCTATGTCTGTACTTGACCACAGAGGCAGAGCATCATTCAACCTGCCAGCTGCCTATCTTGGGAGCTTTTCAAGGATGACAGACTCCACTTTCTCTGCAGCAAGACAGCTCATAACTTTTTTACAGTGTCTCCCTGTCCTCAGACTTCTATATATTCTTCTGTAATAGATAAATATACACTATCATTGCAATCTACACTACAGCTCAAACGTTTGAAGTCAATTTTCACCTGGTTTATAACCATGTGATCTGTCCACACAGGAGTGATGGTTACTAAAAATGGGCCCATGTATAAGTGTGTAGACATTTCCTAATGCATCATGGGTGATTTAACATAAATGATTCATTAAACACACATCTGTGAAAACATTTCTGATAAACTTTGCCCAATTTTATGTTATAGCAAATATAATTTTAAAATTAAGACAAGAATGTTTGAATCTGACCACAAAGTTTTGAGCAGTAGTGTGTGTTGTATGCATGTGTCTGTCTGTATCTGATCAGGATTTTGTCATCAGTGTCAACAAAACGCTCATTTTTTAGCTGGTTCTGTCATCAAAATTGAGTTGGAGTGTTTTAACTCTGGTGGCAATCTCTCCCTAACAAGTCCACTTTATTGCGTGCTCATTTTCTCCTATTAGTGGTTCATAGGAGTCTAACTAATGAACTGTATGCATGTTTCCTAATCTGCCACACTTATCAGTGGCTCATGGTTGCTTAAGGCCTATGTCTGTACTTGACCACAGAGGCAGAGCGTCATTCAACCTCAATTCAAATATTATTCCTTAAAACTTGCATAGATCACCAATTATGAATGACGATTGATTAAATATTAACTGGTGTATGGATTGCAACAATAACAGCGAGTGTGTAGATTATATTACCTTTCCTCAGTTTATCACATTAAATCTCAGCTTACTAGTGACCCAGCATTTTTCTAAGTACAGAAGCGCTAAACAACATCATTTTTTCAAGTAATATAAAAATCATCTTTATATATTACCTTTTTAAACATCCCATTTTTCTTTCTAATGTCATTAAAACAATTTTGCACATTTGAATAACAGTAGTCAGACCTCCAGATCTTTTAAGCTTTCAGTTTTTTTCTCAGTGTCACACATGGATTAGTTTTCGTCTCTTTCAATAAGAAAGTCAAATCTTCAAACCCTAAAGCAATCTTTGTTTCTTTCAATCATTCCAATATTTTTCATCTTCTGTTATATAATTGCAGTTAACCAGGGCTTAGCTACTCTGATCTACAGGAATTTTGGGGGTGTGGATACCCATTTTCTGTTTTTTCATAGGTGCGGAGCCTTTTTCTACAAAATTACGAATAAACTGCATTTTTTAAAATTACCTTTAACATAAATGTAGACTGACAAGTAACTCAACCGATCACACAGTGATCAGTAGAGAAGAAAGAAAATAACCCATTTCAAAATTTCTAGTTCAGATCAAACTTATTGTTCTGATTAAGGAAACAGTAAATCTGGCCACATTATTGTCCCGATCCTCCAATTTTCCCTTTCCAATGTGACTAAATAAAATTAAATTTTTTTTTAAATAAAAGCAGTTGCACACCCAGATATTTCTTACAGTAAAAATCCTCCAACAACCTTTCAAAATAAATTTTTTTGTCTTTCCTCAATTTTGAGACCAACTGAACCCACAAACCTGAAGCTGCAGACCCCAAACTAACCAAATTTAATGTTTCCTTAATCAGCACAGTAATTTTTAAGTCTTTATGTGTTATGTTTACTCACAGTTTTGATGCTTGCTTCTTCGACTTGATCCACGATTAGCTCTGCACCATCGCTCTGCTGTTTCCTCTCTCCTCAAGCTTCTCCTTCGTGCGTCCTGTCCTCAAATATAATCCAACCTGCCTCCTTGTTTCCTCCTTGACTTGTATTCGCAAAATTTCCAGTTAAATTAAGAGTAATCCAGAAAAGTTTTCCTGCTTCAAAAGCTCTTCCAGTTGCCTGTCTTCTTGTCCTCCTTCAAATGTGCAGTTTATATATTTGTATTTATTTGACTTCATATTGCCATGACAACATAACACAGAGCATCATGGTAAATTAAAGCAGGTGGTTCTGTCCGCTACAGAAATGCTGATAAACTCAATTTATTTGAGTTGTCTTAACTTAGAAAAACTAAGTAAGATGGAAGTTTTTCTTCTCAGTGTGGAAAGATGAAAGATGTGTTTTGAAAATGCCACGTCACTACCGTCCTCCTCCCTAGCACGGATCAGTCCGCATGTTCATGGTGCCAGCATTTTTTATGGAATATGTTGAGCAAACCTAGAAAAGCGTCAGCTCAAGGGATTATTGTTGTCATTGCTGTGGATCTTTACCTGATACACTGACTTGGTGAGTAAATGTTTACTCTTATTCAAACTGATTTTGTGGCTTCTCTTAGTTTAGCACCAGGTTTATAATCGTGCTAGCTAGTTAGTGTTAGCCTAGCGTTGCTGCTGCGGCTGGGCTCATGTTACTTAAAAATTAACACCACAGCCTTAAAAACCTTATATAAAAATATGTCTGTGAAATTTTCTGTTGATTGTTTGAAATAAAAAAGTGAGATAAGAGCCCAGACAAAATTCTTCGGGGGGGGGGTGAAAACAATAAGCCAAGAGTTAGCTGTGCTTGCGGACTCTTATCAAGCCTTGACCTCCCGGTCAGCTATCGCGCTGGTGGATAACAGAGCTCTCCGAAAACGTGGAAGCACTTTTGCAAATATGTGATATTTTGATAAATTAAGTAGATATTTGAGCATTACACAGCTACATTCTCCACTGAAAATATCTTAAAAGGTTATTTTGTGACCCAGAAAGGGTAATCTAGGGGAAAGGAGGATCGCATATGTCGGCCATGGTTGTCGGAGCCTGTGCGTACTTGTAAGCTCGCCAATGGCGGAGGAGCGCGGCTTATTGCTTTTTCTGGGTCACAAAATCAACTTTTAAGATATTTTCAGGCGAGAATGTAGCTGTCGAAAGTTCAAATATCTGCTCGATTTATCAAGACATCACATATTTGCAAAAATGCCCCGACGTTTTCTGAGATGTCTATTTTTTTCATGCTTTGTGGCACCTTGAACATCTGTGGCATCTATTAATGTCAAATCTAGCCTTTATTTAACAACATAAGCAAACTCTATGTTACAATGATTGCACAGCCATTAAGGATCAAATCGGTTTCTGAAAAATGTTCTGTTTTTTCTCCCTCTGCTTGCTTCTTACTGTCTTTGAGGCTCGGGACCAGCACTCCTGCTGTTGGACAGAAAGACATCAACTCAGTGGTAAGTATTTTGGTTTTCCAATATATTAGCAACTGTCAGTGACATTTATATTAATCAGGCTGAACTTTAATCATACTTTAGATCAGCCTGTTTTACTTATTGTTTTACTTCTTTTTTGGTTTGGGGAAGTTGTTTCTTTACTGATCTTTTCCTGTCTTCTGTTATTAGACTTGAGATATGACTGCACTAGGCTGTTGCTGGTGACTCCAGTTAATTCTACAAGACATGCTGTGTAAGTAAACAAACAACAACAGTTTGGTCTGCATTTCTTGAAAGATCACATCCCCCAAACTTAGTTTAGAGGGTCTACACTGAATATAGTGAAGTCTGCAAGTTTTCTAACAGCAAAATTTGTTTTGTGCCCAAATCATTTTGCACATCATTAGAATGAAAGTTATTGGCCATGTTTGCATAGCCCTTTTTAAAATGATGCTTTCATGACATTATTGTGTGTCGGGTGGGGGTCAGGGCTATCCAGACTGACAATTGGGACATTGAATGTCACCTCTCCAGTGGGGAGGGAGCCTGAGATTGTCCAAATTGGAGTCTGTTTTATACCAAATGCAGAAAAAAATGTTTTAAGAAAGCAATTAAGTTCATGTTCCAAAAAATATGATTGTTTGCTTGCAGGACACCAGGAGAGATGAGTCCTCCGTCACAGATGGTGTGGTCAGTGAAGATGGTCGCCTGCAGGTTCAAGCTCATTGCATCTCCAACCCACATCCACTGCCACTGTACTTAAGGGAAGTTAAAGACTTTCTTCTGCACCTACATTTGGATCACCTCGATCCATGATAGTCATTCAGGCAGTAATGCCTGGACTGGAAACAAGCCATCCTTAAAACATTACAACATTCCAGCTCATGTGTTGGAATGCAAAACAAATGTGTTGTTTAAATTAGAGACTGCACTTGTGACAGAACAACACATATTTTTATTTTGATTATATAAGTAATGTAAGTACAAAACAAACTTGTGGTAGGCCTAAACTTATTTTCAGAATAATTACATCTGCGACCTTGTTTCATTGTAAGATTATAACAGTGATGGCAATATAATTGTTTGTTGTTCAGCAGAACAGTGTCCAGTATGTTGGCTGTTATACTTTGTTGTGTTTGAAAATAAAAGTTGGTCTGATTTTAACATCAAGACAAAAAGTGTTGTTAATTATTTTTAATCATATTCAGGTTACCACAAATTGTTTTTTCATTTAGTTGAACTTGAAATGTTTGTCAGTAAGTAAACAATTAGCACTGTACAGTCAGAAATATCAAGTTATTCTTAATACTGCAGACTTGCACTGTATAAGTTGTCCTAACAGTCATCTTAAGTAAGCTTTACTTAGTTTTTTTGAGGCAATGAGTTTCCTTAATTTTTTTGAGTTCTGGGAACTAACAAGGCTTTACAGTGTACTCAAAATGAGTAAGTTGCCCTAACTTGGTCAACTTACGTAAACTTGATCCAATTTTCTTGAGTTCTGGGAACAAATGAGCTTGTACAGAGTACTCAAAATAAATAAGTTGTCCTAATTTAGTCATTTTTAGCTAAGCTTTACTCAATTTTTTTGAGGCAACGAGTTTCCTCAATTATTTTGAGTTCTAACTAATTAGATTTTACAGTGTGTAAGAGCAGGAATTTAACTACAAACCCTCATAGTTCCCGTCAGTATCATTCATTCTGCTCTGCCTCAATGGTCACAGTGGCTAGTTTAAGTACGTTTGCCCCATAGAAATCCACTGATGTTCAGTGAGTCCCTTTGATACATGTTTAGACCTTCATAATTTTCAGGGTGCATGAGTGTTATATCTCCATCTCATCCTAAACATTTTACCAACATGTAAAAGGCATACGTCCACAAGATTTTGATTTTTTTAATTGAAACTTGTTTTATTCTGAATAAACGTATGAGATGGCCCTCGGGCCTCTAAATCCACGTCCAGGTTTGGGTGACTACTTGGATTAGGGGAGTATTATTTAGAGCAATGTTTGTCACTTTGGTTAATTGCTAAACTCAGGCCGTTTTTGTTCAGTCTTTTTCTAACTGAACTTTCACATTTAACATGCTAACTGAAGCCTGTAGAGTCTGAGCTGTAGCTCTTTTATTTTCTGTATTGTACAGTCTGACTTAGGGGTGGATTTGCTGGGATTGGTGACTGTGTTGCATGTTTTGAATAATCTTCTTCAGAGTAGACTTTTGGTGTAAGCTGATAGTGAATGAAAAAAGCTATAAAAAGCTGCTGTGGTTTTAATTTTCTAAGAGAGGTAATGCACATAATGCAGAGACGAGCGCACGGGGGATATCCAAATTCTAGGAAGGCAGCCTGCTGCTGTACACAGGCGGATTCTTCTCAGTCAGAGTTCTTAACAACTTGACTGTTTTCTCCAACCACACAGAGTGCTGTTTCCATTCTGGGAAGTCTACTCATTGGTGTAGGCAGCTCTTCAAATTATAAGTAGCTATATATGAGCAGCTATATTAGCTTTGACTTATCATGTGTTAAATATTATACTTTCCTGGTTTAAAATTTATGATGGCTCAAAATTCAAACCTTACAAATTAAAACCCTGAATCATCACCACCTGTGTGAACTACAAGGGTGCCATCCTTTTTCTTTTCAATCCATTAAGTACCACATTTTACACACTGAGCAAGAAAGGAAGTGAGCTCTTCATGGTGACCCCAGAAATGTTAATGTATCACTTTCTAGCATACTACTGACACTGCTCGACATCTTCTTTTCTTTTTTTTGCCTGTCCCGTTTGGTTCTTTTGCCATCAGAATTATTGTGTAAAGACAAAGAAAGATGCCCAACAGATTTACTTTACCAAATGGACCATCCCAGCCTTGCCTTAATGATCTATTTGATTCACCTTTGCTTTTATTGTTTATTTTGTTTTATTTTCACTTGCTAAACATGGGACAGATTTGACTGCGGGAAAGAAAACGGAGAAAGAAAGAGGAAAGGAAAAACAGCGGGGAAGAGGAACGTGATAAAGGACAAAAAAGAAAAACAAACAGACAAAAAAATACATATATCAATCACCTGGATCACCTGTCAGGAAAGAAAACGAGCAAAAAAAAAGAGAGCAATATAATAAATAACATCATCGCGATGATCTATGTGAATATAACAGTAAATACTAAATATTGAATATTATTGTGCAGCACGTAAGATCGACAGCGCACAGTGTGCTTTGAGGTAGGAGCCAGAGTGACGGGGGGGGGGGGGGTGTCACTGCTCGACATCTCACAGTACAGTATAAGAGTCCCGCCACAAGGAGACACTAAAGGCTTTCAAACCAACAGTTTCTGCTTCCAAAGTGGCGCCAGCCGTCACCACCGATCATCGTACTTATGTAACATAGACTGTGGATGCATGTTTAAGTTGATACATCACTTAAAGCCACCACTGTTCAGGCATCACATCTGTCCATTAGGTTTCCCTTTCATACTCAACATTTTTATCCCTGGGTACTAACTTTTTTGTTTTTGCTGACTGTTTATTTATTTGTTTGTTTGTCTAATGCTCTTGTTGCACTGCTAAATAGGCAGTAGCCAACATGATTTATAAAGGGATTATAAAATCTAAGAAATTACTGCATTATTTTACTCTTATTAAACTCACTTTCCTAAAAACTGATTGCAGCTTCTACTTTGTGATGTCAATGTTATGTCTCTAAATTATTTCATATCATTCATGGGAGATATGCTTGACAAATGATAAGTTAACAAGTCACTGCTACCAGCCTAATCAATTCATTGGGGCAACCTGCGTGTTGTGCTGCATTGTCTGATTTGGTCATAGTGTGTAAACACCTCTAGAGGCCACTGTTGTATAGCTGCTGCAAACTGAACGTGCCCGTACCAGAGGTTATACTTAAAATGGCAGCTGCCAGGAAGTCTCTTTGGACATTTGTGTTCGCCCTTTATGAAATAGATATGTTGTATTACAAGGTATTAATGCACCCTTGCATTGGTAAAATAAATTCTACTAGAATAGCTGATACTCCCTTACAGAAGATTTATTTTGACCTTTCTAAAGCCTTCTTTAAAAATTAGAAAATAAAATGAAAACAGGCATATCAAAACAAGCCTACTAGAAATACTACTCTGCATTACATCCTAACACTTGGCTAAATCCTAATATGTAATTCTGGTTTAATAGTTTATTTCACTAAATGTGATTATGCACTGAAAAAGAACATGTTGGGTTTACTTAATTCAATAGTGGACACTGGTTGCACACAGATGTTTTGCTTTGGCAGGAGCTTAAACAACTGAGGTGAAGTTATTCATATTCAATAAACCTGTGCAATTTGTGTTGATAAAATATGATTGAAACATGTTTTGGTGAAGTAATTTGAGCTCCTGGATATTTTAATTCTTCACAAATTTCACACTTTATTCCAACACTATTCAGTGACTTTTACCCAAATACTATTTGGTCACTGAAGTACTATGTTATCTTCAAATGACATGTTGGTATTATATTCTAAATACACAATTTTCCAGTGAAGGCCTTACAACAGATTGTATTGTTCTCTTCCAAGATGGTTGCCAGCATCCACTAGTAACCTTTCAAAACAAAAACAGTAATTTCACTATAGTGACAGTAGGTGAATTAGCGGTCTGAAACACACGGCCCGGGGCCGACTTGCGTGAGGCCCACATCACCCCTACTTGCCACCCGTACTGTTGACGTGAGGAAATATTGTGCATTTTGGTCCTTGAAGTTAGTTTTTGTTACGGGGGATTTTGTTGTTGAGTGCAATGTGAAAATAACTTCTATAAAAAGCAAAAAATGATTTAATATGAAGGCAATATGAGCAGAGAGTAAAACCATGTTGAGGGATTGGCTGTGTTAGTTCAGTGAGAGTTATTTGTAAAGAAAACAATTTTCACTAGTAGACATAAATGTACACTTATGTCTGCATTTTTATTTTGTTAAATAAAACAAAAATTATAGCAAAGTGCTGCCACATGTCTGAGTGCCAATTCTTTTTTTATTCAATGAAAGGTTTTAGTTAATTAAGATTGAGGAAAAAGAATTTGCATTCACATTTGCAGTTTTGCCTTGTTATACAATATTTGAAAATTAAAACAAAACACTACATTTTCTGAAATATTAGTGAGTTTTTTCTTGTTTAAAGACAAACGTTTTTATACTACTTGAACACTAAAGTGACCCTCCAATGTGATGACAGTGCCAGCAGTGGCCCACAGCTCATTTAATGCTTTCTCCTAATTGGCTCATAATGGTCTCTCATATGTATGAACTATGTAGGCTATCTCTATTTTAAAATAATGGGTGGGCAATGAGAGCATCTCCTCGATGTGTACAACAGGACAACAGGGAATACAGAGAACTGACTGAGGACTTTGTCAACTGGTGCCAGCAGAACCACTTCCAGATCAACACTCCGAAAACCAAGGAGCAGGTAGTGGACTCCACCTACACCAGTGAACATCCAGAGAATGGGCATTAAGATAGCTGACTCATATAAGTGATCTGATTAATAAACGGATCTGGAGTAACAACAGAGTGTCCATCTACACAAAAGGATAAAGACGGTTGTATTTGCAACAGAGAAGTCTTTTGGAAGGGAGCAGGGAGAGCTCCTGAAGACCTCAGACGCTGTGGTGGTATTGTCCATGTTTTATGGTGTGGTCTGCTGGGGATAGGAAGAAACTGAACAGGTTCATCAAGAAAACTAGCTCTGTTCTGGGATGTCCTCTTGACCCAGTGGAGGTAGTTATCCCTGTCAGATAACAGCTCCCACCCCATACAGGTCACCCTTCAGTGACAGGCCGTGTTCCAAGTGGACATTTTGGAGGCCTTTCCCTCCAGCTGCTGTCAGACTGTACACTGCACAACAGCAATGAATGTACACCACATATTCACACACTGGGGTCTTTGCATATATCAGTGTGCAATACCTGTTAATACCTATTAACACCCAACCACTGCACTATGAAATGACCACGCCAAGCAAACAAACAATGTTTGGGTGCTGCAGATGGAAACGGACCATAGCTTCATGGTGAAATTCCTCACAAAGAGCAGAATCTACCTTGTCCTTTAAAGTTTTTATGGCCACCACTTGGGTCTGCTCACCAGGTACTGTGCCATATAGGTGGCCCTTGTACACCTTGCCAAACCGGTCCTCACCGAGCCCCTCCATAAATCGCACTGCTGACATGTTAATCTCACGCAGCTTCGCCTGCAGCCATGAAACAATAAATACATGTCACCAAAGACTCTGGCCACCAGAATTCAACAATACTTAAACAAATGTATGTAAATCACATTTACTGTGACCATATTTAATGTTACCTTGTTATTATTATTGCTACCTGTTGTTTTTGATGATTCAGGGGCGACAGCTCCGTGTCCTGGGAGGGTGAGCTGCTGAGCTGGGAACGAGGTGGTGTGTCATTTGAAGCCTTATGTTTATTGCGACACAAGCAAACCAGAAAGAAGAGGCAAGCGATAACCAATGGGATGGCAACTGCAGGTATTAAAATAAACAGGATCTCCTTCCTGGGGTTTTCTTGTGTTTCATTCTTCTTCTAATAGTAATCTGTATTATTACATCATATATAAGTATATGTATGTATGTAGATATATATAGATAGATGGCTATGGATATAGATAAATAGACTTACATATATAAGTACTTATCTATTTCTTAGTCTATATTTCTTCTATTTTTGCATAGCATTATTGCTGTTAGGTATGCTGTGTGTGTTCATTTGTTCCTGCCTTGTGTACTCTGCTGCAGTAACAATTTGAATTTCCCAACTCTGGGACTAACAAAGGTTTTCTTATCTGAAATGTATCTAAACCCAGCTGATATCTGGCTACATTTTCTGCTGAGCATCCAAATCACACTGAAGTTTACACACTGTATAATGCCTGATTTCTTGTAAATATTTAGCGATGGCCTTATGAAATATATTTTGATAAAATGTTTATCAGGCCACAGTGAACAATGGAAAATAAACAAAATTAAAACAAATAATTAAAAACACTGAAAAACACTCAAAAATATATTTTTTTAGAGATGTCTTAACCTGGTTATGCTGTACCATCCAGACGTGTATGTGCGCCGGACCCGCGTGATTTGAGACTTCCTGCCATCTTTAGCAGGTAATAAACTCCCGCCAAAGCAAAAAGTTGCTCTGAGTGAATTCAGTCGTTGTTAATGAGTAAATTTTTAGTGTTTTTATTTGGATTGTTTTCTGGTTGTTTGTTGCACACGGACATGTTCACAGACGTGTTTTCGTGAGCAACACTGTTCATACTCCGAGACCGTAGCGGGAAACTGTTGGTTGCCTAGCAGCAGTTAACGAAAAGACCGGAAGTGACTGTGCTTCAACTAGAAAACTTTTGCGTTTATCCTCTTTTTCCCGAGTATCAGACAAACTCGTTTAGCAGCGTGCTTTACCTTTGAGTTAGCTGAACTTCTGGTGGTTTGTTGGTGGATTTAAGGAGGTTAAATGGATGAAAAAAAGTTATCTTTCAGCTAGCTCTTGTTGCGCAGATACAGCAATGCATGATGGGAAATTCTCCCGGTATTTGTAAAGCTAAATAACCTTATGGGGCTCTGTTGGAAACTGCTTCATGTGTATATATAAATAGTGTGTAGTCCCAGCTTCCTACAGGCTGTGTTTGTGTTGATTTTGAGATTGTGAGCACCGTGAGTGTGCAGGGTTTGTGTGTGAAAGACTGGCCCATGCGTGAGCTAAGGAATTCATACTTACCTGGTAGGAGAGATACCATGATCACGAAGGTGGTTCTCTCAGGCCGAGGCTCAGCCATTGCACTCTGGCTTTGCTGACAGCCTGCGAATTCCCCAAATGTGGGAATCTCGACTACATAATTTCTGGTAGTGGGGACTGCGTTCGCGCTCTCCCCTCATCATATGTTGAAAGAAAAATGAGTGGGAATGTTTGCGCTTATTTTCAATGACGACGTCATGCGATCTTCTGGCTTCCTAACTACAGTTTTATCAGTGAGGCCAGGGTGAGCAGGAGAGGAGGAGGGGATGCTGTCTTATTTAAAAAAGTCTGTGCAGCATTTGGGAGGCCTGTAAACATTAACAAACACAACTTTGGATGGGGCCTTCAGCTGTAAAGCCACATATTCAAAAGACTGAAAACTTCCAGGAGACAGCTGCTTACATTGAAATGATTCATTAATGACCTCAGTGAACTGCTGTCTGTGATCTGTGTTGATTTCGACTGTGTAATTATTGTTGGGGATTTTAACATCCATGTGGACAACCCTCAGGACAAAGGGACTAAAGACCTGAGTAACACTCTGGGCAACTTTGGGCTGACTCAGCATGTAACAGAGGCCACACATAATAGAGGACACACTCTTGACCTACTGATCTCCAAGCCTGAGCATTTCAAACATTGCTGTGTCTGATGTGGGCTTATCTGATCATTACTGTGTTTTCTTTGAAAGTAAAATCTCAGCCCACACAAATATATCAACAGCAGTGATCACAAAACGGTGTATAACTGAAGACAGTAGTGAGATCTTTAACCAGGTCTTCCCATTAACACCTGACCTGTCCAAAGGTTCAGTCAATGAGCTCGTCAATAGCTTTAAGGCAAAACTGTTAAATGTAATGGATACTATTGCCCCCATTAAGGTGAAGGTTATCTCTGGAAGGAAAAAGTCTCCATGGAGAAACTCCACACTAGTGAAAAATGAAAAAAGAGAGTGTAGGAAAGCTGAGCGCAGATGGAGAAAAACAAACCTCCAGGTTCACTATGACATCTATAAAGAGAAACTTCACAATTATAATTTACAACTGAGGAGTGCAAGAAGGTCCTACTTCTCTGACATCATCACTAAAAACAGCCATAATGCTCGGGTCTTATTTTCTACAGTTGACAGGCTAACAAACCCTCCTGTGCCAGTGGCAGCTGAACTTCATTCAACCATGGCCTGCAATGACTTTGCCAAATTCTTCACAGACAAAATCCAAAAGATTAGACAAGCAGTTGGTACATCAACAGCAGATCCAGGATATGTACTGTGTCCACTGAAAAACTGTTTAAACACCATCAAAGAGTTTCACCCGATTAACAGCAAAGACCTGGAGGACATCTTAGGTCAACTGAACTCCTCCTCTTGCTGTTTAGATGTCCTGCCAACAAGTTTTTTCAAAAAGGTCTCAAAGACTTTAGAGTCAGACCTGTTACAGATCGTCGACTTTTCCTTAATGTCAGGTGTGTTTCCAGAACCACTAAAAACTGCTGTAATCAAACCTATACTGAAAAAGGACAATCTTGACAAGACACAAATGAACAACTACAGGCCGATCTCAAATCTCCCGTTTTTAAGTAAGATCATTGAAAAAGCAGTTTCTCAACTTACATTAACTACTGATCTTATCTATTTCTGATTTTATCTGTTTTGATTTTATATACTGTTTTGTTTGTTTGTTAATTAGTTAAGCTTAAATTTCAAAACTTACATTAACTACTGATTTTATCTACTGTTCTGATTTTATCTGTTTTGATTTTACATACTGCTTTGTTTGTTTGTTTGTTTGTTAAGTGGGTTAGAGCTCTGGGTAGCTCCCCAGCTGGGTCTAGACTGGGTCTAGAGAGTATTTTAAATTCAGGGAATTTAAAATAGAAAGTAGCTCGTCCACAGAAGGACTGGTAGCTCCCCTTACGATAAGGGTTCAGATCGCGCGAACAGGTGTGAAATGTGTGTGTTTAGTTAGTTTGTTTGTTTGCTTGTTTTAATCAATTTTAAATCATACTTTTTATTTGTTTTTGTTTCTAATGTCTCTGTAAAGCACTTTGAATCACCTTGTTGTTGAATTGTGCTATACAAATAAATTTGCCTTGCCTTGCCTTTGTTCAAAATCACTACCCTTTCAGCTTGTTCGTGGCCACCAACAGATTAGGTCTGTTATTTTCATGTTTATTTTGCCATTTTATCTGCATAAAGCTTTTAAGTAACTTCAGTTCTTTTCATAAATATAAAATAATTATTACTTTTTACATTTTTAACCCTTTAAACACCAGTTTGTTTGTCCACTGCGACTAGCTGGAAGACAACCTCAAATCTTGCAATTTTATATAATTGAGTTGCTACTGAAATTTCTTGTATTATTAATAGTAGAGTATGGGTCATGTAATTGATTCACATCAACATTGATTATAATGCATTGTTATTTTTGTGCAGAGAGAGCAAAAACATGAAAACTCCCTCTCAGCTTGTTCGTGGCCAAAAATGGCCACCCCTTGTTTACAACTACAAAATGCTATAAAATTCATATATATTAAGAAAAATTTCCACTTTTTTTTACTTGATTTTTTAGATTAGCATCAGTGCTGTTCATGAAAATCAAAATTTCATTCAAATTCAGAATTCTAACCCTTTAAATACCAGTTAGATCACATAATCCTAGGAACTCATAAATGGAAAAAATCACAAAACCCCAATTTTTTTCCAAATAAAACATGCAAACTGAATTATTTTCTAACCATGATGGAGGTTAGATGCATAGCAATAATTAAAAGTATCAATGAGTTTTATGTATCTTTGTTTTTTTGTGTGCAGTAACAGAAAAACAAAAAAACTCCCTCTCAGCTTGTTCGTGGCCAAAAATGGCCACCCCTGTTTACGTTTACAAAATACTATAAAATTAATATATATTAAAACATTTTTCTACTTTCATTGACTTGACATTTCACACCTGAGCCTCAACTCTCGTGGCCCGGTACCAAAGGACTCACGGACCGGGGGTTGGGGACCGCTGATCCAGATGAAGACGTGAGCCAAAGATCCTTTAAGTTTCATCTGATGAACTTACCTTTTCCTACATATGAAAAATGATGTGGTGTGAAGTAAATCGGGTTTGTATATATGTAGCCTCAGATGAGCATGAAATTTCATTTTTGACCTGCTTAATAGCAGTCTCAAATATTAAAGTCTTGGTGTTACAAAATCAATTGACATGTGCAGCAACTGAAATAAGACACCAAAGGCCACTCTTAATACAGACAGAAGTCAGGTAGTCAAAAATCTCTTATTCTGCTTTTTGTATTCTGAACTTCTTGAGTGGACAGCCAACAATCCTACAAATAGACTAGAGGATGTGCCTGAAATGTTTGTTAAAACAAATAACTGGACCTTAGTTGTTAAGCTCAATGTTCTGACTGTCACATGGAGTCTTTCAGGTTGTTTTACGTTTACTATCACAAATGAATGTTTTTTCCCCTAATGAATATACATTTTAGGTCTAAAGTGTCTAAAATCTGCAGTTTTGGAATTTTTCATGTGGGATGACAAAATTAAAAAACACTCCAAAAAAACACTCCAAAAAAACCAAGTGATACATGTCATGAAGGACTGACATAATTTGATTCATAAGACTTTATTTGATATTCACACACACCATATTAACGGTTTCAGATAGTTCATCAGCCATATTGATCAGTCTAAGGCAGGTAGTTTTGTATGCTGAATAAAAATCCTGTCGACAAACGTCAAATGTTACGTACGGTTCAAAATGACTCCCGTACAAGACTGTAGTAAGGTCTACTATTGACCAGTAAGAAACCACCACACTCACACTGCAATGGGGTCCACAAGATTTAGTTTTCTTCGTCCAAGTCAGACTACAGGCTGAGGACACAACTCCGGCCTGGAATCCAAGGCCCAAAGCCATGAACTTCTTCTTTTTGCATGTTGTTGTAAGTTAAAATCCTAATAAAACATCTAATTATATATTTACCTGCTGACTGCAAAACAGCCACCACACCTCCGGCTGTCACTTCTCCTCCATTAGAAGCTGCAGCAGACGACATCATGCCTGCAGCGCAGGAGCCTGCAGCTATTCCAGCTGAGTTGAAACCTGCAGCTCCCAGAAGAGCAGGAGCAGTGACTACAGCACCTACTGCAGGAAGACAAGACATGTATCAGACATGGATCGGGCTTTGATTCAAATTAGCTTACTTGCTCCTGCAGCAGTACACACAGCTGTCACTATAACACAACATAAGAACACACATTAACATCTAACTGGGCCATAGCTCAGCACACAGCTGATCAAGGATTTAGATCAAGTAACTGAGCTACAGAGAAGACGGGGAGGCTCTACGCTACGATGGAGTTTTAGAGCCACAAGAAAAAAGTTGTTGATATGGACATTACTGTCCCACAAAAAACTGCTATAATTACTGTTTCTGCTACAAAATTCCTTATTTAGATGAGTTAGTGAAACAAATTGATCAGGCATTGTGTGATACAACATTCAACTTCTTTATTACACGAGGATGTAACCATCGATAACCTTGCATCTGTCCATTAGATCGTGGCTCAAGAGTTGGCAGTTTGTCTTGTAATTGGAAGGTTGCCGGTTCAAGCCACGGCTCGGACAGTCTTGGTCGTTGTGTCCTTGGGCAAGACACTTCACCTACCGCCTACTAGTAGAGGCCAGAGGGCCCGATGGCGTGATATGGCAGCCTCGCTTCTGTCGGCCTGCCTCAGGGCAGCTGTGGCTACAACTGTAGCTTGCCTCCACTAGTGTGTGAATGTGAGAGTGAATGAATAGTGGAATTGTAAAGCGCTTTGAGGGTCTTGAAAAGCGCTATATAAATGCAATCCATTATTATTATTACCAGCCCTTTTTTGGTACAACCTAATACTTATCACCACACTGCGTTTATGAGCTAAAACCAGGGAGTTTTAGCTCATGAGCTAAAACTCCTGGTGAAAAGCATTTTAAAGTTGTGTTCTGGTTATTTTAGCTCATGTTTCCTTCTTGCTAAAACCAATTCTGAAGTACGGTTTCACCAACTCAGATGATATACAGTAGCAACCATGGCAGCTTGCCTTGAGACAGCTGTAATCTCCACATTTTGACTTTATTCTCAAAATGATCGATAATACCTTTCTTAACTTTGCCCTAATACTACATCGTATTATCCTCACTGCAGCACAGTTACATGTAATTGTTTCAGGAAGAAACACTTGGTTACTGATCATCAGGATGCTTCACAATGAATACATGTATTGATATGTATTTATGAGTTTTAGAGACAAAAATAAATAAATAAATAAGCAAATAGGTTTGTTACCTGCCCGGCTGTGATGGCTAAGGCTGTCACTGAAACACAAGAAAGAAAATAAAAGATCTCACCACAGCTGAGTCTGGAAATATTAAGACATTTTCTGTAATGCTAGAATCATCAACTCATATAATGTAGAGATGATCTGAAAAAGGCAGCTGTACTCACACTGTATATACATAACACTATTTATTACATATTACTTACGTCTTGTATATTGTACATTTTATATATATATATGTTTTTCCTCATGTTAATACTGTCCATATGTACATAGCGCTGCAGAACTGTACCCCCCCCCAGCATGTTTACACTGAGTATGAGATGCTCTGCACAACTGTATAGTGACAATAAAGGCATTCTATTCTATTCTATTCTATTCTATTCTATAGACCCATTGTTCCACTCAGGATGAGGAACCTAAGATTGGACTGTGTCTTAAACAGAAGTGAGCATCAGCTGTTATTTCCTGGATAATGAAAGTGAATGGGCGTCACTGGGTCTATGAAGTAAATAAACTTCCTTTAGTCATCATAGAACAAGTGATTGTGAGGCTGGATCTCAGGAGGTTTGACATAGTTATTTATTTTATTTATTTTATGTTTTTTATTATGTATTTCACACACATGTGTTATTTCAAGGATTGTTCTTTCTATTTTAATCCTTATGTTAAATCAACTGCTTAAAATAAACACAAACAAAAAGGAGGTTATGATACGGAGCGTGTTTGAATGTTATTTGGGTCACTGAAAATGTGTCTGCATTATGTGTGTCCATTCTTTGGGGTGTGGTATGCAACAGAAGAAAGACCGCAGGTACCAATTAGTGTAGAATTTCCTCACATACTTGAGTCATACCTTGATTCTGGTTTAATCTTGTTAAGAAAAATAGTGAGAAACAGAAATGGAAATAAAATGGGTGAGTATAAAAGGCTTATCACAGCAGACACAAGAGCAGAAGGTGAGAGGAGTTATAAAAACAACCAACGTCTGAGAAGCCCTGGACAGGAGATCCTATGAAATGGCAGCACTGGAGATCATGACAAGACACACGTTCAGGAAAGTTTATTACACTGCATTTAATCCCAGTCATTTTCAGAGAGAGATTAAAGGTTGAAGACTGATTTATAACAAGTCCCCACACAAACATAGATAAAGCACTAAAAGTGCCTCACTGACGAGCAAGAAGTGCAATAAATAACTGAGAAGTGATACATGCTGTATGGGCGTCGCACATATGACGAGTTAGGAGTGAGAACGTGTTGATCTGCAGGGAAGCAGGAGACTGTTGTTATAGAGTGGATTGAGGATTTTTATTCTTTATTTCTATTTTTCAAGACTTTGTGAATTGTCTTTTTTTAAAATAACTTGGCTTACCCTTTTTGGTTTTGTTAATATTGGCAATAGTGTGAAGTACTATTGTTGGGTTAGAATATATTTATTATATAGGTCATCCAGTTAAGGTAAATGTCATGTTTTGAATTGTTAGAATCTGATGAGCATTATTTTCTTTTCTTTTTTGTTGTTTTGTTTTTCTGTTTTCCCCCTGAGAGATTACCACCTTAACGTGGTCAGGCGATGTGATGGCTGCAGTTACAGCCACACAGTGGTAATATCAGTGTAGAGGCTTACACACAACACTGCATTCACATTGGTCTTTCTTTAAATATAAGGTTTAATTTACAGGATAATAAATAACTGGTTTTGGTCTCAGTTAGGTTTTTGTGTGTTTTACCCCTTTTTGTGATTTTTGTGGGCTGATCAGCCACTATTTAAGTTTCCCCCGTTGTCTTCTTTAGTGAGGTCAGTTTGTTTGAGGTATCAGTATTGGTTGTTGCTAACTTTGAGTAGAGTTCTGTTATTTTGACCTCTTTTATGGGCACATATGATTTTTTTTTTTTGTATAATTTAACCAACTATGTTGTTGGGTTAAGTTAAAAAAAAATGGGGGGGGGGCTGTACTGCAGTGGCCCTGAGAGGCCAAATGCAAACCATCAAAAAGGAAAGTTATGAGTTTAATGTTAAAATACGAGAGCGTTTCTCTCGTATCTGTCCTGATACTGCTATTTCATCTGCTATAAACAATAACCATACACTATTATTGCAATCTATACTACAGCTCAAAAGTCTGTAGAGAATTAGAAATGTCTTATTTTCTGACAACAGTAAAAATCGTTTAGAAGTTTTACTAAATTAATCAGAAGCGTAAAGAAATATAAATAATTAATGGTAACATTTATCATAAATCACAAATGAGATTTAGTGGAATATCTACTTAGTGTTGTTGAGACTCTCCAATTCTTTTTGTCTCGGTAGAGATCACGCAGAGATGTTTCCAAATTTCACACAATCCTTTTATTACCCATTTTCCTTACAGATGCATCTGGAGATCAGCACACTGCATCCTGTGCAGTCCTACTCTAAAGGCTGATCTGAAGGGTTTCACACAACAGCTACAGTTATAGTCTCTGGTCTCCAATTTCTACAGTAAATCCCCCACAATGGAAAAACACTGGTAAAGTGGCCTGGGGTGCTGACACCCTGACCCCCATCTCCTTTTAAGGTAATGTACATTGGCAATTGTCTGCCCCTCACCCTCAGTAAATCTTGCTACTGTCCTGTGTTTGGGGTTAATTGCCCCACTTCCCTGCAACCCAGTTCTTTGTTCCCATCCCAGGACTATTTTCTATTTTCTAATCTTAAATCCTATAAACAACAAAATCATACTACGACACACACTAATAAACTACATTCACTATGACCTCAATACCTATTACACAGTCCATTATTTCTACAGTGTACTGTTATGAAAACAACAGAATGATGATGAGACACTGTGGTAAAGTCTTACAGGTATATTTGCAGATAGTTATCAATACAGGATAAACACTGTGGGCTCCAGGAGACGGGGCAGAGGTAGGGAAGGTTGTCTGGAGGCACACTCAGACACTGTCACAGAAGGTCATGGAGATCCGTAACACTGAAACGTCTGCACAGAAACAAAGAGTGAGCAACCCATCTTGCCTCAATGATTACCGCCCAGTAGCACTCACCCCCATCATCACTAAGTGCTTAGAGCGACTGGTCCTAGCACACTTCAAATCCTGTCTCCCCCCCACCCTGGACCCCCACCAATTCGCATACCGCCGGAACAGGAGCACAGAGGATGCAGTCTCCATCGCAATGCACTCTGTCCTCTCACACCTGGACAACAACAACACCTACGCCAGAATGCTGTTTATAGACTTCAGTTCAGCATTCAATACAATCCACCCCTCACAACTCATCAGGAAACTGACAGACCTGGGTATCAGTTCCCTCATCTGCAAATGGTTACTGGACTTCCTGACCAACCGCCCCCAACATGTCCGGCTGGATAACCGCTGCTCATCTACCATCACAATGAACACCGGTGTACCACAAGGCTGTGTGATGAGCCCTTTCCTCTACTCCCTCTTCACCCACGACTGCAGACCTGCTGATGGTTCCAACACCATCATTAAGTTTGCAGATGACACCACGGTGATTGGCCTCATCAGCGACAACGATGAGGCCGCCTACAGGGAGGAGGTGGATCGTCTGGCTGAGTGGTGCGACAGAAACAACCTGCTGCTTAACACCGAGAAGACCAAGGAGCTCATCGTGGACTACAGGAGGAATGCTGACCCACATCCACCCATCCACATTAAGGGGACGGCTGTGGAGCGTGTGAGCAGCTTCAAGTTCCTGGGAGTCCACATCTCCGAGGATCTCACCTGGACGACCAACTGCTCCAAGCTGGTCAAGAAGGCTCACCAGCGCCTCTTCTTCTTGAGGACTCTGAGGAAGAACCACCTGTCCTCAGACATCCTGGTGAACTTCTATCGCTGCACCATCGAGAGCATCCTGACCAACTGTATAACAGTCTGGTACGGGAACTGCTCTGCCTCGGACCGGAAGGCGTTGCAGAGGGTCGTGAAAACTGCCCAGCGCATCGCCGGAGCACCACTTCCTGCCATAAAAGACATCTACAGGAAGCGGTGTCTGAAAAGGGCTGGGAAAATCATCAAAGACCCCAGTCACCCATCACATGGACTCTTCACCCTCCTGCCCTCTGGGAGGCGCCACAGGAGCCTCCGGACTAAGACCACCAGGTACCGGAACAGCTTCTTCCCCACAGCTGTCAGACTCCTGAACTCTGCCTCCTGACATCTGACCCACGTTAAACTCATGGACTGAACATACACACACCCACAATGGACAACTGTACCCTCAAACACAATAATAACATGGACTGAACCACCACTCACAACCACTAGCACTTTATACAGCCTCTGTAGAAACTATCTACACCCTCACTTATCTTAACTGCACTACTGTATAGCTCTGTGTAAATAATCATTCTGTACATTCGATAATTTTTAATCCTACAACTGTTTACAACTTGCATAGTTCCCATTTCTGTATAGCTGTATATCCCAGATTCTGTAAAGTTATTTATTTCATATTCTGTATAGTTTTTCATATTTATATCCTGTTCATATCCTGTACATAGCTTGTACTCACTACAGCCTGTACATACTTATAGTTATAGAATATTCACAACCTACTTCATACCGTGTACATTATAACATACCATAATAGACCCATTTCTGTAATATACTCACATATCTATATTATTGCTAATATATATTGTAATATATCTATATCACTAAAGCACTTCTGGATGGATGCAAACTGCATTTCGTTGCCCTGTACCTGTGCATGTGCAATGACAATAAAGTTGAATTCTATTCTATTCTATTCTATTCTATTCTATTCTATTCTATTCAATTCAAAGGCAAGAACTGATGGAAAATGTGACATGACTGTGGCATAATACGTTACCTTGGTACTGCAATGATCTGGTTGTTTAGAAGCCAGCATGAAGACCTCGCGAGGAACAGGCGAGTAATCAGCTGATTGTTCACAAGTGACTGAGGGACGGGAAGATGGAGGAGCATCCCCTAAAAAAGACAAGCACACGGACAACAACACAGGCATACACCGAAAGAGGAGAGAGAAAGAAGCAGGCCAGCAAAAGAGAGCAAGGGAACCATGACATCTACTGAGGCCCATTTTTATTTGGTACATCGTATCACCAGATGTCAGTTTGTGATGTTAGATCCCAACTTGTCAGTGAAGAAATCTTTTTCCAAAGATATCAGCACAAACCAAAATCATTGTGTGGATTAAAAAGAGCAAATTGTTGAAGTTTGTGATGGATCACTCCATTTTCTGTTTGCACTTGTCAGATGTGTTGCAGGTATATAACCATGTGATCAGTCCATACAGCAGTGATCGTTACTACAAATGGGCCCATGTATAAGTGTGTAGATATTTCCTAATACATCATGGGTGATTTAACATAAATGATTCATTAAACACACATCTGTGTAAACATTACTGATAAATTTCATGTAATATTATGTTAAAGTAAATGTAAATTATTAATTAAAAGATGACTGTTTCAATCTGACCACAAACCTTTGAGCAGTAGTGTCACGCTTATCAGTGGCTCATGATTGCTTAAGGCCTATGTCTGTACTTGACCACAGAGGCAGAGCATCATTCAACCTGCCAGCTGCCTATCTTGGGAGCTTTTCAAGGATGACAGACTCCACTTTCTCTGCAGCAAGACAGCTCATAACTTTTTTACAGTGTCTCCCTGTCCTCAGACTTCTATATATTCTTCTGTAATACATAACTATACACTATCATTGCAATCTACACTACAGCTCAAACGTTTGAAGTCAATTTTCACCTGTTTATAACCATGTGATCGGTCCACACAGGAGTGATTGTTTCTAAAATTTGGCGCACGTATAAGTGTGTTGACATTTCCTAATGCATCATGGGTGATTTAACATAAATGTTTTATTAAACACACATCTGTGAAAACATTTCTGATAAACTTTGCCTAATTTTATGTTATAGCAAATATAATTTTAAAATTAAGACAAGAATGTTTGAATCTGACCACAAACTTTTGAGCAGTAGTGTGTGTTGTATGCATGTGTCTGTCTGTATCTGATCAGGATTTTGTCATCAGTGTCAACAAAACTCTCATTTTTTAGCTGTTTCTATCATCAAAATTGAGTTGGAGTGTTTTAACTCTGATGGCAATCTCTCCCTAACAAGTCCACTTTATTGCGTGCTCATTTTCTCCTATTAGTTGCTCATACGTATATAATTAGGAAACATGCATTAAGTCAGTAGTCCTCAACCTTTTTTGCGCCACGGACCGGTTTATGCCCGACAATATTTTCATGGACCGGCCTTTAAGGTGTCGCGGATAAATACAACAAAATAAAACTAGTACCGGTACCGGAAAAAAAGAAGATTTATTTATGACACACTTGAAAAGACCCAGGGACACCGAGTTAACGATAAAAACGATAACAAAATAACGCTGAATACCGATAAAAACCCTGAAAACCATACATTTCACACCTGAGCCTCAACTCTCGCGGCCCGGCACCAAACGACTCACGGACCGGCACCTTTCCGAGGCCCGGGGGTTGGGGACCGCTGCATTAAGTGCACTAATTTCTCACACTTATCAGTGGCTCATGGTTGCTTAAGGCCTATGTCTGTACTTGACCACAGAGGCAGAGCATCATTCAACCTGCCAGCTGCCTATCTTGGGAGCTTTTCAAGGATGACAGACTCCACTTTCTCTGCAGCAAGACAGCTCATAACTTTTTTACAGTGTCTCCCTGTCCTCAGACTTCTATATATTCTTCTGTAATAGATAACTATACACTATCATTGCAATCCACACTACAGCTCAAACGTTTGAAGTCAATTTTCACCTGGTTTATAACCATGTGATCTGTCCACAGAGGAGTGATTGTTTCTAAAATTTGGCGCATGTATAAGTGTGTAGACATTTCCTAATGCATCATGGGTGATTTAACATAAAGGATTCATTAAACACACATCTGTGAAAACATTTATGATCATTTTCATGTAATATTATGTTAAAAGTAAATGTAAATTATTAATTAAAAAACAACTGTTTGAAACTGACCACAAACTTTTGAGCAGTAGTGTGTGCTGTATGCATGTGTCTGTCTGTATCTGATCAGGATTTTGTCATCAGTTTCAACAAGACGCTCATTTTTTAGCTGTTTCTATCATCAAAATTGAGTTGGAGTGTTTTAACTCTGATGGCAATCTCTCCCTAACAAGTCCACTTTATTGCGTGCTCATTTTCTCCTATTAGTGGTTCATAGGAGTCTAACTAATGAACTGTATGCATGTTTCCTAATCTGTCACACTTATCAGTGGCTCATGGTTGCTTAAGGCCTATGTCTGTACTTGACCACAGAGGCAGAGCATCATTCAACCTGCCAGCTGCCTATCTTGGGAGCTTTTCAAGGATGACAGACTCCACTTTCTCTGCAGCAAGACAGCTCATAACTTTTTTACAGTGTCTCCCTGTCCTCAGACTTCTATATATTCTTCTGTAATAGATAACTATACACTATCATTGCAGTCAATCTACACTACAGCTCAAAAGTTTGAAGTCAGTTTTCACCTGGTTTATAACCATGTGATCGGTCCACACGGCAGTGATGGTTACTAAAAATGGGCCCATGTATATGTGTGTAGACATTTCCTAATGCATCATGGGTGATTTAACATAAATGATTCATTAAACACACATCTGTGAAAACATTTCTGATAAACTTTGCCTAATTTTATGTTATAGCAAATATAATTTTAAAATTAAGACAAGAATGTTTGAATCTGACCACAAACTTTTGAGCAGTAGTGTGTGTTGTATGCATGTGTCTGTCTGTATCTGATCAGGATTTTTTCATCAGTGTAAACAAAACGCTCATTTTTTAGCTGTTTCTATCATCAAAATTGAGTTGGAGTGTTTTAACTCTGGTGGCAATCTCTCCCTAACAAGTCCACTTTATTGCGTGCTCATTTTCTCCTATTAGTGGCTCATACGTATATAATTAGGAAACTTGCATTAAGTCAGTAGTCCTCAACCTTTTTTGCGCCACGGACCGGTTTATGCCCGACAATATTTTCACGGACGGGCCTTTAAGGTGTCGCGGATAAATACAACAAAATAAAACTAGTACCGGTACCGGAAAAAAGAAGATTTATTTATGACACACTTGAAAAGACCCAGGGACACCGAGTTAACGATAAAAACGATAACAAAATAACGCTGAAAACCGATAAAAACCCTGAAAACCATACATTTCACACCTGAGCCTCAACTCTCGCGGCCCGGCACCAAACGACTCACGGACCGGCACCGATCCGAGGCCCGGGGGTTGGGGACCGCTGCATTAAGTGCACTAATTTCTCACACTTATCAGTGGCTCATGGTTGCTTAAGGCCTATGTCTGTACTTGACCACAGAGGCAGAGCATCATTCAACCTGCCAGCTGCATATCTTGGGAGCTTTTCAAGGATGACAGACTCCACTTTCTCTGCAGCAAGACAGCTCATAACTTTTTTACAGTGTCTCCCTGTCCTCAGACTTCTATATATTCTTCTGTAATAGATAACTATACACTATCATTGCAATCTACACTACAGCTCAAACGTTTGAAGTCAATTTTCACCTGGTTTATAACCATGTGATCTGTCCACACAGGAGTGATTGTTTCTAAAATTTGACGCACGTATATGTGTGTAGACATTTCCTAATGCATCATGGGTGATTTAACATAAATGATTCATTTAACACACATCTGTGAAAACATTTATGATCATTTTCATGTAATATTATGTTAAAAGTAAATGTAAATTATTAATTAAAAAGACGACAGTTTGAATCTGACCACAAACTTTTGAGCAGTAGTGTGTGTTGTATGCATGTGTCTGTCTGTATCTGATCAGGATTTTGTCATCAGTGTCAACAAAACGCTCATTTTTTAGCTGTTTCTATCATCAAAATTGAGTTGGAGTGTTTTAACTCTGATGGCAATCTCTCCCTAACAAGTCCACTTTATTGCGTGCTCATTTTCTCCTATTAGTGGCTCATAGGAGTCTAACTAATGAACTGTATGCATGTTTCCTAATCTGTCACACTTATCAGTGGCTCATGGTTGCTTAAGGCCTATGTCTGTACTTGACCACAGAGGCAGAGCATCATTCAACCTGCCAGCTGCCTATCTTGGGAGCTTTTCAAGGATGACAGACTCCACTTTCTCTGCAGCAAGACAGCTCATAACTTTTTTACAGTGTCTCCCTGTCCTCATACTTCTATATATTCTTCTGTAATGGATAACTATACACTATCATTGCAATCTACACTACAGCTCAAACGTTTGAAGTCAGTTTTCACCTGGTTTATAACCATGTGATCTGTCCACACAGCAGTGATGGTTACTAAAAATGGGCCCATGTATATGTGTGTAGACATTTCCTAATGCATCATGGGTGATTTAACATAAATGATTCATTAAACACACATCTGTGAAAACATTTCTGATAAACTTTGCCTAATTTTATGTTATAGCAAATATAATTTTAAAATTAAGACAAGAATGTTTGAATCTGACCACAAACATTTGAGCAGTAGTGTGTGTTGTATGCATGTGTCTGTCTGTATCTGATCAGGATTTTGTCATCAGTTTCAACAAGACGCTCATTTTTTAGCTGTTTCTATCATCAAAATTGAGTTGGAGTGTTTTAACTCTGATGGCAATCTCTCCCTAACAAGTCCACTTTATTGCGTGCTCATTTTCTCCTATTAGTGGCTCATACGTATATAATTAGGAAACATGCATTAAGTCAGTAGTCCTCAACCTTTTTTGCGCCACGGACCGGTTTATGCCCAACAATATTTTCACGGACCGGCCTTTAAGGTGTCGCGGATAAATACAACAAAATAAAACTAGTACCGGTACCGGAAAAAAAGAAGATTTATTTATGACACACTTGAAAAGACCCAGGGACACCGAGTTAACGATAAAAACAATAACAAAATAACGCTGAAAACCGATAAAAACCCTGAAAACCATACATTTCACACCTGAGCCTCAACTCTCGCGGCCCGGTACCAAACGACTCACGGACCGGCACCTTTCCGAGGCCCGGGGGTTGGGGACCGCTGCATTAAGTGCAGTAATTTCTCACACTTATCAGTGGCTCATGGTTGCTTAAGGCCTATGTCTGTACTTGACCACAGAGGCAGAGCATCATTCAACCTGCCAGCTGCCTATCTTGGGAGCTTTTCAAGGATGACAGACTCCACTTTCTCTGCAGCAAGACAGCTCATAACTTTTTTACAGTGTCTCCCTGTCCTCAGACTTCTATATATTCTTCTGTAATAGATAACTATACACTATCATTGCAATCTACACTACAGCTCAAAGGTTTGAAGTCAGTTTTCACCTGGTTTATAACCATGTGATCTGTCCACACAGCAGTGATGGTTACTAAAAATGGGCCCATGTATATGTGTGTAGACATTTCCTAATGCATCATGGGTGATTTAACATAAATGATTCATTAAACACACATCTGTGAAAACATTTATGATCATTTTCATGTAATATTATGTTAAAAGTAAATGTAAATTATTAATTAAAAAGACGACAGTTTGAATCTGACCACAAACCTTTGAGCAGTAGTGTGTGTTGTATGCATGTGTCTGTCTGTATCTGATCAGGATTTTGTCATCAGTGTCAACAAAACGCTCATTTTTTAGCTGTGTCTGTCATCAAAAATTGAGTTGGAGTGTTTTAACACTGATGGCAATCTCTCCCTAACAAGTCCACTTTATTGCGTGCTCATTTTCTCCTATTAGTGGTTCATAGGAGTCTAACTAATGAACTGTATGCATGTTTCCTAATCTGTCACACTTATCAGTGGCTCATGGTTGCTTAAGGCCTATGTCTGTACTTGACCACAGAGGCAGAGCATCATTCAACCTGCCAGCTGCCTATCTTGGGAGCTTTTCAAGGATGACAGACTCCACTTTCTCTGCAGCAAGACAGCTCATAACTTTTTTACAGTGTCTCCCTGTCCTCAGACTTCTATATATTCTTCTGTAATAGATAACTATACACTATCATTGCAATCTACACTACAGCTCAAACGTTTGAAGTCAATTTTCACCTGGTTTATAACCATGTGATCTGTCCACACAGCAGTGATGGCTACTAAAAATGGGCCCATGTATAAGTGTGTAGACATTTCCTAATGCATCATGGGTGATTTAACATAAATGATTCATTAAACACACATCTGTGAAAACATTTCTGATAAACTTTGCCTAATTTTATGTTATAGCAAATATAATTTTAAAATTAAGACAAGAATGTTTGAATCTGACCACAAACTTTTGAGCAGTAGTGTGTGTTGTATGCATGTGTCTGTCTGTATCTGATCAGGATTTTGTCATCAGTTTCAACAAAACGCTAATTTTTTAGCTGTTTCTGTCATCAAAATTGAGTTGGAGTGTTTTAACTCTGATGGCAATCTCTCCCTAACAAGTCCACTTTATTGCGTGCTCATTTTCTCCTATTAGTGGCTCATACGTATATAATTAGGAAACATGCATTAAGTCAGTGGTCCTCAACCTTTTTTGCGCCACGGACCGGTTTATGCCCGACAATATTTTCACAGACCGGCCTTTAAGGTGTCGCGGATAAATACAACAAAATAAAACTAGTACCGGTACCGGAAAAAAAGAAGATTTATTTATGACACACTTGAAAAGACCCAGGGACACCGAGTTAACGATAAAAACGATAACAAAATAACGCTGAATACCGATAAAAACCCTGAAAACCATACATTTCACACCTGAGCCTCAACTCTCGCGGCCCGGTACCAAACGACTCACGGACGGGCACCTTTCCGAGGCCCGGGGGTTGGGGACCGCTGCATTAAGTGCACTAATTTCTCACACTTATCAGTGGCTCATGGTTGCTTAAGGCCTATGTCTGTACTTGACCACAGAGGCAGAGCATCATTCAACCTGCCAGCTGCCTATCTTGGGAGCTTTTCAAGGATGACAGACTCCACTTTCTCTGCAGCAAGACAGCTCATAACTTTTTTACAGTGTCTCCCTGTCCTCAGACTTCTATATATTCTTCTGTAATAGATAACTATACACTATCATTGCAATCTACACTACAGCTCAAAGGTTTGAAGTCAATTTTCACCTGGTTTATAACCATGTGATCTGTCCACACAGCAGTGATGGTTACTAAAAATGGGCTCATGTATAAGTGTGTAGACATTTCCTAATGCATCATGGGTGATTTAACATAAATGATTCATTAAACACACATCTGTGAAAACATTTCTGATCATTTTCATGTAATATTATGTTAAAAGTAAATGTAAATTATTAATTAAAAAGACGACAGTTTGAATCTGACCACAAACCTTTGAGCAGTAGTGTGTGTTGTATGCATGTGTCTGTCTGTATCTGATCAGGATTTTGTCATCAGTGTCAACAAAACGCTCATTTTTTTAGCTGTTTCTGTCATCAAAATTGAGTTGGAGTGTTTTAACTCTGATGGCAATCTCTCCCTAACAAGTCCACTTTATTGCGTGCTCATTTTCTCCTATTAGTGGTTCATAGGAGTCTAACTAATGAACTGTATGCATGTTTCCTAATCTGTCACACTTATCAGTGGCTCATGGTTGCTTAAGGCCTATGTCTGTACTTGACCACAGAGGCAGAGCATCATTCAACCTGCCAGCTGCCTATCTTGGGAGCTTTTCAAGGATGACAGACTCCACTTTCTCTGCAGCAAGACAGCTCATAACTTTTTTACAGTGTCTCCCTGTCCTCAGACTTGTATATGTTCTTCTGTAATAGATAACTATACACTATCATTGCAATCTACACTACAGCTCAAACGTTTGAAGTCAATTTTCACCTGGTTTATAACCATGTGATCTGTCCACACAGCAGTGATGGCTACTAAAAATGGGCCCATGTATAAGTGTGTAGACATTTCCTAATGCATCATGGGTGATTTAACATAAATGATTCATTAAACACACATCTGTGAAAACATTTCTGATAAACTTTGCCTAATTTTATGTTATAGCAAATATAATTTTAAAATTAAAACAAGAATGTTTGAAACTGACCACAAACTTTTGAGCAGTAGTGTGTGTTGTATGCATGTGTCTGTCTGTATCTGATCAGGATTTTGTCATCAGTGTCAACAAAACGCTAATTTTTTAGCTGGTTCTATCATCAAAATTGAGTTGGAGTGTTTTAACTCTGGTGGCAATCTCTCCCTAACAAGTCCACTTTATTGCATGCTCATTTTCTCCTATTAGTTGCTCATACGTATATAATTAGGAAACATGCATTAAGTCAGTGGTCCTCAACCTTTTTTGCGCCACGGACCGGTTTATGCCCGACAATATTTTCACGGACCGGCCTTTAAGGTGTCGCGGATAAATACAACAAAATAAAACTAGTACCGGTACCGGAAAAAAAGAAGATTTATTTATGACACACTTGAAAAGACCCAGGGACACCGAGTTAACGATAAAAACGATAACAAAATAACGCTGAATACCGATAAAAACCCTGAAAACCATACATTTCACACCTGAGCCTCAACTCTCGCGGCCCGGCACCAAACGACTCACGGACCGGCACCTTTCCGAGGCCCGGGGGTTGGGGACCGCTGCATTAAGTGCACTAATTTCTCACACTTATCAGTGGCTCATGGTTGCTTAAGGCCTATGTCTGTACTTGACCACAGAGGCAGAGCATCATTCAACCTGCCAGCTGCCTATCTTGGGAGCTTTTCAAGGATGACAGACTCCACTTTCTCTGCAGCAAGACAGCTCATAACTTTTTTACAGTGTCTCCCTGTCCTCAGACTTGTATATGTTCTTCTGTAATAGATAACTATACACTATCATTGCAATCTACACTACAGCTCAAACGTTTGAAGTCAATTTTCACCTGGTTTATAACCATGTGATCTGTCCACACAGCAGTGATGGTTACTAAAAATGGGCCCATGTATAAGTGTGTAGACATTTCCTAATGCATCATGGGTGATTTAACATAAATGATTCATTAAACACACATCTGTGAAAACATTTCTGATCATTTTCATGTAATATTATGTTAAAAGTAAATGTAAATTATTAATTAAAAAGACGACAGTTTGAATCTGACCACAAACCTTTGAGCAGTAGTGTGTGTTGTATGCATGTGTCTGTCTGTATCTGATCAGGATTTTGTCATCAGTGTCAACAAAACGCTAATTTTTTAGCTGGTTCTATCATCAAAATTGAGTTGGAGTGTTTTAACTCTGGTGGCAATCTCTCCCTAACAAGTCCACTTTATTGCGTGCTCATTTTCTCCTATTAGTGGCTCATACGTATATAATTAGGAAACATGCATTAAGTCAGTGGTCCTCAACCTTTTTTGCGCCACGGACCGGTTTATGCCCGACAATATTTTCATGGACCGGCCTTTAAGGTGTCGCGGATAAATACAACAAAATAAAACTAGTACCGGTACCGGAAAAAAAGAAGATTTATTTATGACACACTTGAAAAGACCCAGGGACACCGAGTTAACGATAAAAACGATAACAAAATAACGCTGAAAACCGATAAAAACCCTGAAAACCATACATTTCACAACTGAGCCTCAACTCTCGCGGACCGGCACCTTTCCGAGGCCCGGGGGTTGGGGACCGCTGCATTAAGTGCACTAATTTCTCACACTTATCAGTGGCTCATGGTTGCTTAAGGCCTATGTCTGTACTTGACCACAGAGGCAGAGCATCATTCAACCTGCCAGCTGCCTATCTTGGGAGCTTTTCAAGGATGACAGACTCCACTTTCTCTGCAGCAAGACAGCTCATAACTTTTTTACAGTGTCTCCCTGTCCTCAGACTTCTATATATTCTTCTGTAATAGATAACTATACACTATCATTGCAATCTACACTACAGCTCAAAGGTTTGAAGTCAATTTTCACCTGGTTTATAACCATGTGATCTGTCCACACAGCAGTGATGGTTACTAAAAATGGGCCCATGTATAAGTGTGTAGACATTTCCTAATGCATCATGGGTGATTTAACATAAATGATTCATTAAACACACATCTGTGAAAACATTTCTGATAAACTTTGCCTAATTTTATGTTATAGCAAATATAATTTTAAAATTAAAACGAGAATGTTTGAAACTGACCACAAACCTTTGAGCAGTAGTGTGTGTTGTATGCATGTGTCTGTCTGTATCTGATCAGGATTTTGTCATCAGTGTCAACAAAACGCTAATTTTTTAGCTGGTTCTATCATCAAAATTGAGTTGGAGTGTTTTAACTCTGGTGGCAATCTCTCCCTAACAAGTCCACTTTATTGCGTGCTCATTTTCTCCTATTAGTTGCTCATACGTATATAATTAGGAAACATGCATTAAGTCAGTGGTCCTCAACCTTTTTTGCGCCACGGACCGGTTTATGCCCGACAATATTTTCATGGACCGGCCTTTAAGGTGTCGCGGATAAATACAACAAAATAAAACTAGTACCGGTACCGGAAAAAAAGAAGATTTATTTATGACACACTTGAACAGACCCAGGGACACCGAGTTAACGATAAAAACGATAACAAAATAACTCTGAATACCGATAAAAACCCTGAAAACCATACATTTCACACCTGAGCCTCAACTCTCGCGGCCCGGTACCAAACGACTCACGGACCGGCACCTTTCCGAGGCCCGGGGGTTGGGGACCGCTGCATTAAGTGCACTAATTTCTCACACTTATCAGTGGCTCATGGTTGCTTAAGGCCTATGTCTGTACTTGACCACAGAGGCAGAGCATCATTCAACCTGCCAGCTGCCTATCTTGGGAGCTTTTCAAGGATGACAGACTCCACTTTCTCTGCAGCAAGACAGCTCATAACTTTTTTACAGTGTCTCCCTGTCCTCAGACTTCTATATATTCTTCTGTAATAGATAACTATACACTATCATTGCAATCTACACTACAGCTCAAAGGTTTGAAGTCAGTTTTCACCTGGTTTATAACCATGTGATCTGTCCACACAGCAGTGATGGTTACTAAAAATGGGCCCATGTATAAGTGTGTAGACATTTCCTAATGCTTCATGGGTGATTTAACATAAATGATTCATTTAACACACATCTGTGAAAACATTTCTGATCATTTTCATGTAATATTATGTTAAAAGTAAATGTAAATTATTAATTAAAAAGACGACAGTTTGAATCTGACCACAAACTTTTGAGCAGTAGTGTGTGTTGTATGCATGTGTCTGTCTGTATCTGATCAGGATTTTGTCATCAGTGTCAACAAAACGCTCATTTTTTAGCTGTTTCTATCATCAAAAATTGAGTTGGAGTGTTTTAACACTGATGGCAATCTCTCCCTAACAAGTCCACTTTATTGCGTGCTCATTTTCTCCTATTAGTGGTTCATAGGAGTCTAACTAATGAACTGTATGCATGTTTCCTAATCTGTCACACTTATCAGTGGCTCATGGTTGCTTAAGGCCTATGTCTGTACTTGACCACAGAGGCAGAGCATCATTCAACCTGCCAGCTGCCTATCTTGGGAGCTTTTCAAGGATGACAGACTCCACTTTCTCTGCAGCAAGACAGCTCATAACTTTTTTACAGTGTCTCCCTGTCCTCAGACTTGTATATGTTCTTCTGTAATAGATAACTATACACTATCATTGCAATCTACACTACAGCTCAAACGTTTGAAGTCAGTTTTCACCTGGTTTATAACCATGTGATCTGTCCACACAGGAGTGATGGCTACTAAAAATGGGCCCATGTATAAGTGTGTAGACATTTCCTAATGCATCATGGGTGATTTAACATAAATGATTCATTAAACACACATCTGTGAAAACATTTCTGATAAACTTTGCCTAATTTTATGTTATAGCAAATATAATTTTAAAATTAAAACAAGAATGTTTGAATCTGACCACAAACTTTTGAGCAGTAGTGTGTGTTGTATGCATGTGTCTGTCTGTATCTGATCAGGATTTTGTCATCAGTGTCAACAAAACGCTCATTTTTTAGCTGGTTCTATCATCAAAATTGAGTTGGAGTGTTTTAACTCTGATGGCAATCTCTCCCTAACAAGTCCACTTTATTGCGTGCTCATTTTCTCCTATTAGTTGCTCATACGTATATAATTAGGAAACATGCATTAAGTCAGTGGTCCTCAACCTTTTTTGCGCCACGGACCGGTTTATGCCCGACAATATTTTCACGGACCGGCCTTTAAGGTGTCGCGGATAAATACAACAAAATAAAACTAGTACCGGTACCGGAAAAAAAGAAGATTTATTTATAACACACTTGAAAAGACCCAGGGACACCGAGTTAACGATAAAAACGATAACAAAATAACGCTGAATACCGATAAAAACCCTGAAAACCATACATTTCACAACTGAGCCTCAACTCTCGCGGACCGGCACCTTTCCGAGGCCCGGGGGTTGGGGACCGCTGCATTAAGTGCACTAATTTCTCACACTTATCAGTGGCTCATGGTTGCTTAAGGCCTATGTCTGTACTTGACCACAGAGGCAGAGCATCATTCAACCTGCCAGCTGCCTATCTTGGGAGCTTTTCAAGGATGACAGACTCCACTTTCTCTGCAGCAAGACAGCTCATAACTTTTTTACAGTGTCTCCCTGTCCTCATACTTCTATATATTCTTCTGTAATAGATAACTATACACTATCATTGCAATCTACACTACAGCTCAAACGTTTGAAGTCAGTTTTCACCTGGTTTATAACCATGTGATCTGTCCACACAGCAGTGATGGCTACTAAAAATGGGCCCATGTATAAGTGTGTAGACATTTCCTAATGCATCATGGGTGATTTAACATAAATGATTCATTAAACACACATCTGTGAAAACATTTCTGATAAACTTTGCCTAATTTTATGTTATAGCAAATATAATTTTAAAATTAAGACCAGAATGTTTGAATCTGACCACAAACTTTTGAGCAGTAGTGTGTGTTGTATGCATGTGTCTGTCTGTATCTGATCAGGATTTTGTCATCAGTTTCAACAAAACGCTCATTTTTTAGCTGTGTCTGTCATCAAAAATTGAGTTGGAGTGTTTTAACTCTGATGGCAATCTCTCCCTAACAAGTCCACTTTATTGCGTGCTCATTTTCTCCTATTAGTGGCTCATAGGAGTCTAACTAATGAACTGTATGCATGTTTCCTAATCTGTCACACTTATCAGTGGCTCATGGTTGCTTAAGGCCTATGTCTGTACTTGACCACAGAGGCAGAGCATCATTCAACCTGCCAGCTGCCTATCTTGGGAGCTTTTCAAGGATGACAGACTCCACTTTCTCTGCAGCAAGACAGCTCATAACTTTTTTACAGTGTCTCCCTGTCCTCATACTTCTATATATTCTTCTGTAATAGATAACTATACACTATCATTGCAATCAACACTACAGCTCAAACGTTTGAAGTCAGTTTTCACCTGGTTTATAACCATGTGATCTGTCCACACAGCAGTGATGGCTACTAAAAATGGGCCCATGTATAAGTGTGTAGACATTTCCTAATGCATCATGGGTGATTTAACATAAATGATTCATTAAACACACATCTGTGAAAACATTTCTGATAAACTTTGCCTAATTTTATGTTATAGCAAATATAATTTTAAAATTAAGACAAGAATGTTTGAATCTGACCACAAACTTTTGAGCAGTAGTGTGTGTTGTATGCATGTGTCTGTCTGTATCTGATCAGGATTTTGTCATCAGTTTCAACAAAACGCTCATTTTTTAGCTGGTTCTATCATCAAAAATTGAGTTGGAGTGTTTTAACTCTGATGGCAATCTCTCCCTAACAAGTCCACTTTATTGCGTGCTCATTTTCTCCTATTAGTGGCTCATAGGAGTCTAACTAATGAACTGTATGCATGTTTCCTAATCTGTCACACTTATCAGTGGCTCATGGTTGCTTAAGGCCTATGTCTGTACTTGACCACAGAGGCAGAGCATCATTCAACCTGCCAGCTGCCTATCTTGGGAGCTTTTCAAGGATGACAGACTCCACTTTCTCTGCAGCAAGACAGCTCATAACTTTTTTACAGTGTCTCCCTGTCCTCAGACTTCTATATATTCTTCTGTAATAGATAACTATACACTATCATTGCAATCTACACTACAGCTCAAACGTTTGAAGTCAATTTTCACCTGGTTTATAACCATGTGATCGGTCCACACAGGAGTGATGGCTACTAAAAATGGGCCCATGTATAAGTGTGTAGACATTTCCTAATGCATCATGGGTGATTTAACATAAATGATTCATTAAACACACATCTGTGAAAACATTTCTGATAAACTTTGCCTAATTTTATGTTATAGCAAATATAATTTTAAAATTAAGACAAGAATGTTTGAATCTGACCACAAACTTTTGAGCAGTAGTGTGTGTTGTATGCATGTGTCTGTCTGTATCTGATCAGGATTTTGTCATCAGTGTCAACAAAACGCTCATTTTTTAGCTGTTTCTGTCATCAAAATTGAGTTGGAGTGTTTTAACTCTGATGGCAATCTCTCCCTAACAAGTCCACTTTATTGCGTGCTCATTTTCTCCTATTAGTGGCTCATAGGAGTCTAACTAATGAACTGTATGCATGTTTCCTAATCTGCCACACTTATCAGTGGCTCATGGTTGCTTAAGGCCTATGTCTGTACTTGACCACAGAGGCAGAGCATCATTCAACCTCAATTCAAATATTATTCCTTAAAACTTGCATAGATCACCAATTATGAATGACGATTGATTAAATATTAACTGGTGTATGGATTGCAACAATAATAGCGAGTGTGTAGATTATATTACCTTTCCTCAGTTTATCACATTAAATCTCAGCTTACTAGTGACCCAGCATTTTTCTAAGTACAGAAGTGCTAAACAACATCATTTTTTCAAGTAATATAAAAATCATCTTTATATATTACCTTTTTAAACATCCCATTTTTCTTTCTAATGTCATTAAAACAATTTTGCACATTTGAATAACAGTAGTCAGACCTCCAGATCTTTTAAGCTTTCAGTTTTTTTCTCAGTGTCACACATGGATTAGTTTTCGTCTCTTTCAATAAGAAAGTCAAATCTTCAAACCCTAAAGCAATCTTTGTTTCTTTCAATCATTCCAATATTTTTCATCTTCTGTTATATAATTGCAGTTAACCAGGGCTTAGCTACTCTGATCTACAGCAATTTTGGGGGTGTGGATACCCATTTTCTTTTTTTCATAGGTGCGGAGCCTTTTTCTACAAAATTACGAATAAACTGCATTTTTTAAAATTACCTTTAACATAAATGTAGACTGACAAGTAACTCAACCGATCACACAGTGATCAGTAGAGAAGAAAGAAAATAACCCATTTCAAAATTTCTAGTTCAGATCAAACTTATTGTTCTGATTAAGGAAACAGTAAATCTGGCCACATTATTGTCCCGATCCTCCAATTTTCCCTTTCCAATGTGACTAAATAAAATGCAACTTTTTTTTAAAATAAAAGCAGTTGCACACCCAGATATTTCTTACAGTAAAAATCCTCCAACAACCTTTCAAAAGAAATTTTTTTGTCTTTCCTCAATTTTGAGACCAACTGAACCCACAAACCTGAAGCTGCAGACCCCAAACTAACTAAATTTAATGTTTCCTTAATCAGCACAGTAATTTTTAAGTCTTTATGTGTTATGTTTACTCACAGTTTTGATGCTTGCTTCTTCGACTTGACCCACGATTAGCTCTGCACCATCGCTCTGCTGTTTTCTCTCTCCTCATGCTTCTCCTTCGTGCGTCCTGTCCTCAAATATAATCCAACCTGCCTCCTTGTTTCCTCCTTGACTTGTATTCGCAAAATTTCCAGTTAAATTAAGAGTAATCCAGAAAAGTTTTCCTGCTTCAAAAGCTCTTCCAGTTGCCTGTCTTCTTGTCCTCCTTCAAATGTGCATTTTATGAATTTGTATTTATTTGACTTCATATTGCCATGACAA
The DNA here is from genome assembly GCF_057381915.1 of Diplotaxodon limnothrissa. Classification (NCBI taxonomy): domain Eukaryota; kingdom Metazoa; phylum Chordata; class Actinopteri; order Cichliformes; family Cichlidae; genus Diplotaxodon; species Diplotaxodon limnothrissa. Next base: position 62,311,479 of record NC_140602.1, read on the forward strand.
CATAACACAGAGCATCATGGTAGATTAAAGCAGGTGGTTCTGTCCGCTACAGAAATGCTGATAAACTCAATTTATTTGAGTTGTCTTAACTTAGAAAAACTAAGTAAGATGGAAGTTTTTCTTCTCAGTGTGGAAGGATGAAAGATGTGTTTTGAAAATGCCACGTCACTACCGTCCTCCTCCCTAGCACGGATCAGTCCGCATGTTCATGGTGCCAGCATTTTTTATGGAATATGTTGAGCAAACCTAGAAAAGCGTCAGCTCAAGGGATTATTGTTGTCATTGCTGTGGATCTTTACCTGATACACTGACTTGGTGAGTAAATGTTTACTCTTATTCAAACTGATTTTGTGGCTTCTCTTAGTTTAGCACCAGGTTTATAATCGTGCTAGCTAGTTAGTGTTAGCCTAGCGTTGCTGCTGCGGCTGGGCTCATGTTACTTAAAAATTAACACCACAGCCTTAAAAACCTTATATAAAAATATGTCTGTGAAATTTTCTGTTGATTGTTTGAAATAAAAAAGTGAGATAAGAGCCCAGACAAAATTCTTCGGGGGGGGGGGGGTGAAAACAATAAGCCAAGAGTTAGCTGTGCTTGCGGACTCTTATCAAGCCTTGACCTCCCGGTCAGCTGGGTAACAGAGCTCTCCGAAAACGTGGAAGCACTTTTGCAAATATGTGATATTTTGATAAATTAAGTAGATATTTGAGCATTACACAGCTACATTCTCCACTGAAAATATCTTAAAAGGTTATTTTGTGACCCAGAAAGGGTAATCTAGGGGAAAGGAGGATCGCATATGTCGGCCATGGTTGTCGGAGCCTGTGCGTACTTGTAAGCTCGCCAATGGCGGAGGAGCGCGGTTTATTGCTTTTTCTGGGTCACAAAATCAACTTTTAAGATATTTTCAGGCGAGAATGTAGCTGTCGAAAGTTCAAATATCTGCTCGATTTATCAAGACATCACATATTTGCAAAAATGCCCCGACGTTTTCTGAGATGTCCATTTTTTTTCATGCTTTGTGGCACCTTGAACATCTGTGGCATCTATTAATGTCAAATCTAGCCTTTATTTAACAACATAAGCAAACTCTATGTTACAATGATTGCACAGCCATTAAGGATCAAATCGGTTTCTGAAAAATGTTCTGTTTTTTCTCCCTCTGCTTGCTTCTTACTGTCTTTGAGGCTCGGGACCAGCACTCCTGCTGTTGGACAGAAAGACATCAACTCAGTGGTAAGTATTTTGGTTTTCCAATATATTAGCAACTGTCAGTGACATTTATATTAATCAGGCTGAACTTTAATCATACTTTAGATCAGCCTGTTTTACTTATTGTTTTATTTGTTTTTTGGTTTGGGGAAGTTGTTTCTTTACTGATCTTTTCCTGTCTTCTGTTATTAGACTTGAGATATGACTGCACTAGGCTGTTGCTGGTGACTCCAGTTAATTCTACAAGACATGCTGTGTAAGTAAACAAACAACAACAGTTTGGTCTGCATTTCTTGAAAGATCACATCCCCCAAACTTAGTTTAGAGGGTCTACACTGAATATAGTGAAGTCTGCAAGTTTTCTAACAGCAAAATTTGTTTTGTGCCCAAATCATTTTGCACATCATTAGAATGAAAGTTATTGGCCATGTTTGCATAGCCCTTTTTAAAATGATGCTTTCATGACATTATTGTGTGTCGGGTGGGGGTCAGGGCTATCCAGACTGACAATTGGGACATTGAATGTCACCTCTCCGGTGGGGAAGGAGCCTGAGATTGTCCAAATTGGAGTCTGTTTTATACCAAATGCAGAAAAAAATGTTTTAAGAAAGCAATTAAGTTCATGTTCCAAAAAATATGATTGTTTGCTTGCAGGACACCAGGAGAGATGAGTCCTCCGTCACAGATGGTGTGGTCAGTGAAGATGGTCGCCTGCAGGTTCAAGCTCACTGCATCTCCAACCCACATCCACTGCCACTGTACTTAAGGGAAGTTAAAGACTTTCTTCTGCACCTACATTTGGATCACCTCGATCCATGATAGTCATTCAGGCAGTAATGCCTGGACTGGAAACAAGCCATCCTTAAAATATTACAACATTCCAGCTCATGTGTTGGAATGCAAAACAAATGTGTTGTTTAAATTAGAGACTGCACTTGTGACAGAACAACAAATATTTTATTTTGATTATATAAGTAATGTAAGTACAAAACAAAGTTGTGGTAGGCCTAATCTTATTTTTAGAATAACTACATCTGCGACTTTGTTTCATTGTAAGATTATAACAGTGATGGCAATATAATTGTTTGTTGTTCAGCAGAACAGTGTCCAGTATGTTGGCTGTTATACTTTGTTGTGTTTGAAAATAAAAGTTGGTCTGATTTTAACATCCTTACAAAAAGTGTTGTTAATTATTTTTAATCATATTCAGGTTACCACAAATTTTTTCATTTAGTTGAACTTGAAATGTTTGTCAGTAAGTAAACAATTAGCACTGTACAGTCAGAAATATCAAGTTATTCTTAATACTGCAGACTTGCACTGTATAAGTTGTCCTAACAGTCATCTTAAGTAAGCTTTACTTAGTTTTTTTGAGGCAATGAGTTTCCTTAATTTTTTTGAGTTCTGGGAACTAACAAGGCTTTACAGTGTACTCAAAATGAGTAAGTTGCCCTAACTTGGTCAACTTACGTAAACTTGATCCAATTTTCTTGAGTTCTGGGAACAAATGAGCTTGTACAGAGTACTCAAAATAAATAAGTTGTCCTAATTTAGTCATTTTTAGCTAAGCTTTACTCAATTTTTTTGAGGCAACGAGTTTCCTCAATTATTTTGAGTTCTAACTAATTAGATTTTACAGTGTGTAAGAGCAGGAATTTAACTACAAACCCTCATAGTTCCCGTCAGTATCATTCATTCTGCTCTGCCTCAATGGTCACAGTGGCTAGTTTAAGTACGTTTGCCCCATAGAAATCCACTGATGTTCAGTGAGTCCCTTTGATACATATTTAGACCTTCATAATTTTCAGGGTGCATGAGTGTTACATCTCCATCTCATCCTAAACATTTTACCAACATGTAAAAGGCATACGTCCACAAGATTTTGATTTTTTTTAATTGAAACTTGTTTTATTCTGAATAAACGTGTGAGATGGCCCTCGGGCCTCTAAATCCACGTCCAGGTTTGGGTGACTACTTGGATTAGGGGAGTATTATTTAGAGCAATGTTTGTCACTTTGGTTAATTGCTAAACTCAGGCCGTTTTTGTTCAGTCTTTTTCTAACTGAACTTTCACATTTAACATGCTAACTGAAGCCTGTAGAGTCTGAGCTGTAGCTCTTTTATTTTCTGTATTGTACAGTCTGACTTAGGGGTGGATTTGCTGGGATTGGTGACTGCGTTGCATGTTTTGAATAATCTTCTTCAGAGTAGACTTTTGGTGTAAGCTGATAGTGAATGAAAAAAGCTATAAAAAGCTGCTGTGGTTTTAATTTTCCAAGAGAAGTAATGCACATAATGCAGAGACGAGCGCACGGGGGATATCCAAATTCTAGGAAGGCAGCCTGCTGCTGTACACAGGCGGATTCTTCTCAGTCAGAGTTCTTAACAACTTGACTGTTTTCTCAAACCACACAGAGTGCTGTTTCCATTCTGGGAAGTCTACTCATTGGTGTAGGCAGCTCTTCAAATTATAAGTAGCTATATATGAGCAGCTATATTAGCTTTGACTTATCATATGTTAAATATTATACTTTCCTGGTTTAAAATTTATGATGGCTCAAAATTCAAACCTTACAAATTAAAACCCTGAATCATCACCACCTGTGTGAACTACAAGGGTGCCATCATTTTTCTTTTCAATCCATTAAGTACCACATTTTACACACTGAGCAAGAAAGGAAGTGAGCTCTTCATGGTGACCCCAGAAATGTTAATGTATCACTTTCTAGCATACTACTGACACTGCTCGACATCTTCTTTTCTTTTTTTTTTTGCCTGTCCCGTTTGGTTCTTTTGCCATCAGAATTATTGTGTAAAGACAAAGAAAGATGCCCAACAGATTTACTTTACCAAATGGACCATCCCAGCCTTGCCTTAATGATCTATTTGATTCACCTTTGCTTTTGTTGTTTATTTTGTTTTATTTTCACTTGCTAAACATGGGACAGATTTGACTGCGGGAAAGAAAACGGAGAAAGAAAGAGGGAAAGAAAAACAGCGGGGAAGAGGAACGTGATAAAGGACAAAAAAGAAAAACCAACAAAACAAACAGCCCAAAAAAAATACATATATCAATCACCTGGATCACCTGTCAGGAAAGAAAAAAGAGAAAACGAGCAAAAAAAAAGAGAGCAATATAATAAATAACATCATCACGATGATCTATGTGAATATAACAGTAAATACTAAATATTGAATATTATTGTGCAGCACGTAAGATCGACAGCGCACAGTGTGCTTTGAGGTAGGAGCCAGAGTGACGGGGGGGGGGGTCACTGCTCGACATCTCACAGTACAGTATAAGAGTCCCGCCACAAGGAGACACTAAAGGCTTTCAAACCAACAGTTTCTGCTTCCAAAGTGGCGCCAGCCGTCACCACTGATCATCATACTTATGTAACATAGACTGTGGATGCATGTTTAAGTTGATACATCACTTAAAGCCACCACTGTTCAGGCATCACATCTGTCCATTAGGTTTCCCTTTCATACTCAACATTTTTATCCCTGGGTACTAACTTTTTTGTTTTTGCTGACTGTTTATTTATTTGTTTGTTTGTCTAATGCTCTTGTTGCACTGCTAAATAGGCTGTAGCCAACATGATTTATAAAGGGATTATAAAATCTAAGAAATTACTGCATTATTTCACCTACTCTTATTAAACTCACTTTCCTAAAAACTGATTGCAGCTTCTACTTTGTTTAGTCAATGTTATGTCTCTAAATTATTTCATATCATTCATGGGAGATATGCTTGATAAATGATAAGTTAACAAGTCACTGCTACCAGCCTAATCAATTCATTGGGGCGACCTGCGTGTTGTGTTGCATTGTCTGATTTGGTCGTAGTGTGTAAACACCTCTAGAGGCCACTGTTGTATAGCTGCTGCAAACTGAACGTGCCCGTACCAGAGGTTATACTTAAAATGGCAGCTGCCAGGAAGTCTCTTTGGACATTTGTGTTCGCCCTTTATGAAATACATATGTTGTATTACAAGGTACTAATGCACCCTTGCATTGGTAACATAAATTCTACTAGAATAGCTGATACTCCCTTACAGAAGATTTATTTTGACCTTTCTAAAGCCTTCTTTAAAAATTAGAAAATAAAATGAAAACAGGCATATCAAAAAAAGCCTACTAGAAATACTTCTCTGCATTACATCCTAACACTTGGCTAAATCCTAATATGTAATTCTGGTTTAATAGTTTATTTCACTAAATGTGATTATGCACTGAAAAAAAACATGTTGGTTTAGATAATTCAATAGTGGACACTGGTTGCACACAGATGTTTTGCTTTGGCACGAACTTAAACTTTTGAGGTGAATTAACACAAGTTATTCATATTCAATAAACCTGTGCAATTTGTGTTGATAAAATATGATTGAAACATGTTTTGGTGAAGTAATTTGAGCTCCTGGATATTTTAATCCTTCACAATTTTCACACTTTATTCCAATACTATTCAGTAACTTTTACCCAAATACTATTTGGTCACTGAAATACTATATGTTATCTTGTCTGTGAAGGTTCTCAGTCATCCAGGTCATCGTAGTCAAAGGAGCTTGCAACTTCTTTAAGTTACGTCTTCAAGTAACTTAAAGAAGTCCAGATGCTTTTCTTTGCAAGCTTCTTTGACTACATGTTATCTTCAAATTACATGTTGGTATTACATTCCAAATATTTTCCAGTGAAAGCCTTATAACAGATTGTATTGTTCTCTTCCAAGATTGTTGCCAGCATCCCCTAGTAACCTTTCAAAACAAAAACGCTAATATCACTGCAGTGACAGTAGGTAAACCAGGGGTCTCAAACTCACGGCTCAGGGGCCACCTGCGGCCCACGTCACCCCTACTTGCCACCCTTACTGTTGACGTGAAGAAAGGAAATGCAATTTGGCCCTTGAAGTTAGTTTTTGTTACGGGGGATTTTGTGGAAATTGAAAATAAGTTGTTTAAAAAGCAAAAATGTTTTAAAATGAGGGCAATATGAGCAGAGAGTAAAAACATGTTGAGGGATTGGCTGTATTAGTTCAGTGAGAGAGTTATATGTAAAGAAAACAATTTTCACTAGCAGTCAAAAACTAATGTGTTCACTTATGTCTGCATTTTTATTTTGTTAAATATGGACAAAACTATTGTAGAAATGCTTCCACGTGTCTGGCCAGAAAGAGAGTATCTTTCCTTTTTATTTGTTAGTTCAATAACAAGGTTTCAGTTAGTTAAGAGTGAGAAGTTTTTTGCATTCACATTTGCAGTTTTGTTATACAATATTTGAAACTTAAAACAAACAAACAAAACACTACATTTTCTGAAAGATTTGTGGGTGTTTTCTTGTTTGTTTGTTTTTGTACTACTTGAACACTAAAGTGGCCCTCCAATGACATGACAGTACCAGCAGTGGCCCACAGCTCATTTAAGATTGACACCCCTGCTTTAAGGTGTTATTATGTGGATATGTTGGTTTTATTTAGTTGCTGTCAACAAGTGGAAGGTAACCTAATGAAGCCTGTTATGTCTTTCTGTGGCTCAGAAGTTGGAAATTTCAATAACAGTGCGTTATCCAATTACTCAGATTGTCAGAGGAGTTCACATTTCCCTATATACTCGATTAAAATACCCCATCTTCGATCCATCCCATACAGGTCACCCTGACAACACTGAGCAGTCCCTTCAGTGACAGGCTGCTGCTCCTGCCAGACTGTACACTGCACAACAGCAGTGAATGTACACCACATATGAACACACTGGGGTCTTTACATATATCAGTGTGCAATACTAAATACCTGCTACTATTAACACCCAAACACTGCACTATGTTTCATTCTTCTTCTACTAGTAATCTGTATAATTGCATCATATATGTGTATATATGTATGTCTGTATATGTATGTGTGTGTATTTGTGTGTGTGTGTGTGTGTGTGTGTGTGTGTGTACGTGTGTGTGTGTATGTGTAGATAGATAGATAGATAGATAGATAGAGTGATTTACATATATAAGTACATATCTATTCATTGTACCTGCATAGTCTATATTTCTTCTATTTTTGCAAAGCATTATTGCTGTTAGGTATGCTGCATGTGTTCATTTGTTCCTGCCTTGTGTACTCTGCTGCAGTAACAATTTGAATTTCCCAACTTATCTGAACTGTATCTAAACCCAGCTGATATCTGGCTACATTTTCTGCTGAGCATCCAAATCACACTGGACTGAAGTTTACACTGTATAATGCCTGATTTCTTGTAAATATTTAACGAAATCTATCTGACCCCAGTAGGCACTCCCACACTCCGCGACCCGCCAGGGAAAGGGGGCCCAGGCCCATCCAGACCGGGGCCCAGTGCAGCAGCGCCTCCCGGCCCCACAGAGCCCGGGACAGTCCACCCAACCCCACCACAGAGAAAACTGCACCCACCCCACCATCCACTCATCTTCCAGACTACATAAGACAATAAACGCCCAGGCTGAGATCTTCCTCCACCTCTCCTGTATCTCCCCCTCCTGCAGAGAGAGTTCCTGAAGAGAGGAAAGCTCCTGCAAGATGTGACAATCTCCCCCACCAGTTGAAGAGCCCCCCAGGTGGCTCGACGCACCGGCGGCACCCTGCTCCAGGGCTGGGCCCCCATGCACCCACCCGCCCACAACCCCGGCAACACACCAACCAGGACCCAAGCCCCCGAGGCCCGGCCCGGGCCCCAGCCCAGAGACGGAGCGCCCCCAGAACCTCACGCCCATCCCGGACCCACCCAGGGGCAGCAAAGGCCACTCTTAATACAGACAGAAGTCAGGTAGTCAAAAATCTCTTATTCTGCTTTTTGTATTCTGAACTTCTTGAGTGGACAGCCAACAATCCTACAAATAGACTAGAGGATGTGCCTGAAATGTTTGTTAAAACAAATAACTGGACCTTAGTTGTTAAGCTCAATGTTCTGACTGTCACATGGAGTCTTTCAGGTTGTTTTACGTTTACTATCACAAATGAATGTTTTTTCCCCTAATGAATATACATTTTAGGTCTAAAGTGTCTAAAATCTGCAGTTTTGGAATTTTTCATGTGGATAACAAAATTAAAAAACAAAGAAAAAAAAACACTCCAAAAAAACAAGTGATACATGTGATGAAGGACTGACATAATTTGATTCATAAGACTTTATTTGATATTCACATACTGTAAGCAGAAAACAGCTTTAACAAAGCAAACTTGATGGAAAGGACTAACACCAAGCTTATCCATCGTTAAAACTGAAAAATCAAACCAAAGTAATAAATTACAGATCTCCCTTAAATGTAAAGTGAACTTTCTAATAGGCTCTTCTGGCCTTTGTCTGCAGTCATAAAACATGGCACGCAAGGTACCCACAGCTGTTTTGTCCCCGTACAGTTCTTTAAGTTGAAGAAAGATCTTATCTGGCGTATCCCGCTCCACTTGCTCCAAAATAAGAATTTCACGTTGTGGTTCTCCTAATGCACTCAGCACAAAATCACACTGCTGTTCTATAGACCACTTTTGAGCATGGAGCATTGCACTAATCTGGCTCTCCCGGTCTTCGTAATTCGTGTTAAGCCACAAAATTCTGGTACACAGGGTGCACCAATAAAAAATGGTGACACCATATTAACGGTTTCAGATAGTTCATCAGCCATATTGATCAGTCTAAGGCAGGTGGTTTTGTATGCTGGTCAAAAATCCTGTCGACAAACGTCAAATGTTACGTATGGTTCACAATGACTCCCGTACAAGAACGTAGTAAGGTCTACTATTGACCAGTAAGAAACCACCACACTCACACTGCAATGGGGTCCACAAGATTTAGTTTTCTTCCTCCAAGTCAGACTACAGGCTGAGGACACAACTCCGGCCTGGAATCCAAGGCCCAAAGCCATTAACTTCTTCTTTTTGCATGTTGTTGTAAGTTAAAATCCTAATAAAACGTCTAATTATTTATTTACCTGCTGACTGCAAAACAGCCACCACACTTCCGGCTGTCACTTCTCCTCCATTAGAAGCTGCAGCAGACGACATCATGCCTGCAGCGCAGGAGCCTGCAGCTATTCCAGCTGAATTGAAACCTGCAACTCCCAGAAGAGCAGGAGCAGTGACTACAGCACCTACTGCAGGAAGACAAGACATGTATCAGACATGGATTGGGCTTTGATTCAAATTAGCTTACTTGCTCCTGCAGCAGTACACACAGCTGTCACTATAACACAACATAAGAACACACATTAACATCTAACTGGGCCATAGCTCAGCACACAGCTGATCAAGGATTTAGATCAAGTAACTGAGCTACAGAGAAGACGGGGAGGCTCTACGCTACGATGGAGTATTAGAGCCACAAGAAAAAAGTTGTTGATATGGACATTACTGTCCCACAACAAACTGCTATAATTACTGTTTCTGCTACAAAATTCCTTATTTAGATGAGTTAGTGAAACAAATTGATCAGCCATTGTGTGATACAACATTCAACCTCTTTATTGCACGAGGATGTAACCATCGATAACCTTGCATCTGTCCATTAGATCGTGGCTCAAGAGTTGGCAGTTTGTCTTGTAATTGGAAGGTTGCCGGTTCAAGCCACGGCTCGGACAGTCTTGGTCGTTGTGTCCTTGGGCAAGACACTTCACCTACCGCCTACTAGTAGAGGCCAGAGGGCCCGATGGCGTGATATGGCAGCCTCGCTTCTGTCGGCCTGCCTCAGGGCAGCTGTGGCTACAACTGTAGCTTGCCTCCACTAGTGTGTGAATGTGAGAGTGAATGAATAGTGGAATTGTAAAGCGCTTTGAGGGTCTTGAAAAGCGCTATATAAATGCAATCCATTATTATTATTACCAGCCCTTTTTTGGTACAACCTAATACTTATCACCACACTGCGTTTATGAGCTAAAACCAGGGAGTTTTAGCTCATGAGCTAAAACTCCTGTGAAAAGCATTTTAAAGTTGTGTTCTGGTTATTTTAGCTCATGTTTCCTTCTTGCTAAAACCAATTCTGAAGTACGGTTTCACCAACTCAGATGATATACAGTAGCAACCATGGCAGCTTGCCTTGAGACAGCTGTAATCTCCACATTTTGACTTTATTCTCAAAATGATCGATAATACCTTTCTTAACTTTGCCCTAATACTACATCGTATTATCCTCACTGCAGCACAGTTACATGTAATTGTTTCAGGAAGAAACACTTGGTTACTGATCATCAGGATGCTTCACAATGAATACATGTATTGATATGTATTTATGAGTTTTAGAGACAAAAATAAATAAATAAGCAAATAGGTTTGTTACCTGCCCGGCTGTGATGGCTAAGGCTGTCACTGAAACACAAGAAAGAAAATAAAAGATCTCACCACAGCTCAGTCTGGAATAATTAAGACATTTTCTGTAATGCTAGAATCATCAACTCATATAATGTAGAGATGATCTGAAAAAGGCAGCTGTACTCACACTGTATATACATAACACTATTTATACCAATTCCATGTGCAATACTCAACTTTATATACATAACACTATTTATTACATATTACTTACGTCTTGTATATTGTACATTTTATATATATATATATATGTTTTTCCTCATGTTAATACTGTCCATATGTACATAGCGCTGCAGAACTGTACCCCCCCCAGCATGTTTACACTGAGTATGAGATGCTCTGTACAACTGTATAGTGACAATAAAGGCATTCTATTCTATTCTATTCTATTCTATTCTATTCTATAGACCCATTGTTCCACTCAGGATGAGGAACCTAAGATTGGACTGTGTCTTAAACAGAAGTGAGCATCAGCTGTTACTTCCTGGATAATGAAACTGAATGGGCGTCACTGGGTCTATGAAGTAAATAAACTTCCTTTAGTCATCATAGAACAAGTGATTGTGAGGCTGGATCTCAGGAGGTTTGACATAGTTATTTATTTTATTTATTTTATGTTTTTTATTATGTATTTCACACACATGTGTTATTTCAAGGATTGTTCTTTCTATTTTAATCCTTATGTTAAATCAACTGCTTAAAATAAACACAAACAAAAAGGAGGTTATGATACGGAGCGTGTTTGAATGTTATTTGGGTCACTGAAAATGTGTCTGCATTATGTGTGTCCATTCTTTGGGGTGTGGTATGCAACAGAAGAAAGACCGCAGGTACCAATTAGTGTAGAATTTCCTCACATACTTGAGTCATACCTTGATTCTGGTTTAATCTTGTTAAGAAAAATAGTGAGAAACAGAAATGGAAATAAAATGGGTGAGTATAAAAGGCTTATCACAGCAGACACAAGAGCAGAAGGTGAGAGGAGTTATAAAAACAACCAACGTTTGAGAAGCCCTGGACAGGAGATCCTATGAAATGGCAGCACTGGAGATCATGACAAGACACATGTTCAGGAAAGTTTATTACACTGCATTTAATCCCAGTCATTTTCAGAGAGAGATTAAAGGTTGAAGACTGATTTATAACAAGTCCCCACACAAACATAGATAAAGCACTAAAAGTGCCTCACTGACGAGCAAGAAGTGCAATAAATAACTGAGAAGTGATACATGCTGTATGGGCGTCGCACATATGACGAGTTAGGAGTGAGAACGTGTTGATCTGCAGGGAAGCAGGAGACTGTTGTTATAGAGTGGATTGAGGATTTTTATTCTTTATTTCTATTTTTCAAGACTTTGTGAATTGTCTTTTTTTAAATAACTTGGCTTACCCTTTTTGGTTTTGTTAATATTGGCAATAGTGTGAAGTACTATTGTTGGGTTAGAATATATTTATTATATAGGTCATCCAGTTAAGGTAAATGTCATGTTTTGAATTGTTAGAATCTGATGAGCATTATTTTATTTTCTTTTTTGTTGTTTTGTTTTTCTGTTTTCCCCCTGAGAGATTACCACCTTAACGTGGTCAGGCGATGTGATGGCTACAGTTACAGCCACACAGTGGTAATATCAGTGTAGAGGCTTACACACAACACTGCATTCACATTGGTCTTTCTTTAAATATAAGGTTTAATTTACAGGATAATAAATAACTGGTTTTGGTCTCAGTTAGGTTTTTGTGTGCTTTACCCCTTTTTGTGATTTTTGTGGGCTGATCAGCCACTATTTAAGTTTCCCCCGTTGTCTTCTTTAGTGAGGTCAGTTTGTTTGAGGTATCAGTATTGGTTGTTGCTAACTTTGAGTAGAGTTCTGTTATTTTGACCTCTTTTATGGGCACATATGATTTTTTTTTTTGGTATAATTTAACCAACTATGTTGTTGGGTTAAGTTAAAAAAAAATGGGGGGGGGGGGGGTGGGGGGGGATGACTGTACTGCAGTGGCCCTGAGAGGCCAAATGCAAACCATCAAAAAGGAAAGTTATGAGTTTAATGTTAAAATACGAGAGCGTTTCTCTCATATCTGTCCTGATACTGCTATTTCATCTGCTATAAACAATAACCATACACTATTATTGCAATCTATACTACAGCTCAAAAGTCTGTAGAGAATTAGAAATGTCTTATTTTCTGACAACAGTAAAAATCGTTTAGAAGTTTTACTAAATTAATCAGAAGCGTAAAGAAATATAAATAATTAACGGTAACATTTATCATAAATCACAAATGAGATTTAGTGGAATATCTACTTAGTGTTGTTGAGACGTCGGTCTCTCCAATTCTTTTTGTCTCGGTAGAGATCACGCAGAGATGTTTCCAAATTTCACACAATCCTTTTATTACCCATTTTCCTTACAGATGCATCTGGAGATCAGCACACTGCATCCTGTGCAGTCCTACTCTAAAGGCTGATCTGAAGAGTTTCACACAACAGCTACAGTTATAGTCTCTGGTCTCCAATTTCTACAGTAAATCCCCCACAATGGAAAAACACTGGTAAAGTGGCCTGGGGTGCTGACACCCTGACCCCCATCTCCTTTTAAGGTAATGTACATTGGCAATTGTCTGCCCCTCACCCTCAGTAAATCTTGCTACTGTCCTGTGTTTGGGGTTAATTGCCCCACTTCCCTGCACCCCAGTTCTTTGTTCCCATCCCAGGACTATTTTCTATTTTCTAATCTTAAATCCTATAAACAACAAAATCATACTACGACACACACTAATAAACTACATTCACTATGACCTCAATACCTATTAGACAGTCCATTATTTCTACAGTGTACTGTTATGAAAACAACAGAATGATGATGAGACACTGTGGTAAAGTCTTACAGGTATATTTGCAGATAGTTATCAATACAGGATAAACACTGTGGGCTCCAGGAGACGGGGCAGAGGTAGGGAAGGTTGTCTGGAGGCACACTCAGACACTGTCACAGAAGGTCATGGAGATCCGTAACACTGAAACGTCTGCACAGAAACAAAGAGTGAGCAACCCATCTTGCCTCAATGATTACCGCCCAGTAGCACTCACCCCCATCATCACTAAGTGCTTAGAGCGACTGGTCCTAGCACACTTCAAATCCTGTCTCCCCCCCACCCTGGACCCCCACCAATTCGCATACCGCCGGAACAGGAGCACAGAGGATGCAGTCTCCATCGCAATGCACTCTGTCCTCTCACACCTGGACAACAACAACACCTACGCCAGAATGCTGTTTATAGACTTCAGTTCAGCATTCAATACAATCCACCCCTCACAACTCATCAGGAAACTGACAGACCTGGGTATCAGTTCCCTCATCTGCAAATGGTTACTGGACTTCCTGACCAACCGCCCCCAACATGTCCGGCTGGATAACCGCTGCTCATCTACCATCACAATGAACACCGGTGTACCACAAGGCTGTGTGATGAGCCCTTTCCTCTACTCCCTCTTCACCCACGACTGCAGACCTGCTGATGGTTCCAACACCATCATTAAGTTTGCAGATGACACCACGGTGATTGGCCTCATCAGCGACAACGATGAGGCCGCCTACAGGGAGGAGGTGGATCGTCTGGCTGAGTGGTGCGACAGAAACAACCTGCTGCTTAACACCGAGAAGACCAAGGAGCTCATCGTGGACTACAGGAGGAATGCTGACCCACATCCACCCATCCACATTAAGGGGACGGCTGTGGAGCGTGTGAGCAGCTTCAAGTTCCTGGGAGTCCACATCTCCGAGGATCTCACCTGGACGACCAACTGCTCCAAGCTGGTCAAGAAGGCTCACCAGCGCCTCTTCTTCTTGAGGACTCTGAGGAAGAACCACCTGTCCTCAGACATCCTGGTGAACTTCTATCGCTGCACCATCGAGAGCATCCTGACCAACTGTATAACAGTCTGGTACGGGAACTGCTCTGCCTCGGACCGGAAGGCGTTGCAGAGGGTCGTGAAAACTGCCCAGCGCATCGCCGGAGCACCACTTCCTGCCATAAAAGACATCTACAGGAAGCGGTGTCTGAAAAGGGCTGGGAAAATCATCAAAGACCCCAGTCACCCATCACATGGACTCTTCACCCTCCTGCCCTCTGGGAGGCGCCACAGGAGCCTCCGGACTAAGACCACCAGGTACCGGAACAGCTTCTTCCCCACAGCTGTCAGACTCCTGAACTCTGCCTCCTGACATCTGACCCACGTTAAACTCATGGACTGAACATACACACACCCACAATGGACAACTGTACCCTCAAACACAATAATAACATGGACTGAACCACCACTCACAACCACTAGCACTTTATACAGCCTCTGTAGAAACTATCTACACCCTCACTTATCTTAACTGCACTACTGTATAGCTCTGTGTAAATAATCATTCTGTACATTCGATAATTTTTAATCCTACAACTGTTTACAACTTGCATAGTTCCCATTTCTGTATAGCTGTATATCTATGGCGTTATTTTTGTGCCACTATTCTGAGCGCACGTAAAAAAAATTTGCAGGTGCAAGTGTTGCATTTTGAGGAGAAATTTATTTTGAGCGAAGAAAAGCTGAATTTGAGTGAACAAAATTCATTGCTGCGTGCAAAAAATGTATTTCAGTGTTTGCTATTATCCACACACACAATAGCAGCCCCTCTCGCTCAGTTTTTGCACTTGCGCTCGCTCGCAATGTGTCGCTCGCGCTCTCAACATTTCAGCCCGTGCGCGCTCAACTCGTTCTGTACACCGTTATATTTGTGCCACAAAACCAGCCAATCACAGACTTGGATGCAAAAAAAATCTGATTGGCTGTTTTCGTCTCCAACCAGCTCGAAATGACGAAATGCAATATCCCAGAATCCATTTCGTCCAAAACTCAAACGAGGCAGTGGCGGAGGAACACAGAGTGGCAAAGTTTGAAATATTACTCTTTGTGGGTCACAAAATAAACTTTTAAGATATTTTCATGCGAGAATGGTGCTGTGTAAACTTCTAATATCTGCTCGATTTATCAAGACATCACATATTTTCATAAGTGCTCTAACGTTTTTGGAGATGCCTGTTACCCACCAGCTGACCGAATACCTGGACTGGCCATTGGGCATTTACCCGGCATTTGCCCGGTGGGCCAATGGTGATTTTTCATTTTTATGTTAGTTTGTTTGTTTTTGTAATGGTATAAACAATGAAAGGTGGTGGATTAGCCAGCTGGTAATAATCAACTCTGGGCTGGACCAATTACAATACATCCGTATTGAGGGGAAAAGACTTCAGCGAGAATAAAAAAGACACAAAGCTGGAGTTATTCTGTCTTAGCTGCCTCTTCTCTCCTCATTCTCCCTCCCTCTCCTGTTGCTACTTCAATCATGAAACTGATCAATGATCAGCTGATCGTCTCTCTTGTTTGTTTATCTCCCACTTTGCGCCAGAAACAGGAAACCAGCGGATGTTGCGCTAAACAACAACAGCAGCACGTTCAAAATTGATCAGCTGTTGTTAGAATTTATTTAAAATTAATTTCTAGTATCAGCTGATGTTTGCTGGAGCCACAGCTGTAAAGCTGGAAACATGAAGGTGATACAAATCATACATATATACCAACAAGACAGTGTACATCACTGTCACAACAGCGTTTGTTTTCGTTCAAAAGCTTTATGGTTTTTCCAATAATACCTGGTGGTGTAGTCGGTGATTTTTTTGTCAGTTCAGCCTTATATATTATGTTTAACCCGAGTTCCCACCCGGTCAGCTGGTGGGTAACAGGCATCTCCGAAAACGTTGGAGCACTTATGCAAATATGTGATGTCTTGATAAATCGAGCAGATATTTGAAGTTCACACAGCTACATTCTAACATGAAAATATCTTAAAAGTTTATTTTGTGTCCCAGAAAGAGTAATATTTCAAACTCCGCCACTCTGTGTTCCTCCGCCACTGCCTCGTTTGAGCTTTGGACGAAATGGATTCTGGGATATTGCATTTCGTCCTTTCGAGCTGATTGGAGACAAAAACAGCCAATCAGATTTTTTTGCATCCAAGTCTGTGATTGGCTGGTTTTGTGGCACAAATATAACGGTGTACAGAAAGAGTTGAGCGTGCACGGGCAGAAATGTTGAGAGCGTGAGCGACACATTGCGAGCGCAAATACAAAAACTGAGCGAGAGGGGCTGCTATTGTGCGTGTGTATATGGATAATAGCAAACACGGATATACATTTTTTGCATGCAGCAATGAATTTTGTTCACTCAAATTCAGCTTTTCTTCGCTCAAAATAAATTTCTCCTCAAAATGCAACACTTGCACCTGCAAACCTTTTTTACGTGCGCTCAGAATAGTGGCACAAAAATAACGCCATATATATCCCAGATTCTGTAAAGTTATTTATTTCATATTCTGTATAGTTTTTCATATTTATATCCTGTTCATATCCTGTACATAGCTTGTACTCACTACAGCCTGTACATACTTATAGTTATAGAATATTCACAACATACTTCATACCGTGTACATTATAACATACCATAATAGACCCATTTCTGTAATATACTCACATATCTATATTATTGCTAATATATATTGTAATATATCTATATCACTAAAGCACTTCTGGATGGATGCAAACTGCATTTCGTTGCCCTGTACCTGTGCATGTGCAATGACAATAAAGTTGAATTCTATTCTATTCTATTCTATTCTATTCTATTCTATTCAAAGGCAAGAACTGATGGAAAATGTGACATGACTGTGGCATAATACGTTACCTTGGTACTGCAATGATCTGGTTGTTTAGAAGCCAGCATGAAGACCTCGCGAGGAACAGGCGAGTAATCAGCTGATTGTTCACAAGTGACTGAGGGACGGGAAGATGGAGGAGCATCCCCTAAAAAAGACAAGCACACGGACAACAACACAGGCATACACCGAAAGAGGAGAGAGAAAGAAGCAGGCCAGCAAAAGAGAGCAAGGGAACGAAGACATCTACTGAGGCCCATTTTTATTTGGTACATCGTATCACCAGATGTCAGTTTGTGATGTTAGATCCCAACTTGTCAGTGAAGAAATCTTTTTCCAAAGATATCAGCACAAACCAAAATCATTGTGTGGATTAAAAAGAGCAAATTGTTGAAGTTTGTGATGGATCACTCCATTTTCTGTTTGCACTTGTCAGATGTGTTGCAGGTATATAACCATGTGATCAGTCCATACAGCAGTGATCGTTACTACAAATGGGCCCATGTATAAGTGTGTAGATATTTCCTAATACATCATGGGTGATTTAACATAAATGATTCATTAAACACACATCTGTGTAAACATTACTGATAAATTTCATGTAATATTATGTTAAAGTAAATGTAAATTATTAATTAAAAGACGACTGTTTCAATCTGACCACAAACCTTTGAGCAGTAGTGTCACGCTTATCAGTGGCTCATGGTTGCTTAAGGCCTATGTCTGTACTTGACCACAGAGGCAGAGCATCATTCAACCTGCCAGCTGCCTATCTTGGGAGCTTTTCAAGGATGACAGACTCCACTTTCTCTGCAGCAAGACAGCTCATAACTTTTTTACAGTGTCTCCATGTCCTCATACTTCTATATATTCTTCTGTAATACATAACTATACGCTATCATTGCAATCTACACTACAGCTCAAACGTTTGAAGTCAATTTTCACCTGGTTTATAACCATGTGATCTGTCCACACAGGAGTGATTGTTTCTAAAATTTGGCGCACGTATAAGTGTGTTGACATTTCCTAATGCATCATGGGTGATTTAACATAAGTGATTCATTTAACACACATCTGTGAAAACATTTATGATCATTTTCATGTAATATTATGTTAAAAGTAAATGTAAATTATTAATTAAAAGACAACTGTTTGAAACTGACCACAAACTTTTGAGCAGTAGTGTGTGTTGTATGCATGTGTCTGTCTGTATCTGATCAGGATTTTGTCATCAGTTTCAACAAGACGCTCATTTTTTAGCTGTTTCTATCATCAAAATTGAGTTGGAGTGTTTTAACTCTGATGGCAATCTCTCCCTAACAAGTCCACTTTATTGCGTGCTAATTTTCTCCTATTAGTGGCTCATACGTATATAATTAGGAAACATGCATTAAGTCAGTAGTCCTCAACCTTTTTTGTGCCACGGACCGGTTTATGCCCAACAATATTTTCACGGACCGGCCTTTAAGGTGTCGCGGATAAATACAACAAAACAAAACTAGTACCGGTACCGAAAAAAAAGAAGATTTATTTATAACACACTTGAAAAGACCCAGGGACACCGAGTTAACGATAAAAACGATAACAAAATAACGCTGAAAACCGATAAAAACCCTGAAAACCATACATTTCACACCTGAGCCTCAACTCTCGCGGCCCGGTACCAAACGACTCATGGACCGGCACCGGTCCGAGGCCCGGGGGTTGGGGACCGCTGCATTAAGTGCACTAATTTCTCACACTTATCAGTGGCTCATGGTTGCTTAAGGCCTATGTCTGTACTTGACCACAGAGGCAGAGCATCATTCAACCTGCCAGCTGCCTATCTTGGGAGCTTTTCAAGGATGACAGACTCCACTTTCTCTGCAGCAAGACAGCTCATAACTTTTTTACAGCGTCTCCCTGTCCTCAGACTTCTATATATTCTTCTGTAATAGATAACTATACACTATCATTGCAATCTACACTACAGCTCAAAGGTTTGAAGTCAGTTTTCACCTGGTTTATAACCATGTGATCTGTCCACACAGGAGTGATTGTTACTAAAAATGGGCCCATGTATAAGTGTGTAGACATTTCCTAATGCATCATGGGTGATTTAACATAAATGATTCATTAAACACACATCTGTGAAAACATTTCTGATAAACTTTGCCTAATTTTATGTTATAGCAAATATTATTTTAAAATTAAGACAAGAATGTTTGAATCTGACCACAAACTTTTGAGCAGTAGTGTGTGTTGTATGCATGTGTCTGTCTGTATCTGATCAGGATTTTGTCATCAGTGTCAACAAAACGCTCATTTTTTAGCTGTTTCTGTCATCAAAATTGAGTTGGAGTGTTTTAACTCTGATGGCAATCTCTCCCTAACAAGTCCACTTTATTGCATGCTCATTTTCTCCTTTTAGTGGCTCATACGTATATAATTAGGAAACATGCATTAAGTCAGTAGTCCTCAACCTTTTTTGCGCCACGGACCGGTTTATGCCCGACAATATTTTCACGGACCGGCCTTTAAGGTGTCGCGGATAAATACAACAAAATAAAACTAGTACCGGTACCGAAAAAAAGAAGATTTATTCATAACACACTTGAAAAGACCCAGGGACACCGAGTTAACGATAAAAACGATAACAAAATAACGCTGAAAACCGATAAAAACACTGAAAACCATACATTTCACACCTGAGCCTCAACTCTCGCGGCCCGGCACCAAACGACTCACGGACCGGCACCGATCCGAGGCCCGGGGGTTGGGGACCGCTGCATTAAGTGCACTAATTTCTCACACTTATCAGTGGCTCATGGTTGCTTAAGGCCTATGTCTGTACTTGACCACAGAGGCAGAGCATCATTCAACCTGCCAGCTGCCTATCTTGGGAGCTTTTCAAGGATGACAGACTCCACTTTCTCTGCAGCAAGACAGCTCATAACTTTTTTACAGTGTCTCCCTGTCCACAGACTTCTATATATTCTTCTGTAATAGATAACTATACACTATCATTGCAATCTACACTACAGCTCAAACGTTTGAAGTCAGTTTTCACCTGGTTTATAACCATGTGATCTGTCCACACAGGAGTGATTGTTTCTAAAATTTGGCGCACGTATAAGTGTGTTGACATTTCCTAATGCATCATGGGTGATTTAACTTCAATGATTAATTAAACAAACATCTGTGAAAACATTTATGATCATTTTCATGTAATATTATGTTAAAAGTAAATGTAAATTATTAATTAAAAGACAACTGTTTGAAACTGACCACAAACTTTTGAGCAGTAGTGTGTGTTGTATGCATGTGTCTGTCTGTATCTGATCAGGATTTTGTCATCAGTTTCAACAAGACGCTCATTTTTTAGCTGTTTCTATCATCAAAATTGAGTTGGAGTGTTTTAACTCTGATGGCAATCTCTCCCTAACAAGTCCACTTTATTGCGTGCTCATTTTCTCCTATTAGTTGCTCATACGTATATAATTAGGAAACATGCATTAAGTCAGTGGTCCTCAACCTTTTTTGCGCCACGGACCGGTTTATGCCCAACAATATTTTCACGGACCGGCCTTTAAGGTGTCGCGGATAAATACAACAAAATAAAACTAGTACCGGTACCGGAAAAAAAGAAGATTTATTTATGACACACTTGAAAAGACCCAGGGACACCGAGTTAACGATAAAAACGATAACAAAATAACTCTGAATACCGATAAAAACCCTGAAAACCATACATTTCACACCTGAGCCTCAACTCTCGCGGCCCGGTACCAAACGACTCACGGACCGGCACCTTTCCGAGGCCCGGGGGTTGGGGACCGCTGCATTAAGTGCACTAATTTCTCACACTTATCAGTGGCTCATGGTTGCTTAAGGCCTATGTCTGTACTTGACCACAGAGGCAGAGCATCATTCAACCTGCCAGCTGCCTATCTTGGGAGCTTTTCAAGGATGACAGACTCCACTTTCTCTGCAGCAAGACAGCTCATAACTTTTTTACAGTGTCTCCCTGTCCTCAGACTTCTATATATTCTTCTGTAATAGATAACTATACACTATCATTGCAATCTACACTACAGCTCAAAGGTTTGAAGTCAATTTTCACCTGGTTTATAACCATGTGATCTGTCCACACAGCAGTGATGGTTACTAAAAATGGGCCCATGTATAAGTGTGTAGACATTTCCTAATGCATCATGGGTGATTTAACATAAATGATTCATTAAACACACATCTGTGAAAACATTTCTGATCATTTTCATGTAATATTATGTTAAAAGTAAATGTAAATTATTAATTAAAAAGACGACAGTTTGAATCTGACCACAAACCTTTGAGCAGTAGTGTGTGTTGTATGCATGTGTCTGTCTGTATCTGATCAGGATTTTGTCATCAGTGTCAACAAAACGCTCATTTTTTAGCTGTTTCTGTCATCAAAAATTGAGTTGGAGTGTTTTAACACTGATGGCAATCTCTCCCTAACAAGTCCACTTTATTGCGTGCTCATTTTCTCCTATTAGTGGTTCATAGGAGTCTAACTAATGAACTGTATGCATGTTTCCTAATCTGTCACACTTATCAGTGGCTCATGGTTGCTTAAGGCCTATGTCTGTACTTGACCACAGAGGCAGAGCATCATTCAACCTGCCAGCTGCCTATCTTGGGAGCTTTTCAAGGATGACAGACTCCACTTTCTCTGCAGCAAGACAGCTCATAACTTTTTTACAGTGTCTCCCTGTCCTCATACTTCTATATATTCTTCTGTAATAGATAACTATACACTATCATTGCAATCAAGCTATACTACAGCTCAAACGTTTGAAGTCAATTTTCACCTGGTTTATAACCATGTGATCTGTCCACACAGCAGTGATGGCTACTAAAAATGGGCCCATGTATAAGTGTGTAGACATTTCCTAATGCATCATGGGTGATTTAACATAAATGATTCATTAAACACACATCTGTGAAAACATTTCTGATAAACTTTGCCTAATTTTATGTTATAGCAAATATAATTTTAAAATTAAAACAAGAATGTTTGAATCTGACCACAAACTTTTGAGCAGTAGTGTGTGTTGTATGCATGTGTCTGTCTGTATCTGATCAGGATTTTGTCATCAGTGTCAACAAAACGCTCATTTTTTAGCTGGTTCTATCATCAAAATTGAGTTGGAGTGTTTTAACTCTGATGGCAATCTCTCCCTAACAAGTCCACTTTATTGCGTGCTCATTTTCTCCTATTAGTGGCTCATACGTATATAATTAGGAAACATGCATTAAGTCAGTGGTCCTCAACCTTTTTTGCGCCACGGACCGGTTTATGCCCGACAATATTTTCACGGACCGGCCTTTAAGGTGTCGCGGATAAATACAACAAAATAAAACTAGTACCGGTACCGGAAAAAAAGAAGATTTATTTATGACACACTTGAACAGACCCAGGGACACCGAGTTAACGATAAAAACGATAACAAAATAACTCTGAATACCGATAAAAACCCTGAAAACCATACATTTCACACCTGAGCCTCAACTCTCGCGGACCGGCACCAAACGACTCACGGACCGGCACCTTTCCGAGGCCCGGGGGTTGGGGACCGCTGCATTAAGTGCACTAATTTCTCACACTTATCAGTGGCTCATGGTTGCTTAAGGCCTATGTCTGTACTTGACCACAGAGGCAGAGCATCATTCAACCTGCCAGCTGCCTATCTTGGGAGCTTTTCAAGGATGACAGACTCCACTTTCTCTGCAGCAAGACAGCTCATAACTTTTTTACAGTGTCTCCCTGTCCTCAGACTTCTATATATTCTTCTGTAATAGATAACTATACACTATCATTGCAATCTACACTACAGCTCAAACGTTTGAAGTCAGTTTTCAGCTGGTTTATAACCATGTGATCTGTCCACACAGCAGTGATGGCTACTAAAAATGGGCCCATGTATAAGTGTGTAGACATTTCCTAATGCATCATGGGTGATTTAACATAAATGATTCATTACAGTTTTTCCCAGTCGCTTTGGCGCGTTTCTCAGATCAGAATTGAAATTCTCATAACTATTAGTTCAACCTCCACAACACTCAGTCATTTGTGCACATCGTAGTAGCAATTTCTCCTCTCTCTGAACAAGCTGCAAATGATTTTGGACATGAATCAGTTGCTTCCATACATTTCCCTGCTGCTTTCTGACATTTCCATTTGCTTATGTCATGTCAGTCAAAAGTAATCATACCTATGGATGCTGAATAGTCGTTCCCAATAAAACTAATAGTCATACATCCATTGCTTGAGTCATCACACACAAAATTGTTGAACTAGTTATCACATGCCAAATATTGGCCATCTGTCAAGCAAATCCTATACCTTTCTGTATCATTTTTCCTGGAAATGTCTGAACAATTGATCTCAGGTGAATTACAGCTGTCACTCATGAGGTTGTTCACTGTCAATTATGGATGAATCCTGTGAATCCCCAATTGGCAAGCATATATAAACTGCGCAGGAGCTAGTGTGTAACATTTCTACACTTCTGTGACACAAACAGTATACACTGTAATGTACTGTGCCATCTCAGACAACGGCGTCCTCACCCATACCCCCCTTCTTGGTCCATACAATACCCAACATCTCCTGACATTTTTAGACACTCTTTACAGGGACCTAGTCCCTGAGAATGAGAGAGGTGGAGGCCAACTCAGCAAGTATGTTGTTGTCTGGGATAATGTCCGTTTTCACCACTCCCATCAGGTCAGAGAGTGGTTTGCAGCACATGACAGAATTCTGGTTGAATATCTCCCTCCATATTCCCCATTCCTTAATCCAATAGAGGAGTTTTTCTCTGCCTGGAGGTGGAAAGTTTATGACCGGCATCCACATGAGCAAATGGCCCTGCTAGCAGCCATGGATGCAGCATGTGACGACATCACAGCAGGGTCCTGCAGAGGATGGATTCGCCACTCCAGGAGATACTTTCCTCGCTGCATTGCGAGGGATAACATCTGTTGTGATGTAGATGAAAATATGTGGCCAGACAGACAGGAACGTCTGGATGTGCCAGAATGATTTACTGTACTGTTACATGTGCTGTTTATTGTTCACATTAGTGCACAGCTCTACCAAATGGGTGATTTTATGTTTACATGTATTCTACAGTGAACAAGTGACTGTAGCATATTTGTCTTTTGCACAAGCATTTTCAGGTGTCACCAATTGTTTTTGCAATGGGAAACACTGAAATTATAAACTGTCATAGTGGAAACATGACAATGCCATTTGACTATCTTGTTCATAAAGATGGTGTCAAGACTTTTCATTTTGATGGCACTGACAGTTTCATTGACATGGATACTTGCTTTTGAGGTATGGATAATCAATTCTGTGCATGTGACGTGCTTTTGCAGGCTATCCACTAGGTTTTGCAGTTTGCACTAATTGTTTTGGGAAATGCACTAACTGCTGTGCAAATGTTAATGGTGTTCTGAGGAACGCACCAAAGCGACTGATAAAAACTGTAAACACACATCTGTGAAAACATTTCTGATAAACTTTGCCTAATTTTATGTTATAGCAAATATAATTTTAAAATTAAGACAAGAATGTTTGAATCTGACCACAAACTTTTGAGCAGTAGTGTGTGTTGTATGCATGTGTCTGTCTGTATCTGATCAGGATTTTGTCATCAGTGTAAACAAAACGCTCATTTTTTAGCTGTTTCTGTCATCAAAATTGAGTTGGAGTGTTTTAACTCTGATGGCAATCTCTCCCTAACAAGTCCACTTTATTGCGTGCTCATTTTCTCCTATTAGTGGCTCATACGTATATAATTAGGAAACATGCATTAAGTCAGTGGTCCTCAACCTTTTTTGCGCCACGGACCGGTTTATGCCCGACAATATTTTCACGGACCGGCCTTTAAGGTGTCGCGGATAAATACAACAAAATAAAACTAGTACCGGTACCGGAAAAAAAGAAGATTTATTTATGACACACTTGAAAAGACCCAGGGACACCGAGTTAACGATAAAAACGATAACAAAATAACGCTGAATACCGATAAAAACCCTGAAAACCATACATTTCACAACTGAGCCTCAACTCTCGCGGCCCGGCACCAAACGACTCACGGTCCGGCACCTTTCCGAGGCCCGGGGGTTGGGGACCGCTGCATTAAGTGCACTAATTTCTCACACTTATCAGTGGCTCATGGTTGCTTAAGGCCTATGTCTGTACTTGACCACAGAGGCAGAGCATCATTCAACCTGCCAGCTGCCTATCTTGGGAGCTTTTCAAGGATGACAGACTCCACTTTCTCTGCAGCAAGACAGCTCATAACTTTTTTACAGTGTCTCCCTGTCCTCAGACTTGTATATATTCTTCTGTAATAGATAACTATACACTATCATTGCAATCTACACTACAGCTCAAACGTTTGAAGTCAATTTTCACCTGGTTTATAACCATGTGATCTGTCCACACAGCAGTGATGGCTACTAAAAATGGGCCCATGTATAAGTGTGTAGACATTTCCTAATGCATCATGGGTGATTTAACATAAATGATTCATTTAACACACATCTGTGAAAACATTTCTGATCATTTTCATGTAATATTATGTTAAAAGTAAATGTAAATTATTAATTAAAAAGACGACAGTTTGAATCTGACCACAAACTTTTGAGCAGT
The DNA here is from genome assembly GCF_057381915.1 of Diplotaxodon limnothrissa. Lineage (NCBI taxonomy): Eukaryota > Metazoa > Chordata > Actinopteri > Cichliformes > Cichlidae > Diplotaxodon > Diplotaxodon limnothrissa. The sequence continues at coordinate 62,337,459 of NC_140602.1, forward strand.
AGTGTGTGTTGTATGCATGTGTCTGTCTGTATCTGATCAGGATTTTGTCATCAGTATCAACAAAACGCTCATTTTTTAGCTGTTTCTATCATCAAAAATTGAGTTGGAGTGTTTTAACTCTGATGGCAATCTCTCCCTAACAAGTCCACTTTATTGCGTGCTCATTTTCTCCTATTAGTGGTTCATAGGAGTCTAACTAATGAACTGTATGCATGTTTCCTAATCTGTCACACTTATCAGTGGCTCATGGTTGCTTAAGGCCTATGTCTGTACTTGACCACAGAGGCAGAGCATCATTCAACCTGCCAGCTGCCTATCTTGGGAGCTTTTCAAGGATGACAGACTCCACTTTCTCTGCAGCAAGACAGCTCATAACTTTTTTACAGTGTCTCCCTGTCCTCATACTTCTATATATTCTTCTGTAATAGATAACTATACACTATCATTGCAATCTACACTACAGCTCAAACGTTTGAAGTCAGTTTTCAGCTGGTTTATAACCATGTGATCTGTCCACACAGCAGTGATGGCTACTAAAAATGGGCCCATGTATAAGTGTGTAGACATTTCCTAATGCATCATGGGTGATTTAACATAAATGATTCATTAAACACACATCTGTGAAAACATTTCTGATAAACTTTGCCTAATTTTATGTTATAGCAAATATAATTTTAAAATTAAGACAAGAATGTTTGAATCTGACCACAAACTTTTGAGCAGTAGTGTGTGTTGTATGCATGTGTCTGTCTGTATCTGATCAGGATTTTGTCATCAGTGTAAACAAAACGCTCATTTTTTAGCTGTTTCTGTCATCAAAATTGAGTTGGAGTGTTTTAACTCTGATGGCAATCTCTCCCTAACAAGTCCACTTTATTGCGTGCTCATTTTCTCCTATTAGTGGCTCATACGTATATAATTAGGAAACATGCATTAAGTCAGTGGTCCTCAACCTTTTTTGCGCCACGGACCGGTTTATGCCCGACAATATTTTCACGGACCGGCCTTTAAGGTGTCGCGGATAAATACAACAAAATAAAACTAGTACCGGTACCGGAAAAAAAGAAGATTTATTTATGACACACTTGAAAAGACCCAGGGACACCGAGTTAACGATAAAAATGATAACAAAATAACGCTGAATACCGATAAAAACCCTGAAAACCATACATTTCACACCTGAGCCTCAACTCTCGCGGCCCGGCACCAAACGACTCACGGACCGGCACCTTTCCGAGGCCCGGGGGTTGGGGACCGCTGCATTAAGTGCACTAATTTCTCACACTTATCAGTGGCTCATGGTTGCTTAAGGCCTATGTCTGTACTTGACCACAGAGGCAGAGCATCATTCAACCTGCCAGCTGCCTATCTTGGGAGCTTTTCAAGGATGACAGACTCCACTTTCTCTGCAGCAAGACAGCTCATAACTTTTTTACAGTGTCTCCATGTCCTCATACTTCTATATATTCTTCTGTAATAGATAACTATACACTATCATTGCAATCTACACTACAGCTCAAACGTTTGAAGTCAGTTTTCACCTGGTTTATAACCATGTGATCTGTCCACACAGGAGTGATGGTTACTAAAATTTGGCGCACGTATAAGTGTGTTGACATTTCCTAATGCATCATGGGTGATTTAACATAAATGATTCATTTAACACACATCTGTGAAAACATTTCTGATCATTTTCATGTAATATTATGTTAAAAGTAAATGTAAATTATTAATTAAAAGACAACTGTTTGAAACTGACCACAAACCTTTGAGCAGTAGTGTGTGTTGTATGCATGTGTCTGTCTGTATCTGATCAGGATTTTGTCATCAGTGTCAACAAAACGCTCATTTTTTAGCTGTTTCTGTCATCAAAATTGAGTTGGAGTGTTTTAACTCTGATGGCAATCTCTCCCTAACAAGTCCACTTTATTGCGTGCTCATTTTCTCCTATTAGTGGTTCATAGGAGTCTAACTAATGAACTGTATGCATGTTTCCTAATCTGTCACACTTATCAGTGGCTCATGGTTGCTTAAGGCCTATGTCTGTACTTGACCACAGAGGCAGAGCATCATTCAACCTGCCAGCTGCCTATCTTGGGAGCTTTTCAAGGATGACAGACTCCACTTTCTCTGCAGCAAGACAGCTCATAACTTTTTTACAGTGTCTCCCTGTCCTCATACTTCTATATGTTCTTCTGTAATAGATAACTATACACTATCATTACAATCTACACTACAGCTCAAAGGTTTGAAGTCAGTTTTCAGCTGGTTTATAACCATGTGATCTGTCCACACAGCAGTGATGGTTACTAAAAATGGGCCCATGTATAAGTGTGTAGACATTTCCTAATGCATCATGGGTGATTTAACATAAATGATTCATTAAACACACATCTGTGAAAACATTTCTGATAAACTTTGCCTAATTTTATGTTATAGCAAATATAATTTTAAAATTAAGACAAGAATGTTTGAATCTGACCACAAACTTTTGAGCAGTAGTGTGTGTTGTATGCATGTGTCTGTCTGTATCTGATCAGGATTTTGTCATCAGTTTCAACAAAACGCTCATTTTTTAGCTGTTTCTGTCATCAAAATTGAGTTGGAGTGTTTTAACTCTGATGGCAATCTCTCCCTAACAAGTCCATTTTATTGCGTGCTCATTTTCTCCTATTAGTGGCTCATACGTATATAATTAGGAAACATGCATTAAGTCAGTGGTCCTCAACCTTTTTTGCGCCACGGACCGATTTATGCCCGACAATATTTTCACGGACCGGCCTTTAAGGTGTCGCGGATAAATACAACAAAATAAAACTAGTACCGGTACCGAAAAAAAGAAGATTTATTTATGACACACTTGAAAAGACCCAGGGACACCGAGTTAACGATAAAAACGATAACAAAATAACGCTGAATACCGATAAAAACCCTGAAAACCATACATTTCACAACTGAGCCTCAACTCTCGCGGCCCGGTACCAAACGACTCACGGACCGGCACCTTTCCGAGGCCCGGGGGTTGGGGACCGCTGCATTAAGTGCACTAATTTCTCACACTTATCAGTGGCTCATGGTTGCTTAAGGCCTATGTCTGTACTTGACCACAGAGGCAGAGCATCATTCAACCTGCCAGCTGCCTATCTTGGGAGCTTTTCAAGGATGACAGACTCCACTTTCTCTGCAGCAAGACAGCTCATAACTTTTTTAGAGTGTCTCCCTGTCCTCAGACTTCTATATATTCTTCTGTAATAGATAACTATACACTATCATTGCAATCAAGCTATACTACAGCTCAAAGGTTTGAAGTCAGTTTTCACCTGGTTTATAACCATGTGATCTGTCCACACAGGAGTGATGGTTACTAAAAATGGGCCCATGTATAAGTGTGTAGACATTTCCTAATGCATCATGGGTGATTTAACATAAATGATTCATTTAACACACATCTGTGAAAACATTTCTGATCATTTTCATGTAATATTATGTTAAAAGTAAATGTAAATTATTAATTAAAAAGACGACAGTTTGAATCTGACCACAAACTTTTGAGCAGTAGTGTGTGTTGTATGCATGTGTCTGTCTGTATCTGATCAGGATTTTGTCATCAGTATCAACAAAACGCTCATTTTTTAGCTGTTTCTATCATCAAAAATTGAGTTGGAGTGTTTTAACTCTGATGGCAATCTCTCCCTAACAAGTCCACTTTATTGCGTGCTCATTTTCTCCTTTTAGTGGCCCATATGTATATAATTAGGAAACATGCATTAAGTCAGTGGTCCTCAACCTTTTTTGTGCCACGGACCGGTTTATGCCCGACAATATTTTCATGGACCAGCCTTTAAGGTGTCGCGGATAAATACAACAAAATAAAACTAGTACCGGTACCGAAAAAAAGATTTATTTATGACACACTTGAAAAGACCCAGGGACACCGAGTTAACGATAAAAACGATAACAAAATAACTCTGAATACCGATAAAAACCCTGAAAACCATACATTTCACAACTGAGCCTCAACTCTCGCGGACCGGCACCTTTCCGAGGCCCGGGGGTTGGGGACCGCTGCATTAAGTGCACTAATTTCTCACACTTATCAGTGGCTCATGGTTGCTTAAGGCCTATGTCTGTACTTGACCACAGAGGCAGAGCATCATTCAACCTGCCAGCTGCCTATCTTGGGAGCTTTTCAAGGATGACAGACTCCACTTTCTCTGCAGCAAGACAGCTCATAACTTTTTTACAGTGTCTCCCTGTCCTCAGACTTCTATATATTCTTCTGTAATAGATAACTATACACTATCATTGCAATCTACACTACAGCTCAAAGGTTTGAAGTCAATTTTCAGCTGGTTTATAACCATGTGATCTGTCCACACAGCAGTGATGGTTACTAAAAATGGGCCCATGTATAAGTGTGTAGACATTTCCTAATGCATCATGGGTGATTTAACATAAATGATTCATTTAACACACATCTGTGAAAACATTTCTGATCATTTTCATGTAATATTATGTTAAAAGTAAATGTAAATTATTAATTAAAAAGACGACAGTTTGAATCTGACCACAAACTTTTGAGCAGTAGTGTGTGTTGTATGCATGTGTCTGTCTGTATCTGATCAGGATTTTGTCATCAGTTTCAACAAAACGCTCATTTTTTTAGCTGTTTCTGTCATCAAAATTGAGTTGGAGTGTTTTAACTCTGGTGGCAATCTCTCCCTAACAAGTCCACTTTATTGCGTGCTCATTTTCTCCTATTAGTGGCTCATACGTATATAATTAGGAAACATGCATTAAGTCAGCGGTCCTCAACCTTTTTTGCGCCACGGACCGGTTTATGCCCAAAAATATTTTCACGGACCGGCCTTTAAGGTGTCGCGGATAAATACAACAAAATAAAACTAGTACCGGTACCGAAAAAAAGAAGATTTATTCATAACACACTTGAAAAGACCCAGGGACACCGAGTTAACGATAAAAACAATAACAAAATAACTCTGAATACCGATAAAAACCCTGAAAACCATACATTTCACACCTGAGCCTCAACTCTCGCGGCCCGGCACCAAACGACTCACGGACCGGCACCGATCCGAGGCCCGGGGGTTGGGGACCGCTGCATTAAGTGCACCAATTTCTCACACTTATCAGTGGCTCATGGTTGCTTAAGGCCTATGTCTGTACTTGACCACAGAGGCAGAGCATCATTCAACCTGCCAGCTGCCTATCTTGGGAGCTTTTCAAGGATGACAGACTCCACTTTCTCTGCAGCAAGACAGCTCATAACTTTTTTACAGTGTCTCCATGTCCTCATACTTCTATATGTTCTTCTGTAATAGATAACTATACACTATCATTGCAATCTACACTACAGCTCAAAGGTTTGAAGTCAGTTTTCAGCTGGTTTATAACCATGTGATCTGTCCACACAGGAGTGATGGCTACTAAAAATGGGCCCATGTATAAGTGTGTAGACATTTCCTAATGCATCATGGGTGATTTAACATAAATGATTCATTTAACACACATCTGTGAAAACATTTCTGATCATTTTCATGTAATATTATGTTAAAAGTAAATGTAAATTATTAATTAAAAAACAACTGTTTGAAACTGACCACAAACCTTTGAGCAGTAGTGTGTGTTGTATGCATGTGTCTGTCTGTATCTGATCAGGATTTTGTCATCAGTGTCAACAAAACGCTCATTTTTTAGCTGTTTCTGTCATCAAAAATTGAGTTGGAGTGTTTTAACTCTGATGGCAATCTCTCCCTAACAAGTCCACTTTATTGCGTGCTCATTTTCTCCTATTAGTGGTTCATAGGAGTCTAACTAATGAACTGTATGCATGTTTCCTAATCTGTCACACTTATCAGTGGCTCATGGTTGCTTAAGGCCTATGTCTGTACTTGACCACAGAGGCAGAGCATCATTCAACCTGCCAGCTGCCTATCTTGGGAGCTTTTCAAGGATGACAGACTCCACTTTCTCTGCAGCAAGACAGCTCATAACTTTTTTACAGTGTCTCCCTGTCCTCATACTTCTATATGTTCTTCTGTAATAGATAACTATACACTATCATTGCAATCTACACTACAGCTCAAAGGTTTGAAGTCAGTTTTCAGCTGGTTTATAACCATGTGATCTGTCCACACAGCAGTGATGGTTACTAAAAATGGGCCCATGTATAAGTGTGTAGACATTTCCTAATGCATCATGGGTGATTTAACATAAATGATTCATTAAACACACATCTGTGAAAACATTTCTGATAAACTTTGCCTAATTTTATGTTATAGCAAATATAATTTTAAAATTAAGACAAGAATGTTTGAATCTGACCACAAACTTTTGAGCAGTAGTGTGTGTTGTATGCATGTGTCTGTCTGTATCTGATCAGGATTTTGTCATCAGTTTCAACAAAACGCTAATTTTTTAGCTGTTTCTGTCATCAAAATTGAGTTGGAGTGTTTTAACTCTGATGGCAATCTCTCCCTAACAAGTCCATTTTATTGCGTGCTCATTTTCTCCTATTAGTGGCTCATACGTATATAATTAGGAAACATGCATTAAGTCAGTGGTCCTCAACCTTTTTTGCGCCACGGACCGATTTATGCCCGACAATATTTTCACGGACCGGCCTTTAAGGTGTCGCGGATAAATACAACAAAATAAAACTAGTACCGGTACCGAAAAAAAGAAGATTTATTTATGACACACTTGAAAAGACCCAGGGACACCGAGTTAACGATAAAAACGATAACAAAATAACGCTGAATACCGATAAAAACCCTGAAAACCATACATTTCACAACTGAGCCTCAACTCTCGCGGCCCGGTACCAAACGACTCACGGACCGGCACCTTTCCGAGGCCCGGGGGTTGGGGACCGCTGCATTAAGTGCACTAATTTCTCACACTTATCAGTGGCTCATGGTTGCTTAAGGCCTATGTCTGTACTTGACCACAGAGGCAGAGCATCATTCAACCTGCCAGCTGCCTATCTTGGGAGCTTTTCAAGGATGACAGACTCCACTTTCTCTGCAGCAAGACAGCTCATAACTTTTTTACAGTGTCTCCCTGTCCTCAGACTTGTATATATTCTTCTGTAATAGATAACTATACACTATCATTGCAATCTACACTACAGCTCAAACGTTTGAAGTCAATTTTCACCTGGTTTATAACCATGTGATCTGTCCACACAGCAGTGATGGCTACTAAAAATGGGCCCATGTATAAGTGTGTAGACATTTCCTAATGCATCATGGGTGATTTAACATAAATGATTCATTTAACACACATCTGTGAAAACATTTCTGATCATTTTCATGTAATATTATGTTAAAAGTAAATGTAAATTATTAATTAAAAAGACGACAGTTTGAATCTGACCACAAACCTTTGAGCAGTAGTGTGTGTTGTATGCATGTGTCTGTCTGTATCTGATCAGGATTTTGTCATCAGTGTCAACAAAACGCTCATTTTTTAGCTGTTTCTGTCATCAAAATTGAGTTGGAGTGTTTTAACACTGATGGCAATCTCTCCCTAACAAGTCCACTTTATTGCGTGCTCATTTTCTCCTATTAGTGGTTCATAGGAGTCTAACTAATGAACTGTATGCATGTTTCCTAATCTGTCACACTTATCAGTGGCTCATGGTTGCTTAAGGCCTATGTCTGTACTTGACCACAGAGGCAGAGCATCATTCAACCTGCCAGCTGCCTATCTTGGGAGCTTTTCAAGGATGACAGACTCCACTTTCTCTGCAGCAAGACAGCTCATAACTTTTTTACAGTGTCTCCCTGTCCTCAGACTTCTATATATTCTTCTGTAATAGATAACTATACACTATCATTGCAATCTACACTACAGCTCAAAGGTTTGAAGTCAGTTTTCACCTGGTTTATAACCATGTGATCTGTCCACACAGCAGTGATGGTTACTAAAAATGGGCCCATGTATATGTGTGTAGACATTTCCTAATGCATCATGGGTGATTTAACATAAATGATTCATTAAACACACATCTGTGAAAACATTTCTGATCATTTTCATGTAATATTATGTTAAAAGTAAATGTAAATTATTAATTAAAAAGACGACAGTTTGAATCTGACCACAAACTTTTGAGCAGTAGTGTGTGTTGTATGCATGTGTCTGTCTGTATCTGATCAGGATTTTGTCATCAGTGTCAACAAAACGCTCATTTTTTAGCTGTTTCTGTCATCAAAATTGAGTTGGAGTGTTTTAACACTGATGGCAATCTCTCCCTAACAAGTCCACTTTATTGCGTGCTCATTTTCTCCTATTAGTGGTTCATAGGAGTCTAACTAATGAACTGTATGCATGTTTCCTAATCTGTCACACTTATCAGTGGCTCATGGTTGCTTAAGGCCTATGTCTGTACTTGACCACAGAGGCAGAGCATCATTCAACCTGCCAGCTGCCTATCTTGGGAGCTTTTCAAGGATGACAGACTCCACTTTCTCTGCAGCAAGACAGCTCATAACTTTTTTACAGTGTCTCCCTGTCCTCAGACTTGTATATGTTCTTCTGTAATAGATAACTATACACTATCATTGCAATCTACACTACAGCTCAAACGTTTGAAGTCAATTTTCACCTGGTTTATAACCATGTGATCTGTCCACACAGCAGTGATGGCTACTAAAAATGGGCCCATGTATAAGTGTGTAGACATTTCCTAATGCATCATGGGTGATTTAACATAAATGATTCATTAAACACACATCTGTGAAAACATTTCTGATAAACTTTGCCTAATTTTATGTTATAGCAAATATAATTTTAAAATTAAGACAAGAATGTTTGAATCTGACCACAAACTTTTGAGCAGTAGTGTGTGTTGTATGCATGTGTCTGTCTGTATCTGATCAGGATTTTGTCATCAGTTTCAACAAAACGCTCATTTTTTAGCTGTTTCTGTCATCAAAATTGAGTTGGAGTGTTTTAACTCTGATGGCAATCTCTCCCTAACAAGTCCACTTTATTGCGTGCTCATTTTCTCCTATTAGTGGCTCATACGTATATAATTAGGAAACATGCATTAAGTCAGTAGTCCTCAACCTTTTTTGCGCCACGGTCCGGTTTATGCCAAAAAATATTTTCACGGACCGGCCTTTAAGGTGTCGCGGATAAATACAACAAAATAAAACTAGTACCGGTACCGGAAAAAAAGAAGATTTATTTATGACACACTTGAAAAGACCCAGGGACACCGAGTTAACGATAAAAACGATAACAAAATAACGCTGAAAACCGATAAAAACCCTGAAAACCATACATTTCACACCTGAGCCTCAACTCTCGCGGCCCGGCACCAAACGACTCACGGACCGGCACCGATCCGAGGCCCGGGGGTTGGGGACCGCTGCATTAAGTGCACTAATTTCTCAAACTTATCAGTGGCTCATGGTTGCTTAAGGCCTATGTCTGTACTTGACCACAGAGGCAGAGCATCATTCAACCTGCTAGCTGCCTATCTTGGGAGCTTTTCAAGGATGACAGACTCCACTTTCTCTGCAGCAAGACAGCTCATAACTTTTTTACAGTGTCTCCCTGTCCTCATACTTCTATCTGTTCTTCTGTAATAGATAACTATACACTATCATTGCAATCTACACTACAGCTCAAAGGTTTGAAGTCAGTTTTCAGCTGGTTTATAACCATGTGATCTGTCCACACAGCAGTGATGGCTACTAAAAATGGGCCCATGTATAAGTGTGTAGACATTTCCTAATGCATCATGGGTGATTTAACATAAATGATTCATTAAACACACATCTGTGAAAACATTTCTGAAAAACTTTGCCTAATTTTATGTTATAGCAAATATAATTTTAAAATTAAGACAAGAATGTTTGAATCTGACCACAAACTTTTGAGCAGTAGTGTGTGTTGTATGCATGTGTCTGTCTGTATCTGATCAGGATTTTGTCATCAGTGTCAACAAGACGCTCATTTTTTAGCTGTTTCTGTCATCAAAATTGAGTTGGAGTGTTTTAACTCTGGTGGCAATCTCTCCCTAACAAGTCCACTTTATTGCGTGCTCATTTTCTCCTATTAGTGGCTCATACGTATATAATTAGGAAACATGCATTAAGTCAGTGGTCCTCAACCTTTTTTGCGCCACGGACCGGTTTATGCCCGACAATATTTTCATGGACCGGCCTTTAAGGTGTCGCGGATAAATACAACAAAATAAAACTAGTACCGGTACCGAAAAAAAGAAGATTTATTCATAACACACTTGAAAAGACCCAGGGACACCGAGTTAACGATAAAAACGATAACAAAATAACGCTGAAAACCGATAAAAACACTGAAAACCATACATTTCACACCTGAGCCTCAACTCTCGCGGCCCGGCACCAAACGACTCACGGACCGGCACCGATCCGAGGCCCGGGGGTTGGGGACCGCTGCATTAAGTGCACTAATTTCTCACACTTATCAGTGGCTCATGGTTGCTTAAGGCCTATGTCTGTACTTGACCACAGAGGCAGAGCATCATTCAACCTGCCAGCTGCCTATCTTGGGAGCTTTTCAAGGATGACAGACTCCACTTTCTCTGCAGCAAGACAGCTCATAGCTTTTTTACAGTGTCTCCCTGTCCTCAGACTTCTATATGTTCTTCTGTAATAGATAACTATACACTATCATTGCAATCAAGCTATACTACAGCTCAAACGTTTGAAGTCAATTTTCACCTGGTTTATAACCATGTGATCTGTCCACACAGCAGTGATGGCTACTAAAAATGGGCCCATGTATAAGTGTGTAGACATTTCCTAATGCATCATGGGTGATTTAACATAAATGATTCATTTAACACACATCTGTGAAAACATTTCTGATCATTTTCATGTAATATTATGTTAAAAGTAAATGTAAATTATTAATTAAAAAGACGACAGTTTGAATCTGACCACAAACTTTTGAGCAGTAGTGTGTGTTGTATGCATGTGTCTGTCTGTATCTGATCAGGATTTTGTCATCAGTGTCAACAAAACGCTCATTTTTTAGCTGTTTCTATCATCAAAAATTGAGTTGGAGTGTTTTAACACTGATGGCAATCTCTCCCTAACAAGTCCACTTTATTGCGTGCTCATTTTCTCCTATTAGTGGTTCATAGGAGTCTAACTAATGAACTGTATGCATGTTTCCTAATCTGTCACACTTATCAGTGGCTCATGGTTGCTTAAGGCCTATGTCTGTACTTGACCACAGAGGCAGAGCATCATTCAACCTGCCAGCTGCCTATCTTGGGAGCTTTTCAAGGATGACAGACTCCACTTTCTCTGCAGCAAGACAGCTCATAACTTTTTTACAGTGTCTCCCTGTCCTCAGACTTCTATATATTCTTCTGTAATAGATAACTATACACTATCATTGCAATCTACACTACAGCTCAAAGGTTTGAAGTCAATTTTCAGCTGGTTTATAACCATGTGATCTATCCACACAGGAGTGATTGTTTCTAAAATTTGGCGCACGTATAAGTGTGTTGACATTTCCTAATGCATCATGGGTGATTTAACATAAATGATTCATTTAACACACATCTGTGAAAACATTTCTGATCATTTTCATGTAATATTATGTTAAAAGTAAATGTAAATTATTAATTAAAAAGACGACAGTTTGAATCTGACCACAAACCTTTGAGCAGTAGTGTGTGTTGTATGCATGTGTCTGTCTGTATCTGATCAGGATTTTGTCATCAGTGTCAACAAAACGCTCATTTTTTAGCTGTTTCTGTCATCAAAATTGAGTTGGAGTGTTTTAACTCTGATGGCAATCTCTCCCTAACAAGTCCACTTTATTGCGTGCTCATTTTCTCCTATTAGTGGTTCATAGGAGTCTAACTAATGAACTGTATGCATGTTTCCTAATCTGTCACACTTATCAGTGGCTCATGGTTGCTTAAGGCCTATGTCTGTACTTGACCACAGAGGCAGAGCATCATTCAACCTGCCAGCTGCCTATCTTGGGAGCTTTTCAAGGATGACAGACTCCACTTTCTCTGCAGCAAGACAGCTCATAACTTTTTTACAGTGTCTCCCTGTCCTCATACTTCTATATGTTCTTCTGTAATAGATAACTATACACTATCATTGCAATCAAGCTATACTACAGCTCAAACGTTTGAAGTCAATTTTCACCTGGTTTATAACCATGTGATCTGTCCACACAGCAGTGATGGTTACTAAAAATGGGCCCATGTATAAGTGTGTAGACATTTCCTAATGCATCATGGGTGATTTAACATAAATGATTCATTAAACACACATCTGTGAAAACATTTCTGATAAACTTTGCCTAATTTTATGTTATAGCAAATATAATTTTAAAATTAAGACAAGAATGTTTGAATCTGACCACAAACTTTTGAGCAGTAGTGTGTGTTGTATGCATGTGTCTGTGTGTATCTGATCAGGATTTTGTCATCAGTGTCAACAAAACGCTCATTTTTTAGCTGTTTCTGTCATCAAAAATTGAGTTGGAGTGTTTTTATTGCATGCTCATTTTCTCCTATTAGTGGCTCATACGTATATAATTAGGAAACATGCAGAGGTCCTCAACCTTTTTTGCGCCACGGACCGGTTTATGCCCAACAATATTTTCACGGACCGGCCTTTAAGGTGTCGCGGATAAATACAACAAAATAAAACTAGTACCGGTACCGAAAAAAAGAAGATTTATTCATAACACACTTGAAAAGACCCAGGGACACCGAGTTAACGATAAAAACGATAACAAAATAACTCTGAATACCGATAAAAACCCTGAAAACCATACATTTCACACCTGAGCCTCAACTCTCGCGGCCCGGCACCAAACGACTCACGGACCGGCACCGATCCGAGGCCCGGGGGTTGGGGACCGCTGCATTAAGTGCACTAATTTCTCACACTTATCAGTGGCTCATGGTTGCTTAAGGCCTATGTCTGTACTTGACCACAGAGGCAGAGCATCATTCAACCTGCCAGCTGCCTATCTTGGGAGCTTTTCAAGGATGACAGACTCCACTTTCTCTGCAGCAAGACAGCTCATAACCTTTTTACAGTGTCTCCCTGTCCACAGACTTCTATATATTCTTCTGTAATAGATAACTATACACTATCATTGCAATCTACACTACAGCTCAAAGGTTTGAAGTCAGTTTTCAGCTGGTTTATAACCATGTGATCTGTCCACACAGGAGTGATGGTTACTAAAAATGGGCCCATGTATAAGTGTGTAGACATTTCCTAATGCATCATGGGTGATTTAACATAAATGATTCATTAAACACACATCTGTGAAAACATTTCTGATAAACTTTGCCTAATTTTATGTTATAGCAAATATAATTTTAAAATTAAGACAAGAATGTTTGAATCTGACCACAAACTTTTGAGCAGTAGTGTGTGTTGTATGCATGTGTCTGTCTGTATCTGATCAGGATTTTGTCATCAGTTTCAACAAAACGCTCATTTTTTAGCTGTTTCTGTCATCAAAATTGAGTTGGAGTGTTTTAACTCTGGTGGCAATCTCTCCCTAACAAGTCCACTTTATTGCATGCTCATTTTCTCCTATTAGTGGCTCATACGTATATAATTAGGAAACATGCATTAAGTCAGTAGTCCTCAACCTTTTTTGCGCCACGGACCGGTTTATGCCCAAAAATATTTTCACGGATCGGCCTTTAAGGTGTCGTGGATAAATACAACAAAATAAAACTAGTACCGGTACCGAAAAAAAGAAGATTTATTCATAACACACTTGAAAAGACCCAGGGACACCGAGTTAACGATAAAAACGATAACAAAATAACGCTGAAAACCGATAAAAACCCTGAAAACCATACATTTCACACCTGAGCCTCAACTCTCGCGGCCCGGCACCAAACGACTCACGGACCGGCACCGATCCGAGGCCCGGGGGTTGGGGACCGCTGCATTAAGTGCACTAATTTCTCACACTTATCAGTGGCTCATGGTTGCTTAAGGCCTATGTCTGTACTTGACCACAGAGGCAGAGCATCATTCAACCTGCCAGCTGCCTATCTTGGGAGCTTTTCAAGGATGACAGACTCCACTTTCTCTGCAGCAAGACAGCTCATAACTTTTTTACAGTGTCTCCCTGTCCTCAGACTTCTATATATTCTTCTGTAATAGATAACTATACACTATCATTGCAATCTACACTACAGCTCAAACGTTTGAAGTCAGTTTTCACCTGGTTTATAACCATGTGATCTGTCCACACAGGAGTGATTGTTTCTAAAATTTGGCGCACGTATAAGTGTGTTGACATTTCCTAATGCATCATGGGTGATTTAACATAAATGATTCATTAAACACACATCTGTGAAAACATTTCTGATCATTTTCATGTAATATTATGTTAAAAGTAAATGTAAATTATTAATTAAAAAGACGACAGTTTGAATCTGACCACAAACTTTTGGGCAGTAGTGTGTGTTGTATGCATGTGTCTGTCTGTATCTGATCAGGATTTTGTCATCAGTGTCAACAAAACGCTCATTTTTTAGCTGTGTCTGTCATCAAAAATTGAGTTGGAGTGTTTTAACACTGATGGCAATCTCTCCCTAACAAGTCCACTTTATTGCGTGCTCATTTTCTCCTATTAGTGGTTCATAGGAGTCTAACTAATGAACTGTATGCATGTTTCCTAATCTGTCACACTTATCAGTGGCTCATGGTTGCTTAAGGCCTATGTCTGTACTTGACCACAGAGGCAGAGCATCATTCAACCTGCCAGCTGCCTATCTTGGGAGCTTTTCAAGGATGACAGACTCCACTTTCTCTGCAGCAAGACAGCTCATAACTTTTTTACAGTGTCTCCCTGTCCTCAGACTTCTATATATTCTTCTGTAATAGATAACTATACACTATCATTGCAATCTACACTACAGCTCAAAGGTTTGAAGTCAGTTTTCAGCTGGTTTATAACCATGTGATCTGTCCACACAGGAGTGATGGCTACTAAAAATGGGCCCATGTATAAGTGTGTAGACATTTCCTAATGCATCATGGGTGATTTAACATAAATGATTCATTAAACACACATCTGTGAAAACATTTCTGATAAACTTTGCCTAATTTTATGTTATAGCAAATATAATTTTAAAATTAAGACAAGAATGTTTGAATCTGACCACAAACTTTTGAGCAGTAGTGTGTGTTGTATGCATGTGTCTGTCTGTATCTGACCAGGATTTTGTCATCAGTGTCAACAAAACGCTCATTTTTTAGCTGTTTCTGTCATCAAAATTGAGTTGGAGTGTTTTAACTCTGGTGGCAATCTCTTCCTAACAAGTCCACTTTATTGCGTGCTCATTTTCTCCTATTAGTGGCTCATACGTATATAATTAGGAAACATGCATTAAGTCAGTAGTCCTCAACCTTTTTTGCGCCACGGACCGGTTTATGCCCAAAAATATTTTCACGGACCGGCCTTTAAGGTGTCGCGGATAAATACAACAAAATAAAACTAGTACCGGTACCGAAAAAAAGGAAGATTATTCATAACACACTTGAAAAGACCCAGGGACACCGAGTTAACAATAAAAACGATAACAAAATAACGCTGAATACCGATAAAAACCCTGAAAACCATACATTTCACACCTGAGCCTCAACTCTCGCGGCCCGGCACCAAACGACTCACGGACCGGTACCGATCCGAGGCCCGGGGGTTGGGGACCGCTGCATTAAGTGCACTAATTTCTCACACTTATCAGTGGCTCATGGTTGCTTAAGGCCTATGTCTGTACTTGACCACAGAGGCAGAGCATCATTCAACCTGCCAGCTGCCTATCTTGGGAGCTTTTCAATGATGACAGACTCCACTTTCTCTGCAGCAAGACAGCTCATAACTTTTTTACAGTGTCTCCCTGTCCTCAGACTTGTATATGTTCTTCTGTAATAGATAATTATACACTATCATTGCAATCAAGCTATACTACAGCTCAAACGTTTGAAGTCAATTTTCACCTGGTTTATAACCATGTGATCTGTCCACACAGCAGTGATGGCTACTAAAAATGGGCCCATGTATAAGTGTGTAGACATTTCCTAATGCATCATGGGTGATTTAACATAAATGATTCATTTAACACACATCTGTGAAAACATTTCTGATCATTTTCATGTAATATTATGTTAAAAGTAAATGTAAATTATTAATTAAAAAGACGACAGTTTGAATCTGACCACAAACTTTTGAGCAGTAGTGTGTGTTGTATGCATGTGTCTGTCTGTATCTGATCAGGATTTTGTCATCAGTGTCAACAAAACGCTCATTTTTTTAGCTGTTTCTATCATCAAAAATTGAGTTGGAGTGTTTTAACACTGATGGCAATCTCTCCCTAACAAGTCCACTTTATTGCGTGCTCATTTTCTCCTATTAGTGGTTCATAGGAGTCTAACTAATGAACTGTATGCATGTTTCCTAATCTGTCACACTTATCAGTGGCTCATAGTTGCTTAAGGCCTATGTCTGTACTTGACCACAGAGGCAGAGCATCATTCAACCTGCCAGCTGCCTATCTTGGGAGCTTTTCAAGGATGACAGACTCCACTTTCTCTGCAGCAAGACAGCTCATAACTTTTTTACAGTGTCTCCCTGTCCTCATACTTCTATATGTTCTTCTGTAATAGATAACTATACACTATCATTGCAATCTACACTACAGCTCAAAGGTTTGAAGTCAGTTTTCAGCTGGTTTATAACCATGTGATCTGTCCACACAGCAGTGATGGCTACTAAAAATGGGCCCATGTATAAGTGTGTAGACATTTCCTAATGCATCATGGGTGATTTAACATAAATGATTCATTAAACACACATCTGTGAAAACATTTCTGATAAACTTTGCCTAATTTTATGTTATAGCAAATATAATTTTAAAATTAAGACAAGAATGTTTGAATCTGACCACAAACTTTTGAGCAGTAGTGTGTGTTGTATGCATGTGTCTGTCTGTATCTGACCAGGATTTTGTCATCAGTGTCAACAAAACGCTCATTTTTTAGCTGTTTCTGTCATCAAAATTGAGTTGGAGTGTTTTAACTCTGGTGGCAATCTCTCCCTAACAAGTCCACTTTATTGCGTGCTCATTTTCTCCTATTAGTGGCTCATACGTATATAATTAGGAAACATGCATTAAGTCAGTAGTCCTCAACCTTTTTTGCGCCACGGACCGGTTTATGCCCGACAATATTTTCACAGACCGGCCTTTAAGGTGTCGCGGATAAATACAACAAAATAAAACTAGTACCGGTACCGAAAAAAAGAAGATTTATTCATAACACACTTGAAAAGACCCAGGGACACCGAGTTAACGATAAAAACGATAACAAAATAACGCTGAAAACCGATAAAAACCCTGAAAACCATACATTTCACACCTGAGACTCAACTCTCGCGGCCCGGCACCAAACGACTCACGGACCGGCACCGATCCGAGGCCCGGGGGTTGGGGACCGCTGCATTAAGTGCACTAATTTCTCACACTTATCAGTGGCTCATGGTTGCTTAAGGCCTATGTCTGTACTTGACCACAGAGGCAGAGCATCATTCAACCTGCCAGCTGCCTATCTTGGGAGCTTTTCAAGGATGACAGACTCCACTTTCTCTGCAGCAAGACAGCTCATAACTTTTTTACAGTGTCTCCCTGTCCTCAGACTTCTATACGTTCTTCTGTAATAGATAAGTATACACTATCATTGCAATCTACACTACAGCTCAAACGTTTGAAGTCAGTTTTCACCTGGTTTATAACCATGTGATCTGTCCACACAGGAGTGATTGTTTCTAAAATTTGGCGCACGTATAAGTGTGTTGACATTTCCTAATGCATCATGGGTGATTTAACATAAATGATTCATTTAACACACATCTGTGAAAACATTTCTGATCATTTTCATGTAATATTATGTTAAAAGTAAATGTAAATTATTAATTAAAAAGACGACAGTTTGAATCTGACCACAAACCTTTGAGCAGTAGTGTGTGCTGTATGCATGTGTCTGTCTGTATCTGATCAGGATTTTGTCATCAGTGTCAACAAAACGCTCATTTTTTAGCTGTGTCTGTCATCAAAAATTGAGTTGGAGTGTTTTAACACTGATGGCAATCTCTCCCTAACAAGTCCACTTTATTGCGTGCTCATTTTCTCCTATTAGTGGTTCATAGGAGTCTAACTAATGAACTGTATGCATGTTTCCTAATCTGTCACACTTATCAGTGGCTCATGGTTGCTTAAGGCCTATGTCTGTACTTGACCACAGAGGCAGAGCATCATTCAACCTGCCAGCTGCCTATCTTGGGAGCTTTTCAAGGATGACAGACTCCACTTTCTCTGCAGCAAGACAGCTCATAACTTTTTTACAGTGTCTCCCTGTCCTCAGACTTCTATATATTCTTCTGTAATAGATAACTATACACTATCATTGCAATCAAGCTATACTACAGCTCAAACGTTTGAAGTCAATTTTCACCTGGTTTATAACCATGTGATCTGTCCACACAGCAGTGATGGTTACTAAAAATGGGCCCATGTATAAGTGTGTAGACATTTCCTAATGCATCATGGGTGATTTAACATAAATGATTCATTAAACACACATCTGTGAAAACATTTCTGATAAACTTTGCCTAATTTTATGTTATAGCAAATATAATTTTAAAATTAAGAGAAGAATGTTTGAATCTGACCACAAACTTTTGAGCAGTAGTGTGTGTTGTATGCATGTGTCTGTCTGTATCTGATCAGGATTTTGTCATCAGTTTCAACAAAACGCTCATTTTTTAGCTGTTTCTGTCATCAAAATTGAGTTGGAGTGTTTTAACTCTGGTGGCAATCTCTCCCTAACAAGTCCACTTTATTGCATGCTCATTTTCTCCTATTAGTGGCTCATACGTATATAATTAGGAAACATGCATTAAGTCAGTAGTCCTCAACCTTTTTTGCGCCACGGACCGGTTTATGCCCAAAAATATTTTCACGGACCGGCCTTTAAGGTGTCGTGGATAAATACAACAAAATAAAACTAGTACCGGTACCGAAAAAAAGAAGATTTATTCATAACACACTTGAAAAGACCCAGGGACACCGAGTTAACGATAAAAACGATAACAAAATAACTCTGAATACCGATAAAAACCCTGAAAACCATACATTTCACACCTGAGCCTCAACTCTCGCGGCCCGGCACCAAACGACTCACGGACCGGCACCGATCCGAGGCCCGGGGGTTGGGGACCGCTGCATTAAGTGCACTAATTTCTCACACTTATCAGTGGCTCATGGTTGCTTAAGGCCTATGTCTGTACTTGACCACAGAGGCAGAGCATCATTCAACCTGCCAGCTGCCTATCTTGGGAGCTTTTCAAGGATGACAGACTCCACTTTCTCTGCAGCAAGACAGCTCATAACTTTTTTACAGTGTCTCCCTGTCCTCAGACTTCTATATATTCTTCTGTAATAGATAACTATACACTATCATTGCAATCTACACTACAGCTCAAACGTTTGAAGTCAATTTTCACCTGGTTTATAACCATGTGATCTGTCCACACAGCAGTGATGGTTACTAAAAATGGGCCCATGTATAAGTGTGTAGACATTTCCTAATGCATCATGGGTGATTTAACATAAATGATTCATTAAACACACATCTGTGAAAACATTTCTGATCATTTTCATGTAATATTATGTTAAAAGTAAATGTAAATTATTAATTAAAAAGACGACAGTTTGAATCTGACCACAAACCTTTGAGCAGTAGTGTGTGTTGTATGCATGTGTCTGTCTGTATCTGATCAGGATTTTGTCATCAGTGTCAACAAAACGCTCATTTTTTAGCTGTTTCTGTCATCAAAATTGAGTTGGAGTGTTTTAACTCTGATGGCAATCTCTCCCTAACAAGTCCACTTTATTGCGTGCTCATTTTCTCCTATTAGTGGTTCATAGGAGTCTAACTAATGAACTGTATGCATGTTTCCTAATCTGTCACACTTATCAGTGGCTCATGGTTGCTTAAGGCCTATGTCTGTACTTGACCACAGAGGCAGAGCATCATTCAACCTGCCAGCTGCCTATCTTGGGAGCTTTTCAAGGATGACAGACTCCACTTTCTCTGCAGCAAGACAGCTCATAACTTTTTTACAGTGTCTCCCTGTCCTCAGACTTCTATATGTTCTTCTGTAATAGATAACTATACACTATCATTGCAATCTACACTACAGCTCAAACGTTTGAAGTCAATTTTCACCTGGTTTATAACCATGTGATCTGTCCACACAGCAGTGATGGCTACTAAAAATGGGCCCATGTATAAGTGTGTAGACATTTCCTAATGCATCATGGGTGATTTAACATAAATGATTCATTAAACACACATCTGTGAAAACATTTCTGATAAACTTTGCCTAATTTTATGTTATAGCAAATATAATTTTAAAATTAAAACAAGAATGTTTGAAACTGACCACAAACTTTTGAGCAGTAGTGTGTGTTGTATGCATGTGTCTGTCTGTATCTGATCAGGATTTTGTCATCAGTGTCAACAAAACGCTCATTTTTTAGCTGGTTCTATCATCAAAATTGAGTTGGAGTGTTTTAACTCTGGTGGCAATCTCTCCCTAACAAGTCCACTTTATTGCGTGCTCATTTTCTCCTTTTAGTGGCCCATACGTATATAATTAGGAAACATGCATTAAGTCAGTGGTCCTCAACCTTTTTTGCGCCACGGACCGGTTTATGCCCGACAATATTTTCATGGACCGGCCTTTAAGGTGTCGCGGATAAATACAACAAAATAAAACTAGTACCGGTACCGGAAAAAAAGAAGATTTATTTATGACACACTTGAAAAGACCCAGGGACACCGAGTTAACGATAAAAACGATAACAAAATAACTCTGAATACCGATAAAAACCCTGAAAACCATACATTTCACAACTGAGCCTCAACTCTCGCGGCCCGGCACCTTTCCGAGGCCCGGGGGTTGGGGACCGCTGCATTAAGTGCACTAATTTCTCACACTTATCAGTGGCTCATGGTTGCTTAAGGCCTATGTCTGTACTTGACCACAGAGGCAGAGCATCATTCAACCTGCCAGCTGCCTATCTTGGGAGCTTTTCAAGGATGACAGACTCCACTTTCTCTGCAGCAAGACAGCTCATAACTTTTTTACAGTGTCTCCCTGTCCTCAGACTTCTATATATTCTTCTGTAATAGATAACTATACACTATCATTGCAATCTACACTACAGCTCAAAAGTTTGAAGTCAATTTTCACCTGGTTTATAACCATGTGATCTGTCCACACAGCAGTGATGGCTACTAAAAATGGGCCCATGTATAAGTGTGTAGACATTTCCTAATGCATCATGGGTGATTTAACATAAATGATTCATTAAACACACATCTGTGAAAACATTTCTGATAAACTTTGCCTAATTTTATGTTATAGCAAATATAATTTTAAAATTAAGACAAGAATGTTTGAATCTGACCACAAACTTTTGAGCAGTAGTGTGTGTTGTATGCATGTGTCTGTCTGTATCTGATCAGGATTTTGTCATCAGTTTCAACAAAACGCTCATTTTTTAGCTGTTTCTGTCATCAAAATTGAGTTGGAGTGTTTTAACTCTGATGGCAATCTCTCCCTAACAAGTCCACTTTATTGCGTGCTCATTTTCTCCTATTAGTGGCTCATACGTATATAATTAGGAAACATGCATTAAGTCAGCGGTCCTCAACCTTTTTTGCGCCACGGACCGGTTTATGCCCGACAATATTTTCACGGACCGGCCTTTAAGGTGTCGCGGATAAATACAACAAAATAAAACTAGTACCGGTACCGGAAAAAAAGAAGATTTATTTATGACACACTTGAAAAGACCCAGGGACACCGAGTTAACGATAAAAACGATAACAAAATAACGCTGAATACCGATAAAAACCCTGAAAACCATACATTTCACACCTGAGCCTCAAATCTCGCGGCCCGGTACCAAACGACTCACGGACCGGCACCTTTCCGAGGCCCGGGGGTTGGGGACCGCTGCATTAAGTGCACTAATTTCTCACACTTATCAGTGGCTCATGGTTGCTTAAGGCCTATGTCTGTACTTGACCACAGAGGCAGAGCATCATTCAACCTGCCAGCTGCCTATCTTGGGAGCTTTTCAAGGATGACAGACTCCACTTTCTCTGCAGCAAGACAGCTCATAACTTTTTTACAGTGTCTCCCTGTCCTCAGACTTCTATATATTCTTCTGTAATAGATAACTATACACTATCATTGCAATCTACACTACAGCTCAAACGTTTGAAGTCAATTTTCACCTGGTTTATAACCATGTGATCTGTCCACACAGCAGTGATGGCTACTAAAAATGGGCCCATGTATAAGTGTGTAGACATTTCCTAATGCATCATGGGTGATTTAACATAAATGATTCATTAAACACACATCTGTGAAAACATTTCTGATCATTTTCATGTAATATTATGTTAAAAGTAAATGTAAATTATTAATTAAAAAGACGACAGTTTGAATCTGACCACAAACCTTTGAGCAGTAGTGTGTGTTGTATGCATGTGTCTGTCTGTATCTGATCAGGATTTTGTCATCAGTGTCAACAAAACGCTCATTTTTTAGCTGTTTCTGTCATCAAAATTGAGTTGGAGTGTTTTAACTCTGGTGGGAATCTCTCCCTAACAAGTCCACTTTATTGCGTGCTCATTTTCTCCTATTAGTGGTTCATAGGAGTCTAACTAATGAACTGTATGCATGTTTCCTAATCTGTCACACTTATCAGTGGCTCATGGTTGCTTAAGGCCTATGTCTGTACTTGACCACAGAGGCAGAGAATCATTCAACCTGCCAGCTGCCTATCTTGGGAGCTTTTCAAGGATGACAGACTCCACTTTCTCTGCAGCAAGACAGCTCATAACTTTTTTACAGTGTCTCCCTGTCCTCAGACTTGTATATGTTCTTCTGTAATAGATAACTATACACTATCATTGCAATCTACACTACAGCTCAAACGTTTGAAGTCAATTTTCACCTGGTTTATAACCATGTGATCTGTCCACACAGCAGTGATGGCTACTAAAAATGGGCCCATGTATAAGTGTGTAGACATTTCCTAATGCATCATGGGTGATTTAACATAAATGATTCATTAAACACACATCTGTGAAAACATTTCTGATAAACTTTGCCTAATTTTATGTTATAGCAAATATAATTTTAAAATTAAAACAAGAATGTTTGAAACTGACCACAAACTTTTGAGCAGTAGTGTGTGTTGTATGCATGTGTCTGTCTGTATCTGATCAGGATTTTGTCATCAGTGTCAACAAAACGCTCATTTTTTAGCTGGTTCTATCATCAAAATTGAGTTGGAGTGTTTTAACTCTGGTGGCAATCTCTCCCTAACAAGTCCACTTTATTGCGTGCTCATTTTCTCCTATTAGTGGCTCATACGTATATAATTAGGAAACATGCATTAAGTCAGTGGTCCTCAACCTTTTTTGCGCCACGGACCGGTTTATGCCCGACAATATTTTCACGGACCGGCCTTTAAGGTGTCGCGGATAAATACAACAAAATAAAACTAGTACCGGTACCGGAAAAAAAGAAGATTTATTTATGACACACTTGAAAAGACCCAGGGACACCGAGTTAACGATAAAAACGATAACAAAATAACGCTGAAAACCGATAAAAACCCTGAAAACCATACATTTCACAACTGAGCCTCAACTCTCGCGGACCGGCACCTTTCCGAGGCCCGGGGGTTGGGGACCGCTGCATTAAGTGCACTAATTTCTCACACTTATCAGTGGCTCATGGTTGCTTAAGGCCTATGTCTGTACTTGACCACAGAGGCAGAGCATCATTCAACCTGCCAGCTGCCTATCTTGGGAGCTTTTCAAGGATGACAGACTCCACTTTCTCTGCAGCAAGACAGCTCATAACTTTTTTACAGTGTCTCCCTGTCCTCAGACTTCTATATATTCTTCTGTAATAGATAACTATACACTATCATTGCAATCTACACTACAGCTCAAAGGTTTGAAGTCAATTTTCACCTGGTTTATAACCATGTGATCTGTCCACACAGGAGTGATTGTTTCTAAAATTTGGCGCACGTATAAGTGTGTAGACATTTCCTAATGCATCATGGGTGATTTAACATAAATGATTCATTTAACACACATCTGTGAAAACATTTCTGATCATTTTCATGTAATATTATGTTAAAAGTAAATGTAAATTATTAATTAAAAAGACGACAGTTTGAATCTGACCACAAACTTTTGAGCAGTAGTGTGTGTTGTATGCATGTGTCTGTCTGTATCTGATCAGGATTTTGTCATCAGTGTCAACAAAACGCTCATTTTTTAGCTGTGTCTGTCATCAAAAATTGAGTTGGAGTGTTTTAACACTGATGGCAATCTCTCCCTAACAAGTCCACTTTATTGCGTGCTCATTTTCTCCTATTAGTGGTTCATAGGAGTCTAACTAATGAACTGTATGCATGTTTCCTAATCTGTCACACTTATCAGTGGCTCATGGTTGCTTAAGGCCTATGTCTGTACTTGACCACAGAGGCAGAGCATCATTCAACCTGCCAGCTGCCTATCTTGGGAGCTTTTCAAGGATGACAGACTCCACTTTCTCTGCAGCAAGACAGCTCATAACTTTTTTACAGTGTCTCCCTGTCCTCAGACTTCTATATATTCTTCTGTAATAGATAACTATACACTATCATTGCAATCTACACTACAGCTCAAAGGTTTGAAGTCAGTTTTCAGCTGGTTTATAACCATGTGATCTGTCCACACAGGAGTGATGGCTACTAAAAATGGGCCCATGTATAAGTGTGTAGACATTTCCTAATGCATCATGGGTGATTTAACATAAATGATTCATTAAACACACATCTGTGAAAACATTTCTGATAAACTTTGCCTAATTTTATGTTATAGCAAATATAATTTTAAAATTAAGACAAGAATGTTTGAATCTGACCACAAACTTTTGAGCAGTAGTGTGTGTTGTATGCATGTGTCTGTCTGTATCTGATCAGGATTTTGTTATCAGTTTCAACAAAACGCTCATTTTTTAGCTGTTTCTGTCATCAAAATTGAGTTGGAGTGTTTTAACTCTGGTGGCAATCTCTCCCTAACAAGTCCACTTTATTGCGTGCTCATTTTCTCCTATTAGTGGCTCATACGTATATAATTAGGAAACATGCATTAAGTCAGTAGTCCTCAACCTTTTTTGCGCCACGGACCGGTTTATGCCCGACAATATTTTCACAGACCGGCCTTTAAGGTGTCGCGGATAAATACAACAAAATAAAACTAGTACCGGTACCGAAAAAAAGAAGATTTATTCATAACACACTTGAAAAGACCCAGGGACACCGAGTTAACGATAAAAACGATAACAAAATAACGCTGAAAACCGATAAAAACCCTGAAAACCATACATTTCACACCTGAGCCTCAACTCTCGCGGCCCGGCACCAAACGACTCACGGACCGGCACCGATCCGAGGCCCGGGGGTTGGGGACCGCTGCATTAAGTGCACTAATTTCTCACACTTATCAGTGGCTCATGGTTGCTTAAGGCCTATGTCTGTACTTGACCACAGAGGCAGAGCATCATTCAACCTGCCAGCTGCCTATCTTGGGAGCTTTTCAAGGATGACAGACTCCACTTTCTCTGCAGCAAGACAGCTCATAACTTTTTTACAGTGTCTCCCTGTCCTCAGACTTCTATATGTTCTTCTGTAATAGATAACTATACACTATCATTGCAATCTACACTACAGCTCAAACGTTTGAAGTCAGTTTTCACCTGGTTTATAACCATGTGATCTGTCCACACAGAAGTGATTGTTTCTAAAATTTGGCGCACGTATAAGTGTGTTGACATTTCCTAATGCATCATGGGTGATTTAACATAAATGATTCATTTAACACACATCTGTGAAAACATTTCTGATCATTTTCATGTAATATTATGTTAAAAGTAAATGTAAATTATTAATTAAAAAGACGACAGTTTGAATCTGACCACAAACCTTTGAGCAGTAGTGTGTGCTGTATGCATGTGTCTGTCTGTATCTGATCAGGATTTTGTCATCAGTGTCAACAAAACGCTCATTTTTTAGCTGTTTCTGTCATCAAAAATTGAGTTGGAGTGTTTTAACACTGATGGCAATCTCTCCCTAACAAGTCCACTTTATTGCGTGCTCATTTTCTCCTATTAGTGGTTCATAGGAGTCTAACTAATGAACTGTATGCATGTTTCCTAATCTGTCACACTTATCAGTGGCTCATGGTTGCTTAAGGCCTATGTCTGTACTTGACCACAGAGGCAGAGCATCATTCAACCTGCCAGCTGCCTATCTTGGGAGCTTTTCAAGGATGACAGACTCCACTTTCTCTGCAGCAAGACAGCTCATAACTTTTTTACAGTGTCTCCCTGTCCTCAGACTTCTATATATTCTTCTGTAATAGATAACTATACACTATCATTGCAATCAAGCTATACTACAGCTCAAACGTTTGAAGTCAATTTTCACCTGGTTTATAACCATGTGATCTGTCCACACAGCAGTGATGGTTACTAAAAATGGGCCCATGTATAAGTGTGTAGACATTTCCTAATGCATCATGGGTGATTTAACATAAATGATTCATTAAACACACATCTGTGAAAACATTTCTGATAAACTTTGCCTAATTTTATGTTATAGCAAATATAATTTTAAAATTAAGACAAGAATGTTTGAATCTGACCACAAACTTTTGAGCAGTAGTGTGTGTTGTATGCATGTGTCTGTCTGTATCTGATCAGGATTTTGTCATCAGTTTCAACAAAACGCTCATTTTTTAGCTGTTTCTGTCATCAAAATTGAGTTGGAGTGTTTTAACTCTGGTGGCAATCTCTCCCTAACAAGTCCACTTTATTGAGTGCTCATTTTCTCCTATTAGTGGCTCATACGTATATAATTAGGAAACATGCATTAAGTCAGTGGTCCTCAACCTTTTTTGCGCCACGGACCGGTTTATGCCCGACAATATTTTCATGGACCGGCCTTTAAGGTGTCGCGGATAAATACAACAAAATAAAACTAGTACCGGTACCGAAAAAAAGAAGATTTATTCATAACACACTTGAAAAGACCCAGGGACACCGAGTTAACGATAAAAACGATAACAAAATAACGCTGAATACCGATAAAAACCCTGAAAACCATACATTTCACACCTGAGCCTCAACTCTCGCGGCCCGGCACCAAACGACTCACGGACCGGCACCGATCCGAGGCCCGGGGGTTGGGGACCGCTGCATTAAGTGCACTAATTTCTCACACTTATCAGTGGCTCATGGTTGCTTAAGGCCTATGTCTGTACTTGACCACAGAGGCAGAGCATCATTCAACCTGCCAGCTGCCTATCTTGGGAGCTTTTCAAGGATGACAGACTCCACTTTCTCTGCAGCAAGACAGCTCATAACTTTTTTACAGTGTCTCCCTGTCCTCAGACTTCTATATATTCTTCTGTAATAGATAACTATACACTATCATTGCAATCTACACTACAGCTCAAAGGTTTGAAGTCAATTTTCACCTGGTTTATAACCATGTGATCTGTCCACACAGCAGTGATGGTTACTAAAAATGGGCCCATGTATAAGTGTGTAGACATTTCCTAATGCATCATGGGTGATTTAACATAAATGATTCATTAAACACACATCTGTGAAAACATTTCTGATAAACTTTGCCTAATTTTATGTTATAGCAAATATAATTTTAAAATTAAGAGAAGAATGTTTGAATCTGACCACAAACTTTTGAGCAGTAGTGTGTGTTGTATGCATGTGTCTGTCTGTATCTGATCAGGATTTTGTCATCAGTTTCAACAAGACGCTCATTTTTTAGCTGTTTCTGTCATCAAAATTGAGTTGGAGTGTTTTAACTCTGATGGCAATCTCTCCCTAACAAGTCCACTTTATTGCGTGCTCATTTTCTCCTATTAGTGGCTCATACGTATATAATTAGGAAACATGCATTAAGTCAGTGGTCCTCAACCTTTTTTGCGCCACGGACCGGTTTATGCCCGACAATATTTTCACGGACCGGCCTTTAAGGTGTCGCGGATAAATACAACAAAATAAAACTAGTACCGGTACCGGAAAAAAAGAAGATTTATTTATGACACACTTGAAAAGACCCAGGGACACCGAGTTAACGATAAAAATGATAACAAAATAACTCTGAATACCGATAAAAACCCTGAAAACCATACATTTCACACCTGAGCCTCAACTCTCGCGGCCCGGCACCTTTCCGAGGCCCGGGGGTTGGGGACCGCTGCATTAAGTGCACTAATTTCTCACACTTATCAGTGGCTCATGGTTGCTTAAGGCCTATGTCTGTACTTGACCACAGAGGCAGAGCATCATTCAACCTGCCAGCTGCCTATCTTGGGAGCTTTTCAAGGATGACAGACTCCACTTTCTCTGCAGCAAGACAGCTCATAACTTTTTTACAGTGTCTCCCTGTCCTCAGACTTCTATATATTCTTCTGTAATAGATAACTATACACTATCATTGCAGTCAATCTACACTACAGCTCAAAGGTTTGAAGTCAGTTTTCACCTGGTTTATAACCATGTGATCTGTCCACACAGCAGTGATGGTTACTAAAAATGGGCCCATGTATAAGTGTGTAGACATTTCCTAATGCATCATGGGTGATTTAACATAAATGATTCATTAAACACACATCTGTGAAAACATTTCTGATAAACTTTGCTTAATTTTATGTTATAGCAAATATAATTTTAAAATTAGAATCAGAATCAGAATCAGAATCAGAATGGGTTTATTGCCAGATGTTGAGGTTTACAACATTAGGAATTTGCTGCGGTGCTTCAGTGCAAACAATAAGAATTAAAGTGCTATGTAGAAAGAAAGATATGTGCATGAGATATACATGAGATATATACATGAGAATAAGAATTAAGAGTGCTACGTAGAAGGATATATACATATATATCCTTCTACGTAGCACTCTTAAGAATGTTTGAATCTGACCACAAACTTTTGAGCAGTAGTGTGTGTTGTATGCATGTGTCTGTCTGTATCTGATCAGGATTTTGTCATCAGTTTCAACAAAACGCTCATTTTTTAGCTGTTTCTGTCATCAAAATTGAGTTGGAGTGTTTTAACTCTGATGGCAATCTCTCCCTAACAAGTCCACTTTATTGCGTGCTCATTTTCTCCTATTAGTGGCTCATACGTATATAATTAGGAAACATGCATTAAGTCAGCGGTCCTCAACCTTTTTTGCGCCACGGACCGGTTTATGCCCGACAATATTTTCACGGACCGGCCTTTAAGGTGTCGCGGATAAATACAACAAAATAAAACTAGTACCGGTACCGGAAAAAAAGAAGATTTATTTATGACACACTTGAAAAGACCCAGGGACACCGAGTTAACGATAAAAACGATAACAAAATAACGCTGAATACCGATAAAAACCCTGAAAACCATACATTTCACAACTGAGCCTCAACTCTCGCGGCCCGGTACCAAACGACTCACGGACCGGCACCTTTCCGAGGCCCGGGGGTTGGGGACCGCTGCATTAAGTGCACTAATTTCTCACACTTATCAGTGGCTCATGGTTGCTTAAGGCCTATGTCTGTACTTGACCACAGAGGCAGAGCATCATTCAACCTGCCAGCTGCCTATCTTGGGAGCTTTTCAAGGATGACAGACTCCACTTTCTCTGCAGCAAGACAGCTCATAACTTTTTTACAGTGTCTCCCTGTCCTCAGACTTCTATATGTTCTTCTGTAATAGATAACTATACACTATCATTGCAATCTACACTACAGCTCAAACGTTTGAAGTCAGTTTTCACCTGGTTTATAACCATGTGATCTGTCCACACAGAAGTGATTGTTTCTAAAATTTGGCGCACGTATAAGTGTGTTGACATTTCCTAATGCATCATGGGTGATTTAACATAAATGATTCATTTAACACACATCTGTGAAAACATTTCTGATCATTTTCATGTAATATTATGTTAAAAGTAAATGTAAATTATTAATTAAAAAGACGACAGTTTGAATCTGACCACAAACCTTTGAGCAGTAGTGTGTGCTGTATGCATGTGTCTGTCTGTATCTGATCAGGATTTTGTCATCAGTGTCAACAAAACGCTCATTTTTTTAGCTGTTTCTGTCATCAAAAATTGAGTTGGAGTGTTTTAACACTGATGGCAATCTCTCCCTAACAAGTCCACTTTATTGCGTGCTCATTTTCTCCTATTAGTGGTTCATAGGAGTCTAACTAATGAACTGTATGCATGTTTCCTAATCTGTCACACTTATCAGTGGCTCATGGTTGCTTAAGGCCTATGTCTGTACTTGACCACAGAGGCAGAGCATCATTCAACCTGCCAGCTGCCTATCTTGGGAGCTTTTCAAGGATGACAGACTCCACTTTCTCTGCAGCAAGACAGCTCATAACTTTTTTACAGTGTCTCCCTGTCCTCAGACTTCTATATATTCTTCTGTAATAGATAACTATACACTATCATTGCAATCAAGCTATACTACAGCTCAAACGTTTGAAGTCAATTTTCACCTGGTTTATAACCATGTGATCTGTCCACACAGCAGTGATGGTTACTAAAAATGGGCCCATGTATAAGTGTGTAGACATTTCCTAATGCATCATGGGTGATTTAACATAAATGATTCATTAAACACACATCTGTGAAAACATTTCTGATAAACTTTGCCTAATTTTATGTTATAGCAAATATAATTTTAAAATTAAGACAAGAATGTTTGAATCTGACCACAAACTTTTGAGCAGTAGTGTGTGTTGTATGCATGTGTCTGTCTGTATCTGATCAGGATTTTGTCATCAGTTTCAACAAAACGCTCATTTTTTAGCTGTTTCTGTCATCAAAATTGAGTTGGAGTGTTTTAACTCTGGTGGCAATCTCTCCCTAACAAGTCCACTTTATTTCATGCTCATTTTCTCCTATTAGTGGCTCATACGTATATAATTAGGAAACATGCATTAAGTCAGTGGTCCTCAACCTTTTTTGCGCCACGGACCGGTTTATGCCCGACAATATTTTCATGGACCGGCCTTTAAGGTGTCGCGGATAAATACAACAAAATAAAACTAGTACCGGTACCGAAA
This sequence comes from Diplotaxodon limnothrissa, assembly GCF_057381915.1. Taxonomy (NCBI): domain Eukaryota; kingdom Metazoa; phylum Chordata; class Actinopteri; order Cichliformes; family Cichlidae; genus Diplotaxodon; species Diplotaxodon limnothrissa. The sequence goes on from NC_140602.1 coordinate 62,368,777, forward strand.
AAAAGAAGATTTATTCATAACACACTTGAAAAGACCCAGGGACACCGAGTTAACGATAAAAACGATAACAAAATAACGCTGAATACCGATAAAAACCCTGAAAACCATACATTTCACACCTGAGCCTCAACTCTCGCGGCCCGGCACCAAACGACTCACGGACCGGCACCGATCCGAGGCCCGGGGGTTGGGGACCGCTGCATTAAGTGCACTAATTTCTCACACTTATCAGTGGCTCATGGTTGCTTAAGGCCTATGTCTGTACTTGACCACAGAGGCAGAGCATCATTCAACCTGCCAGCTGCCTATCTTGGGAGCTTTTCAGGGATGACAGACTCCACTTTCTCTGCAGCAAGACAGCTCATAACTTTTTTACAGTGTCTCCCTGTCCTCAGACTTCTATATATTCTTCTGTAATAGATAACTATACACTATCATTGCAATCTACACTACAGCTCAAAGGTTTGAAGTCAATTTTCACCTGGTTTATAACCATGTGATCTGTCCACACAGCAGTGATGGTTACTAAAAATGGGCCCATGTATAAGTGTGTAGACATTTCCTAATGCATCATGGGTGATTTAACATAAATGATTCATTAAACACACATCTGTGAAAACATTTCTGATCATTTTCATGTAATATTATGTTAAAAGTAAATGTAAATTATTAATTAAAAAGACGACAGTTTGAATCTGACCACAAACCTTTGAGCAGTAGTGTGTGTTGTATGCATGTGTCTGTCTGTATCTGATCAGGATTTTGTCATCAGTGTCAACAAAACGCTCATTTTTTAGCTGTTTCTGTCATCAAAATTGAGTTGGAGTGTTTTAACTCCGATGGCAATCTCTCCCTAACAAGTCCACTTTATTGCGTGCTCATTTTCTCCTATTAGTGGTTCATAGGAGTCTAACTAATGAACTGTATGCATGTTTCCTAATCTGTCACACTTATCAGTGGCTCATGGTTGCTTAAGGCCTATGTCTGTACTTGACCACAGAGGCAGAGCATCATTCAACCTGCCAGCTGCCTATCTTGGGAGCTTTTCAAGGATGACAGACTCCACTTTCTCTGCAGCAAGACAGCTCATAACTTTTTTACAGTGTCTCCCTGTCCTCAGACTTCTATATGTTCTTCTGTAATAGATAACTATACACTATCATTGCAATCTACACTACAGCTCAAACGTTTGAAGTCAATTTTCACCTGGTTTATAACCATGTGATCTGTCCACACAGCAGTGATGGCTACTAAAAATGGGCCCATGTATAAGTGTGTAGACATTTCCTAATGCATCATGGGTGATTTAACATAAATGATTCATTAAACACACATCTGTGAAAACATTTCTGATAAACTTTGCCTAATTTTATGTTATAGCAAATATAATTTTAAAATTAAGACAAGAATGTTTGAATCTGACCACAAACTTTTGAGCAGTAGTGTGTGTTGTATGCATGTGTCTGTCTGTATCTGATCAGGATTTTGTCATCAGTTTCAACAAGACGCTCATTTTTTAGCTGTTTCTGTCATCAAAATTGAGTTGGAGTGTTTTAACTCTGATGGCAATCTCTCCCTAACAAGTCCACTTTATTGCGTGCTCATTTTCTCCTATTAGTGGCTCATACGTATATAATTAGGAAACATGCATTAAGTCAGTGGTCCTCAACCTTTTTTGCGCCACGGACCGGTTTATGCCCGACAATATTTTCACGGACCGGCCTTTAAGGTGTCGCGGATAAATACAACAAAATAAAACTAGTACCGGTACCGGAAAAAAAGAAGATTTATTTATGACACACTTGAAAAGACCCAGGGACACCGAGTTAACGATAAAAATGATAACAAAATAACTCTGAATACCGATAAAAACCCTGAAAACCATACATTTCACACCTGAGCCTCAACTCTCGCGGCCCGGCACCTTTCCGAGGCCCGGGGGTTGGGGACCGCTGCATTAAGTGCACTAATTTCTCACACTTATCAGTGGCTCATGGTTGCTTAAGGCCTATGTCTGTACTTGACCACAGAGGCAGAGCATCATTCAACCTGCCAGCTGCCTATCTTGGGAGCTTTTCAAGGATGACAGACTCCACTTTCTCTGCAGCAAGACAGCTCATAACTTTTTTACAGTGTCTCCCTGTCCTCAGACTTCTATATATTCTTCTGTAATAGATAACTATACACTATCATTGCAGTCAATCTACACTACAGCTCAAAGGTTTGAAGTCAGTTTTCACCTGGTTTATAACCATGTGATCTGTCCACACAGCAGTGATGGTTACTAAAAATGGGCCCATGTATAAGTGTGTAGACATTTCCTAATGCATCATGGGTGATTTAACATAAATGATTCATTAAACACACATCTGTGAAAACATTTCTGATAAACTTTGCTTAATTTTATGTTATAGCAAATATAATTTTAAAATTAGAATCAGAATCAGAATCAGAATCAGAATGGGTTTATTGCCAGATGTTGAGGTTTACAACATTAGGAATTTGCTGCGGTGCTTCAGTGCAAACAATAAGAATTAAAGTGCTATGTAGAAAGAAAGATATGTGCATGAGATATACATGAGATATATACATGAGAATAAGAATTAAGAGTGCTACGTAGAAGGATATATACATATATATCCTTCTACGTAGCACTCTTAAGAATGTTTGAATCTGACCACAAACTTTTGAGCAGTAGTGTGTGTTGTATGCATGTGTCTGTCTGTATCTGATCAGGATTTTGTCATCAGTTTCAACAAAACGCTCATTTTTTAGCTGTTTCTGTCATCAAAATTGAGTTGGAGTGTTTTAACTCTGATGGCAATCTCTCCCTAACAAGTCCACTTTATTGCGTGCTCATTTTCTCCTATTAGTGGCTCATACGTATATAATTAGGAAACATGCATTAAGTCAGCGGTCCTCAACCTTTTTTGCGCCACGGACCGGTTTATGCCCGACAATATTTTCACGGACCGGCCTTTAAGGTGTCGCGGATAAATACAACAAAATAAAACTAGTACCGGTACCGGGAAAAAAGAAGATTTATTTATGACACACTTGAAAAGACCCAGGGACACCGAGTTAACGATAAAAACGATAACAAAATAACGCTGAATACCGATAAAAACCCTGAAAACCATACATTTCACAACTGAGCCTCAACTCTCGCGGCCCGGTACCAAACGACTCACGGACCGGCACCTTTCCGAGGCCCGGGGGTTGGGGACCGCTGCATTAAGTGCACTAATTTCTCACACTTATCAGTGGCTCATGGTTGCTTAAGGCCTATGTCTGTACTTGACCACAGAGGCAGAGCATCATTCAACCTGCCAGCTGCCTATCTTGGGAGCTTTTCAAGGATGACAGACTCCACTTTCTCTGCAGCAAGACAGCTCATAACTTTTTTACAGTGTCTCCCTGTCCTCAGACTTCTATATGTTCTTCTGTAATAGATAACTATACACTATCATTGCAATCTACACTACAGCTCAAACGTTTGAAGTCAGTTTTCACCTGGTTTATAACCATGTGATCTGTCCACACAGAAGTGATTGTTTCTAAAATTTGGCGCACGTATAAGTGTGTTGACATTTCCTAATGCATCATGGGTGATTTAACATAAATGATTCATTTAACACACATCTGTGAAAACATTTCTGATCATTTTCATGTAATATTATGTTAAAAGTAAATGTAAATTATTAATTAAAAAGACGACAGTTTGAATCTGACCACAAACCTTTGAGCAGTAGTGTGTGCTGTATGCATGTGTCTGTCTGTATCTGATCAGGATTTTGTCATCAGTGTCAACAAAACGCTCATTTTTTTAGCTGTTTCTGTCATCAAAAATTGAGTTGGAGTGTTTTAACACTGATGGCAATCTCTCCCTAACAAGTCCACTTTATTGCGTGCTCATTTTCTCCTATTAGTGGTTCATAGGAGTCTAACTAATGAACTGTATGCATGTTTCCTAATCTGTCACACTTATCAGTGGCTCATGGTTGCTTAAGGCCTATGTCTGTACTTGACCACAGAGGCAGAGCATCATTCAACCTGCCAGCTGCCTATCTTGGGAGCTTTTCAAGGATGACAGACTCCACTTTCTCTGCAGCAAGACAGCTCATAACTTTTTTACAGTGTCTCCCTGTCCTCAGACTTCTATATATTCTTCTGTAATAGATAACTATACACTATCATTGCAATCAAGCTATACTACAGCTCAAACGTTTGAAGTCAATTTTCACCTGGTTTATAACCATGTGATCTGTCCACACAGCAGTGATGGTTACTAAAAATGGGCCCATGTATAAGTGTGTAGACATTTCCTAATGCATCATGGGTGATTTAACATAAATGATTCATTAAACACACATCTGTGAAAACATTTCTGATAAACTTTGCCTAATTTTATGTTATAGCAAATATAATTTTAAAATTAAGACAAGAATGTTTGAATCTGACCACAAACTTTTGAGCAGTAGTGTGTGTTGTATGCATGTGTCTGTCTGTATCTGATCAGGATTTTGTCATCAGTTTCAACAAAACGCTCATTTTTTAGCTGTTTCTGTCATCAAAATTGAGTTGGAGTGTTTTAACTCTGGTGGCAATCTCTCCCTAACAAGTCCACTTTATTTCATGCTCATTTTCTCCTATTAGTGGCTCATACGTATATAATTAGGAAACATGCATTAAGTCAGTGGTCCTCAACCTTTTTTGCGCCACGGACCGGTTTATGCCCGACAATATTTTCATGGACCGGCCTTTAAGGTGTCGCGGATAAATACAACAAAATAAAACTAGTACCGGTACCGAAAAAAAGAAGATTTATTCATAACACACTTGAAAAGACCCAGGGACACCGAGTTAACGATAAAAACGATAACAAAATAACGCTGAATACCGATAAAAACCCTGAAAACCATACATTTCACACCTGAGCCTCAACTCTCGCGGCCCGGCACCAAACGACTCACGGACCGGCACCGATCCGAGGCCCGGGGGTTGGGGACCGCTGCATTAAGTGCACTAATTTCTCACACTTATCAGTGGCTCATGGTTGCTTAAGGCCTATGTCTGTACTTGACCACAGAGGCAGAGCATCATTCAACCTGCCAGCTGCCTATCTTGGGAGCTTTTCAGGGATGACAGACTCCACTTTCTCTGCAGCAAGACAGCTCATAACTTTTTTACAGTGTCTCCCTGTCCTCAGACTTCTATATATTCTTCTGTAATAGATAACTATACACTATCATTGCAATCTACACTACAGCTCAAAGGTTTGAAGTCAATTTTCACCTGGTTTATAACCATGTGATCTGTCCACACAGCAGTGATGGTTACTAAAAATGGGCCCATGTATAAGTGTGTAGACATTTCCTAATGCATCATGGGTGATTTAACATAAATGATTCATTAAACACACATCTGTGAAAACATTTCTGATAAACTTTGCCTAATTTTATGTTATAGCAAATATAATTTTAAAATTAAGACAAGAATGTTTGAATCTGACCACAAACTTTTGAGCAGTAGTGTGTGTTGTATGCATGTGTCTGTCTGTATCTGATCAGGATTTTGTCATCAGTTTCAACAAAACGCTCATTTTTTAGCTGTTTCTGTCATCAAAATTGAGTTGGAGTGTTTTAACTCTGATGGCAATCTCTCCCTAACAAGTCCACTTTATTGCGTGCTCATTTTCTCCTATTAGTGGCTCATACGTATATAATTAGGAAACATGCATTAAGTCAGCGGTCCTCAACCTTTTTTGCGCCACGGACCGGTTTATGCCCGACAATATTTTCACGGACCGGCCTTTAAGGTGTCGCGGATAAATACAACAAAATAAAACTAGTACCGGTACCGGAAAAAAAGAAGATTTATTTATGACACACTTGAAAAGACCCAGGGACACCGAGTTAACGATAAAAACGATAACAAAATAACTCTGAATACCGATAAAAACCCTGAAAACCATACATTTCACACCTGAGCCTCAACTCTCGCGGCCCGGTACCAAACGACTCACGGACCGGCACCTTTTCGAGGCCCGGGGGTTGGGGACCGCTGCATTAAGTGCACTAATTTCTCACACTTATCAGTGGCTCATGGTTGCTTAAGGCCTATGTCTGTACTTGACCACAGAGGCAGAGCATCATTCAACCTGCCAGCTGCCTATCTTGGGAGCTTTTCAAGGATGACAGACTCCACTTTCTCTGCAGCAAGACAGCTCATAACTTTTTTACAGTGTCTCCCTGTCCTCAGACTTCTATATGTTCTTCTGTAATAGATAACTATACACTATCATTGCAATCAACACTACAGCTCAAACGTTTGAAGTCAGTTTTCACCTGGTTTATAACCATGTGATCTGTCCACACAGAAGTGATTGTTTCTAAAATTTGGCGCACGTATAAGTGTGTTGACATTTCCTAATGCATCATGGGTGATTTAACATAAATGATTCATTTAACACACATCTGTGAAAACATTTCTGATCATTTTCATGTAATATTATGTTAAAAGTAAATGTAAATTATTAATTAAAAAGACGACAGTTTGAATCTGACCACAAACCTTTGAGCAGTAGTGTGTGTTGTATGCATGTGTCTGTCTGTATCTGATCAGGATTTTGTCATCAGTGTCAACAAAACGCTCATTTTTTAGCTGTTTCTGTCATCAAAATTGAGTTGGAGTGTTTTAACTCTGATGGCAATCTCTCCCTAACAAGTCCACTTTATTGCGTGCTCATTTTCTCCTATTAGTGGTTCATAGGAGTCTAACTAATGAACTGTATGCATGTTTCCTAATCTGTCACACTTATCAGTGGCTCATGGTTGCTTAAGGCCTATGTCTGTACTTGACCACAGAGGCAGAGCATCATTCAACCTGCCAGCTGCCTATCTTGGGAGCTTTTCAAGGATGACAGACTCCACTTTCTCTGCAGCAAGACAGCTCATAACTTTTTTACAGTGTCTCCCTGTCCTCAGACTTCTATATGTTCTTCTGTAATAGATAACTATACACTATCATTGCAATCTACACTACAGCTCAAACGTTTGAAGTCAATTTTCACCTGGTTTATAACCATGTGATCTGTCCACACAGCAGTGATGGCTACTAAAAATGGGCCCATGTATAAGTGTGTAGACATTTCCTAATGCATCATGGGTGATTTAACATAAATGATTCATTAAACACACATCTGTGAAAACATTTCTGATAAACTTTGCCTAATTTTATGTTATAGCAAATATAATTTTAAAATTAAGTCAAGAATGTTTGAATCTGACCACAAACTTTTGAGCAGTAGTGTGTGTTGTATGCATGTGTCTGTCTGTATCTGATCAGGATTTTGTCATCAGTTTCAACAAGACGCTCATTTTTTAGCTGTTTCTGTCATCAAAATTGAGTTGGAGTGTTTTAACTCTGATGGCAATCTCTCCCTAACAAGTCCACTTTATTGCGTGCTCATTTTCTCCTATTAGTGGCTCATACGTATATAATTAGGAAACATGCATTAAGTCAGTGGTCCTCAACCTTTTTTGCGCCACGGACCGGTTTATGCCCGACAATATTTTCACGGACCGGCCTTTAAGGTGTCGCGGATAAATACAACAAAATAAAACTAGTACCGGTACCGGAAAAAAAGAAGATTTATTTATGACACACTTGAAAAGACCCAGGGACATCGAGTTAACGATAAAAATGATAACAAAATAACGCTGAATACCGATAAAAACCCTGAAAACCATACATTTCACACCTGAGCCTCAACTCTCGCGGCCCGGCACCTTTCCGAGGCCCGGGGGTTGGGGACCGCTGCATTAAGTGCACTAATTTCTCACACTTATCAGTGGCTCATGGTTGCTTAAGGCCTATGTCTGTACTTGACCACAGAGGCAGAGCATCATTCAACCTGCCAGCTGCCTATCTTGGGAGCTTTTCAAGGATGACAGACTCCACTTTCTCTGCAGCAAGACAGCTCATAACTTTTTTACAGTGTCTCCCTGTCCTCAGACTTCTATATATTCTTCTGTAATAGATAACTATACACTATCATTGCAATCTACACTACAGCTCAAAGGTTTGAAGTCAGTTTTCACCTGGTTTATAACCATGTGATCTGTCCACACAGCAGTGATGGTTACTAAAAATGGGCCCATGTATAAGTGTGTAGACATTTCCTAATGCATCATGGGTGATTTAACATAAATGATTCATTAAACACACATCTGTGAAAACATTTCTGATAAACTTTGCTTAATTTTATGTTATAGCAAATATAATTTTAAAATTAGAATCAGAATCAGAATCAGAATCAGAATGGGTTTATTGCCAGATGTTGAGGTTTACAACATTAGGAATTTGCTGCGGTGCTTCAGTGCAAACAATAAGAATTAAAGTGCTATGTAGAAAGAAAGATATGTGCATGAGATATACATGAGATATATACATGAGAATAAGAATTAAGAGTGCTACGTAGAAGGATATATACATATATATCCTTCTACGTAGCACTCTTAAGAATGTTTGAATCTGACCACAAACTTTTGAGCAGTAGTGTGTGTTGTATGCATGTGTCTGTCTGTATCTGATCAGGATTTTGTCATCAGTTTCAACAAAACGCTCATTTTTTAGCTGTTTCTGTCATCAAAATTGAGTTGGAGTGTTTTAACTCTGATGGCAATCTCTCCCTAACAAGTCCACTTTATTGCGTGCTCATTTTCTCCTATTAGTGGCTCATACGTATATAATTAGGAAACATGCATTAAGTCAGCGGTCCTCAACCTTTTTTGCGCCACGGACCGGTTTATGCCCGACAATATTTTCACGGACCGGCCTTTAAGGTGTCGCGGATAAATACAACAAAATAAAACTAGTACCGGTACCGAAAAAAAGAAGATTTATTCATAACACACTTGAAAAGACCCAGGGACACCGAGTTAACGATAAAAACGATAACAAAATAACGCTGAAAACCGATAAAAACCCTGAAAACCATACATTTCACACCTGAGCCTCAACTCTCGCGGCCCGGCACCAAACGACTCACGGACCGGCACCGATCCGAGGCCCGGGGGTTGGGGACCGCTGCATTAAGTGCACTAATTTCTCACACTTATCAGTGGCTCATGGTTGCTTAAGGCCTATGTCTGTACTTGACCACAGAGGCAGAGCATCATTCAACCTGCCAGCTGCCTATCTTGGGAGCTTTTCAAGGATGACAGACTCCACTTTCTCTGCAGCAAGACAGCTCATAACTTTTTTACAGTGTCTCCATGTCCTCATACTTCTATATATTCTTCTGTAATAGATAACTATACACTATCATTGCAATCTACACTACAGCTCAAACGTTTGAAGTCAGTTTTCACCTGGTTTATAACCATGTGATCTGTCCACACAGGAGTGATTGTTTCTAAAATTTGGCGCACGTATAAGTGTGTTGACATTTCCTAATGCATCATGGGTGATTTAACTTCAATGATTCATTTAACACACATCTGTGAAAACATTTCTGATCATTTTCATGTAATATTATGTTAAAAGTAAATGTAAATTATTAATTAAAAAGACGACAGTTTGAATCTGACCACAAACCTTTGAGCAGTAGTGTGTGTTGTATGCATGTGTCTGTCTGTATCTGATCAGGATTTTGTCATCAGTGTCAACAAAACGCTCATTTTTTAGCTGTTTCTGTCATCAAAATTGAGTTGGAGTGTTTTAACTCTGGTGGGAATCTCTCCCTAACAAGTCCACTTTATTGCGTGCTCATTTTCTCCTATTAGTTGCTCATACGTATATAATTAGGAAACATGCATTAAGTCAGTGGTCCTCAACCTTTTTTGCGCCACGGACCGGTTTATGCCCGACAATATTTTCACGGACCGGCCTTTAAGGTGTCGCGGATAAATACAACAAAATAAAACTAGTACCGGTACCGGAAAAAAAGAAGATTTATTTATGACACACTTGAAAAGACCCAGGGACACCGAGTTAACGATGAAAACGATAACAAAATAACTCTGAATACCGATAAAAACCCTGAAAACCATACATTTCACACCTGAGCCTCAACTCTCGCGGACCGGCACCTTTCCGAGGCCCGGGGGTTGGGGACCGCTGCATTAAGTGCACTAATTTCTCACACTTATCAGTGGCTCATGGTTGCTTAAGGCCTATGTCTGTACTTGACCACAGAGGCAGAGCATCATTCAACCTGCCAGCTGCCTATCTTGGGAGCTTTTCAAGGATGACAGACTCCACTTTCTCTGCAGCAAGACAGCTCATAACTTTTTTACAGTGTCTCCCTGTCCTCAGACTTCTATATATTCTTCTGTAATAGATAACTATACACTATCATTGCAATCTACACTACAGCTCAAACGTTTGAAGTCAGTTTTCACCTGTTTATAACCATGTGATCTGTCCACACAGCAGTGATGGCTACTAAAAATGGGCCCATGTATAAGTGTGTAGACATTTCCTAATGCATCATGGGTGATTTAACATAAATGATTCATTAAACACACATCTGTGAAAACATTTCTGATAAACTTTGCCTAATTTTATGTTATAGCAAATATAATTTTAAAATTAAGACAAGAATGTTTGAATCTGACCACAAACTTTTGAGCAGTAGTGTGTGTTGTATGCATGTGTCTGTCTGTATCTGATCAGGATTTTGTCATCAGTTTCAACAAGACGCTCATTTTTTAGCTGTTTCTGTCATCAAAATTGAGTTGGAGTGTTTTAACTCTGATGGCAATCTCTCCCTAACAAGTCCACTTTATTGCGTGCTCATTTTCTCCTATTAGTGGCTCATACGTATATAATTAGGAAACATGCATTAAGTCAGTGGTCCTCAACCTTTTTTGCGCCACGGACCGGTTTATGCCCGACAATATTTTCACGGACCGGCCTTTAAGGTGTCGCGGATAAATACAACAAAATAAAACTAGTACCGGTACCGGAAAAAAAGAAGATTTATTTATGACACACTTGAAAAGACCCAGGGACACCGAGTTAACGATAAAAATGATAACAAAATAATGCTGAATACCGATAAAAACCCTGAAAACCATACATTTCACACCTGAGCCTCAACTCTCGCGGCCCGGTACCAAACGACTCACGGACCGGCACCGGTCCGAGGCCCGGGGGTTGGGGACCGCTGCATTAAGTGCACTAATTTCTCACACTTATCAGTGGCTCATGGTTGCTTAAGGCCTATGTCTGTACTTGACCACAGAGGCAGAGCATCATTCAACCTGCCAGCTGCCTATCTTGGGAGCTTTTCAAGGATGACAGACTCCACTTTCTCTGCAGCAAGACAGCTCATAACTTTTTTACAGTGTCTCCCTGTCCTCAGACTTCTATATATTCTTCTGTAATAGATAACTATACACTATCATTGCAATCAAGCTATACTACAGCTCAAAAGTTTGAAGTCAATTTTCACCTGGTTTATAACCATGTGATCTGTCCACACAGCAGTGATTGTTTCTAAAAATGAGCCCATGTATAAGTGTGTAGACATTTCCTAATGCATCATGGGTGATTTAACATAAATGATTCATTAAACACACATCTGTGAAAACATTTCTGATAAACTTTGCCTAATTTTATGTTATAGCAAATATAATTTTAAAATTAAAACAAGAATGTTTGAATCTGACCACAAACTTTTGAGCAGTAGTGTGTGTTGTATGCATGTGTCTGTCTGTATCTGATCAGGATTTTGTCATCAGTTTCAACAAGACGCTCATTTTTTAGCTGTTTCTGTCATCAAAATTGAGTTGGAGTGTTTTAACTCTGATGGCAATCTCACCCTAACAAGTCCACTTTATTGCGTGCTCATTTTCTCCTATTAGTGGCTCATACGTATATAATTAGGAAACATGCATTAAGTCAGCGGTCCTCAACCTTTTTTGCGCCACGGACCGGTTTATGCCCGACAATATTTTCACGGACCGGCCTTTAAGGTGTCGCGGATAAATACAACAAAACAAAACTAGTACCGGTACTGAAAAAAAGAAGATTTATTCATAACACACTTGAAAAGACCCAGGGACACCGAGTTAACGATAAAAACGATAACAAAATAACTCTGAATACCGATAAAAACCCTGAAAACCATACATTTCACAACTGAGCCTCAACTCTCGCGGCCCGGCACCTTTCCGAGGCCCGGGGGTTGGGGACCGCTGCATTAAGTGCACTAATTTCTCACACTTATCAGTGGCTCATGGTTGCTTAAGGCCTATGTCTGTACTTGACCACAGAGGCAGAGCATCATTCAACCTGCCAGCTGCCTATCTTGGGAGCTTTTCAAGGATGACAGACTCCACTTTCTCTGCAGCAAGACAGCTCATAACTTTTTTACAGTGTCTCCCTGTCCTCAGACTTCTATATATTCTTCTGTAATAGATAACTATACACTATCATTGCAATCTACACTACAGCTCAAAGGTTTGAAGTCAATTTTCACCTGGTTTATAACCATGTGATCTGTCCACACAGGAGTGATGGTTACTAAAAATGGGCCCATGTATAAGTGTGTAGACATTTCCTAATGCATCATGGGTGATTTAACATAAATGATTCATTTAACACACATCTGTGAAAACATTTCTGATCATTTTCATGTAATATTATGTTAAAAGTAAATGTAAATTATTAATTAAAAAGACGACAGTTTGAATCTGACCACAAACTTTTGAGCAGTAGTGTGTGTTGTATGCATGTGTCTGTCTGTATCTGATCAGGATTTTGTCATCAGTGTCAACAAAACGCTCATTTTTTAGCTGTTTCTATCATCAAAAATTGAGTTGGAGTGTTTTAACACTGATGGCAATCTCTCCCTAACAAGTCCACTTTATTGCGTGCTCATTTTCTCCTATTAGTGGTTCATAGGAGTCTAACTAATGAACTGTATGCATGTTTCCTAATCTGTCACACTTATCAGTGGCTCATGGTTGCTTAAGGCCTATGTCTGTACTTGACCACAGAGGCAGAGCATCATTCAACCTGCCAGCTGCCTATCTTGGGAGCTTTTCAAGGATGACAGACTCCACTTTCTCTGCAGCAAGACAGCTCATAACTTTTTTACAGTGTCTCCCTGTCCTCATACTTCTATATGTTCTTCTGTAATAGATAACTATACACTATCATTGCAATCTACACTACAGCTCAAAGGTTTGAAGTCAGTTTTCACCTGGTTTATAACCATGTGATCTGTCCACACAGCAGTGATGGCTACTAAAAATGGGCCCATGTATAAGTGTGTAGACATTTCCTAATGCATCATGGGTGATTTAACATAAATGATTCATTAAACACACATCTGTGAAAACATTTCTGATAAACTTTGCCTAATTTTATGTTATAGCAAATATAATTTTAAAATTAAAACAAGAATGTTTGAATCTGACCACAAACTTTTGAGCAGTAGTGTGTGTTGTATGCATGTGTCTGTCTGTATCTGATCAGGATTTTGTCATCAGTGTCAACAAAACGCTCATTTTTTAGCTGTTTCTATCATCAAAATTGAGTTGGAGTGTTTTAACTCTGATGGCAATCTCTCCCTAACAAGTCCACTTTATTGCGTGCTCATTTTCTCCTATTAGTGGCTCATAGGAGTCTAACTAATGAACTGTATGCATGTTTCCTAATCTGTCACACTTATCAGTGGCTCATGGTTGCTTAAGGCCTATGTCTGTACTTGACCACAGAGGCAGAGCATCATTCAACCTCAATTCAAATATTATTCCTTAAAACTTGCATAGATCACCAATTATGAATGACGATTGATTAAATATTAACTGGTGTATGGATTGCAACAATAACAGCGAGTGTGTAGATTATATTACCTTTCCTCAGTTTATCACATTAAATCTCAGCTTACTAGTGACCCAGCATTTTTCTAAGTACAGAAGCGCTAAACAACATCATTTTTTCAAGTAATATAAAAATCATCTTTATATATTACCTTTTTAAACATCCCATTTTTCTTTCTAATGTCATTAAAACAATTTTGCACATTTGAATAACAGTAGTCAGACCTCCAGATCTTTTAAGCTTTCAGTTTTTTTCTCAGTGTCACACATGGATTAGTTTTCGTCTCTTTCAATAAGAAAGTCAAATCTTCAAACCCTAAAGCAATCTTTGTTTCTTTCAATCATTCCAATATTTTTCATCTTCTGTTATATAATTGCAGTTAACCAGGGCTTAGCTACTCTGATCTACAGGAATTTTGGGGGTGTGGATACCCATTTTCTTTTTTTCATAGGTGCGGAGCCTTTTTCTACAAAATTACGAATAAACTGCATTTTTTAAAATTACCTTTAACATAAATGTAGACTGACAAGTAACTCAACCGATCACACAGTGATCAGTAGAGAAGAAAGAAAATAACCCATTTCAAAATTTCTAGTTCAGATCAAACTTATTGTTCTGATTAAGGAAACAGTAAATCTGGCCACATTATTGTCCCGATCCTCCAATTTTCCCTTTCCAATGTGACTAAATAAAATTAAAAATTTTTTTTAAAATAAAAGCAGTTGCACACCCAGATATTTCTTACAGTAAAAATCCTCCAACAACCTTTCAAAAGAAATTTTTTTGTCTTTCCTCAATTTTGAGACCAACTGAACCCACAAACCTGAAGCTGCAGACCCCAAACTAACCAAATTTAATGTTTCCTTAATCAGCACAGTAATTTTTAAGTCTTTATGTGTTATGTTTACTCACAGTTTTGATGCTTGCTTCTTCGACTTGACCCACGATTAGCTCTGCACCATCGCTCTGCTGTTTTCTCTCTCCTCATGCTTCTCCTTCGTGCGTCCTGTCCTCAAATATAATCCAACCTGCCTCCTTGTTTCCTCCTTGACTTGTATTCGCAAAATTTCCAGTTAAATTAAGAGTAATCCAGAAAAGTTTTCCTGCTTCAAAAGCTCTTCCAGTTGCCTGTCTTCTTGTCCTCCTTCAAATGTGCAGTTTATATATTTGTATTTATTTGACTTCATATTGCCATGACAACATAACACAGAGCATCATGGTAGATTAAAGCAGGTGGTTCTGTCCGCTACAGAAATGCTGATAAACTCAATTTATTTGAGTTGTCTTAACTTAGAAAAACTAAGTAAGATGGAAGTTTTTCTTCTCAGTGTGGAAGGATGAAAGATGTGTTTTGAAAATGCCACGTCACTACCGTCCTCCTCCCTAGCACGGATCAGTCCGCATGTTCATGGTGCCAGCATTTTTTATGGAATATGTTGAGCAAACCTAGAAAAGCGTCAGCTCAAGGGATTATTGTTGTCATTGCTGTGGATCTTTACCTGATACACTGACTTGGTGAGTAAATGTTTACTCTTATTCAAACTGATTTTGTGGCTTCTCTTAGTTTAGCACCAGGTTTATAATCGTGCTAGCTAGTTAGTGTTAGCCTAGCGTTGCTGCTGCGGCTGGGCTCATGTTACTTAAAAATTAACACCACAGCCTTAAAAACCTTATATAAAAATATGTCTGTGAAATTTTCTGTTGATTGTTTGAAATAAAAAAGTGAGATAAGAGCCCAGACAAAATTCTTCGGGGGGGGTGAAAACAATAAGCCAAGAGTTAGCTGTGCTTGCGGACTCTTATCAAGCCTTGACCTCCCGGTCAGCTGGGTAACAGAGCTCTCCGAAAACGTGGAAGCACTTTTGCAAATATGTGATATTTTGATAAATTAAGTAGATATTTGAGCATTACACAGCTACATTCTCCACTGAAAATATCTTAAAAGGTTATTTTGTGACCCAGAAAGGGTAATCTAGGGGAAAGGAGGATCGCATATGTCGGCCATGGTTGTCGGAGCCTGTGCGTACTTGTAAGCTCGCCAATGGCGGAGGAGCGCGGCTTATTGCTTTTTCTGGGTCACAAAATCAACTTTTAAGATATTTTCAGGCGAGAATGTAGCTGTCGAAAGTTCAAATATCTGCTCGATTTATCAAGACATCACATATTTGCAAAAATGCCCCGACGTTTTCTGAGATGTCCATTTTTCATGCTTTGTGGCACCTTGAACATCTGTGGCATCTATTAATGTCAAATCTAGCCTTTATTTAACAACATAAGCAAACTCTATGTTACAATGATTGCACAGCCATTAAGGATCAAATCGGTTTCTGAAAAATGTTCTGTTTTTTCTCCCTCTGCTTGCTTCTTACTGTCTTTGAGGCTCGGGACCAGCACTCCTGCTGTTGGACAGAAAGACATCAACTCAGTGGTAAGTATTTTGGTTTTCCAATATATTAGCAACTGTCAGTGACATTTATATTAATCAGGCTGAACTTTAATCATACTTTAGATCAGCCTGTTTTACTTATTGTTTTATTTGTTTTTTGGTTTGGGGAAGTTGTTTCTTTACTGATCTTTTCCTGTCTTCTGTTATTAGACTTGAGATATGACTGCACTAGGCTGTTGCTGGTGACTCCAGTTAATTCTACAAGACATGCTGTGTAAGTAAACAAACAACAACAGTTTGGTCTGCATTTCTTGAAAGATCACATCCCCCAAACTTAGTTTAGAGGGTCTACACTGAATATAGTGAAGTCTGCAAGTTTTCTAACAGCAAAATTTGTTTTGTGCCCAAATCATTTTGCACATCATTAGAATGAAAGTTATTGGCCATGTTTGCATAGCCCTTTTTAAAATGATGCTTTCATGACATTATTGTGTGTCGGGTGGGGGTCAGGGCTATCCAGACTGACAATTGGGACATTGAATGTCACCTCTCCGGTGGGGAAGGAGCCTGAGATTGTCCAAATTGGAGTCTGTTTTATACCAAATGCAGAAAAAAA
This sequence comes from Diplotaxodon limnothrissa, assembly GCF_057381915.1. NCBI lineage: Eukaryota > Metazoa > Chordata > Actinopteri > Cichliformes > Cichlidae > Diplotaxodon > Diplotaxodon limnothrissa. Next base: position 62,385,618 of record NC_140602.1, read on the forward strand.
TGTTTTAAGAAAGCAATTAAGTTCATGTTCCAAAAAATATGATTGTTTGCTTGCAGGACACCAGGAGAGATGAGTCCTCCGTCACAGATGGTGTGGTCAGTGAAGATGGTCGCCTGCAGGTTCAAGCTCATTGCATCTCCAACCCACATCCACTGCCACTGTACTTAAGGGAAGTTAAAGACTTTCTTCTGCACCTACATTTGGATCACCTCGATCCATGATAGTCATTCAGGCAGTAATGCCTGGACTGGAAACAAGCCATCCTTAAAACATTACAACATTCCAGCTCATGTGTTGGAATGCAAAACAAATGTGTTGTTTAAATTAGAGACTGCACTTGTGACAGAACAACACATATTTTTATTTTGATTATATAAGTAATGTAAGTACAAAACAAACTTGTGGTAGGCCTAAACTTATTTTCAGAATAATTACATCTGCGACCTTGTTTCATTGTAAGATTATAACAGTGATGGCAATATAATTGTTTGTTGTTCAGCAGAACAGTGTCCAGTATGTTGGCTGTTATACTTTGTTGTGTTTGAAAATAAAAGTTGGTCTGATTTTAACATCCTTACAAAAAGTGTTGTTAATTATTTTTAATCATATTCAGGTTACCACAAATTGTTTTTTCATTTAGTTGAACTTGAAATGTTTGTCAGTAAGTAAACAATTAGCACTGTACAGTCAGAAATATCAAGTTATTCTTAATACTGCAGACTTGCACTGTATAAGTTGTCCTAACAGTCATCTTAAGTAAGCTTTACTTAGTTTTTTTGAGGCAATGAGTTTCCTTAATTTTTTTGAGTTCTGGGAACTAACAAGGCTTTACAGTGTACTCAAAATGAGTAAGTTGCCCTAACTTGGTCAACTTACGTAAACTTGATCCAATTTTCTTGAGTTCTGGGAACAAATGAGCTTGTACAGAGTACTCAAAATAAATAAGTTGTCCTAATTTAGTCATTTTTAGCTAAGCTTTACTCAATTTTTTTGAGGCAACGAGTTTCCTCAATTATTTTGAGTTCTAACTAATTAGATTTTACAGTGTGTAAGAGCAGGAATTTAACTACAAACTCTCATAGTTCCCGTCAGTATCATTCATTCTGCTCTGCCTCAATGGTCACAGTGGCTAGTTTAAGTACGTTTGCCCCATAGAAATCCACTGATGTTCAGTGAGTCCCTTTGATACATGTTTAGACCTTCATAATTTTCAGGGTGCATGAGTGTTATATCTCCATCTCATCCTAAACATTTTACCAACATGTAAAAGGCATACGTCCACAAGATTTTGATTTTTTTAATTGAAACTTGTTTTATTCTGAATAAATGTGTGAGATGGCCCTCGGGCCTCTAAATCCACGTCCAGGTTTGGGTGACTACTTGGATTAGGGGAGTATTATTTAGAGCAATGTTTGTCACTTTGGTTAATTGCTAAACTCAGGCCGTTTTTGTTCAGTCTTTTTCTAACTGAACTTTCACATTTAACATGCTAACTGAAGCCTGTAGAGTCTGAGCTGTAGCTCTTTTATTTTCTGTATTGTACAGTCTGACTTAGGGGTGGATTTGCTGGGATTGGTGACTGTGTTGCATGTTTTGAATAATCTTCTTCAGAGTAGACTTTTGGTGTAAGCTGATAGTGAATGAAGAAAACTATAAAAAGCTGCTGTGGTTTTAATTTTCCAAGAGAGGTAATGCACATAATGCAGAGACGAGCGCACGGGGGATATCCAAATTCTAGGAAGGCAGCCTGCTGCTGTACACAGGCGGATTCTTCTCAGTCAGAGTTCTTAACAACTTGACTGTTTTCTCCAACCACACAAAGAGTGCTGTTTCCATTCTGGGAAGTCTACTCATTGGTGTAGGTAGCTCTTCAAATTATAAGTAGCTATATATGAGCAGCTATATTAGCTTTGACTTATCATATGTTAAATATTATACTTTCCTGGTTTAAAATTTATGATGGCTCAAAATTCAAACCTTACAAATTAAAACCCTGAATCATCACCACCTGTGTGAACTACAAGGGTGCCATCCTTTTTCTTTTCAATCCATTAAGTACCACATTTTACACACTGAGCAAGAAAGGAAGTGAGCTCTTCATGGTGACCCCAGAAATGTTAATGTATCACTTTCTAGCATACTACTGACACTGCTCGACATCTTCTTTTCTTTTTTTTGCCTGTCCCGTTTGGTTCTTTTGCCATCAGAATTATTGTGTAAAGACAAAGAAAGATGCCCAACAGATTTACTTTACCAAATGGACCATCCCAGCCTTGCCTTAATGATCTATTTGATTCACCTTTGCTTTTGTTGTTTATTTTGTTTTATTTTCACTTGCTAAACATGGGACAGATTTGACTGCGGGAAAGAAAACGGAGAAAGAAAGAGGAAAGGAAAAACAGCGGGGAAGAGGAACGTGATAAAGGACAAAAAAGAAAAACAAACAGACAAAAAAATACATATATCCATCACCTGGATCACCTGTCAGGAAAGAAAAAAGAGAAAACGAGCAAAAAAAAAAGAGAGCAATATAATAAATAACATCATCGCGATGATCTATGTGAATATAACAGTAAATACTAAATATTGAATATTATTGTGCAGCACGTAAGATCGACAGCACACAGTGTGCTTTGAGGTAGGAGCCAGAGTGACGGGGGGGGGGGGGGGGGGGGGGGGGGGTGTGTCACTGCTCGACATCTCACAGTACAGTATAAGAGTCCCGCCACAAGGAGACACAAAAGGCTTTCAAACCAACAGTTTCTGCTTCCAAAGTGGCGCCAGCCGTCACCACCGATCATCGTACTTATGTAACATAGACTGTGGATGCATGTTTAAGTTGATACATCACTTAAAGCCACCACTGTTCAGGCATCACATCTGTCCATTAGGTTTCCCTTTCATACTCAACATTTTTATCCCTGGGTACTAACTTTTTTGTTTTTGCTGACTGTTTATTTATTTGTTTGTTTGTCTAATGCTCTTGTTGCACTGCTAAATAGGCTGTAGCCAACATGATTTATAAAGGGATTATAAAATCTAAAAAAATTACTGCATTATTTCACCTACTCTTATTAAACTCACTTTCCTAAAAACTGATTGCAGCTTCTACTTTGTGATGTCAATGTTATGTCTCTAAATTATTTCATATCATTCATGGGAGATATGCTTGACAAATGATAAGTTAACAAGTCACTGCTACCAGCCTAATCAATTCATTGGGGCGACCTGCGTGTTGTGTTGCATTGTCTGATTTGGTCATAGTGTGTAAACACCTCTAGAGGCCACTGTTGTATAGCTGCTGCAAACTGAACGTGCCCGTACCAGAGGTTATACTTAAAATGGCAGCTGCCAGGAAGTCTCTTTGGACATTTGTGTTCGCCCTTTATGAAATAGATATGTTGTATTACAAGGTACTAATGCACCCTTGCATTGGTAAAATAAATTCTACTAGAATAGCTGATACTCCCTTACAGAAGATTTATTTTGACCTTTCTAAAGCCTTCTTTAAAAATTAGAAAATAAAATGAAAACAGGCATATGAAAAAAAGCCTACTAGAAATACTTCTCTGCATTACATCCTAACACTTGGCTAAATCCTAATATGTAATTCTGGTTTAATAGTTTATTTCACTAAATGTGATTATGCACTAAAAAAGAACATGTTGGGTTTACTTAATTCAATAGTGGACACTGGTTGCACACAGATGTTTTGCTTTGGCAGGAGCTTAAACAACTGAGGTGAAGTTATTCATATTCAATAAACCTGTGCAATTTGTGTTGATAAAATATGATTGAAACATGTTTTGGTGAAGTAATTTGAGCTCCTGGATATTTTAATTCTTCACAAATTTCACACTTTATTCCAACACTATTCAGTGACTTTTACCCAAATACTATTTGGTCACTGAAATACTATGTTATCTTCAAATGACATGTTGGTATTATATTCTAAATACACAATTTTCCAGTGAAGGCCTTACAACAGATTGTATTGTTCTCTTCCAAGATGGTTGCCAGCATCCACCTTTCAAAACAAAAACAGTAATTTCACTATAGTGACAGTAGGTGAATCAGCGGTCTGAAACACACGGCCCGGGGCCGACTTGCGTGAGGCCCACATCACCCCTACTTGCCACCCGTACTGTTGACGTGAGGAAATATTGTGCATTTTGGTCCTTGAAGTTAGTTTTTGTTACGGGGGATTTTGTTGTTGAGTGCAATGTGAAAATAACTTCTATAAAAAGCAAAAAATTATTTAATATGAAGGCAATATGAGCAGAGAGTAAAACCATGTTGAGGGATTGGCTGTGTTAGTTCAGTGAGAGTTATTTGTAAAGCAAACAATTTTCACTAGTAGACATAAATGTACACTTATGTCTGCATTTTTATTTTGTTAAATAAAACAAAAATTATAGCAAAGTGCTGCCACATGTCTGAGTGCCAATTCTTTTTTTATTCAATGAAAGGTTTTAGTTAATTAAGATTGAGGAAAAAGAATTTGCATTCACATTTGCAGTTTTGCCTTGTTATACAATATTTGAAAATTAAAACAAAACACTACATTTTCTGAAATATTAGTGAGTTTTTTCTTGTTTAAAGACAAACGTTTTTATACTACTTGAACACTAAAGTGACCCTCCAATGTGATGACAGTGCCAGCAGTGGCCCACAGCTCATTTAATGCTTTCTCCTAATTGGCTCATAATGGTCTCTCATATGTATGAACTATGTAGGCTATCTCTATTTTAAAATAATGGGTGGGCAATGAGAGCATCTCCTCGATGTGTACAACAGGACAACAGGGAATACAGAGAACTGACTGAGGACTTTGTCAACTGGTGCCAGCAGAACCACTTCCAGATCAACACTCCGAAAACCAAGGAGCAGGTAGTGGACTCCACCTACACCAGTGAACATCCAGAGAATGGGCATTAAGATAGCTGACTCATATAAGTGATCTGATTAATAAACGGATCTGGAGTAACAACAGAGTGTACATCTACACAAAAGGATAAAGACGGTTGTATTTGCAACAGAGAAGTCTTTTGGAAGGGAGCAGGGAGAGCTCCTGAAGACCTCAGACGCTGTGGTGGTATTGTCCATGTTTTATGGTGTGGTCTGCTGGGGATAGGAAGAAACTGAACAGGTTCATCAAGAAAACTAGCTCTGTTCTGGGATGTCCTCTTGACCCAGTGGAGGTAGTTATCCCTGTCAGATAACAGCTCCCACCCCATACAGGTCACCCTTCAGTGACAGGCCGTGTTCCAAGTGGACATTTTGGAGGCCTTTCCCTCCAGCTGCTGTCAGACTGTACACTGCACAACAGCAATGAATGTACACCACATATTCACACACTGGGGTCTTTGCATATATCAGTGTGCAATACCTGTTAATACCTATTAACACCCAACCACTGCACTATGAAATGACCACGCCAAGCAAACAAACAATGTTTGGGTGCTGCAGATGGAAACGGACCATAGCTTCATGGTGAAATTCCTCACAAAGAGCAGAATCTACCTTGTCCTTTAAAGTTTTTATGGCCACCACTTGGGTCTGCTCACCAGGTACTGTGCCATATAGGTGGCCCTTGTACACCTTGCCAAACCGGTCCTCACCGAGCCCCTCCATAAATCGCACTGCTGACATGTTAATCTCACGCAGCTTCGCCTGCAGCCATGAAACAATAAATACATGTCACCAAAGACTCTGGCCACCAGAATTCAACAATACTTAAACAAATGTATGTAAATCACATTTACTGTGACCATATTTAATGTTACCTTGTTATTATTATTGCTACCTGTTGTTTTTGATGATTCGGGGGCGACAGCTCCGTGTCCTGGGAGGGTGAGCTGCTGAGCTGGGAACGAGGTGGTGTGTCATTTGAAGCCTTATGTTTATTGCGACACAAGCAAACCAGAAAGAAGAGGCAAGCGATAACCAATGGGATGGCAACTGCAGGTATTAAAATAAACAGGATCTCCTTCCTGGGGTTTTCTTGTGTTTCATTCTTCTTCTAATAGTAATCTGTATTATTACATCATATATAAGTATATGTATGTATGTAGATATATATAGATAGATGGCTATGGATATAGATAAATAGACTTACATATATAAGTACTTATCTATTTCTTAGTCTATATTTCTTCTATTTTTGCATAGCATTATTGCTGTTAGGTATGCTGTGTGTGTTCATTTGTTCCTGCCTTGTGTACTCTGCTGCAGTAACAATTTGAATTTCCCAACTCTGGGACTAACAAAGGTTTTCTTATCTGAAATGTATCTAAACCCAGCTGATATCTGGCTACATTTTCTGCTGAGCATCCAAATCACACTGAAGTTTACACACTGTATAATGCCTGATTTCTTGTAAATATTTAGCGATGGCCTTATGAAATATATTTTGATAAAATGTTTATCAGGCCACAGTGAACAATGGAAAATAAACAAAATTAAAACAAATAATTAAAAACACTGAAAAACACTCAAAAATATATTTTTTTAGAGATGTCTTAACCTGGTTATGCTGTACCATCCAGACGTGTATGTGCGCCGGACCCGCGTGATTTGAGACTTCCTGCCATCTTTAGCAGGTAATAAACTCCCGCCAAAGCAAAAGGTTGCTCTGAGTGAATTCAGTCGTTGTTAATGAGTAAATTTTTAGTGTTTTTATTTGGATTGTTTTCTGGTTGTTTGTTGCACACGGACATGTTCACAGACGTGTTTTCGTGAGCAACACTGTTCATACTCCGAGACCGTAGCGGGAAACTGTTGGTTGCCTAGCAGCAGTTAACGAAAAGACCGGAAGTGACTGTGCTTCAACTAGAAAACTTTTGCGTTTATCCTCTTTTTCCCGAGTATCAGACAAACTCGTTTAGCAGCGTGCTTTACCTTTGAGTTAGCTGAACTTCTGGTGGTTTGTTGGTGGATTTAAGGAGGTTAAATGGATGAAAAAAAGTTATCTTTCAGCTAGCTCTTGTTGCGCAGATACAGCAATGCATGATGGGAAATTCTCCCGGTATTTGTAAAGCTAAATAACCTTATGGGGCTCTGTTGGAAACTGCTTCATGTGTATATATAAATAGTGTGTAGTCCCAGCTTCCTACAGGCTGTGTTTGTGTTGATTTTGAGATTGTGAGCACCGTGAGTGTGCAGGGTTTGTGTGTGAAAGACTGCCCCATACGTGAGCTAAAGAATTCATACTTACCTGGTAGGAGAGATACCATGATCACGAAGGTGGTTCTCTCAGGCCGAGGCTCAGCCATTGCACTCTGGCTTTGCTGACAGCCTGCGAATTCCCCAAATGTGGGAATCTCGACTACATAATTTCTGGTAGTGGGGACTGCGTTCGCGCTCTCCCCTCATCATATGTTGAAAGAAAAATGAGTGGGAATGTTTGCGCTTATTTTCAATGACGACGTCATGCAATCTTCTGGCTTCCTAACTACAGTTTTATCAGTGAGGCCAGGGTAAGCAGGAGAGGAGGAGGGGATGCTGTCTTATTTAAAAAAGTCTGTGCAGCATTTGGGAGGCCTGTAAACATTAACAAACACAACTTTGGATGGGGCCTTCAGCTGTAAAGCCACATATTCAAAAGACTGAAAACTTCCAGGAGACAGCTGCTTACATTGAAATGATTCATTAATGACCTCAGTGAACTGCTGTCTGTGATCTGTGTTGATTTCGACTGTGTAATTATTGTTGGGGATTTTAACATCCATGTGGACAACCCTCAGGACAAAGGGACTAAAGACCTGAGTAACACTCTGGGCAACTTTGGGCTGACTCAGCATGTAACAGAGGCCACACATAATAGAGGACACACTCTTGACCTACTGATCTCCAAGCCTGAGCATTTCAAACATTGCTGTGTCTGATGTGGGCTTATCTGATCATTACTGTGTTTTCTTTGAAAGTAAAATCTCAGCCCACACAAATATATCAACAGCAGTGATCACAAAACGGTGTATAACTGAAGACAGTAGTGAGATCTTTAACCAGGTCTTCCCATTAACACCTGACCTGTCCAAAGGTTCAGTCAATGAGCTCGTCAATAGCTTTAATGCAAAACTGTTAAATGTAATGGATACTATTGCCCCCATTAAGGTGAAGGTTATCTCTGGAAGGAAAAAGTCTCCATGGAGAAACTCCACACTAGTGAAAAATGAAAAAAGAGAGTGTAGGAAAGCTGAGCGCAGATGGAGAAAAACAAACCTCCAGGTTCACTATGACATCTATAAAGAGAAACTTCACAATTATAATTTACAACTGAGGAGTGCAAGAAGGTCCTACTTCTCTGACATCATCACTAAAAACAGCCATAATGCTCGGGTCTTATTTTCTACAGTTGACAGGCTAACAAACCCTCCTGTGCCAGTGGCAGCTGAACTTCATTCAACCATGGCCTGCAATGACTTTGCCAAATTCTTCACAGACAAAATCCAAAAGATTAGACAAGCAGTTGGTACATCAACAGCAGATCCAGGATATGTACTGTGTCCACTGAAAAACTGTTTAAACACCATCAAAGAGTTTCACCCGATTAACAGCAAAGACCTGGAGGACATCTTAGGTCAACTGAACTCCTCCTCTTGCTGTTTAGATGTCCTGCCAACAAGTTTTTTCAAAAAGGTCTCAAAGACTTTAGAGTCAGACCTGTTACAGATCGTCGACTTTTCCTTAATGTCAGGTGTGTTTCCAGAACCACTAAAAACTGCTGTAATCAAACCTATACTGAAAAAGGACAATCTTGACAAGACACAAATGAAAAACTACAGGCCGATCTCAAATCTCCCATTTTTAAGTAAGATCATTGAAAAAGCAGTTTCTCAACAGCTCAATTACTTCTTAAAACAGAATAACTGCTATGATGCCTTCCAGTCAGGTTTTAGACAGAACCACAGCACTGAAACCGCTCTGACAAAAGTGTTTAATGACATATGTCTGAATACAGACAGTGGAAAAATGTCAGTCCTAGTTTTACTGGATCTCAGTGCAGCATTTGATACAGTTGACCACAACATATTACTCAAACGACTGGAGAACTGGGCAGGTCTTTCAGGAACTGTACTAAACTGGTTCAAAACATACTTAGAAAACAGGAAATACTTTGTATCAATAGGTAACTTCACATCTGAGCAGACAAGTATCACATGTGGAGTTCCCCAAGGTTCCATCTTGGGACCCCTTCTGTTTAACATTTACATGCTCCCACTGGCACAGATTATAAACAACAACAAAATAAACTATCACAGCTATGCAGATGACACACAAATATATATCACAATGTCACCAGGAGACCGAGGCCCTGTACAGGCTCTTGGTAAATCCATTGAGGAAATTAATGACTGGTTGTGCCACAATTTTCTCCAACTAAACAAAAACAAAACTGAGGTAATAGTCTTTGGCGCCAAAGAAAAACGATTACAGGTCACCAGAGAACTTCAATCTATACATCTAAAAACCACAAACCAGGCGAGAAATTTGGGTGTAGTGATGGATGCAGACCTAAACTTAGAAAAACACATTAAGACAATAACAAAGTCAGCTTACTATCACCTCAAGAATATTTCAAGGATAAAAGATCTGATGTCTCAACAGGACCTGGAAAAACTAGTCCATGCATTCATCTTTAGTAGGCTTGATTACTGTAACAGCATCTTTACAGGTCTACCTAAAAAATCAGTCAGACAACTACAGCTCATTCAGAACTCTGCTGCTCGAGTCCTCACTAAGACCAAAAAAGTGGACCACATCAGTCCAGCTCTGAGGTCTTTACACTGGCTGCCTGTCCGTCAGAGGATAGACTTTAAAGTTCTGATGCTGGCCTATAAAGCTCTGAATGGTTTAGGACCAAAATACATCAGTGACCTCCTGACCCAGTATGAACCATCCAGATCCCTCAGGTCATCTGGATCCGGTCTTTTATCAGTTCCTAGAGTCAGAACCAGACACGGAGAAGCTGCATTCAGCTTTTATGCTCCTTATATCTGGAACAAACTCCCAGAAAGCCTCAGATCAGCTGAAACACTCAGTTTATTTAAATCCAGGTTGAAGACTCACCTATTCTCAGCTGCATTTGAATAAAGCACCAAATCCACACTTTTAAGCTTAAATTTCAAAACTTACATTAACTACTGATCTTATCTATTTCTGATTTTATCTGTTTTGATTTTATATACTGTTTTGTTTGTTTGTTAATTAGTTAAGCTTAAATTTCAAAACTTACATTAACTACTGATTTTATCTACTGTTCTGATTTTATCTGTTTTGATTTTACATACTGCTTTGTTTGTTTGTTTGTTTGTTTGTTTGTTTGTTTGTTTGTTTGTTTGTTAAGTGGATTAGAGCTCTGGGTAGCTCCCCAGCTGGGTCTAGACTGGGTCTAGAGAGTATTTTAAATTCAGGGAATTTAAAATAGAAAGTAGCTCGTCCACAGAAGGACTGGTAGCTCCCCTTACGATAAGGGTTCAGATCGCGCGAACAGGTGTGAAATGTGTGTGTTTAGTTAGTTTGTTTGTTTGCTTGTTTTAATCAATTTTAAATCATACTTTTTATTTGTTTTTGTTTCTAATGTCTCTGTAAAGCACTTTGAATCACCTTGTTGTTGAATTGTGCTATACAAATAAATTTGCCTTGCCTTGCCTTTGTTCAAAATCACTACCCTTTCAGCTTGTTCGTGGCCACCAACAGATTAGGTCTGTTATTTTCATGTTTATTTTGCCATTTTATCTGCATAAAGCTTTTAAGTAACTTCAGTTCTTTTCATAAATATAAAATAATTATTACTTTTTACATTTTTAACCCTTTAAACACCAGTTTGTTTGTCCACTGCGACTAGCTGGAAGACAACCTCAAATCTTGCAATTTTATATAATTGAGTTGCTACTGAAATTTCTTGTATTATTAATAGTAGAGTATGGGTCATGTAATTGATTCACATCAACATTGATTATAATGCATTGTTATTTTTGTGCAGAGAGAGCAAAAACATGAAAACTCCCTCTCAGCTTGTTCGTGGCCAAAAATGGCCACCCCTTGTTTACAACTACAAAATGCTATAAAATTCATATATATTAAGAAAAATTTCCACTTTTTTTTACTTGATTTTTTAGATTAGCATCAGTGCTGTTCATGAAAATCAAAATTTCATTCAAATTCAGAATTCTAACCCTTTAAATACCAGTTAGATCACATAATCCTAGGAACTCATAAATGGAAAAAATCACAAAACCCCAATTTTTTTCCAAATAAAACATGCAAACTGAATTATTTTCTAACCATGATGGAGGTTAGATGCATAGCAATAATTAAAAGTATCAATGAGTTTTATGTATCTTTGTTTTTTTGTGTGCAGTAACAGAAAAACAAAAAAACTCCCTCTCAGCTTGTTCGTGGCCAAAAATGGCCACCCCTGTTTACGTTTACAAAATACTATAAAATTAATATATATTAAAACATTTTTCTACTTTCATTGACTTGACATTTCACACCTGAGCCTCAACTCTCGTGGCCCGGTACCAAAGGACTCACGGACCGGGGGTTGGGGACCGCTGATCCAGATGAAGACGTGAGCCAAAGATCCTTTAAGTTTCATCTGATGAACTTACCTTTTCCTACATATGAAAAATGATGTGGTGTGAAGTAAATCGGGTTTGTATATATGTAGCCTCAGATGAGCATGAAATTTCATTTTTGACCTGCTTAATAGCAGTCTCAAATATTAAAGTCTTGGTGTTACAAAATCAATTGACATGTGCAGCAGCTGAAATATGACACCAAAGGCCACTCTTAATACAGACAGAAGTCGGGTAGTCAAAAATCTCTTATTCTGCTTTTTGTATTCTGAACTTCTTGAGTGGACAGCCAACAATCCTACAAATAGACTAGAGGATGTGCTTGAAATGTTTGTTAAAACAAATAACTGGACCTTACTTGTTAAGCTCATTGTTCTCACTGCCACATGGAGACTTTCAGGTTGTTACACTTGTTATACGTTTACTAGCACAAATGAATGTTTTTGACTAATAAATATACATTAATTTTAGGTCTAAAGTGTCTAAAATCTGTAGTGTTTGAACTTTGAATGTGGGATGACAAAATAAAAAACAAACAAGTGATCCATGTGATGAAAGACTGGCATAATTTGATCCATAAGACTTTATTTGATATTCACATACTGGAAGCAGAAAACAGCTTTAACAAAGCAAACTTGGTGGAAAGGACTAACACCAAGCTTATCCATCTTTTCCTGTAAAAAAAAAAAAAAAAAAAAAGAAAACTAAAAAAAAAAAAATCAAACCAAAGTAATAAATTACAGATCTATTCAGCTGGGTATAAAAGTTAATGTTAACAGTACCAAATTCATGGAACACGTGTCATGAGGAATAAAAACTGTCTCTGGCCTGAAAATGATCAAAATAAGGGTGTAAACCTTTATTGTTTTGATGGATGGAAATGTGTGTTATACGAAACCATTTTAATGAAAGAAAAATCAATTCTGAATCAGTTCTATAAACCATAAACTGTTGTTCTGCATTCACAGACAATACAATAATAACATAAAAAAAGCAAGCATAAAAATTGGGGGTACAAGAGTTGCGAAACACTTGTTCAGCACAGTAGAACCTTTTCACTTCTGAGTTATCAAATATCCATTTTTTCATTTCAATGAACAAAGTCATTTAGGAATCATCTCAGCCTTCGTTTAACAATCAGTTTCCATGAGTAAGTCGAAGGTATGGCATCCAAGAATTAATGGTGGCACTGATGGCAAGATCATCATCCATATTACACTCCACACAAACTGTCTCACTGGCACGTGAAAATTAAAAATCTGGTAACACCGTGAGCATTAGAGAAGGTAAACAATCTACCATTGTAAGAAAAACTCTAAAATACTTTTCTAAAGTTAAGAACAAGTTTTATGTTGCACAGCAACTGAAAGAATATCATTTCTTCCAAATGGCAACATTTAAAAAAGAGGAATAGCACAATTCATTTTACTTCATCACAGGGGTTTGAGAGATACAAACATGGGACATTATATACAAAGACATTTATTCACGGTTGTGGAAAAATGGCTCCCTTCATTCAATGTGTTCATAGAATTTTGGGCAAAAATAGCACAGCTGGCATATTATTTCAGATCTACTGTCCTTCAGTTATGTGTCAGACAAGTGGATCGCCAATTCTTCAGTCTGAGGAGCCTCACTTTCACCTAGTAATTCTGTTTCTGGCACTGCCAAGTCCTGGTTTTGGTTCAGTTCTTCCTCTGATGCCCCATCAGCCAATTCTTCATCGTTGGTCTTAGAGTCCTCATTTACCATTGCTGTTCTCTCTGTGGCAGAAGTGTTGGAAGGGACAGTGGTCACATATCCTGTAGATGTGGATCCACTGCCACTATGCTGAGAACCTGATTTGGTAACCATTTGTTGTGGGTGGTGGATCTGCTGGTGTGGCATTGCCATCGGTATTTGCATGGGGTAAAAGTTCTGCAGGTATGGGTAAGCTGGAATTGGGTGATATCCATTGACAGGGATGTAGAGCTGTGGGGGCACCATTGGCCGATGTAGTTGACCCTTTATTGGCATGAATTGGGGCTGATGGAATGGTGAGCTCTTTTTAGGGCTGGTGTATCTTGATGCACTTGTTGTATTTATGCTAAGGTTGCTAACAGGGCTGGTGCTAAGAGAGCTGGTCTGGGTAGTATTATTGCTAGTGCCAGACACCTGAGCAGAGCCATTATAGTTGGACAGGCTCTCCCAGGAGCGCAGACGTGCATGGATGTCTTTGAAGCGAGTTCTCCGGGCTGGGACTTCACTCCAACACTCCAGCATAAGGTTGTAAATCCAGGCCGGGCAGTCATCTGGACAGGGCAGTAACTGGTGGCTGCGCACCATGTCAATTACATCCTGGTTAGAGTAGCCACAATATGGCTGAAGACCATAACTGAATATCTCCCACAGCAACACTCCATAAGACCAGATGTCAGAGTCGGTGGAGAATTTGCCATGCTTAATAGCTTCTGGGGACATCCAACGAATAGGGAAAGGACTTGTTCCCATGAGACTGTAGTAATCAGCAGAGTAAACATCTCTGAATAGCCCAAGATCCAGGATTTTGATACCGAGTTTTTCAAACACAAGAATGTTTCGAGCAGCAAGGTCTTTATGGACTATCTGCTGGCTGGAAAGGTACTCCATTCCAGAAGCAATCTGGGTGATAACATGAATAAAATCAGCTTGCTCTAGAGTGGATTTGATTGTCTTGTCATCATCTGAGCTGCCAACATCGGAGTTAGGGGAGCGCATTACCAGATACTCATGCAAGTCACCAAGGCTGGAATAGGTGAAAATCATGCTCATTGGCTGCTCTTTGGTGACCACGCCAAGCAAACAAACAATGTTTGGGTGCTGCAGATGGAAACGGACCATAGCTTCATGGTGAAATTCCTCACAAAGAGCAGAATCTACCTTGTCCTTTAAAGTTTTTATGGCCACCACTTGGGTCTGCTCACCAGGTACTGTGCCATATAGGTGGCCCTTGTACACCTTGCCAAACCGGTCCTCACCGAGCCCCTCCATAAATCGCACTGCTGACATGTTAATCTCACGCAGCTTCGCCTGCAGCCATGAAACAATAAATACATGTCACCAAAGACTCTGGCCACCAGAATTCAACAATACTTAAACAAATGTATGTAAATCACATTTACTGTGACCATATTTAATGTTACCTTGTTATTATTATTACTACCTGTTGTTTTTGATGATTCAGGGGCGACAGCTCCGTGTCCTGGGAGGGTGAGCTGCTGAGCTGGGAACGAGGTGGTGTGTCATTTGAAGCCTTATGTTTATTGCGACACAAGCAAACCAGAAAGAAGAGGCAAGCGATAACCAATGGGATGGCAACTGCAGGTATTAAAATAAACAGGATCTCCTTCCTGGGGTTTTCTTGTGGCTCTGAAATAATAACAGAAACAAGGTCAAATTATATACAAAATGAAAATTATTTTATATTCACTGCCACTCGCGCAGTTAAATTTCTGGTGCGCGGAACTCTGAACACACGTGGAAGTGTCTGCTTTACGCATGCTGCTGCAGGTAGCTGCAACTGACTTTTAAATGTCTGGAGGTGGAGCCCAAAGGAAGGAGGAGTGTCCTAATATGATTGGTTATGATGGACACTTCACCATGGCAGCAACATCAGCGCTGTTTTACACCGCATTTGTTTACAATTTGGAAAATAAAGTGTGCCGAATTAGATATCAAAAGTTATTGTTTGCTGTGCAGCACGGGAAATACTGACAACTATCACTAAGAAGTCTTTAAGACTGTACTGTACTCATGTATTGAAAGGGTAAGTAACAAATGTGTGTTTCCCCAAAACTGGGGTTAGTTTTTGTGGGTATTGGCATTTTGCCAGAGTAATGTGAAAAGCTACGTGATGGTGGTAAATCTCATGTCCAAATCTCTCCAGGCACATGATAGCTAATAGGGCAGTTATATATAATGATCTTTTGTCACCATGTGTGCAGCGTAGTTTAGTGTTACCAGTTGATTGTGTGTGAATGTCAAATTGTGTTAAAAATGACCTGTGTGAACAAAAGGTGCTGCAGTAGAATAGGAACAGTTTATTGCATCTCTGTCCCTCAGTGAATGTGTGAAACAGACACTCTTTTGTTTGATTAGATCAAAAATCTTTCTTTTAGAGTGGAAGCAAGTAAAGTTAGAAGCTGTTCTTAGCTAAATAGTCTGTTCTGAAAATAATTTCTAATGTATTTTTCCAACATTTCAAGGGTCAGCAGAAAATTAAATTCTAGTTTAAAAAAAGGAAAACTACCCAGGTACTTAGAAATGATAATAATAGAGACATTTAAACCTGCCAAAAAAACGTTTTTGCTCAGCCTGCAGCGGACACATGTAACTGCAAATAACATCAAAGTGAAGTCAGTGATAAATCAGTACAATAGAAACAACAGCTATATGCAGACTGGCAAACTTTACTTTAATCGAGAAAACAAGTTACTGATGTGAATCACAGAGCAAATCTTTCTTATAAATTTTTTATTTATTCATGAAAAGATATACTATACAAAAGGCAAATATTTCACTGTGAACTCCATTTATCAGAATTAGATTAGCATAAAATACAAATGAGCTAATAAATGATGGTGTAATTTGGCTACAGTGAATTAGTTCTCAGTTGTGCAGATTCTTATATAGAATTTAAAGTATATTGTAATGCAAAACCTTTGTACTTTTATTTACAAAATGTACAACATATACTGTAGCATTATTGCTTTTAATTAAGCATGGGATTTAGTGACGTACTTGTTCCACAATTGCAAAAAGTTACTTATCAGCATTTGTTCACTAATTTTCCAAACAATGAACAATAATTTTACCAATAACCATAGATGGAAGTACCTACCCAAATCAGTTCTTTAATGTTTTTTTTTTGCTAGTCTCTTTATGAACAGTATTTCTGGATTTCTAAATGAATAAAAATATAAACTTATCAACCTTAGATGTGTGGCGTTGTATGGCTACATTTCACTGTGTATGGCTACATTTCACTGTGTGTTATACTTGTATAACTATGCATGTGACAAATAAAGAACCTTGAACCTTGAAGTGGGCCAGATGGGTGAAACTCCACTTTCTGTCAACATAAAGATGCTTAACTACACATTTAATCCCTGAGATTTCTTAATATAGGCTAAAGAAGTACAACTGAGTTTCTTGATATGATAAATGTGTAAAATTACAGAACGAGTTCTGGTAGTTCACTGCCCAGACTGTCCCATATTTATAAAACCAAAATTTCTATAGTAGACAGTGAAAAACAGGAGCTTTTCTGTCATTTAATTGTTTATCTATTACTTCACTACTTTGGTGTATAGTGGCTGGCTGTGGGTGAGGTCTTTGTCAGGAGGAAAAGCTGTCCAAAAATATAAATTGTTCAGAGGGCCAGATTAGAGTCTATGCCGGCCCCCGGTCCTTATAGTTGACATCCCTGATCTAGATGAACTATTGTAGCGGAGCCTGAATCCACAGTGAATGGAGCTCTGCAGCCAGAAGTTGTGCTTATTTGTTTCACCTAGTGACCAACTGGCAGCATCAAAAGCACATGTTATATATATATTTTTTTTTTGAAAATCAAGTTTACTCAATTGACTATGAAAACTGCTTTTCCCTTTTCTTAAGAATGATGTGTGCTGCTCAATAGGATGATTTTTTTTTTTTAAAGAAAATTATAATAAAAGGTATGCAATATTGTATAACAGATTAATAGGAAAGCATTGTGGATGGTTAAGAACATGCCTTTGAAATCTTCGGCTTTAAAACTGGGTTTTCTTGATGGGGTCTACATTGCAGAAAAAATGCTGCAGATTTCTAGTCGTGACGATCAATGTTTTGTATTATTTTTCTTAATCATACGTTCTTTTGTTATAGCTTTAAACATAATCTGAGAAAATATCTGTTTTGTAGAATAATTGTAATATTTCAAATATTGTGTGAATAAACATTAAAAAAGTATTTAAGTATTTCTGAAATACCTGAAAAGTGTACCTGTCAAAATGAGATTCATGGAAAAAAATCTCAAATGATGCAATATCAAAACCCATGTTTTTTGTTTTGTTTACAAAAAAAAAACTAATGATACCACAGCACCTTCCATTTCACAACATTGCCCATGTCAGTGGGCTAATTCCTGTAAATATTTTTGGGGGATTTTGCTTTTGCCTGCCCTTGCTGGATTTGTTTGCTTAGCTGCTTGCCTTCCTGTGAATGACAACTGCCTGCTTCTAGATTAAAAGATTTAGAACGTGATAATCCCCGAACGAGATGGTGGACACAGAAGATGAAAAGAGCCATTAAGGAGAAGACGTCATCCTATCAGGCTTGGCTAGCCTGTGGGACTCCTGTGGGACTAGCAGAAACAAACATTTTGTTGGCCTCTAAACAATTCTGGTAAACCGTCTTAGTAGGGGTGACTTAGGAGGGGATGGGAATATGGAATATGGATTTTCCACAGACAAACTGAGGATATAGCCAAGGAATACTCATCTCTTTAATCCTACATTCAAAACTTCTCTAGAGGAAAGTTTGAGGACAAGGGGATGCCTTGCTCATCACTGGAGGGAAGGTCAATAAGGGAGGTTAAAAAACAAACAAAAAAAACTCCCTGGTGGCATGGGCCCAAAGGGGTGTATGAGATTTTCTTAAGTAAGTTCGTTAAAGCCCTGGGCGGGACATCTGGATTGTTGGTTACCATCTTTAAAAAGGAGGACCAGCGGCTGTGCTCAAGTCATAGAGAGATTGTGCTATTCGGCCACCCTGATAAGGTATACACAAAGGTATAATAGGGGGAAATCATCTTTCAATTTCAGGAGGAACAGTTCAGTTTTCCCCTCGGCCGAGGAGCCCTAGACTAGTTCTTTAGCCACTCTATAATAGGGTGCATGGGACTTTGCTCAACCAGTGTACATGTGCTTTGTGGACTTGCGGAAGGCATTTGACTGTGTCCTTCTTGGGACCTGTGAGGGATTATGTGACTCAGTGACCCATTTGATGCCTGCTCAACTACACAGAACTTGAGCCCCATTACTTTTAAAGTCTCTGGTCTCCAATTTCTACAGTAAATCCCCCACAATGGAAAAACACTGGTAAAGTGGCCTGGGGTGCTGACACCCTGACCCCCATCTCCTTTTAAGGTAATGTACATTGGCAATTGTCTGCCCCTCACCCTCAGTAAATCTTGCTACTGTCCTGTGTTTGGGGTTAATTGCCCCACTTCCCTGCACCCCAGTTCTTTGTTCCCATCCCAGGACTATTTTCTATTTTCTAATCTTAAATCCTATAAACAACAAAATCATACTACGACACACACTAATAAACTACATTCACTATGACCTCAATACCTATTACACAGTCCATTATTTCTACAGTGTACTGTTATGAAAACAACAGAATGATGATGAGACACTGTGGTAAAGTCTTACAGGTATATTTGCAGATAGTTATCAATACAGGATAAACACTGTGGGCTCCAGGAGACGGGGCAGAGGTAGGGAAGGTTGTCTGGAGGCACACTCAGACACTGTCACAGAAGGTCATGGAGATCCGTAACACTGAAACGTCTGCACAGAAACAAAGAGTGAGCAACCCATCTTGCCTCAATGATTACCGCCCAGTAGCACTCACCCCCATCATCACTAAGTGCTTAGAGCGACTGGTCCTAGCACACTTCAAATCCTGTCTCCCCCCCACCCTGGACCCCCACCAATTCGCATACCGCCGGAACAGGAGCACAGAGGATGCAGTCTCCATCGCAATGCACTCTGTCCTCTCACACCTGGACAACAACAACACCTACGCCAGAATGCTGTTTATAGACTTCAGTTCAGCATTCAATACAATCCACCCCTCACAACTCATCAGGAAACTGACAGACCTGGGTATCAGTTCTCTCATCTGCAAATGGTTACTGGACTTCCTGACCAACCGCCCCCAACATGTCCGGCTGGATAACCGCTGCTCATCTACCATCACAATGAACACCGGTGTACCACAAGGCTGTGTGATGAGCCCTTTCCTCTACTCCCTCTTCACCCACGACTGCAGACCTGCTGATGGTTCCAACACCATCATTAAGTTTGCAGATGACACCACGGTGATTGGCCTCATCAGTGACAACGATGAGGCCGCCTACAGGGAGGAGGTGGATCGTCTGGCTGAGTGGTGCGACAGAAACAACCTGCTGCTTAACACCGAGAAGACCAAGGAGCTCATCGTGGACTACAGGAGGAATGCTGACCCATATCCACCCATCCACATTAAGGGGACGGCTGTGGAGCGTGTGAGCAGCTTCAAGTTCCTGGGAGTCCACATCTCCGAGGATCTCACCTGGACGACCAACTGCTCCAAGCTGGTCAAGAAGGCTCACCAGCGCCTCTTCTTCTTGAGGACTCTGAGGAAGAACCACCTGTCCTCAGACATCCTGGTGAACTTCTATCGCTGCACCATCGAGAGCATCCTGACCAACTGTATAACAGTCTGGTACGGGAACTGCTCTGCCTCGGACCGGAAGGCGTTGCAGAGGGTCGTGAAAACTGCCCAGCGCATCGCCGGAGCACCACTTCCTGCCATAAAAGACATCTACAGGAAGCGGTGTCTGAAAAGGGCTGGGAAAATCATCAAAGACCCCAGTCACCCATCACATGGACTCTTCACCCTCCTGCCCTCTGGGAGGTGCCACAGGAGCCTCCGGACTAAGACCACCAGGTACCGGAACAGCTTCTTCCCCACAGCTGTCAGACTCCTGAACTCTGCCTCCTGACATCTGACCCACGTTAAACTCATGGACTGAACATACACACACCCACAATGGACAACTGTACCCTCAAACACAATAATAACATGGACTGAACCACCACTCACAACCACTAGCACTTTATACAGCCTCTGTAGAAACTATCTACACCCTCACTTATCTTAACTGCACTACTGTATAGCTCTGTGTAAATAATCATTCTGTACATTCGATAATTTTTAATCCTACAACTGTTTACAACTTGCATAGTTCCCATTTCTGTATAGCTGTATATCCCAGATTCTGTAAAGTTATTTATTTCATATTCTGTATAGTTTTTCATATTTATATCCTGTTCATATCCTGTACATAGCTTGTACTCACTACAGCCTGTACATACTTATAGTTATAGAATATTCACAACCTACTTCATACCGTGTACATTATAACATACCATAATAGACCCATTTCTGTAATATACTCACATATCTATATTATTGCTAATATATATTGTAATATATCTATATCACTAAAGCACTTCTGGATGGATGCAAACTGCATTTCGTTGCCCTGTACCTGTGCATGTGCAATGACAATAAAGTTGAATTCTATTCTATTCTATTCTATTCAATTCAAAGGCAAGAACTGATGGAAAATGTGACATGACTGTGGCATAATACGTTACCTTGGTACTGCAATGATCTGGTTGTTTAGAAGCCAGCATGAAGACCTCGCGAGGAACAGGCGAGTAATCAGCTGATTGTTCACAAGTGACTGAGGGACGGGAAGATGGAGGAGCATCCCCTAAAAAAGACAAGCACACGGACAACAACACAGGCATACACCGAAAGAGGAGAGAGAAAGAAGCAGGCCAGCAAAAGAGAGCAAGGGAACCATGACATCTACTGAGGCCCATTTTTATTTGGTACATCGTATCACCAGCTGTCAGTTTGTGATGTTAGATCCCAACTTGTCAGTGAAGAAATCTTTTTCCAAAGATATCAGCACAAACCAAAATCATTGTGTGGATTAAAAAGAGCAAATTGTTGAAGTTTGTGATGGATCATTCCATTTTCTGTTTGCACTTGTCAGATGTGTTGCAGGTATATAACCATGTGATCAGTCCATACAGCAGTGATCGTTACTACAAATGGGCCCATGTATAAGTGTGTAGATATTTCCTAATGCATCATGGGTGATTTAACATAAATGATTCATTAAACACACATCTGTGAAAACATTTCTGATAAATTTCATGTAATATTATGTTAAAGTAAATGTAAATTATTAATTAAAAGACGACTGTTTCAATCTGACCACAAACCTTTGAGCAGTAGTGTCACGCTTATCAGTGGCTCATGGTTGCTTAAGGCCTATGTCTGTACTTGACCACAGAGGCAGAGCATCATTCAACCTGCCAGCTGCCTATCTTGGGAGCTTTTCAAGGATGACAGACTCCACTTTCTCTGCAGCAAGACAGCTCATAACTTTTTTACAGTGTCTCCCTGTCCTCAGACTTCTATATATTCTTCTGTAATACATAACTATACACTATCATTGCAATCTACACTACAGCTCAAACGTTTGAAGTCAATTTTCACCTGGTTTATAACCATGTGATCTGTCCACACAGGAGTGATTGTTTCTAAAATTTGGCGCACGTATAAGTGTGTTGACATTTCCTAATGCATCATGGGTGATTTAACATAAATGATTCATTAAACACACATCTGTGAAAACATTTCTGATAAACTTTGCCTAATTTTATGTTATAGCAAATATAATTTTAAAATTAAAACAAGAATGTTTGAATCTGACCACAAACTTTTGAGCAGTAGTGTGTGTTGTATGCATGTGTCTGTCTGTATCTGACCAGGATTTTGTCATCAGTTTCAACAAAACGCTCATTTTTTAGCTGTTTCTGTCATCAAAATTGAGTTGGAGTGTTTTAACTCTGGTGGCAATCTCTCCCTAACAAGTCCACTTTATTGCGTGCTCATTTTCTCCTATTAGTTGCTCATACGTATATAATTAGGAAACATGCATTAAGTCAGTGGTCCTCAACCTTTTTTGCGCCACGGACCGGTTTATGCCCAAAAATATTTTCACGGACCGGCCTTTAAGGTGTCGTGGATAAATACAACAAAATAAAACTAGTACCGGTACCGAAAAAAAGAAGATTTATTCATAACACACTTGAAAAGACCCAGGGACACCGAGTTAACGATAAAAACGATAACAAAATAACTCTGAATACCGATAAAAACCCTGAAAACCATACATTTCACACCTGAGCCTCAACTCTCGCGGCCCGGCACCAAACGACTCACGGACCGGCACCGATCCGAGGCCCGGGGGTTGGGGACCGCTGCATTAAGTGCACTAATTTCTCACACTTATCAGTGGCTCATGGTTGCTTAAGGCCTATGTCTGTACTTGACCACAGAGGCAGAGCATCATTCAACCTGCCAGCTGCCTATCTTGGGAGCTTTTCAAGGATGACAGACTCCACTTTCTCTGCAGCAAGACAGCTCATAACTTTTTTACAGTGTCTCCCTGTCCTCAGACTTCTATATATTCTTCTGTAATAGATAACTATACACTATCATTGCAATCTACACTACAGCTCAAAGGTTTGAAGTCAATTTTCACCTGGTTTATAACCATGTGATCTGTCCACACAGCAGTGATGGCTACTAAAAATGGGCCCATGTATAAGTGTGTAGACATTTCCTAATGCATCATGGGTGATTTAACATAAATGATTCATTAAACACACATCTGTGAAAACATTTCTGATCATTTTCATGTAATATTATGTTAAAAGTAAATGTAAATTATTAATTAAAAAGACGACAGTTTGAATCTGACCACAAACCTTTGAGCAGTAGTGTGTGTTGTATGCATGTGTCTGTCTGTATCTGATCAGGATTTTGTCATCAGTGTCAACAAAACGCTCATTTTTTAGCTGTTTCTGTCATCAAAATTTGAGTTGGAGTGTTTTTACACTGATGGCAATCTCTCCCTAACAAGTCCACTTTATTGCGTGCTCATTTTCTCCTATTAGTGGTTCATAGGAGTCTAACTAATGAACTGTATGCATGTTTCCTAATCTGTCACACTTATCAGTGGCTCATGGTTGCTTAAGGCCTATGTCTGTACTTGACCACAGAGGCAGAGCATCATTCAACCTGCCAGCTGCCTATCTTGGGAGCTTTTCAAGGATGACAGACTCCACTTTCTCTGCAGCAAGACAGCTCATAACTTTTTTACAGTGTCTCCCTGTCCTCAGACTTGTATATGTTCTTCTGTAATAGATAACTATACACTATCCTTGCAATCTACACTACAGCTCAAACGTTTGAAGTCAATTTTCACCTGGTTTATAACCATGTGATCTGTCCACACAGCAGTGATGGCTACTAAAAATGGGCCCATGTATAAGTGTGTAGACATTTCCTAATGCATCATGGGTGATTTAACATAAATGATTCATTAAACACACATCTGTGAAAACATTTCTGATAAACTTTGCCTAATTTTATGTTATAGCAAATATAATTTTAAAATTAAAACAAGAATGTTTGAAACTGACCACAAACCTTTGAGCAGTAGTGTGTGTTGTATGCATGTGTCTGTCTGTATCTGATCAGGATTTTGTCATCAGTGTCAACAAAACGCTCATTTTTTAGCTGGTTCTATCATCAAAATTGAGTTGGAGTGTTTTAACTCTGATGGCAATCTCTCCCTAACAAGTCCACTTTATTGCATGCTCATTTTCTCCTATTAGTGGCTCATACGTATATAATTAGGAAACATGCATTAAGTCAGCGGTCCTCAACCTTTTTTGCGCCACGGACCGGTTTATGCCCGACAATATTTTCATGGACCGGCCTTTAAGGTGTCGCGGATAAATACAACAAAATAAAACTAGTACCGGTACCGGAAAAAAAGAAGATTTATTTATGACACACTTGAAAAGACCCAGGGACACCGAGTTAACGATAAAAACGATAACAAAATAACGCTGAAAACCGATAAAAACCCTGAAAACCATACATTTCACAACTGAGCCTCAACTCTCGCGGACCGGCACCTTTCCGAGGCCCGGGGGTTGGGGACCGCTGCATTAAGTGCACTAATTTCTCACACTTATCAGTGGCTCATGGTTGCTTAAGGCCTATGTCTGTACTTGACCACAGAGGCAGAGCATCATTCAACCTGCCAGCTGCCTATCTTGGGAGCTTTTCAAGGATGACAGACTCCACTTTCTCTGCAGCAAGACAGCTCATAACTTTTTTACAGTGTCTCCCTGTCCTCAGACTTCTATATATTCTTCTGTAATAGATAACTATACACTATCATTGCAATCTACACTACAGCTCAAAGGTTTGAAGTCAATTTTCACCTGGTTTATAACCATGTGATCTGTCCACACAGCAGTGATGGTTACTAAAAATGGGCCCATGTATAAGTGTGTAGACATTTCCTAATGCATCATGGGTGATTTAACATAAATGATTCATTTAACACACATCTGTGAAAACATTTCTGATAAACTTTGCCTAATTTTATGTTATAGCAAATATAATTTTAAAATTAAGACAAGAATGTTTGAATCTGACCATAAACTTTTGAGCAGTAGTGTGTGTTGTATGCATGTGTCTGTCTGTATCTGATCAGGATTTTGTCATCAGTGTCAAGAAAACGCTCATTTTTTAGCTGTTTCTGTCATCAAAATTGAGTTGGAGTGTTTTAACTCTGGTGGCAATCTCTCCCTAACAAGTCCACTTTATTGCGTGCTCATTTTCTCCTTTTAGTGGCCCATACGTATATAATTAGGAAACATGCATTACGTCAGTGGTCCTCAACCTTTTTTGCGCCACGGACCGGTTTATGCCCGACAATATTTTCATGGACCGGCCTTTAAGGTGTCGCGGATAAATACAACAAAATAAAACTAGTACCGGTACCGGAAAAAAAGAAGATTTATTTATGACACACTTGAAAAGACCCAGGGACACCGAGTTAACGATAAAAACGATAACAAAATAACTCTGAATACCGATAAAAACCCTGAAAACCATACATTTCACACCTGAGCCTCAACTCTCGCGGCCCGGCACCAAACGACTCACGGACCGGCACCGGTCCGAGGCCCGGGGGTTGGGGACCGCTGCATTAAGTGCACTAATTTCTCACACTTATCAGTGGCTCATGGTTGCTTAAGGCCTATGTCTGTACTTGACCACAGAGGCAGAGCATCATTCAACCTGCCAGCTGCCTATCTTGGGAGCTTTTCAAGGATGACAGACTCCACTTTCTCTGCAGCAAGACAGCTCATAGCTTTTTTACAGTGTCTCCCTGTCCTCAGACTTCTATATATTCTTCTGTAATAGATAACTATACACTATCATTGCAATCAAGCTATACTACAGCTCAAAAGTTTGAAGTCAATTTTCACCTGGTTTATAACCATGTGATCTGTCCACACAGCAGTGATGGCTACTAAAAATGGGCCCATGTATAAGTGTGTAGACATTTCCTAATGCATCATGGGTGATTTAACATTAATGATTCATTTAACACACATCTGTGAAAACATTTCTGATCATTTTCATGTAATATTATGTTAAAAGTAAATGTAAATTATTAATTAAAAAGACGACAGTTTGAATCTGACCACAAACCTTTGAGCAGTAGTGTGTGCTGTATGCATGTGTCTGTCTGTATCTGATCAGGATTTTGTCATCAGTGTCAACAAAACGCTCATTTTTTAGCTGTTTCTATCATCAAAATTTGAGTTGGAGTGTTTTTACACTGATGGCAATCTCTCCCTAACAAGTCCACTTTATTGCGTGCTCATTTTCTCCTATTAGTGGTTCATAGGAGTCTAACTAATGAACTGTATGCATGTTTCCTAATCTGTCACACTTATCAGTGGCTCATGGTTGCTTAAGGCCTATGTCTGTACTTGACCACAGAGGCAGAGCATCATTCAACCTGCCAGCTGCCTATCTTGGGAGCTTTTCAAGGATGACAGACTCCACTTTCTCTGCAGCAAGACAGCTCATAACTTTTTTACAGTGTCTCCCTGTCCTCAGACTTCTATATGTTCTTCTGTAATAGATAACTATACACTATCATTGCAATCTACACTACAGCTCAAAGGTTTGAAGTCAGTTTTCACCTGGTTTATAACCATGTGATCTGTCCACACAGCAGTGATGGTTACTAAAAATGGGCCCATGTATTTGTGTGTAGACATTTCCTAATGCATCATGGGTGATTTAACATAAATGATTCATTAAACACACATCTGTGAAAACATTTCTGATAAACTTTGCCTAATTTTATGTTATAGCAAATATAATTTTAAAATTAAGACAAGAATGTTTGAAACTGACCACAAACTTTTGAGCAGTAGTGTGTGTTGTATGCATGTGTCTGTCTGTATCTGATCAGGATTTTGTCATCAGTGTCAACAAAACGCTCATTTTTTAGCTGTTTCTGTCATCAAAATTGAGTTGGAGTGTTTTAACTCTGATGGCAATCTCTCCCTAACAAGTCCACTTTATTGCGTGCTCATTTTCTCCTATTAGTTGCTCATACGTATATAATTAGGAAACATGCATTAAGTCAGTAGTCCTCAACCTTTTTTGCGCCACGGACCGGTTTATGCCCAACAATATTTTCACGGACGGGCCTTTAAGGTGTCGCGGATAAATACAACAAAATAAAACTAGTACCGGTACCGGAAAAAAAGAAGATTTATTTATGACACACTTGAAAAGACCCAGGGACACCGAGTTAACGATAAAAACGATAACAAAATAACGCTGAATACCGATAAAAACCCTGAAAACCATACATTTCACACCTGAGCCTCAACTCTCGCGGCCCGGCACCAAACGACTCACGGACCGGCACCTTTCCGAGGCCCGGGGGTTGGGGACCGCTGCATTAAGTGCACTAATTTCTCACACTTATCAGTGGCTCATGGTTGCTTAAGGCCTATGTCTGTACTTGACCACAGAGGCAGAGCATCATTCAACCTGCCAGCTGCCTATCTTGGGAGCTTTTCAAGGATGACAGACTCCACTTTCTCTGCAGCAAGACAGCTCATAACTTTTTTACAGTGTCTCCCTGTCCTCAGACTTCTATATATTCTTCTGTAATAGATAACTATACACTATCATTGCAATCTACACTACAGCTCAAAGGTTTGAAGTCAATTTTCACCTGGTTTATAACCATGTGATCTGTCCACACAGGAGTGATTGTTTCTAAAATTTGGCGCACGTATAAGTGTGTTGACATTTCCTAATGCATCGTGGGTGATTTAACATAAATGATTCATTAAACACACATCTGTGAAAACATTTCTGATAAACTTTGCCTAATTTTATGTTATAGCAAATATAATTTTAAAATTAAAACAAGAATGTTTGATTCTGACCACAAACTTTTGAGCAGTAGTGTGTGTTGTATGCATGTGTCTGTCTGTATCTGATCAGGATTTTGTCATCAGTTTCAACAAGACGCTCATTTTTTAGCTGTTTCTATCATCAAAATTGAGTTGGAGTGTTTTAACTCTGATGGCAATCTCTCCCTAACAAGTCCACTTTATTGCGTGCTCATTTTCTCCTTTTAGTGGCCCATACGTATATAATTAGGAAACATGCATTAAGTCAGTGGTCCTCAACCTTTTTTGCGCCACGGACCGGTTTATGCCCGACAATATTTTCATGGACCGGCCTTTAAGGTGTCGCGGATAAATACAACAAAATAAAACTAGTACCGGTACCGGAAAAAAAGAAGATTTATTTATGACACACTTGAAAAGACCCAGGGACACCGAGTTAACGATAAAAACGATAACAAAATAACTCTGAATACCGATAAAAACCCTGAAAACCATACATTTCACAACTGAGCCTCAACTCTCGCGGACCGGCACCTTTCCGAGGCCCGGGGGTTGGGGACCGCTGCATTAAGTGCACTAATTTCTCACACTTATCAGTGGCTCATGGTTGCTTAAGGCCTATGTCTGTACTTGACCACAGAGGCAGAGCATCATTCAACCTGCCAGCTGCCTATCTTGGGAGCTTTTCAAGGATGACAGACTCCACTTTCTCTGCAGCAAGACAGCTCATAACTTTTTTACAGTGTCTCCCTGTCCTCAGACTTGTATATGTTCTTCTGTAATAGATAACTATACACTATCATTGCAATCTACACTACAGCTCAAACGTTTGAAGTCAGTTTTCACCTGGTTTATAACCATGTGATCTGTCCACACAGCAGTGATGGTTACTAAAAATGGGCCCATGTATTTGTGTGTAGACATTTCCTAATGCATCATGGGTGATTTAACATAAATGATTCATTAAACACACATCTGTGAAAACATTTCTGATAAACTTTGCCTAATTTTATGTTATAGCAAATATAATTTTAAAATTAAGACAAGAATGTTTGAATCTGACCACAAACTTTTGAGCAGTAGTGTGTGTTGTATGCATGTGTCTGTCTGTATCTGATCAGGATTTTGTCATCAGTGTCAACAAAACGCTCATTTTTTAGCTGTTTCTATCATCAAAATTGAGTTGGAGTGTTTTAACTCTGATGGCAATCTCTCCCTAACAAGTCCACTTTATTGCGTGCTCATTTTCTCCTATTAGTTGCTCATACGTATATAATTAGGAAACATGCATTAAGTCAGTAGTCCTCAACCTTTTTTGCGCCACGGACCGGTTTATGCCCGACAATATTTTCACGGACGGGCCTTTAAGGTGTCGCGGATAAATACAACAAAACAAAACTAGTACCGGTACCGGAAAAAAAGAAGATTTATTTATGACACACTTGAAAAGACCCAGGGACACCGAGTTAACGATAAAAACGATAACAAAATAACGCTGAATACCGATAAAAACCCTGAAAACCATACATTTCACACCTGAGCCTCAACTCTCGCGGCCCGGCACCAAACGACTCACGGACCGGCACCTTTCCGAGGCCCGGGGGTTGGGGACCGCTGCATTAAGTGCACTAATTTCTCACACTTATCAGTGGCTCATGGTTGCTTAAGGCCTATGTCTGTACTTGACCACAGAGGCAGAGCATCATTCAACCTGCCAGCTGCCTATCTTGGGAGCTTTTCAAGGATGACAGACTCCACTTTCTCTGCAGCAAGACAGCTCATAACTTTTTTACAGTGTCTCCATGTCCTCAGACTTCTATATATTCTTCTGTAATAGATAACTATACACTATCATTGCAATCCACACTACAGCTCAAACGTTTGAAGTCAATTTTCACCTGGTTTATAACCATGTGATCGGTCGACACAGGAGTGATTGTTTCTAAAATTTGGCGCACGTATAAGTGTGTTGACATTTCCTAATGCATCATGGGTGATTTAACTTCAATGATTAATTAAACAAACATCTGTGAAAACATTTATGATCATTTTCATGTAATATTATGTTAAAAGTAAATGTAAATTATTAATTAAAAGACAACTGTTTGAAACTGACCACAAACTTTTGAGCAGTAGTGTGTGTTGTATGCATGTGTCTGTCTGTATCTGATCAGGATTTTGTCATCAGTTTCAACAAGACGCTCATTTTTTAGCTGTTTCTATCATCAAAATTGAGTTGGAGTGTTTTAACTCTGATGGCAATCTCTCCCTAACAAGTCCACTTTATTGCGTGCTCATTTTCTCCTATTAGTGGTTCATAGGAGTCTAACTAATGAACTGTATGCATGTTTCCTAATCTGTCACACTTATCAGTGGCTCATGGTTGCTTAAGGCCTATGTCTGTACTTGACCACAGAGGCAGAGCATCATTCAACCTGCCAGCTGCCTATCTTGGGAGCTTTTCAAGGATGACAGACTCCACTTTCTCTGCAGCAAGACAGCTCATAACTTTTTTACAGTGTCTCCCTGTCCTCAGACTTCTATATATTCTTCTGTAATAGATAACTATACAGTATCATTGCAATCCACACTACAGCTCAAACGTTTGAAGTCAATTTTCACCTGGTTTATAACCATGTGATCTGTCCACACAGGAGTGATGGTTACTAAAAATGGGCCCATGTATAAGTGTGTAGACATTTCCTAATGCATCATGGGTGATTTAACATAAATGATTCATTAAACACACATCTGTGAAAACATTTCTGATAAACTTTGCCTAATTTTATGTTATAGCAAATATAATTTTAAAATTAAGACAAGAATGTTTGAATCTGACCACAAACTTTTGAGCAGTAGTGTGTGTTGTATGCCTGTGTCTGTCTGTATCTGATCAGGATTTTGTCATCAGTTTCAACAAGACGCTCATTTTTTAGCTGTTTCTATCATCAAAATTGAGTTGGAGTGTTTTAACTCTGATGGCAATCTCTCCCTAACAAGTCCACTTTATTGCGTGCTCATTTTCTCCTATTAGTTGCTCATACGTATATAATTAGGAAACATGCATTAAGTCAGTAGTCCTCAACCTTTTTTGCGCCACGGACCGGTTTATGCCCAACAATATTTTCACGGACCGGCCTTTAAGGTGTCGCGGATAAATACAACAAAATAAAACTAGTACCGGTACCGGAAAAAAAGAAGATTTATTTATGACACACTTGAAAAGACCCAGGGACACCGAGTTAACGATAAAAACGATAACAAAATAACGCTGAAAACCGATAAAAACCCTGAAAACCATACATTTCACACCTGAGCCTCAACTCTCGCGGCCCGGTACCAAACGACTCACGGACCGGCACCTTTCCGAGGCCCGGGGGTTGGGGACCGCTGCATTAAGTGCACTAATTTCTCACACTTATCAGTGGCTCATGGTTGCTTAAGGCCTATGTCTGTACTTGACCACAGAGGCAGAGCATCATTCAACCTGCCAGCTGCCTATCTTGGGAGCTTTTCAAGGATGACAGACTCCACTTTCTCTGCAGCAAGACAGCTCATAACTTTTTTACAGCGTCTCCCTGTCCTCAGACTTGTATATGTTCTTCTGTAATAGATAACTATACACTATCATTGCAATCTACACTACAGCTCAAACGTTTGAAGTCAATTTTCACCTGGTTTATAACCATGTGATCTGTCCACACAGCAGTGATGGCTACTAAAAATGGGCCCATGTATAAGTGTGTAGACATTTCCTAATGCATCATGGGTGATTTAACATAAATGATTCATTAAACACACATCTGTGAAAACATTTCTGATAAACTTTGCCTAATTTTATGTTATAGCAAATATAATTTTAAAATTAAAACAAGAATGTTTGAATCTGACCACAAACTTTTGAGCAGTAGTGTGTGTTGTATGCATGTGTCTGTCTGTATCTGATCAGGATTTTGTCATCAGTTTCAACAAGACGCTCATTTTTTAGCTGTTTCTATCATCAAAATTGAGTTGGAGTGTTTTAACTCTGATGGCAATCTCTCCCTAACAAGTCCACTTTATTGCGTGCTCATTTTCTCCTATTAGTGGCTCATACGTATATAATTAGGAAACATGCATTAAGTCAGTGGTCCTCAACCTTTTTTGCGCCACGGACCGGTTTATGCCCGACAATATTTTCATGTACCGGCCTTTAAGGTGTCGCGGATAAATACAACAAAATAAAACTAGTACCGGTACCGGAAAAAAAGAAGATTTATTTATGACACACTTGAAAAGACCCAGGGACACCGAGTTAACGATAAAAACGATAACAAAATAACTCTGAATACCGATAAAAACCCTGAAAACCATACATTTCACAACTGAGCCTCAACTCTCGCGGACCGGCACCTTTCCGAGGCCCGGGGGTTGGGGACCGCTGCATTAAGTGCACTAATTTCTCACACTTATCAGTGGCTCATGGTTGCTTAAGGCCTATGTCTGTACTTGACCACAGAGGCAGAGCATCATTCAACCTGCCAGCTGCCTATCTTGGGAGCTTTTCAAGGATGACAGACTCCACTTTCTCTGCAGCAAGACAGCTCATAACTTTTTTACAGTGTCTCCCTGTCCTCAGACTTCTATATATTCTTCTGTAATAGATAACTATACACTATCATTGCAATCTACACTACAGCTCAAAGGTTTGAAGTCAATTTTCACCTGGTTTATAACCATGTGATCTGTCCACACAGGAGTGATTGTTTCTAAAATTTGGCGCACGTATAAGTGTGTTGACATTTCCTAATGCATCGTGGGTGATTTAACATAAATGATTCATTAAACACACATCTGTGAAAACATTTCTGATAAACTTTGCCTAATTTTATGTTATAGCAAATATAATTTTAAAATTAAAACAAGAATGTTTGATTCTGACCACAAACTTTTGAGCAGTAGTGTGTGTTGTATGCATGTGTCTGTCTGTATCTGATCAGGATTTTGTCATCAGTTTCAACAAGACGCTCATTTTTTAGCTGTTTCTATCATCAAAATTGAGTTGGAGTGTTTTAACTCTGATGGCAATCTCTCCCTAACAAGTCCACTTTATTGCGTGCTCATTTTCTCCTATTAGTTGCTCATACGTATATAATTAGGAAACATGCATTAAGTCAGTGGTCCTCAACCTTTTTTGCGCCACGGACCGGTTTATGCCCGACAATATTTTCATGGACCGGCCTTTAAGGTGTCGCGGATAAATACAACAAAATAAAACTAGTACCGGTACCGGAAAAAAAGAAGATTTATTTATGACACACTTGAAAAGACCCAGGGACACCGAGTTAACGATAAAAACGATAACAAAATAACTCTGAATACCGATAAAAACCCTGAAAACCATACATTTCACAACTGAGCCTCAACTCTCGCGGACCGGCACCTTTCCGAGGCCCGGGGGTTGGGGACCGCTGCATTAAGTGCACTAATTTCTCACACTTATCAGTGGCTCATGGTTGCTTAAGGCCTATGTCTGTACTTGACCACAGAGGCAGAGCATCATTCAACCTGCCAGCTGCCTATCTTGGGAGCTTTTCAAGGATGACAGACTCCACTTTCTCTGCAGCAAGACAGCTCATAACTTTTTTACAGTGTCTCCCTGTCCTCAGACTTGTATATGTTCTTCTGTAATAGATAACTATACACTATCATTGCAATCTACACTACAGCTCAAACGTTTGAAGTCAGTTTTCACCTGGTTTATAACCATGTGATCTGTCCACACAGCAGTGATGGTTACTAAAAATGGGCCCATGTATTTGTGTGTAGACATTTCCTAATGCATCATGGGTGATTTAACATAAATGATTCATTAAACACACATCTGTGAAAACATTTCTGATAAACTTTGCCTAATTTTATGTTATAGCAAATATAATTTTAAAATTAAGACAAGAATGTTTGAATCTGACCACAAACTTTTGAGCAGTAGTGTGTGTTGTATGCATGTGTCTGTCTGTATCTGATCAGGATTTTGTCATCAGTGTCAACAAAACGCTCATTTTTTAGCTGTTTCTATCATCAAAATTGAGTTGGAGTGTTTTAACTCTGATGGCAATCTCTCCCTAACAAGTCCACTTTATTGCGTGCTCATTTTCTCCTATTAGTTGCTCATACGTATATAATTAGGAAACATGCATTAAGTCAGTAGTCCTCAACCTTTTTTGCGCCACGGACCGGTTTATGCCCGACAATATTTTCACGGACGGGCCTTTAAGGTGTCGCGGATAAATACAACAAAACAAAACTAGTACCGGTACCGGAAAAAAAGAAGATTTATTTATGACACACTTGAAAAGACCCAGGGACACCGAGTTAACGATAAAAACGATAACAAAATAACGCTGAATACCGATAAAAACCCTGAAAACCATACATTTCACACCTGAGCCTCAACTCTCGCGGCCCGGCACCAAACGACTCACGGACCGGCACCTTTCCGAGGCCCGGGGGTTGGGGACCGCTGCATTAAGTGCACTAATTTCTCACACTTATCAGTGGCTCATGGTTGCTTAAGGCCTATGTCTGTACTTGACCACAGAGGCAGAGCATCATTCAACCTGCCAGCTGCCTATCTTGGGAGCTTTTCAAGGATGACAGACTCCACTTTCTCTGCAGCAAGACAGCTCATAACTTTTTTACAGTGTCTCCATGTCCTCAGACTTCTATATATTCTTCTGTAATAGATAACTATACACTATCATTGCAATCCACACTACAGCTCAAACGTTTGAAGTCAATTTTCACCTGGTTTATAACCATGTGATCGGTCCACACAGGAGTGATTGTTTCTAAAATTTGGCGCACGTATAAGTGTGTTGACATTTCCTAATGCATCATGGGTGATTTAACTTCAATGATTAATTAAACAAACATCTGTGAAAACATTTATGATCATTTTCATGTAATATTATGTTAAAAGTAAATGTAAATTATTAATTAAAAGACAACTGTTTGAAACTGACCACAAACTTTTGAGCAGTAGTGTGTGTTGTATGCATGTGTCTGTCTGTATCTGATCAGGATTTTGTCATCAGTTTCAACAAGACGCTCATTTTTTAGCTGTTTCTATCATCAAAATTGAGTTGGAGTGTTTTAACTCTGATGGCAATCTCTCCCTAACAAGTCCACTTTATTGCGTGCTCATTTTCTCCTATTAGTGGTTCATAGGAGTCTAACTAATGAACTGTATGCATGTTTCCTAATCTGTCACACTTATCAGTGGCTCATGGTTGCTTAAGGCCTATGTCTGTACTTGACCACAGAGGCAGAGCATCATTCAACCTGCCAGCTGCCTATCTTGGGAGCTTTTCAAGGATGACAGACTCCACTTTCTCTGCAGCAAGACAGCTCATAACTTTTTTACAGTGTCTCCCTGTCCTCAGACTTCTATATATTCTTCTGTAATAGATAACTATACAGTATCATTGCAATCCACACTACAGCTCAAACGTTTGAAGTCAATTTTCACCTGGTTTATAACCATGTGATCTGTCCACACAGGAGTGATGGTTACTAAAAATGGGCCCATGTATAAGTGTGTAGACATTTCCTAATGCATCATGGGTGATTTAACATAAATGATTCATTAAACACACATCTGTGAAAACATTTCTGATAAACTTTGCCTAATTTTATGTTATAGCAAATATAATTTTAAAATTAAGACAAGAATGTTTGAATCTGACCACAAACTTTTGAGCAGTAGTGTGTGTTGTATGCCTGTGTCTGTCTGTATCTGATCAGGATTTTGTCATCAGTTTCAACAAGACGCTCATTTTTTAGCTGTTTCTATCATCAAAATTGAGTTGGAGTGTTTTAACTCTGATGGCAATCTCTCCCTAACAAGTCCACTTTATTGCGTGCTCATTTTCTCCTATTAGTTGCTCATACGTATATAATTAGGAAACATGCATTAAGTCAGTAGTCCTCAACCTTTTTTGCGCCACGGACCGGTTTATGCCCAACAATATTTTCACGGACCGGCCTTTAAGGTGTCGCGGATAAATACAACAAAATAAAACTAGTACCGGTACCGGAAAAAAAGAAGATTTATTTATGACACACTTGAAAAGACCCAGGGACACCGAGTTAACGATAAAAACGATAACAAAATAACGCTGAAAACCGATAAAAACCCTGAAAACCATACATTTCACACCTGAGCCTCAACTCTCGCGGCCCGGTACCAAACGACTCACGGACCGGCACCTTTCCGAGGCCCGGGGGTTGGGGACCGCTGCATTAAGTGCACTAATTTCTCACACTTATCAGTGGCTCATGGTTGCTTAAGGCCTATGTCTGTACTTGACCACAGAGGCAGAGCATCATTCAACCTGCCAGCTGCCTATCTTGGGAGCTTTTCAAGGATGACAGACTCCACTTTCTCTGCAGCAAGACAGCTCATAACTTTTTTACAGTGTCTCCCTGTCCTCATACTTCTATGTGTTCTTCTGTAATAGATAACTATACACTATCATTGCAATCTACACTACAGCTCAAACGTTTGAAGTCAGTTTTCACCTGGTTTATAACCATGTGATCTGTCCACACAGCAGTGATGGTTACTAAAAATGGGCCCATGTATTTGTGTGTAGACATTTCCTAATGCATCATGGGTGATTTAACATAAATGATTCATTAAACACACATCTGTGAAAACATTTCTGATAAACTTTGCCTAATTTTATGTTATAGCAAATATAATTTTAAAATTAAAACAAGAATGTTTGAATCTGACCACAAACTTTTGAGCAGTAGTGTGTGTTGTATGCATGTGTCTGTCTGTATCTGATCAGGATTTTGTCATCAGTTTCAACAAGACGCTCATTTTTTAGCTGTTTCTATCATCAAAATTGAGTTGGAGTGTTTTAACTCTGATGGCAATCTCTCCCTAACAAGTCCACTTTATTGCGTGCTCATTTTCTCCTTTTAGTGGCCCATACGTATATAATTAGGAAACATGCATTAAGTCAGTGGTCCTCAACCTTTTTTGCGCCACGGACCGGTTTATGCCCGACAATATTTTCATGTACCGGCCTTTAAGGTGTCGCGGATAAATACAACAAAATAAAACTAGTACCGGTACCGGAAAAAAAGAAGATTTATTTATGACACACTTGAAAAGACCCAGGGACACCGAGTTAACGATAAAAACGATAACAAAATAACTCTGAATACCGATAAAAACCCTGAAAACCATACATTTCACAACTGAGCCTCAACTCTCGCGGACCGGCACCTTTCCGAGGCCCGGGGGTTGGGGACCGCTGCATTAAGTGCACTAATTTCTCACACTTATCAGTGGCTCATGGTTGCTTAAGGCCTATGTCTGTACTTGACCACAGAGGCAGAGCATCATTCAACCTGCCAGCTGCCTATCTTGGGAGCTTTTCAAGGATGACAGACTCCACTTTCTCTGCAGCAAGACAGCTCATAACTTTTTTACAGTGTCTCCCTGTCCTCAGACTTCTATATGTTCTTCTGTAATAGATAACTATACACTATCATTGCAATCTACACTACAGCTCAAACGTTTGAAGTCAGTTTTCACCTGGTTTATAACCATGTGATCTGTCCACACAGCAGTGATGGTTACTAAAAATGGGCCCATGTATTTGTGTGTAGACATTTCCTAATGCATCATGGGTGATTTAACATAAATGATTCATTAAACACACATCTGTGAAAACATTTCTGATAAACTTTGCCTAATTTTATGTTATAGCAAATATAATTTTAAAATTAAGACAAGAATGTTTGAATCTGACCACAAACTTTTGAGCAGTAGTGTGTGTTGTATGCATGTGTCTGTCTGTATCTGATCAGGATTTTGTCATCAGTGTCAACAAAACGCTCATTTTTTAGCTGTTTCTATCATCAAAATTGAGTTGGAGTGTTTTAACTCTGATGGCAATCTCTCCCTAACAAGTCCACTTTATTGCGTGCTCATTTTCTCCTATTAGTTGCTCATACGTATATAATTAGGAAACATGCATTAAGTCAGTAGTCCTCAACCTTTTTTGCGCCACGGACCGGTTTATGCCCGACAATATTTTCACGGACGGGCCTTTAAGGTGTCGCGGATAAATACAACAAAATAAAACTAGTACCGGTACCGGAAAAAAAGAAGATTTATTTATGACACACTTGAAAAGACCCAGGGACACCGAGTTAACGATAAAAACAATAACAAAATAACGCTGAATACCGATAAAAACCCTGAAAACCATACATTTCACACCTGAGCCTCAACTCTCGCGGCCCGGCACCAAACGACTCACGGACCGGCACCTTTCCGAGGCCCGGGGGTTGGGGACCGCTGCATTAAGTGCACTAATTTCTCACACTTATCAGTGGCTCATGGTTGCTTAAGGCCTATGTCTGTACTTGACCACAGAGGCAGAGCATCATTCAACCTGCCAGCTGCCTATCTTGGGAGCTTTTCAAGGATGACAGACTCCACTTTCTCTGCAGCAAGACAGCTCATAACTTTTTTACAGTGTCTCCATGTCCTCAGACTTCTATATATTCTTCTGTAATAGATAACTATACACTATCATTGCAATCCACACTACAGCTCAAACGTTTGAAGTCAATTTTCACCTGGTTTATAACCATGTGATCGGTCCACACAGGAGTGATTGTTTCTAAAATTTGGCGCACGTATAAGTGTGTTGACATTTCCTAATGCATCATGGGTGATTTAACTTCAATGATTAATTAAACAAACATCTGTGAAAACATTTATGATCATTTTCATGTAATATTATGTTAAAAGTAAATGTAAATTATTAATTAAAAGACAACTGTTTGAAACTGACCACAAACTTTTGAGCAGTAGTGTGTGTTGTATGCATGTGTCTGTCTGTATCTGATCAGGATTTTGTCATCAGTTTCAACAAGACGCTCATTTTTTAGCTGTTTCTATCATCAAAATTGAGTTGGAGTGTTTTAACTCTGATGGCAATCTCTCCCTAACAAGTCCACTTTATTGCGTGCTCATTTTCTCCTATTAGTGGTTCATAGGAGTCTAACTAATGAACTGTATGCATGTTTCCTAATCTGTCACACTTATCAGTGGCTCATGGTTGCTTAAGGCCTATGTCTGTACTTGACCACAGAGGCAGAGCATCATTCAACCTGCCAGCTGCCTATCTTGGGAGCTTTTCAAGGATGACAGACTCCACTTTCTCTGCAGCAAGACAGCTCATAACTTTTTTACAGTGTCTCCCTGTCCTCAGACTTCTATATATTCTTCTGTAATAGATAACTATACAGTATCATTGCAATCCACACTACAGCTCAAATGTTTGAAGTCAATTTTCACCTGGTTTATAACCATGTGATCTGTCCACACAGGAGTGATGGTTACTAAAAATGGGCCCATGTATAAGTGTGTAGACATTTCCTAATGCATCATGGGTGATTTAACATAAATGATTCATTAAACACACATCTGTGAAAACATTTCTGATAAACTTTGCCTAATTTTATGTTATAGCAAATATAATTTTAAAATTAAGACAAGAATGTTTGAATCTGACCACAAACTTTTGAGCAGTAGTGTGTGTTGTATGCATGTGTCTGTCTGTATCTGATCAGGATTTTGTCATCAGTTTCAACAAGACGCTCATTTTTTAGCTGTTTCTATCATCAAAATTGAGTTGGAGTGTTTTAACTCTGATGGCAATCTCTCCCTAACAAGTCCACTTTATTGCGTGCTCATTTTCTCCTATTAGTTGCTCATACGTATATAATTAGGAAACATGCATTAAGTCAGTAGTCCTCAACCTTTTTTGCGCCACGGACCGGTTTATGCCCAACAATATTTTCACGGACCGGCCTTTAAGGTGTCGCGGATAAATACAACAAAATAAAACTAGTACCGGTACCGGAAAAAAAGAAGATTTATTTATGACACACTTGAAAAGACCCAGGGACACCGAGTTAACGATAAAAACGATAACAAAATAACGCTGAAAACCGATAAAAACCCTGAAAACCATACATTTCACACCTGAGCCTCAACTCTCGCGGCCCGGTACCAAACGACTCACGGACCGGCACCTTTCCGAGGCCCGGGGGTTGGGGACCGCTGCATTAAGTGCACTAATTTCTCACACTTATCAGTGGCTCATGGTTGCTTAAGGCCTATGTCTGTACTTGACCACAGAGGCAGAGCATCATTCAACCTGCCAGCTGCCTATCTTGGGAGCTTTTCAAGGATGACAGACTCCACTTTCTCTGCAGCAAGACAGCTCATAACTTTTTTACAGCGTCTCCCTGTCCTCAGACTTGTATATGTTCTTCTGTAATAGATAACTATACACTATCATTGCAATCTACACTACAGCTCAAACGTTTGAAGTCAATTTTCACCTGGTTTATAACCATGTGATCTGTCCACACAGCAGTGATGGCTACTAAAAATGGGCCCATGTATAAGTGTGTAGACATTTCCTAATGCATCATGGGTGATTTAACATAAATGATTCATTAAACACACATCTGTGAAAACATTTCTGATAAACTTTGCCTAATTTTATGTTATAGCAAATATAATTTTAAAATTAAGACAAGAATGTTTGAATCTGACCACAAACTTTTGAGCAGTAGTGTGTGTTGTATGCATGTGTCTGTCTGTATCTGATCAGGATTTTGTCATCAGTTTCAACAAGACGCTCATTTTTTAGCTGTTTCTATCATCAAAATTGAGTTGGAGTGTTTTAACTCTGATGGCAATCTCTCCCTAACAAGTCCACTTTATTGCGTGCTCATTTTCTCCTATTAGTTGCTCATACGTATATAATTAGGAAACATGCATTAAGTCAGTAGTCCTCAACCTTTTTTGCGCCACGGACCGGTTTATGCCCAACAATATTTTCACGGACCGGCCTTTAAGGTGTCGCGGATAAATACAACAAAATAAAACTAGTACCGGTACCGGAAAAAAAGAAGATTTATTCATAACACACTTGAAAAGACCCAGGGACACCGAGTTAACGATAAAAACGATAACAAAATAACGCTGAAAACCGATAAAAACCCTGAAAACCATACATTTCACACCTGAGCCTCAACTCTCGCGGCCCGGTACCAAACGACTCACGGACCGGCACCTTTCCGAGGCCCGGGGGTTGGGGACCGCTGCATTAAGTGCACTAATTTCTCACACTTATCAGTGGCTCATGGTTGCTTAAGGCCTATGTCTGTACTTGACCACAGAGGCAGAGCATCATTCAACCTGCCAGCTGCCTATCTTGGGAGCTTTTCAAGGATGACAGACTCCACTTTCTCTGCAGCAAGACAGCTCATAACTTTTTTACAGCGTCTCCCTGTCCTCGGACTTGTATATGTTCTTCTGTAATAGATAACTATACACTATCATTGCAATCTACACTACAGCTCAAACGTTTGAAGTCAATTTTCACCTGGTTTATAACCATGTGATCTGTCCACACAGCAGTGATGGCTACTAAAAATGGGCCCATGTATAAGTGTGTAGACATTTCCTAATGCATCATGGGTGATTTAACATAAATGATTCATTAAACACACATCTGTGAAAACATTTCTGATAAACTTTGCCTAATTTTATGTTATAGCAAATATAATTTTAAAATTAACACAAGAATGTTTGAAACTGACCACAAACTTTTGAGCAGTAGTGTGTGTTGTATGCATGTGTCTGTCTGTATCTGATCAGGATTTTGTCATCAGTGTCAACAAAACGCTCATTTTTTAGCTGGTTCTATCATCAAAATTGAGTTGGAGTGTTTTAACTCTGGTGGCAATCTCTCCCTAACAAGTCCACTTTATTGCGTGCTCATTTTCTCCTATTAGTGGCTCATACGTATATAATTAGGAAACATGCATTAAGTCAGTGGTCCTCAACCTTTTTTGCGCCACGGACCGGTTTATGCCCGACAATATTTTCATGGACCGGCCTTTAAGGTGTCGCGGATAAATACAACAAAATAAAACTAGTACCGGTACCGGAAAAAAAGAAGATTTATTTATGACACACTTGAAAAGACCCAGGGACACCGAGTTAACGATAAAAACGATAACAAAATAACGCTGAAAACCGATAAAAACCCTGAAAACCATACATTTCACACCTGAGCCTCAACTCTCGCGGACCGGCACCTTTCCGAGGCCCGGGGGTTGGGGACCGCTGCATTAAGTGCACTAATTTCTCACACTTATCAGTGGCTCATGGTTGCTTAAGGCCTATGTCTGTACTTGACCACAGAGGCAGAGCATCATTCAACCTGCCAGCTGCCTATCTTGGGAGCTTTTCAAGGATGACAGACTCCACTTTCTCTGCAGCAAGACAGCTCATAACTTTTTTACAGTGTCTCCCTGTCCTCAGACTTCTATATATTCTTCTGTAATAGATAACTATACACTATCATTGCAATCTACACTACAGCTCAAAGGTTTGAAGTCAATTTTCACCTGGTTTATAACCATGTGATCTGTCCACACAGGAGTGATTGTTTCTAAAATTTGGCGCACGTATAAGTGTGTAGACATTTCCTAATGCATCATGGGTGATTTAACATAAATGATTCATTAAACACACATCTGTGAAAACATTTCTGATAAACTTTGCCTAATTTTATGTTATAGCAAATATAATTTTAAAATTAAAACAAGAATGTTTGATTCTGACCACAAACTTTTGAGCAGTAGTGTGTGTTGTATGCATGTGTCTGTCTGTATCTGATCAGGATTTTGTCATCAGTTTCAACAAGACGCTCATTTTTTAGCTGTTCCTATCATCAAAAATTGAGTTGGAGTGTTTTAACTCTGATGGCAATCTCTCCCTAACAAGTCCACTTTATTGCGTGCTCATTTTCTCCTTTTAGTGGCCCATACGTATATAATTAGGAAACATGCATTAAGTCAGTGGTCCTCAACCTTTTTTGCGCCACGGACCGGTTTATGCCCGACAATATTTTCATGGACCGGCCTTTAAGGTGTCGCGGATAAATACAACAAAATAAAACTAGTACCGGTACCGGAAAAAAAGAAGATTTATTTATGACACACTTGAAAAGACCCAGGGACACCGAGTTAACGATAAAAACGATAACAAAATAACTCTGAATACCGATAAAAACCGTGAAAACCATACATTTCACAACTGAGCCTCAACTCTCGCGGACCGGCACCTTTCCGAGGCCCGGGGGTTGGGGACCGCTGCATTAAGTGCACTAATTTCTCACACTTATCAGTGGCTCATGGTTGCTTAAGGCCTATGTCTGTACTTGACCACAGAGGCAGAGCATCATTCAACCTGCCAGCTGCCTATCTTGGGAGCTTTTCAAGGATGACAGACTCCACTTTCTCTGCAGCAAGACAGCTCATAACTTTTTTACAGTGTCTCCCTGTCCTCATACTTCTATGTGTTCTTCTGTAATAGATAACTATACACTATCATTGCAATCTACACTACAGCTCAAACGTTTGAAGTCAGTTTTCACCTGGTTTATAACCATGTGATCTGTCCACACAGCAGTGATGGTTACTAAAAATGGGCCCATGTATTTGTGTGTAGACATTTCCTAATGCATCATGGGTGATTTAACATAAATGATTCATTAAACACACATCTGTGAAAACATTTCTGATAAACTTTGCCTAATTTTATGTTATAGCAAATATAATTTTAAAATTAAGACAAGAATGTTTGAATCTGACCACAAACTTTTGAGCAGTAGTGTGTGTTGTATCCATGTGTCTGTCTGTATCTGATCAGGATTTTGTCATCAGTGTCAACAAAACGCTCATTTTTTAGCTGTTTCTATCATCAAAATTGAGTTGGAGTGTTTTAACTCTGATGGCAATCTCTCCCTAACAAGTCCACTTTATTGCGTGCTCATTTTCTCCTATTAGTTGCTCATACGTATATAATTAGGAAACATGCATTAAGTCAGTAGTCCTCAACCTTTTTTGCGCCACGGACCGGTTTATGCCCGACAATATTTTCACGGACGGGCCTTTAAGGTGTCGCGGATAAATACAACAAAATAAAACTAGTACCGG
This sequence comes from Diplotaxodon limnothrissa, assembly GCF_057381915.1. Lineage (NCBI taxonomy): Eukaryota > Metazoa > Chordata > Actinopteri > Cichliformes > Cichlidae > Diplotaxodon > Diplotaxodon limnothrissa. Next base: position 62,429,467 of record NC_140602.1, read on the forward strand.
TACCGGAAAAAAAGAAGATTTATTTATGACACACTTGAAAAGACCCAGGGACACCGAGTTAACGATAAAAACGATAACAAAATAACGCTGAATACCGATAAAAACCCTGAAAACCATACATTTCACACCTGAGCCTCAACTCTCGCGGCCCGGCACCAAACGACTCACGGACCGGCACCTTTCCGAGGCCCGGGGGTTGGGGACCGCTGCATTAAGTGCACTAATTTCTCACACTTATCAGTGGCTCATGGTTGCTTAAGGCCTATGTCTGTACTTGACCACAGAGGCAGAGCATCATTCAACCTGCCAGCTGCCTATCTTGGGAGCTTTTCAAGGATGACAGACTCCACTTTCTCTGCAGCAAGACAGCTCATAACTTTTTTACAGTGTCTCCCTGTCCTCAGACTTCTATATATTCTTCTGTAATAGATAACTATACACTATCATTGCAATCCACACTACAGCTCAAACGTTTGAAGTCAATTTTCACCTGGTTTATAACCATGTGATCGGTCCACACAGGAGTGATTGTTTCTAAAATTTGGCGCACGTATAAGTGTGTTGACATTTCCTAATGCATCATGGGTGATTTAACTTCAATGATTAATTAAACAAACATCTGTGAAAACATTTATGATCATTTTCATGTAATATTATGTTAAAAGTAAATGTAAATTATTAATTAAAAGACAACTGTTTGAAACTGACCACAAACTTTTGAGCAGTAGTGTGTGTTGTATGCATGTGTCTGTCTGTATCTGATCAGGATTTTGTCATCAGTTTCAACAAGACGCTCATTTTTTAGCTGGTTCTATCATCAAAATTGAGTTGGAGTGTTTTAACTCTGATGGCAATCTCTCCCTAACAAGTCCACTTTATTGCGTGCTCATTTTCTCCTATTAGTTGCTCATACGTATATAATTAGGAAACATGCATTAAGTCAGTAGTCCTCAACCTTTTTTGCGCCACGGACCGGTTTATGCCCAACAATATTTTCACGGACCGGCCTTTAAGGTGTCGCGGATAAATACAACAAAATAAAACTAGTACCGGTACCGGAAAAAAAGAAGATTTATTTATGACACACTTGAAAAGACCCAGGGACACCGAGTTAACGATAAAAACGATAACAAAATAACGCTGAAAACCGATAAAAACCCTGAAAACCATACATTTCACACCTGAGCCTCAACTCTCGCGGCCCGGTACCAAACGACTCACGGACCGGCACCTTTCCGAGGCCCGGGGGTTGGGGACCGCTGCATTAAGTGCACTAATTTCTCACACTTATCAGTGGCTCATGGTTGCTTAAGGCCTATGTCTGTACTTGACCACAGAGGCAGAGCATCATTCAACCTGCCAGCTGCCTATCTTGGGAGCTTTTCAAGGATGACAGACTCCACTTTCTCTGCAGCAAGACAGCTCATAACTTTTTTACAGTGTCTCCCTGTCCTCAGACTTCTATATATTCTTCTGTAATAGATAACTATACACTATCATTGCAATCCACACTACAGCTCAAACGTTTGAAGTCAATTTTCACCTGGTTTATAACCATGTGATCGGTCCACACAGGAGTGATTGTTTCTAAAATTTGGCGCACGTATAAGTGTGTTGACATTTCCTAATGCATCATGGGTGATTTAACATAAATGATTCATTAAACACACATCTGTGAAAACATTTCTGATAAACTTTGCCTAATTTTATGTTATAGCAAATATAATTTTAAAATTAAGACAAGAATGTTTGAATCTGACCACAAACTTTTGAGCAGTAGTGTGTGTTGTATGCATGTGTCTGTCTGTATCTGATCAGGATTTTGTCATCAGTTTCAACAAGACGCTCATTTTTTAGCTGTTTCTATCATCAAAATTGAGTTGGAGTGTTTTAACTCTGATGGCAATCTCTCCCTAACAAGTCCACTTTATTGCGTGCTCATTTTCTCCTATTAGTTGCTCATACGTATATAATTAGGAAACATGCATTAAGTCAGTAGTCCTCAACCTTTTTTGCGCCACGGACCGGTTTATGCCCAACAATATTTTCATGGACCGGCCTTTAAGGTGTCGCGGATAAATACAACAAAATAAAACTAGTACCGGTACCGGAAAAAAAGAAGATTTATTTATGACACACTTGAAAAGACCCAGGGACACCGAGTTAACGATAAAAACGATAACAAAATAACGCTGAAAACCGATAAAAACCCTGAAAACCATACATTTCACACCTGAGCCTCAACTCTCGCGGCCCGGTACCAAACGACTCACGGACCGGCACCTTTCCGAGGCCCGGGGGTTGGGGACCGCTGCATTAAGTGCACTAATTTCTCACACTTATCAGTGGCTCATGGTTGCTTAAGGCCTATGTCTGTACTTGACCACAGAGGCAGAGCATCATTCAACCTGCCAGCTGCCTATCTTGGGAGCTTTTCAAGGATGACAGACTCCACTTTCTCTGCAGCAAGACAGCTCATAACTTTTTTACAGCGTCTCCCTGTCCTCAGACTTGTATATGTTCTTCTGTAATAGATAACTATACACTATCATTGCAATCTACACTACAGCTCAAACGTTTGAAGTCAATTTTCACCTGGTTTATAACCATGTGATCTGTCCACACAGGAGTGATTGTTTCTAAAATTTGGCGCACGTATAAGTGTGTTGACATTTCCTAATGCATCATGGGTGATTTAACATAAATGATTCATTAAACACACATCTGTGAAAACATTTCTGATAAACTTTGCCTAATTTTATGTTATAGCAAATATAATTTTAAAATTAAAACAAGAATGTTTGATTCTGACCACAAACTTTTGAGCAGTAGTGTGTGTTGTATGCATGTGTCTGTCTGTATCTGATCAGGATTTTGTCATCAGTTTCAACAAGACGCTCATTTTTTAGCTGTTCCTATCATCAAAATTGAGTTGGAGTGTTTTAACTCTGATGGCAATCTCTCCCTAACAAGTCCACTTTATTGCGTGCTCATTTTCTCCTATTAGTTGCTCATACGTATATAATTAGGAAACATGCATTAAGTCAGTGGTCCTCAACCTTTTTTGCGCCACGGACCGGTTTATGCCCGACAATATTTTCATGTACCGGCCTTTAAGGTGTCGCGGATAAATACAACAAAATAAAACTAGTACCGGTACCGGAAAAAAAGAAGATTTATTTATGACACACTTGAAAAGACCCAGGGACACCGAGTTAACGATAAAAACGATAACAAAATAACTCTGAATACCGATAAAAACCGTGAAAACCATACATTTCACAACTGAGCCTCAACTCTCGCGGACCGGCACCTTTCCGAGGCCCGGGGGTTGGGGACCGCTGCATTAAGTGCACTAATTTCTCACACTTATCAGTGGCTCATGGTTGCTTAAGGCCTATGTCTGTACTTGACCACAGAGGCAGAGCATCATTCAACCTGCCAGCTGCCTATCTTGGGAGCTTTTCAAGGATGACAGACTCCACTTTCTCTGCAGCAAGACAGCTCATAACTTTTTTACAGTGTCTCCCTGTCCTCATACTTCTATATGTTCTTCTGTAATAGATAACTATACACTATCATTGCAATCTACACTACAGCTCAAACGTTTGAAGTCAGTTTTCACCTGGTTTATAACCATGTGATCTGTCCACACAGGAGTGATTGTTTCTAAAATTTGGCGCACGTATAAGTGTGTTGACATTTCCTAATGCATCATGGGTGATTTAACATAAATGATTCATTAAACACACATCTGTGAAAACATTTCTGATAAACTTTGCCTAATTTTATGTTATAGCAAATATAATTTTAAAATTAAAACAAGAATGTTTGAATCTGACCACAAACTTTTGAGCAGTAGTGTGTGTTGTATGCATGTGTCTGTCTGTATCTGATCAGGATTTTGTCATCAGTTTCAACAAGACGCTCATTTTTTAGCTGTTCCTATCATCAAAATTGAGTTGGAGTGTTTTAACTCTGATGGCAATCTCTCCCTAACAAGTCCACTTTATTGCGTGCTCATTTTCTCCTATTAGTTGCTCATACGTATATAATTAGGAAACATGCATTAAGTCAGTGGTCCTCAACCTTTTTTGCGCCACGGACCGGTTTATGCCCGACAATATTTTCATGTACCGGCCTTTAAGGTGTCGCGGATAAATACAACAAAATAAAACTAGTACCGGTACCGGAAAAAAAGAAGATTTATTTATGACACACTTGAAAAGACCCAGGGACACCGAGTTAACGATAAAAACGATAACAAAATAACTCTGAATACCGATAAAAACCCTGAAAACCATACATTTCACAACTGAGCCTCAACTCTCGCGGACCGGCACCTTTCCGAGGCCCGGGGGTTGGGGACCGCTGCATTAAGTGCACTAATTTCTCACACTTATCAGTGGCTCATGGTTGCTTAAGGCCTATGTCTGTACTTGACCACAGAGGCAGAGCATCATTCAACCTGCCAGCTGCCTATCTTGGGAGCTTTTCAAGGATGACAGACTCCACTTTCTCTGCAGCAAGACAGCTCATAACTTTTTTACAGCGTCTCCCTGTCCTCAGACTTGTATATGTTCTTCTGTAATAGATAACTATACACTATCATTGCAATCTACACTACAGCTCAAACGTTTGAAGTCAATTTTCACCTGGTTTATAACCATGTGATCTGTCCACACAGCAGTGATGGCTACTAAAAATGGGCCCATGTATAAGTGTGTAGACATTTCCTAATGCATCATGGGTGATTTAACATAAATGATTCATTAAACACACATCTGTGAAAACATTTCTGATAAACTTTGCCTAATTTTATGTTATAGCAAATATAATTTTAAAATTAAGACAAGAATGTTTGAATCTGACCACAAACTTTTGAGCAGTAGTGTGTGTTGTATGCATGTGTCTGTCTGTATCTGATCAGGATTTTGTCATCAGTTTCAACAAAACGCTCATTTTTTAGCTGTTTCTATCATCAAAATTGAGTTGGAGTGTTTTAACTCTGATGGCAATCTCTCCCTAACAAGTCCACTTTATTGCGTGCTCATTTTCTCCTATTAGTTGCTCATACGTATATAATTAGGAAACATGCATTAAGTCAGTAGTCCTCAACCTTTTTTGCGCCACGGACCGGTTTATGCCCGACAATATTTTCACGGACGGGCCTTTAAGGTGTCGCGGATAAATACAACAAAATAAAACTAGTACCGGTACCGGAAAAAAAGAAGATTTATTTATGACACACTTGAAAAGACCCAGGGACACCGAGTTAACGATAAAAACGATAACAAAATAACTCTGAATACCGATAAAAACCCTGAAAACCATACATTTCACACCTGAGCCTCAACTCTCGCGGCCCGGTACCAAACGACTCACGGACCGGCACCTTTCCGAGGCCCGGGGGTTGGGGACCGCTGCATTAAGTGCACTAATTTCTCACACTTATCAGTGGCTCATGGTTGCTTAAGGCCTATGTCTGTACTTGACCACAGAGGCAGAGCATCATTCAACCTGCCAGCTGCCTATCTTGGGAGCTTTTCAAGGATGACAGACTCCACTTTCTCTGCAGCAAGACAGCTCATAACTTTTTTACAGTGTCTCCCTGTCCTCAGACTTCTATATATTCTTCTGTAATAGATAACTATACACTATCATTGCAATCTACACTACAGCTCAAAGGTTTGAAGTCAATTTTCACCTGGTTTATAACCATGTGATCTGTCCACACAGCAGTGATGGCTACTAAAAATGGGCCCATGTATAAGTGTGTAGACATTTCCTAATGCATCATGGGTGATTTAACATAAATGATTCATTAAACACACATCTGTGAAAACATTTCTGATAAACTTTGCCTAATTTTATGTTATAGCAAATATAATTTTAAAATTAAAACAAGAATGTTTGAATCTGACCACAAACTTTTGAGCAGTAGTGTGTGTTGTATGCATGTGTCTGTCTGTATCTGATCAGGATTTTGTCATCAGTTTCAACAAAACGCTCATTTTTTAGCTGGTTCTATCATCAAAATTGAGTTGGAGTGTTTTAACTCTGGTGGCAATCTCTCCCTAACAAGTCCACTTTATTGCGTGCTCATTTTCTCCTTTTAGTGGCCCATACGTATATAATTAGGAAACATGCATTAAGTCAGTGGTCCTCAACCTTTTTTGCGCCACGGACCGGTTTATGCCCGACAATATTTTCATGGACCGGCCTTTAAGGTGTCGCGGATAAATACAACAAAATAAAACTAGTACCGGTACCGGAAAAAAAGAAGATTTATTTATGACACACTTGAACAGACCCAGGGACACCGAGTTAACGATAAAAACGATAACAAAATAACTCTGAATACCGATAAAAACCGTGAAAACCATACATTTCTCAACTGAGCCTCAACTCTCGCGGACCGGCACCTTTCCGAGGCCCGGGGGTTGGGGACCGCTGCATTAAGTGCACTAATTTCTCACACTTATCAGTGGCTCATGGTTGCTTAAGGCCTATGTCTGTACTTGACCACAGAGGCAGAGCATCATTCAACCTGCCAGCTGCCTATCTTGGGAGCTTTTCAAGGATGACAGACTCCACTTTCTCTGCAGCAAGACAGCTCATAACTTTTTTACAGTGTCTCCCTGTCCTCATACTTCTATATGTTCTTCTGTAATAGATAACTATACACTATCATTGCAATCTACACTACAGCTCAAACGTTTGAAGTCAGTTTTCACCTGGTTTATAACCATGTGATCTGTCCACACAGGAGTGATTGTTTCTAAAATTTGGCGCACGTATAAGTGTGTTGACATTTCCTAATGCATCATGGGTGATTTAACATAAATGATTCATTAAACACACATCTGTGAAAACATTTCTGATAAACTTTGCCTAATTTTATGTTATAGCAAATATAATTTTAAAATTAAAACAAGAATGTTTGAATCTGACCACAAACTTTTGAGCAGTAGTGTGTGTTGTATGCATGTGTCTGTCTGTATCTGATCAGGATTTTGTCATCAGTTTCAACAAGACGCTCATTTTTTAGCTGTTCCTATCATCAAAATTGAGTTGGAGTGTTTTAACTCTGATGGCAATCTCTCCCTAACAAGTCCACTTTATTGCGTGCTCATTTTCTCCTATTAGTTGCTCATACGTATATAATTAGGAAACATGCATTAAGTCAGTGGTCCTCAACCTTTTTTGCGCCACGGACCGGTTTATGCCCGACAATATTTTCATGTACCGGCCTTTAAGGTGTCGCGGATAAATACAACAAAATAAAACTAGTACCGGTACCGGAAAAAAAGAAGATTTATTTATGACACACTTGAAAAGACCCAGGGACACCGAGTTAACGATAAAAACGATAACAAAATAACTCTGAATACCGATAAAAACCCTGAAAACCATACATTTCACAACTGAGCCTCAACTCTCGCGGACCGGCACCTTTCCGAGGCCCGGGGGTTGGGGACCGCTGCATTAAGTGCACTAATTTCTCACACTTATCAGTGGCTCATGGTTGCTTAAGGCCTATGTCTGTACTTGACCACAGAGGCAGAGCATCATTCAACCTGCCAGCTGCCTATCTTGGGAGCTTTTCAAGGATGACAGACTCCACTTTCTCTGCAGCAAGACAGCTCATAACTTTTTTACAGTGTCTCCCTGTCCTCAGACTTCTATATATTCTTCTGTAATAGATAACTATACACTATCATTGCAATCTACACTACAGCTCAAAGGTTTGAAGTCAATTTTCACCTGGTTTATAACCATGTGATCTGTCCACACAGCAGTGATGGCTACTAAAAATGGGCCCATGTATAAGTGTGTAGACATTTCCTAATGCATCATGGGTGATTTAACATAAATGATTCATTAAACACACATCTGTGAAAACATTTCTGATAAACTTTGCCTAATTTTATGTTATAGCAAATATAATTTTAAAATTAAAACAAGAATGTTTGAATCTGACCACAAACTTTTGAGCAGTAGTGTGTGTTGTATGCATGTGTCTGTCTGTATCTGATCAGGATTTTGTCATCAGTTTCAACAAAACGCTCATTTTTTAGCTGGTTCTATCATCAAAATTGAGTTGGAGTGTTTTAACTCTGGTGGCAATCTCTCCCTAACAAGTCCACTTTATTGCGTGCTCATTTTCTCCTTTTAGTGGCCCATACGTATATAATTAGGAAACATGCATTAAGTCAGTGGTCCTCAACCTTTTTTGCGCCACGGACCGGTTTATGCCCGACAATATTTTCATGGACCGGCCTTTAAGGTGTCGCGGATAAATACAACAAAATAAAACTAGTACCGGTACCGGAAAAAAAGAAGATTTATTTATGACACACTTGAACAGACCCAGGGACACCGAGTTAACGATAAAAACGATAACAAAATAACGCTGAATACCGATAAAAACCCTGAAAACCATACATTTCACACCTGAGCCTGAACTCTCGCGGCCCGGTACCAAACGACTCACGGACCGGCACCTTTCCGAGGCCCGGGGGTTGGGGACCGCTGCATTAAGTGCACTAATTTCTCACACTTATCAGTGGCTCATGGTTGCTTAAGGCCTATGTCTGTACTTGACCACAGAGGCAGAGCATCATTCAACCTGCCAGCTGCCTATCTTGGGAGCTTTTCAAGGATGACAGACTCCACTTTCTCTGCAGCAAGACAGCTCATAACTTTTTTACAGTGTCTCCCTGTCCTCAGACTTCTATATATTCTTCTGTAATAGATAACTATACACTATCATTGCAATCTACACTACAGCTCAAAGGTTTGAAGTCAGTTTTCACCTGGTTTATAACCATGTGATCTGTCCACACAGCAGTGATGGTTACTAAAAATGGGCCCATGTATATGTGTGTAGACATTTCCTAATGCATCATGGGTGATTTAACATAAATGATTCATTAAACACACATCTGTGAAAACATTTCTGATAAACTTTGCCTAATTTTATGTTATAGCAAATATAATTTTAAAATTAACACAAGAATGTTTGATTCTGACCACAAACTTTTGAGCAGTAGTGTGTGTTGTATGCATGTGTCTGTCTGTATCTGATCAGGATTTTGTCATCAGTGTCAACAAAACGCTCATTTTTTAGCTGTTCCTATCATCAAAAATTGAGTTGGAGTGTTTTAACTCTGATGGCAATCTCTCCCTAACAAGTCCACTTTATTGCGTGCTCATTTTCTCCTTTTAGTGGCCCATACGTATATAATTAGGAAACATGCATTAAGTCAGTGGTCCTCAACCTTTTTTGCGCCACGGACCGGTTTATGCCCGACAATATTTTCATGGACCGGCCTTTAAGGTGTCGCGGATAAATACAACAAAATAAAACTAGTACCGGTACCGGAAAAAAAGAAGATTTATTTATGACACACTTGAAAAGACCCAGGGACACCGAGTTAACGATAAAAACGATAACAAAATAACGCTGAAAACCGATAAAAACCCTGAAAACCATACATTTCACAACTGAGCCTCAACTCTCGCGGACCGGCACCTTTCCGAGGCCCGGGGGTTGGGGACCGCTGCATTAAGTGCACTAATTTCTCACACTTATCAGTGGCTCATGGTTGCTTAAGGCCTATGTCTGTACTTGACCACAGAGGCAGAGCATCATTCAACCTGCCAGCTGCCTATCTTGGGAGCTTTTCAAGGATGACAGACTCCACTTTCTCTGCAGCAAGACAGCTCATAACTTTTTTACAGTGTCTCCCTGTCCTCAGACTTCTATATATTCTTCTGTAATAGATAACTATACACTATCATTGCAATCTACACTACAGCTCAAAGGTTTGAAGTCAATTTTCACCTGGTTTATAACCATGTGATCTGTCCACACAGCAGTGATGGCTACTAAAAATGGGCCCATGTATAAGTGTGTAGACATTTCCTAATGCATCATGGGTGATTTAACATAAATGATTCATTAAACACACATCTGTGAAAACATTTCTGATAAACTTTGCCTAATTTTATGTTATAGCAAATATAATTTTAAAATTAAAACAAGAATGTTTGAATCTGACCACAAACTTTTGAGCAGTAGTGTGTGTTGTATGCATGTGTCTGTCTGTATCTGATCAGGATTTTGTCATCAGTTTCAACAAAACGCTCATTTTTTAGCTGGTTCTATCATCAAAATTGAGTTGGAGTGTTTTAACTCTGGTGGCAATCTCTCCCTAACAAGTCCACTTTATTGCGTGCTCATTTTCTCCTATTAGTTGCTCATACGTATATAATTAGGAAACATGCATTAAGTCAGTGGTCCTCAACCTTTTTTGCGCCACGGACCGGTTTATGCCCGACAATATTTTCACGGACCGGCCTTTAAGGTGTCGCGGATAAATACAACAAAATAAAACTAGTACCGGTACCGGAAAAAAAGAAGATTTATTTATGACACACTTGAACAGACCCAGGGACACCGAGTTAACGATAAAAACGATAACAAAATAACTCTGAATACCGATAAAAACCCTGAAAACCATACATTTCACACCTGAGCCTGAACTCTCGCGGCCCGGTACCAAACGACTCACGGACCGGCACCTTTCCGAGGCCCGGGGGTTGGGGACCGCTGCATTAAGTGCACTAATTTCTCACACTTATCAGTGGCTCATGGTTGCTTAAGGCCTATGTCTGTACTTGACCACAGAGGCAGAGCATCATTCAACCTGCCAGCTGCCTATCTTGGGAGCTTTTCAAGGATGACAGACTCCACTTTCTCTGCAGCAAGACAGCTCATAACTTTTTTACAGTGTCTCCCTGTCCTCAGACTTCTATATATTCTTCTGTAATAGATAACTATACACTATCATTGCAATCTACACTACAGCTCAAAGGTTTGAAGTCAGTTTTCACCTGGTTTATAACCATGTGATCTGTCCACACAGCAGTGATGGTTACTAAAAATGGGCCCATGTATATGTGTGTAGACATTTCCTAATGCATCATGGGTGATTTAACATAAATGATTCATTAAACACACATCTGTGAAAACATTTCTGATAAACTTTGCCTAATTTTATGTTATAGCAAATATAATTTTAAAATTAAAACAAGAATGTTTGATTCTGACCACAAACTTTTGAGCAGTAGTGTGTGTTGTATGCATGTCTCTGTCTGTATCTGATCAGGATTTTGTCATCAGTTTCAACAAGACGCTCATTTTTTAGCTGTTTCTGTCATCAAAATTGAGTTGGAGTGTTTTAACTCTGATGGCAATCTCTCCCTAACAAGTCCACTTTATTGCGTGCTCATTTTCTCCTATTAGTTGCTCATACGTATATAATTAGGAAACATGCATTAAGTCAGTGGTCCTCAACCTTTTTTGCGCCACGGACCGGTTTATGCCCGACAATATTTTCATGTACCGGCCTTTAAGGTGTCGCGGATAAATACAACAAAATAAAACTAGTACCGGTACCGGAAAAAAAGAAGATTTATTTATGACACACTTGAAAAGACCCAGGGACACCGAGTTAACGATAAAAACGATAACAAAATAACTCTGAATACCGATAAAAACCCTGAAAACCATACATTTCACAACTGAGCCTCAACTCTCGCGGACCGGCACCTTTCCGAGGCCCGGGGGTTGGGGACCGCTGCATTAAGTGCACTAATTTCTCACACTTATCAGTGGCTCATGGTTGCTTAAGGCCTATGTCTGTACTTGACCACAGAGGCAGAGCATCATTCAACCTGCCAGCTGCCTATCTTGGGAGCTTTTCAAGGATGACAGACTCCACTTTCTCTGCAGCAAGACAGCTCATAACTTTTTTACAGCGTCTCCCTGTCCTCAGACTTGTATATGTTCTTCTGTAATAGATAACTATACACTATCATTGCAATCTATACTACAGCTCAAACGTTTGAAGTCAATTTTCACCTGGTTTATAACCATGTGATCTGTCCACACAGCAGTGATGGCTACTAAAAATGGGCCCATGTATAAGTGTGTAGACATTTCCTAATGCATCATGGGTGATTTAACATAAATGATTCATTAAACACACATCTGTGAAAACATTTCTGATAAACTTTGCCTAATTTTATGTTATAGCAAATATAATTTTAAAATTAACACAAGAATGTTTGAAACTGACCACAAACTTTTGAGCAGTAGTGTGTGTTGTATGCATGTGTCTGTCTGTATCTGATCAGGATTTTGTCATCAGTGTCAACAAAACGCTCATTTTTTAGCTGGTTCTATCATCAAAATTGAGTTGGAGTGTTTTAACTCTGGTGGCAATCTCTCCCTAACAAGTCCACTTTATTGCGTGCTCATTTTCTCCTATTAGTGGCTCATACGTATATAATTAGGAAACATGCATTAAGTCAGTGGTCCTCAACCTTTTTTGCGCCACGGACCGGTTTATGCCCGACAATATTTTCATGGACCGGCCTTTAAGGTGTCGCGGATAAATACAACAAAATAAAACTAGTACCGGTACCGGAAAAAAAGAAGATTTATTTATGACACACTTGAAAAGACCCAGGGACACCGAGTTAACGATAAAAACGATAACAAAATAACGCTGAAAACCGATAAAAACCCTGAAAACCATACATTTCACAACTGAGCCTCAACTCTCGCGGACCGGCACCTTTCCGAGGCCCGGGGGTTGGGGACCGCTGCATTAAGTGCACTAATTTCTCACACTTATCAGTGGCTCATGGTTGCTTAAGGCCTATGTCTGTACTTGACCACAGAGGCAGAGCATCATTCAACCTGCCAGCTGCCTATCTTGGGAGCTTTTCAAGGATGACAGACTCCACTTTCTCTGCAGCAAGACAGCTCATAACTTTTTTACAGTGTCTCCCTGTCCTCAGACTTCTATATATTCTTCTGTAATAGATAACTATACACTATCATTGCAATCTACACTACAGCTCAAAGGTTTGAAGTCAATTTTCACCTGGTTTATAACCATGTGATCTGTCCACACAGCAGTGATGGCTACTAAAAATGGGCCCATGTATAAGTGTGTAGACATTTCCTAATGCATCATGGGTGATTTAACATAAATGATTCATTAAACACACATCTGTGAAAACATTTCTGATAAACTTTGCCTAATTTTATGTTATAGCAAATATAATTTTAAAATTAAAACAAGAATGTTTGAATCTGACCACAAACTTTTGAGCAGTAGTGTGTGTTGTATGCATGTGTCTGTCTGTATCTGATCAGGATTTTGTCATCAGTTTCAACAAAACGCTCATTTTTTAGCTGGTTCTATCATCAAAATTGAGTTGGAGTGTTTTAACTCTGGTGGCAATCTCTCCCTAACAAGTCCACTTTATTGCGTGCTCATTTTCTCCTATTAGTTGCTCATACGTATATAATTAGGAAACATGCATTAAGTCAGTGGTCCTCAACCTTTTTTGCGCCACGGACCGGTTTATGCCCGACAATATTTTCACGGACCGGCCTTTAAGGTGTCGCGGATAAATACAACAAAATAAAACTAGTACCGGTACCGGAAAAAAAGAAGATTTATTTATGACACACTTGAACAGACCCAGGGACACCGAGTTAACGATAAAAACGATAACAAAATAACGCTGAATACCGATAAAAACCCTGAAAACCATACATTTCACACCTGAGCCTGAACTCTCGCGGCCCGGTACCAAACGACTCACGGACCGGCACCTTTCCGAGGCCCGGGGGTTGGGGACCGCTGCATTAAGTGCACTAATTTCTCACACTTATCAGTGGCTCATGGTTGCTTAAGGCCTATGTCTGTACTTGACCACAGAGGCAGAGCATCATTCAACCTGCCAGCTGCCTATCTTGGGAGCTTTTCAAGGATGACAGACTCCACTTTCTCTGCAGCAAGACAGCTCATAACTTTTTTACAGTGTCTCCCTGTCCTCATGCTTCTATATGTTCTTCTGTAATAGATAACTATACACTATCATTGCAATCTACACTACAGCTCAAAGGTTTGAAGTCAATTTTCACCTGGTTTATAACCATGTGATCTGTCCACACAGGAGTGATGGTTACTAAAAATGGGCCCATGTATAAGTGTGTAGACATTTCCTAATGCATCATGGGTGATTTAACATAAATGATTCATTTAACACACATCTGTGAAAACATTTCTGATCATTTTCATGTAATATTATGTTAAAAGTAAATGTAAATTATTAATTAAAAAGACGACAGTTTGAATCTGACCACAAACTTTTGAGCAGTAGTGTGTGTTGTATGCATGTGTCTGTCTGTATCTGATCAGGATTTTGTCATCAGTGTCAACAAAACGCTCATTTTTTAGCTGTTTCTGTCATCAAAAATTGAGTTGGAGTGTTTTAACACTGATGGCAATCTCTCCCTAACAAGTCCACTTTATTGCGTGCTCATTTTCTCCTATTAGTGGTTCATAGGAGTCTAACTAATGAACTGTATGCATGTTTCCTAATCTGTCACACTTATCAGTGGCTCATGGTTGCTTAAGGCCTATGTCTGTACTTGACCACAGAGGCAGAGCATCATTCAACCTGCCAGCTGCCTATCTTGGGAGCTTTTCAAGGATGACAGACTCCACTTTCTCTGCAGCAAGACAGCTCATAACTTTTTTACAGTGTCTCCCTGTCCTCATACTTCTATATATTCTTCTGTAATAGATAACTATACACTATCATTGCAATCAAGCTATACTACAGCTCAAACGTTTGAAGTCAATTTTCACCTGGTTTATAACCATGTGATCTGTCCACACAGCAGTGATGGCTACTAAAAATGGGCCCATGTATAAGTGTGTAGACATTTCCTAATGCATCATGGGTGATTTAACATAAATGATTCATTAAACACACATCTGTGAAAACATTTCTGATAAACTTTGCCTAATTTTATGTTATAGCAAATATAATTTTAAAATTAAAACAAGAATGTTTGATTCTGACCACAAACTTTTGAGCAGTAGTGTGTGTTGTATGCATGTGTCTGTCTGTATCTGATCAGGATTTTGTCATCAGTGTCAACAAGACGCTCATTTTTTAGCTGTTTCTGTCATCAAAATTGAGTTGGAGTGTTTTAACTCTGATGGCAATCTCTCCCTAACAAGTCCACTTTATTGCGTGCTCATTTTCTCCTATTAGTGGCTCATACGTATATAATTAGGAAACATGCATTAAGTCAGTGGTCCTCAACCTTTTTTGCGCCACGGACCGGTTTATGCCCGACAATATTTTCATGGACCGGCCTTTAAGGTGTCGCGGATAAATACAACAAAATAAAACTAGTACCGGTACCGGAAAAAAAGAAGATTTATTTATGACACACTTGAAAAGACCCAGGGACACCGAGTTAACGATAAAAACGATAACAAAATAACTCTGAATACCGATAAAAACCCTGAAAACCACACATTTCACACCTGAGCCTCAACTCTCGCGGCCCGGCACCAAACGACTCACGGACCGGCACCGATCCGAGGCCCGGGGGTTGGGGACCGCTGCATTAAGTGCACTAATTTCTCACACTTATCAGTGGCTCATGGTTGCTTAAGGCCTATGTCTGTACTTGACCACAGAGGCAGAGCATCATTCAACCTGCCAGCTGCCTATCTTGGGAGCTTTTCAAGGATGACAGACTCCACTTTCTCTGCAGCAAGACAGCTCATAACTTTTTTACAGTGTCTCCCTGTCCTCAGACTTCTATATATTCTTCTGTAATAGATAACTATACACTATCATTGCAATCTACACTACAGCTCAAAGGTTTGAAGTCAATTTTCACCTGGTTTATAACCATGTGATCTGTCCACACAGCAGTGATGGTTACTAAAAATGGGCCCATGTATATGTGTGTAGACATTTCCTAATGCATCATGGGTGATTTAACATAAATGATTCATTAAACACACATCTGTGAAAACATTTCTGATAAACTTTGCCTAATTTTATGTTATAGCAAATATAATTTTAAAATTAAGACAAGAATGTTTGAATCTGACCACAAACTTTTGAGCAGTAGTGTGTGTTGTATGCATGTGTCTGTCTGTATCTGATCAGGATTTTGTCATCAGTGTCAACAAAACGCTCATTTTTTAGCTGTTTCTATCATCAAAATTGAGTTGGAGTGTTTTAACTCTGATGGCAATCTCTCCCTAACAAGTCCACTTTATTGCGTGCTCATTTTCTCCTATTAGTTGCTAATATGTATATAATTAGGAAACATGCATTAAGTCAGTGGTCCTCAACCTTTTTTGCGCCACGGACCGGTTTATGCCCAACAATATTTTCACGGACGGGCCTTTAAGGTGTCGCGGATAAATACAACAAAATAAAACTAGTACCGGTACCGGAAAAAAAGAAGATTTATTTATGACACACTTGAAAAGACCCAGGGACACCGAGTTAACGATAAAAACGATAACAAAATAACGCTGAATACCGATAAAAACCCTGAAAACCATACATTTCACACCTGAGCCTCAACTCTCGCGGCCCGGCACCAAACGACTCACGGACCGGCACCTTTCCGAGGCCCGGGGGTTGGGGACCGCTGCATTAAGTGCACTAATTTCTCACACTTATCAGTGGCTCATGGTTGCTTAAGGCCTATGTCTGTACTTGACCACAGAGGCAGAGCATCATTCAACCTGCCAGCTGCCTATCTTGGGAGCTTTTCAAGGATGACAGACTCCACTTTCTCTGCAGCAAGACAGCTCATAACTTTTTTACAGTGTCTCCCTGTCCTCAGATTTCTATATATTCTTCTGTAATAGATAACTATACACTATCATTGCAATCCACACTACAGCTCAAACGTTTGAAGTCAATTTTCACCTGGTTTATAACCATGTGATCGGTCCACACAGGAGTGATTGTTTCTAAAATTTGGCGCACGTATAAGTGTGTTGACATTTCCTAATGCATCATGGGTGATTTAACTTCAATGATTAATTAAACAAACATCTGTGAAAACATTTATGATCATTTTCATGTAATATTATGTTAAAAGTAAATGTAAATTATTAATTAAAAGACAACTGTTTGAAACTGACCACAAACTTTTGAGCAGTAGTGTGTGTTGTATGCATGTGTCTGTCTGTATCTGATCAGGATTTTGTCATCAGTTTCAACAAAACGCTCATTTTTTAGCTGTTTCTGTCATCAAAATTGAGTTGGAGTGTTTTAACACTGATGGCAATCCCTCCCTAACAAGTCCACTTTATTGCGTGCTCATTTTCTCCTATTAGTGGTTCATAGGAGTCTAACTAATGAACTGTATGCATGTTTCCTAATCTGTCACACTTATCAGTGGCTCATGGTTGCTTAAGGCCTATGTCTGTACTTGACCACAGAGGCAGAGCATCATTCAACCTGCCAGCTGCCTATCTTGGGAGCTTTTCAAGGATGACAGACTCCACTTTCTCTGCAGCAAGACAGCTCATAACTTTTTTACAGTGTCTCCCTGTCCTCAGACTTCTATATATTCTTCTGTAATAGATAACTATACACTATCATTGCAATCTACACTACAGCTCAAAGGTTTGAAGTCAGTTTTTACCTGGTTTATAACCATGTGATCTGTCCACACAGCAGTGATGGTTACTAAAAATGGGCCCATGTATAAGTGTGTAGACATTTCCTAATGCATCATGGGTGATTTAACATAAATGATTCATTAAACACACATCTGTGAAAACATTTCTGATAAACTTTGCCTAATTTTATGTTATAGCAAATATAATTTTAAAATTAAGACAAGAATGTTTGAATCTGACCACAAACTTTTGAGCAGTAGTGTGTGTTGTATGCATGTGTCTATCTGTATCTGATCAGGATTTTGTCATCAGTTTCAACAAAACGCTCATTTTTTAGCTGTTTCTGTCATCAAAATTGAGTTGGAGTGTTTTAACTCTGGTGGCAATCTCTCCCTAACAAGTCCACTTTATTGCGTGCTCATTTTCTCCTATTAGTGGCTCATACGTATATAATTAGGAAACATGCATTAAGTCAGTAGTCCTCAACCTTTTTTGCGCCACGGACCGGTTTATGCCCGAAAATATTTTCACGGACCGGCCTTTAAGGTGTCGCGGATAAATACAACAAAATAAAACTAGTACCGGTACCGAAAAAAAGAAGATTTATTCATAACACACTTGAAAAGACCCAGGGACACCGAGTTAACGATAAAAACGATAACAAAATAACTCTGAATACCGATAAAAACCCTGAAAACCATACATTTCACACCTGAGCCTCAACTCTCGCGGCCCGGCACCAAACGACTCACGGACCGGCACCGATCCGAGGCCCGGGGGTTGGGGACCGCTGCATTAAGTGCACTAATTTCTCACACTTATCAGTGGCTCATGGTTGCTTAAGGCCTATGTCTGTACTTGACCACAGAGGCAGAGCATCATTCAACCTCAATTCAAATATTATTCCTTAAAACTTGCATAGATCACCAATTATGAATGACGATTGATTAAATATTAACTGGTGTATGGATTGCAACAATAATAGCGAGTGTGTAGATTATATTACCTTTCCTCAGTTTATCACATTAAATCTCAGCTTACTAGTGACCCAGCATTTTTCTAAGTACAGAAGTGCTAAACAACATCATTTTTTCAAGTAATATAAAAATCATCTTTATATATTACCTTTTTAAACATCCCATTTTTCTTTCTAATGTCATTAAAACAATTTTGCACATTTGAATAACAGTAGTCAGACCTCCAGATCTTTTAAGCTTTCAGTTTTTTTCTCAGTGTCACACATGGATTAGTTTTCGTCTCTTTCAATAAGAAAGTCAAATCTTCAAACCCTAAAGAAATCTTTGTTTCTTTCAATCATTCCAATATTTTTCATCTTCTGTTATATAATTGCAGTTAACCAGGGCTTAGCTACTCTGATCTACAGCAATTTTGGGGGTGTGGATACCCATTTTCTGTTTTTTCATAGGTGCGGAGCCTTTTTCTACAAAATTACGAATAAACTGCATTTTTTAAAATTACCTTTAACATAAATGTAGACTGACAAGTAACTCAACCGATCACACAGTGATCAGTAGAGAAGAAAGAAAATAACCCATTTCAAAATTTCTAGTTCAGATCAAAATTATTGTTCTGATTAAGGAAACAGTAAATCTGGCCACATTATTGTCCCGATCCTCCAATTTTCCCTTTCCAATGTGACTAAATAAAATTAAATTTTTTTTAAATAAAAGCAGTTGCACACCCAGATATTTCTTACAGTAAAAATCCTCCAACAACCTTTCAAAAGAATTTTTTTTGTCTTTCCTCAATTTTGAGACCAACTGAACCCACAAACCTGAAGCTGCAGACCCCAAACTAACCAAATTTAATGTTTCCTTAATCAGCACAGTAATTTTTAAGTCTTTATGTGTTATGTTTACTCACAGTTTTGATGCTTGCTTCTTCGACTTGACCCACGATTAGCTCTGCACCATCGCTCTGCTGTTTTCTCTCTCCTCATGCTTCTCCTTCGTGCGTCCTGTCCTCAAATATAATCCAACCTGCCTCCTTGTTTCCTCCTTGACTTGTATTCGCAAAATTTCCAGTTAAATTAAGAGTAATCCAGAAAAGTTTTCCTGCTTCAAAAGCTCTTCCAGTTGCCTGTCTTCTTGTCCTCCTTCAAATGTGCAGTTTATATATTTGTATTTATTTGACTTCATATTGCCATGACAACATAACACAGAGCATCATGGTAGATTAAAGCAGGTGGTTCTGTCCGCTACAGAAATGCTGATAAACTCAATTTATTTGAGTTGTCTTAACTTAGAAAAACTAAGTAAGATGGAAGTTTTTCTTCTCAGTGTGGAAGGATGAAAGATGTGTTTTGAAAATGCCACGTCACTACCGTCCTCCTCCCTAGCACGGATCAGTCCGCATGTTCATGGTGCCAGCATTTTTTATGGAATATGTTGAGCAAACCTAGAAAAGCGTCAGCTCAAGGGATTATTGTTGTCATTGCTGTGGATCTTTACCTGATACACTGACTTGGTGAGTAAATGTTTACTCTTATTCAAACTGATTTTGTGGCTTCTCTTAGTTTAGCACCAGGTTTATAATCGTGCTAGCTAGTTAGTGTTAGCCTAGCGTTGCTGCTGCGGCTGGGCTCATGTTACTTAAAAATTAACACCACAGCCTTAAAAACCTTATATAAAAATATGTCTGTGAAATTTTCTGTTGATTGTTTGAAATAAAAAAGTGAGATAAGAGCCCAGACAAAATTCTTCGGGGGGGTGAAAACAATAAGCCAAGAGTTAGCTGTGCTTGCGGACTCTTATCAAGCCTTGACCTCCCGGTCAGCTGGGTAACAGAGCTCTCCGAAAACGTGGAAGCACTTTTGCAAATATGTGATATTTTGATAAATTAAGTAGATATTTGAGCATTACACAGCTACATTCTCCACTGAAAATATCTTAAAAGGTTATTTTGTGACCCAGAAAGGGTAATCTAGGGGAAAGGAGGATCGCATATGTCGGCCATGGTTGTCGGAGCCTGTGCGTACTTGTAAGCTCGCCAATGGCGGAGGAGCGCGGCTTATTGCTTTTTCTGGGTCACAAAATCAACTTTTAAGATATTTTCAGGCGAGAATGTAGCTGTCGAAAGTTCAAATATCTGCTCGATTTATCAAGACATCACATATTTGCAAAAATGCCCCGACGTTTTCTGAGATGTCCATTTTTTTCATGCTTTGTGGCACCTTGAACATCTGTGGCATCTATTAATGTCAAATCTAGCCTTTATTTAACAACATAAGCAAACTCTATGTTACAATGATTGCACAGCCATTAAGGATCAAATCGGTTTCTGAAAAATGTTCTGTTTTTTCTCCCTCTGCTTGCTTCTTACTGTCTTTGAGGCTCGGGACCAGCACTCCTGCTGTTGGACAGAAAGACATCAACTCAGTGGTAAGTATTTTGGTTTTCCAATATATTAGCAACTGTCAGTGACATTTATATTAATCAGGCTGAACTTTAATCATACTTTAGATCAGCCTGTTTTACTTATTGTTTTATTTGTTTTTTGGTTTGGGGAAGTTGTTTCTTTACTGATCTTTTCCTGTCTTCTGTTATTAGACTTGAGATATGACTGCACTAGGCTGTTGCTGGTGACTCCAGTTAATTCTACAAGACATGCTGTGTAAGTAAACAAACAACAACAGTTTGGTCTGCATTTCTTGAAAGATCACATCCCCCAAACTTAGTTTAGAGGGTCTACACTGAATATAGTGAAGTCTGCAAGTTTTCTAACAGCAAAATTTGTTTTGTGCCCAAATCATTTTGCACATCATTAGAATGAAAGTTATTGGCCATGTTTGCATAGCCCTTTTTAAAATGATGCTTTCATGACATTATTGTGTGTCGGGTGGGGGTCAGGGCTATCCAGACTGACAATTGGGACATTGAATGTCACCTCTCCGGTGGGGAAGGAGCCTGAGATTGTCCAAATTGGAGTCTGTTTTATACCAAATGCAGAAAAAAATGTTTTAAGAAAGCAATTAAGTTCATGTTCCAAAAAATATGATTGTTTGCTTGCAGGACACCAGGAGAGATGAGTCCTCCGTCACAGATGGTGTGGTCAGTGAAGATGGTCGCCTGCAGGTTCAAGCTCACTGCATCTCCAACCCACATCCACTGCCACTGTACTTAAGGGAAGTTAAAGACTTTCTTCTGCACCTACATTTGGATCACCTCGATCCATGATAGTCATTCAGGCAGTAATGCCTGGACTGGAAACAAGCCATCCTTAAAACATTACAACATTCCAGCTCATGTGTTGGAATGCAAAACAAATGTGTTGTTTAAATTAGAGACTGCACTTGTGACAGAACAACACATATTTTATTTTGATTATATAAGTAATGTAAGTACAAAACAAAGTTGTGGTAGGCCTAAACTTATTTTCAGAATAATTACATCTGCGACTTTGTTTCATTGTAAGATTATAACAGTGATGGCAATATAATTGTTTGTTGTTCAGCAGAACAGTGTCCAGTATGTTGGCTGTTATACTTTGTTGTGTTTGAAAATAAAAGTTGGTCTGATTTTAACATCCTTACAAAAAGTGTTGTTAATTATTTTTAATCATATTCAGGTTACCACAAATTGTTTTTTCATTTAGTTGAACTTGAAATGTTTGTCAGTAAGTAAACAATTAGCACTGTACAGTCAGAAATATCAAGTTATTCTTAATACTGCAGACTTGCACTGTATAAGTTGTCCTAACAGTCATCTTAAGTAAGCTTTACTTAGTTTTTTTGAGGCAATGAGTTTCCTTAATTTTTTTGAGTTCTGGGAACTAACAAGGCTGTACAGTGTACTCAAAATGAGTAAGTTGCCCTAACTTGGTCAACTTACGTAAACTTGATCCAATTTTCTTGAGTTCTGGGAACAAATGAGCTTGTACAGAGTACTCAAAATAAATAAGTTGTCCTAATTTAGTCATTTTTAGCTAAGCTTTACTCAATTTTTTTGAGGCAACGAGTTTCCTCAATTATTTTGAGTTCTAACTAATTAGATTTTACAGTGTGTAAGAGCAGGAATTTAACTACAAACCCTCATAGTTCCCGTCAGTATCATTCATTCTGCTCTGCCTCAATGGTCACAGTGGCTAGTTTAAGTACGTTTGCCCCATAGAAATCCACTGATGTTCAGTGAGTCCCTTTGATACATGTTTAGACCTTCATAATTTTCAGGGTGCATGAGTGTTACATCTCCATCTCATCCTAAACATTTTACCAACATGTAAAAGGCATACGTCCACAAGATTTTGATTTTTTTAATTGAAACTTGTTTTATTCTGAATAAATGTGTGAGATGGCCCTCGGGCCTCTAAATCCATGTCCAGGTTTGGGTGACTACTTGGATTAGGGGAGTATTATTTAGAGCAATGTTTGTCACTTTGGTTAATTGCTAAACTCAGGCCGTTTTTGTTCAGTCTTTTTCTAACTGAGCTTTCACATTTAACATGCTAACTGAAGCCTGTAGAGTCTGAGCTGTAGCTCTTTTATTTTCTGTATTGTACAGTCTGACTTAGGGGTGGATTTGCTGGGATTGGTGACTGCGTTGCATGTTTTGAATAATCTTCTTCAGAGTAGACTTTTGGTGTAAGCTGATAGTGAATGAAAAAAGCTATAAAAAGCTGCTGTGGTTTTAATTTTCCAAGAGAGGTAATGCACATAATGCAGAGACGAGCGCACGGGGGATATCCAAATTCTAGGAAGGCAGCCTGCTGCTGTACACAGGCGGATTCTTCTCAGTCAGAGTTCTTAACAACTTGACTGTTTTCTCCAACCTCACAAAGAGTGCTGTTTCCATTCTGGGAAGTCTACTCATTGGTGTAGGCAGCTCTTCAAATTATAAGTAGCTATATATGAGCAGCTATATTAGCTTTGACTTATCATATGTTAAATATTATACTTTCCTGGTTTAAAATTTATGATGGCTCAAAATTCAAACCTTACAAATTAAAACCCTGAATCATCACCACCTGTGTGAACTACAAGGGTGCCATCCTTTTTCTTTTCAATCCATTAAGTACCACATTTTACACACTGAGCAAGAAAGGAAGTGAGCTCTTCATGGTGACCCCAGAAATGTTAATGTATCACTTTCTAGCATACTACTGACACTGCTCGACATCTTCTTTTTTTTTTTTTTGCCTGTCCCGTTTGGTTCTTTTGCCATCAGAATTATTGTGTAAAGACAAAGAAAGATGCCCAACAGATTTACTTTACCAAATGGACCATCCCAGCCTTGCCTTAATGATCTATTTGATTCACCTTTGCTTTTATTGTTTATTTTGTTTTATTTTCACTTGCTAAACATGGGACAGATTTGACTGCGGGAAAGAAAATGGAGAAAGAAAGAGGAAAGGAAAAACAGCGGGGAAGAGGAACGTGATAAAGGACAAAAAAGAAAAACAAACAGACAAAAAAATACATATATCAATCACCTGGATCACCTGTCAGGAAAGAAAAAAGAGAAAACGAGCAAAAAAAAAAAGAAAGCAATATACTAAATAACATCATCGCGATGATCTATGTGAATATAACAGTAAATACTAAATATTGAATATATTATATTATATTATATTATAATATTATAATATAATATAATATTATTGTGCGTATTATTGTGTGTAAGATCGACAGCGCACAGTGTGCTTTGAGGTAGGAGCCAGAGTGACGGGGGGGGTCACTGCTCGACATCTCACAGTACAGTATAAGAGTCCCGCCACAAGGAGACACAAAAGGCTTTCAAACCAACAGTTTCTGCTTCCAAAGTGGCGCCAGCCGTCACCACTGATCATCGTACTTATGTAACATAGACTGTGGATGCATGTTTAAGTTGATACATCACTTAAAGCCACCACTGTTCAGGCATCACATCTGTCCATTAGGTTTCCCTTTCATACTCAACATTTTTATCCCTGGGTACTAACTTTTTTGTTTTTGCTGACTGTTTATTTATTTGTTTGTTTGTCTAATGCTCTTGTTGCACTGCTAAATAGGCTGTAGCCAACATGATTTATAAAGGGATTATAAAATCTAAGAAATTACTGCATTATTTCACCTACTCTTATTAAACTCACTTTCCTAAAAACTGATTGCAGCTTCTACTTTGTTTAGTCAATGTTATGTCTCTAAATTATTTCATATCATTCATGGGAGATATGCTTGATAAATGATAAGTTAACAAGTCACTGCTACCAGCCTAATCAATTCATTGGGGCAACCTGCGTGTTGTGTTGCATTGTCTGATTTGGTCATAGTGTGTAAACACCTCTAGAGGCCACTGTTGTATAGCTGCTGCAAACTGAACGTGCCCGTACCAGAGGTTATACTTAAAATGGCAGCTGCCAGGAAGTCTCTTTGGACATTTGTGTTCGCCCTTTATGAAATAGATATGTTGTATTACAAGGTACTAATGCACCCTTGCATTGGTAAAATAAATTCTACTAGAATAGCTGATACTCCCTTACAGAAGATTTATTTTGACCTTTCTAAAGCCTTCTTTAAAAATTAGAAAATAAAATGAAAACAGGCATATCAAAAAAAGCCTACTAGAAATACTACTCTGCATTACATCCTAACACTTGGCTAAATCCTAATATGTAATTCTGGTTTAATAGTTTATTTCACTAAATGTGATTATGCACTGAAAAAAAACATGTTGGTTTAGATAATTCAATAGTGGACACTGGTTGCACACAGATGTTTTGCTTTGGCACGAACTTAAACTATTGAGGTGAATTAACACAAGTTATTCATATTCAATAAACCTGTGCAATTTGTGTTGATAAAATATGATTGAAACATGTTTTGGTGAAGTAATTTGAGCTCCTGGATATTTTAATCCTTCACAATTTTCACACTTTATTCCAACACTATTCAGTAACTTTTACCCAAATACTATTTGGTCACTGAAATACTATATGTTATCTTGTCTGTGAAGGTTCTCAGTCATCCAGGTCATCGTAGTCAAAGGAGCTTGCAACTTCTTTAAGTTACGTCTTCAAGTAACTTAAAGAAGTCCAGATGCTTTTCTTTGCAAGCTTCTTTGACTACATGTTATCTTCAAATTACATGTTGGTATTACATTCCAAATATTTTCCAGTGAAGGCCTTATAACAGATTGTATTGTTCTCTTCCAAGATTGTTGCCAGCATCCCCTAGTAACCTTTCAAAACAAAAACGCTAATATCACTGCAGTGACAGTAGGTAAACCAGGGGTCTCAAACTCACGGCTCAGGGGCCACCTGCGGCCCACGTCACCCCTACTTGCCACCCCTACTGTTGACGTGAAGAAAGGAAATGCAATTTGGCCCTTGAAGTTAGTTTTTGTTACGGGGGATTTTGTGGAAATTGAAAATAAGTTGTTTAAAAAGCAAAAATGTTTTAAAATGAGGGCAATATGAGCAGAGAGTAAAAACATGTTGAGGGATTGGCTGTATTAGTTCAGTGAGAGAGTTATATGTAAAGAAAACAATTTTCACTAGCAGTCAAAAACTAATGTGTTCACTTATGTCTGCATTTTTATTTTGTTAAATATGGACAAAACTATTGTAGAAATGCTTCCACGTGTCTGGCCAGAAAGAGAGTATCTTTCCTTTTTATTTGTTAGTTCAATAACAAGGTTTCAGTTAGTTAAGAGTGAGAAGTTTTTTGCATTCACATTTGCAGTTTTGTTATACAATATTTGAAACTTAAAACAAACAAACAAAACACTACATTTTCTGAAAGATTTGTGGGTGTTTTCTTGTTTGTTTGTTTTTGTACTACTTGAACACTAAAGTGGCCCTCCAATGACATGACAGTACCAGCAGTGGCCCACAGCTCATTTAAGATTGACACCCCTGCTTTAAGGTGTTATTATGTGGATATGTTGGTTTTATTTAGTTGCTGTCAACAAGTGGAAGGTAACCTAATGAAGCCTGTTATGTCTTTCTGTGGCTCAGAAGTTGGAAACTTCAATAACAGTGCGTTATCCAATTACTCAGATTGTCAGAGGAGTTCACATTTCCCTATATACTCGATTAAAATACCCCATCTTCGATCCATCCCATACAGGTCACCCTGACAACACTGAGCAGTCCCTTCAGTGACAGGCTGCTGCTCCTGCCAGACTGTACACTGCACAACAGCAGTGAATGTACACCACATATGAACACACTGGGGTCTTTACATATATCAGTGTGCAATACTAAATACCTGCTACTATTAACACCCAAACACTGCACTATGTTTCATTCTTCTTCTACTAGTAATCTGTATAATTGCATCATATATGTGTATATATGTATGTCTGTATATGTATGTGTGTGTATTTGTGTGTGTGTGTGTGTACGTGTGTGTGTGTATGTGTAGATAGATAGATAGATAGAGTGATTTACATATATAAGTACATATCTATTCATTGTACCTGCATAGTCTATATTTCTTCTATTTTTGCAAAGCATTATTGCTGTTAGGTATGCTGCATGTGTTCATTTGTTCCTGCCTTGTGTACTCTGCTGCAGTAACAATTTGAATTTCCCAACTTATCTGAACTGTATCTAAACCCAGCTGATATCTGGCTACATTTTCTGCTGAGCATCCAAATCACACTGGACTGAAGTTTACACTGTATAATGCCTGATTTCTTGTAAATATTTAACGAAATCTATCTGACCCCAGTAGGCACTCCCACACTCCGCGACCCGCCAGGGAAAGGGGGCCCAGGCCCATCCAGACCGGGGCCCAGTGCAGCAGCGCCTCCCGGCCCCACAGAGCCCGGGACAGTCCACCCAACCCCACCACAGAGAAAACTGCACCCACCCCACCATCCACTCATCTTCCAGACTACATAAGACAATAAACGCCCAGGCTGAGATCTTCCTCCACCTCTCCTGTATCTCCCCCTCCTGCAGAGAGAGTTCCTGAAGAGAGGAAAGCTCCTGCAAGATGTGACTATCTCCCCCACCAGTTGAAGAGCCCCCCAGGTGGCTCGACGCACCGGCGGCACCCTGCTCCAGGGCTGGGCCCCCATGCACCCACCCGCCCACAACCCCGGCAACACACCAACCAGGACCCAAGCCCCCGAGGCCCAGCCCGGGCCCCAGCCCAGAGACGGAGCGCCCCCAGAACCTCACGCCCATCCCGGACCCACCCAGGGGCAGCAAAGGCCACTCTTAATACAGACAGAAGTCAGGTAGTCAAAAATCTCTTATTCTGCTTTTTGTATTCTGAACTTCTTGAGTGGACAGCCAACAATCCTACAAATAGACTAGAGGATGTGCCTGAAATGTTTGTTAAAACAAATAACTGGACCTTAGTTGTTAAGCTCAATGTTCTGACTGTCACATGGAGTCTTTCAGGTTGTTTTACGTTTACTATCACAAATGAATTTTTTTTCCCCTAATGAATATACATTTTAGGTCTAAAGTGTCTAAAATCTGCAGTTTTGGAATTTTTCATGTGGATAACAAAATTAAAAAACAAAGAAAAAAAAACACTCCAAAAAAACAAGTGATACATGTGATGAAGGACTGACATAATTTGATTCATAAGACTTTATTTGATATTCACATACTGTAAGCAGAAAACAGCTTTAACAAAGCAAACTTGATGGAAAGGACTAACACCAAGCTTATCCATCGTTAAAACTGAAAAATCAAACCAAAGTAATAAATTACAGATCTCCCTTAAATGTAAAGTGAACTTTCTAATAGGCTCTTCTGGCCTTTGTCTGCAGTCATAAAACATGGCACGCAAGGTACCCACAGCTGTTTTGTCCCCGTACAGTTCTTTAAGTTGAAGAAAGATCTTATCTGGCGTATCCCGCTCCACTTGCTCCAAAATAAGAATTTCACGTTGTGGTTCTCCTAATGCACTCAGCACAAAATCACACTGCTGTTCTATAGACCACTTTTGAGCATGGAGCATTGCACTAATCTGGCTCTCCCGGTCTTCGTAATTCGTGTTAAGCCACAAAATTCTGGTACACAGGGTGCACCAATAAAAAATGGTGACACCATATTAACGGTTTCAGATAGTTCATCAGCCATATTGATCAGTCTAAGGCAGGTGGTTTTGTATGCTGGTCAAAAATCCTGTCGACAAACGTCAAATGTTACGTATGGTTCACAATGACTCCCGTACAAGAACGTAGTAAGGTCTACTATTGACCAGTAAGAAACTACCACACTCACACTGCAATGGGGTCCACAAGATTTAGTTTTCTTCCTCCAAGTCAGACTACAGGCTGAGGACACAACTCCGGCCTGGAATCCAAGGCCCAAAGCCATGAACTTCTTCTTTTTGCATGTTGTTGTAAGTTAAAATCCTAATAAAACGTCTAATTATTTATTTACCTGCTGACTGCAAAACAGCCACCACACCTCCGGCTGTCACTTCTCCTCCATTAGAAGCTGCAGCAGACGACATCATGCCTGCAGCGCAGGAGCCTGCAGCTATTCCAGCTGAATTGAAACCTGCAACTCCCAGAAGAGCAGGAGCAGTGACTACAGCACCTACTGCAGGAAGACAAGACATGTATCAGACATGGATTGGGCTTTGATTCAAATTAGCTTACTTGCTCCTGCAGCAGTACACACAGCTGTCACTATAACACAACATAAGAACACACATTAACATCTAACTGGGCCATAGCTCAGCACACAGCTGATCAAGGATTTAGATCAAGTAACTGAGCTACAGAGAAGACGGGGAGGCTCTACGCTACGATGGAGTATTAGAGCCACAAGAAAAAAGTTGTTGATATGGACATTACTGTTCCACAACAAACTGCTATAATTACTGTTTCTGCTACAAAATTCCTTATTTAGATGAGTTAGTGAAACAAATTGATCAGCCATTGTGTGATACAACATTCAACCTCTTTATTGCACGAGGATGTAACCATCGATAACCTTGCATCTGTCCATTAGATCGTGGCTCAAGACTTGGCAGTTTGTCTTGTAATTGGAAGGTTGCCGGTTCAAGCCACGGCTCGGACAGTCTTGGTCGTTGTGTCCTTGGGCAAGACACTTCACCTACCGCCTACTAGTAGAGGCCAGAGGGCCCGATGGCGTGATATGGCAGCCTCGCTTCTGTCGGCCTGCCTCAGGGCAGCTGTGGCTACAACTGTAAAAAAAAGCGCTATATAAATGCAATCCATTATTATTATTACTAGCCCTTTTTTTGGTACAACCTAATACTTATCACCACACTGTGTTTATGAGCTAAAACTCCTGTGAAAAGCATTTTAAAGTTGTGTTCTGGTTATTTTAGCTCATGTTTCCTTCTTGCTAAAACCAATTCTGAAGTACGGTTTCACCAACTCAGATGATATACAGTAGCAACCATGGCAGCTTGCCTTGAGACAGCTGTAATCTCCACATTTTGACTTTATTCTCAAAATGATCGATAATACCTTTCTTAACTTTGCCCTCATACTACATCGTATTATCCTGACTGCAGCACAGTTACATGTAATTGTTTCAGGAAGAAACACTTGGTTACTGATCATCAGGATGCTTCACAATGAATACATGTATTGATATGTATTTACCTATGAGTTTTAGAGATAAAATAAAAATAAATAAATAAGCAAATAGGTTTGTTAAATGCCCGGCTGTGATGGCTAAGGCTGTCACTGAAACACAAGAAAGAAAACTAAAGATCTCACCACAGCTGAGTCTGGAAATATTAAGACATTTTCTGTAATGCTAGAATCATCAACTCATATAATGTAGAGATGATCTGAAAAAGGCAGCTGTACTCACATAGACCCATTGTTCCACTCAGGATGAGAAACCTAAGATTGGACTGTGTCTTAAACAGAAGTGAGCATCAGCTGTTATTTCCTGGACAATGAAACTGAATGGGCGTCACTGGGTCTGTGAAGTAAATAAACTTCCTTTAGTCGTCATAGAACAAGTGATTGTGAGGCTGGATCTCAGGAGGTTTGACATATTTATTTATTTTATGTTTTTTATTATGTATTTCACACATGTGTTATTTCAAGGATTGTTCTTTCTATTTTAATCCTTATGTTAAATCAACTGCTTAAAATAAACACAAACAAAAAGGAGGTTATGATACGGAGCGTGTTTGAATGTTATTTGGGTCACTGAAAATGTGTCTGCATTATGTGTGTCCATTCTTTGGGGTGTGGTATGCAACAGAAGAAAGACCGCAGGTACCAATTAGTGTAGAATTTCCTCACATACTTGAGTCATACCTTGATTCTGGTTTAATCTTGTTAAGAAAAATAGTGAGAAACAGAAATGGAAATAAAATGGGTGAGTATAAAAGGCTTATCACAGCAGACACAAGAGCAGAAGGTGAGAGGAGTTATAAAAACAACCAACGTTTGAGAAGCCCTGGACAGGAGATCCTATGAAATGGCAGCACTGGAGATCATGACAAGACACACGTTCAGGAAAGTTTATTACACTGCATTTAATCCCAGTCATTTTCAGAGAGAGATTAAAGGTTGAAGACTGATTTATAACAAGTCCCCACACAAAAATAGATAAAGCACTAAAAGTGCCTCACTGACGAGCAAGAAGTGCAATAAATAACTGAGAAGTGATACATGCTGTATGGGCGTCGCACATATGACGAGTTAGGAGTGAGAACGTGTTGATCTGCAGGGAAGCAGGAGACTGTTGTTATAGAGTGGATTGAGGATTTTTATTCTTTATTTCTATTTTTCAAGACTTTGTGAATTGTCTTTTTTTAAATAACTTGGCTTACCCTTTTTGGTTTTGTTAATATTGGCAATAGTGTGAAGTACTATTGTTGGGTTAGAATATATTTATTATATAGGTCATCCAGTTAAGGTAAATGTCATGTTTTGAATTGTTAGAATCTGATGAGCATTATTTTATTTTATTTTTTGTTGTTTTGTTTTTCTGTTTTCCCCCTGAGAGATTACCACCTTAACGTGGTCAGGCGATGTGATGGCTGCAGTTACAGCCACACAGTGGTAATATCAGTGTAGAGGCTTACACACAACACTGCATTCACATTGGTCTTTCTTTAAATATAAGGTTTAATTTACAGGATAATAAATAACTGGTTTTGGTCTCAGTTAGGTTTTTGTGTGCTTTACCCCTTTTTGTGATTTTTGTGGGCTGATCAGCCACTATTTAAGTTTCCCCCTTTGTCTTCTTTAGTGAGGTCAGTTTGTTTGAGGTATCAGTATTGGTTGTTGTTAACTTTGAGTAGAGTTCTGTGATTTTGACCTCTTTTATGGGCACATATGATTTTTTTTTTTTGTATAATTTAACCAACTATGTTGTTGGGTTAAGTTAAAAAAAAATGGGGGGGGGGCTGTACTGCAGTGGCCCTGAGAGGCCAAATGCAAACCATCAAAAAGGAAAGTTATGAGTTTAATGTTAAAATACGAGAGCGTTTCTCTCGTATCTGTCCTGATACTGCTATTTCATCTGCTATAAACAATAACCATACACTATTATTGCAATCTATACTACAGCTCAAAAGTCTGTAGAGAATTAGAAATGTCTTATTTTCTGACAACAGTAAAAATCGTTTAGAAGTTTTACTAAATTAATCAGAAGCGTAAAGAAATATAAATAATTAATGGTAACATTTATCATAAATCACAAATGAGATTTAGTGGAATATCTACTTAGTGTTGTTGAGACGTCGGTCTCTCCGATTCTTTTTGTCTCGGTAGAGATCACGCAGAGATGTTTCCAAATTTCACACAATCCTTTTATTACCCATTTTCCTTACAGATGCATCTGGAGATCAGCACACTGCATCCTGTGCAGTCCTACTCTAAAGGCTGATCTGAAGAGTTTCACACAACAGCTACAGTTATAGTCTCTGGTCTCCAATTTCTACAGTAAATCCCCCACAATGGAAAAACACTGGTAAAGTGGCCTGGGGTGCTGACACCCTGACCCCCATCTCCTTTTAAGGTAATGTACATTGGCAATTGTCTGCCCCTCACCCTCAGTAAATCTTGCTACTGTCCTGTGTTTGGGGGTTAATTGCCCCACTTCCCTGCACCCCAGTTCTTTGTTCCCATCCCAGGACTATTTTCTATTTTCTAATCTTAAATCCTATAAACAACAAAATCATACTACGACACACACTAATAAACTACATTCACTATGACCTCAATACCTATTAGCCAGTCCATTATTTCTACAGTGTACTGTTATGAAAACAACAGAATGATGATGAGACACTGTGGTAAAGTCTTACAGGTATATTTGCAGATAGTTATCAATACAGGATAAACACTGTGGGCTCCAGGAGACGGGGCAGAGGTAGGGAAGGTTGTCTGGAGGCACACTCAGACACTGTCACAGAAGGTCATGGAGATCCGTAACACTGAAACGTCTGCACAGAAACAAAGAGTGAGCAACCCATCTTGCCTCAATGATTACCGCCCAGTAGCACTCACCCCCATCATCACTAAGTGCTTAGAGCGACTGGTCCTAGCACACTTCAAATCCTGTCTCCCCCCCACCCTGGACCCCCACCAATTCGCATACCGCCGGAACAGGAGCACAGAGGATGCAGTCTCCATCGCAATGCACTCTGTCCTCTCACACCTGGACAACAACAACACCTACGCCAGAATGCTGTTTATAGACTTCAGTTCAGCATTCAATACAATCCACCCCTCACAACTCATCAGGAAACTGACAGACCTGGGTATCAGTTCCCTCATCTGCAAATGGTTACTGGACTTCCTGACCAACCGCCCCCAACATGTCCGGCTGGATAACCGCTGCTCATCTACCATCACAATGAACACCGGTGTACCACAAGGCTGTGTGATGAGCCCTTTCCTCTACTCCCTCTTCACCCACGACTGCAGACCTGCTGATGGTTCCAACACCATCATTAAGTTTGCAGATGACACCACGGTGATTGGCCTCATCAGTGACAACGATGAGGCCGCCTACAGGGAGGAGGTGGATCGTCTGGCTGAGTGGTGCGACAGAAACAACCTGCTGCTTAACACCGAGAAGACCAAGGAGCTCATCGTGGACTACAGGAGGAATGCTGACCCACATCCACCCATCCACATTAAGGGGACGGCTGTGGAGCGTGTGAGCAGCTTCAAGTTCCTGGGAGTCCACATCTCCGAGGATCTCACCTGGACGACCAACTGCTCCAAGCTGGTCAAGAAGGCTCACCAGCGCCTCTTCTTCTTGAGGACTCTGAGGAAGAACCACCTGTCCTCAGACATCCTGGTGAACTTCTATCGCTGCACCATCGAGAGCATCCTGACCAACTGTATAACAGTCTGGTACGGGAACTGCTCTGCCTCGGACCGGAAGGCGTTGCAGAGGGTCGTGAAAACTGCCCAGCGCATCGCCGGAGCACCACTTCCTGCCATAAAAGACATCTACAGGAAGCGGTGTCTGAAAAGGGCTGGGAAAATCATCAAAGACCCCAGTCACCCATCACATGGACTCTTCACCCTCCTGCCCTCTGGGAGGTGCCACAGGAGCCTCCGGACTAAGACCACCAGGTACCGGAACAGCTTCTTCCCCACAGCTGTCAGACTCCTGAACTCTGCCTCCTGACA
Source organism: Diplotaxodon limnothrissa (assembly GCF_057381915.1). Taxonomy (NCBI): domain Eukaryota; kingdom Metazoa; phylum Chordata; class Actinopteri; order Cichliformes; family Cichlidae; genus Diplotaxodon; species Diplotaxodon limnothrissa. The sequence goes on from NC_140602.1 coordinate 62,463,572, forward strand.
TCTGACCCACGTTAAACTCATGGACTGAACATACACACACCCACAATGGACAACTGTACCCTCAAACACAATAATAACATGGACTGAACCACCACTCACAACCACTAGCACTTTATACAGCCTCTGTAGAAACTATCTACACCCTCACTTATCTTAACTGCACTACTGTATAGCTCTGTGTAAATAATCATTCTGTACATTCGATAATTTTTAATCCTACAACTGTTTACAACTTGCATAGTTCCCATTTCTGTATAGCTGTATATCCCAGATTCTGTAAAGTTATTTATTTCATATTCTGTATAGTTTTTCATATTTATATCCTGTTCATATCCTGTACATAGCTTGTACTCACTACAGCCTGTACATACTTATAGTTATAGAATATTCACAACCTACTTCATACCGTGTACATTATAACATACCATAATAGACCCATTTCTGTAATATACTCACATATCTATATTATTGCTAATATATATTGTAATATATCTATATCACTAAAGCACTTCTGGATGGATGCAAACTGCATTTCGTTGCCCTGTACCTGTGCATGTGCAATGACAATAAAGTTGAATTCTATTCTATTCTATTCTATTCTATTCTATTCTATTCAATTCAAAGGCAAGAACTGATGGAAAATGTGACATGACTGTGGCATAATACGTTACCTTGGTACTGCAATGATCTGGTTGTTTAGAAGCCAGCATGAAGACCTCGCGAGGAACAGGCGAGTAATCAGCTGATTGTTCACAAGTGACTGAGGGACGGGAAGATGGAGGAGCATCCCCTAAAAAAGACAAGCACACGGACAACAACACAGGCATACACCGAAAGAGGAGAGAGAAAGAAGCAGGCCAGCAAAAGAGAGCAAGGGAACCATGACATCTACTGAGGCCCATTTTTATTTGGTACATCGTATCACCAGATGTCAGTTTGTGATGTTAGATCCCAACTTGTCAGTGAAGAAATCTTTTTCCAAAGATATCAGCACAAACCAAAATCATTGTGTGGATTAAAAAGAGCAAATTGTTGAAGTTTGTGATGGATCACTCCATTTTCTGTTTGCACTTGTCAGATGTGTTGCAGGTATATAACCATGTGATCAGTCCATACAGCAGTGATCGTTACTACAAATGGGCCCATGTATAAGTGTGTAGATATTTCCTAATACATCATGGGTGATTTAACATAAATGATTCATTAAACACACATCTGTGAAAACATTTCTGATAAATTTCATGTAATATTATGTTAAAGTAAATGTAAATTATTAATTAAAAGATGACTGTTTCAATCTGACCACAAACCTTTGAGCAGTAGTGTCACGCTTATCAGTGGCTCATGGTTGCTTAAGGCCTATGTCTGTACTTGACCACAGAGGCAGAGCATCATTCAACCTGCCAGCTGCCTATCTTGGGAGCTTTTCAAGGATGACAGACTCCACTTTCTCTGCAGCAAGACAGCTCATAACTTTTTTACAGTGTCTCCCTGTCCTCAGACTTCTATATATTCTTCTGTAATACATAACTATACACTATCATTGCAATCTACACTACAGCTCAAACGTTTGAAGTCAATTTTCACCTGGTTTATAACCATGTGATCGGTCCACACAGGAGTGATTGTTTCTAAAATTTGGCGCACGTATAAGTGTGTTGACATTTCCTAATGCATCATGGGTGATTTAACTTCAATGATTAATTAAACAAACATCTGTGAAAACATTTATGATCATTTTCATGTAATATTATGTTAAAAGTAAATGTAAATTATTAATTAAAAGACAACTGTTTGAAACTGACCACAAACTTTTGAGCAGTAGTGTGTGCTGTATGCATGTGTCTGTCTGTATCTGATCAGGATTTTGTCATCAGTTTCAACAAGACGCTCATTTTTTAGCTGTTTCTATCATCAAAATTGAGTTGGAGTGTTTTAACTCTGATGGCAATCTCTCCCTAACAAGTCCACTTTATTGCGTGCTCATTTTCTCCTATTAGTGGTTCATAGGAGTCTAACTAATGAACTGTATGCATGTTTCCTAATCTGTCACACTTATCAGTGGCTCATGGTTGCTTAAGGCCTATGTCTGTACTTGACCACAGAGGCAGAGCATCATTCAACCTGCCAGCTGCCTATCTTGGGAGCTTTTCAAGGATGACAGACTCCACTTTCTCTGCAGCAAGACAGCTCATAACGTTTTTACAGTGTCTCCCTGTCCTCAGACTTCTATATATTCTTCTGTAATAGATAACTATACACTATCATTGCAATCTACACTACAGCTCAAACGTTTGAAGTCAGTTTTCACCTGGTTTATAACCATGTGATCTGTCCACACAGGAGTGATGGCTACTAAAAATGGGCCCATGTATAAGTGTGTAGACATTTCCTAATGCATCATGGGTGATTTAACATAAATGATTCATTAAACACACATCTGTGAAAACATTTCTGATAAACTTTGCCTAATTTTATGTTATAGCAAATATAATTTTAAAATTAAGACAAGAATGTTTGAATCTGACCACAAACTTTTGAGCAGTAGTGTGTGTTGTATGCATGTGTCTGTCTGTATCTGATCAGGATTTTGTCATCAGTTTCAACAAAACGCTCATTTTTTAGCTGTTTCTGTCATCAAAATTGAGTTGGAGTGTTTTAACTCTGGTGGCAATCTCTCCCTAACAAGTCCACTTTATTGCGTGCTCATTTTCTCCTATTAGTGGCTCATACGTATATAATTAGGAAACATGCATTAAGTCAGTAGTCCTCAACCTTTTTTGCGCCACGGACCGGTTTATGCCCGACAATATTTTCACGGACCGGCCTTTAAGGTGTCGCGGATAAATACAACAAAATAAAACTAGTACCGGTACCGGAAAAAAAGAAGATTTATTTATGACACACTTGAAAAGACCCAGGGACACCGAGTTAACGATAAAAACGATAACAAAATAACTCTGAATACCGATAAAAACCCTGAAAACCATACATTTCACACCTGAGCCTCAACTCTCGCGGCCCGGTACCAAACGACTCACGGACCGGCACCTTTCCGAGGCCCGGGGGTTGGGGACCGCTGCATTAAGTGCACTAATTTCTCACACTTATCAGTGGCTCATGGTTGCTTAAGGCCTATGTCTGTACTTGACCACAGAGGCAGAGCATCATTCAACCTGCCAGCTGCCTATCTTGGGAGCTTTTCAAGGATGACAGACTCCACTTTCTCTGCAGCAAGACAGCTCATAACTTTTTTACAGTGTCTCCCTGTCCTCAGACTTCTATATATTCTTCTGTAATAGATAACTATACACTATCATTGCAATCTACACTACAGCTCAAAGGTTTGAAGTCAATTTTCACCTGGTTTATAACCATGTGATCTGTCCACACAGCAGTGATGGTTAATAAAAATGGGCCCATGTATAAGTGTGTAGACATTTCCTAATGCATCATGGGTGATTTAACATAAATGATTCATTAAACACACATCTGTGAAAACATTTCTGATCATTTTCATGTAATATTATGTTAAAAGTAAATGTAAATTATTAATTAAAAAGACGACAGTTTGAATCTGACCACAAACCTTTGAGCAGTAGTGTGTGTTGTATGCATGTGTCTGTCTGTATCTGATCAGGATTTTGTCATCAGTGTCAACAAAACGCTCATTTTTTAGCTGTGTCTGTCATCAAAAATTGAGTTGGAGTGTTTTAACTCTGATGGCAATCTCTCCCTAACAAGTCCACTTTATTGCGTGCTCATTTTCTCCTATTAGTTGCTCATACGTATATAATTAGGAAACATGCATTAAGTCAGTGGTCCTCAACCTTTTTTGCGCCACGGACCGGTTTATGCCCGACAATATTTTCATGGACCGGCCTTTAAGGTGTCGCGGATAAATACAACAAAATAAAACTAGTACCGGTACCGGAAAAAAAGAAGATTTATTATGACACACTTGAAAAGACCCAGGGACACCGAGTTAACGATAAAAACGATAACAAAATAACGCTGAAAACCGATAAAAACCCTGAAAACCATACATTTCACAACTGAGCCTCAACTCTCGCGGACCGGCACCTTTCCGAGGCCCGGGGGTTGGGGACCGCTGCATTAAGTGCACTAATTTCTCACACTTATCAGTGGCTCATGGTTGCTTAAGGCCTATGTCTGTACTTGACCACAGAGGCAGAGCATCATTCAACCTGCCAGCTGCCTATCTTGGGAGCTTTTCAAGGATGACAGACTCCACTTTCTCTGCAGCAAGACAGCTCATAACTTTTTTACAGTGTCTCCCTGTCCTCAGACTTCTATATATTCTTCTGTAATAGATAACTATACACTATCATTGCAATCTACACTACAGCTCAAAAGTTTGAAGTCAATTTTCACCTGTTTATAACCATGTGATCTGTCCACACAACAGTGATGGCTACTAAAAATGGGCCCATGTATAAGTGTGTAGACATTTCCTAATGCATCATGGGTGATTTAACATAAATGATTCATTAAACACACATCTGTGAAAACATTTCTGATCATTTTCATGTAATATTATGTTAAAAGTAAATGTAAATTATTAATTAAAAAGACGACTGTTTGAATCTGACCACAAACCTTTGAGCAGTAGTGTGTGTTGTATGCATGTGTCTGTCTGTATCTGATCAGGATTTTGTCATCAGTGTCAACAAAACGCTCATTTTTTAGCTGTTTCTATCATCAAAAATTGAGTTGGAGTGTTTTAACACTGATGGCAATCTCTCCCTAACAAGTCCACTTTATTGCGTGCTCATTTTCTCCTATTAGTGGTTCATAGGAGTCTAACTAATGAACTGTATGCATGTTTCCTAATCTGTCACACTTATCAGTGGCTCATGGTTGCTTAAGGCCTATGTCTGTACTTGACCACAGAGGCAGAGCATCATTCAACCTGCCAGCTGCCTATCTTGGGAGCTTTTCAAGGATGACAGACTCCACTTTCTCTGCAGCAAGACAGCTCATAACTTTTTTACAGTGTCTCCATGTCCTCAGACTTCTATATATTCTTCTGTAATAGATAACTATACACTATCATTGCAATCTACACTACAGCTCAAACGTTTGAAGTCAATTTTCACCTGGTTTATAACCATGTGATCTGTCCACACAGCAGTGATGGTTACTAAAAATGGGCCCATGTATAAGTGTGTAGACATTTCCTAATGCATCATGGGTGATTTAACATAAATGATTCATTAAACACACATCTGTGAAAACATTTCTGATAAACTTTGCCTAATTTTATGTTATAGCAAATATAATTTTAAAATTAAGACAAGAATGTTTGAATCTGACCACAAACTTTTGAGCAGTAGTGTGTGTTGTATGCATGTGTCTGTCTGTATCTGATCAGGATTTTGTCATCAGTGTCAACAAAACGCTCATTTTTTAGCTGTTTCTATCATCAAAATTGAGTTGGAGTGTTTTAACTCTGATGGCAATCTCTCCCTAACAAGTCCACTTTATTGCGTGCTCATTTTCTCCTATTAGTGGTTCATAGGAGTCTAACTAATGAACTGTATGCATGTTTCCTAATCTGTCACACTTATCAGTGGCTCATGGTTGCTTAAGGCCTATGTCTGTACTTGACCACAGAGGCAGAGCATCATTCAACCTGCCAGCTGCCTATCTTGGGAGCTTTTCAAGGATGACAGACTCCACTTTCTCTGCAGCAAGACAGCTCATAACTTTTTTACAGTGTCTCCCTGTCCTCAGACTTGTATATGTTCTTCTGTAATAGATAACTATACACTATCATTGCAATCTACACTACAGCTCAAACGTTTGAAGTCAATTTTCACCTGGTTTATAACCATGTGATCTGTCCACACAGCAGTGATGGCTACTAAAAATGGGCCCATGTATAAGTGTGTAGACATTTCCTAATGCATCATGGGTGATTTAACATAAATGATTCATTAAACACACATCTGTGAAAACATTTCTGATAAACTTTGCCTAATTTTATGTTATAGCAAATATAATTTTAAAATTAAAACAAGAATGTTTGAAACTGACCACAAACTTTTGAGCAGTAGTGTGTGTTGTATGCATGTGTCTGTCTGTATCTGATCAGGATTTTGTCATCAGTTTCAACAAAACGCTCATTTTTTAGCTGTTTCTATCATCAAAATTGAGTTGGAGTGTTTTAACTCTGGTGGCAATCTCTCCCTAACAAGTCCACTTTATTGCGTGCTCATTTTCTCCTATTAGTGGCTCATACGTATATAATTAGGAAACATGCATTAAGTCAGTGGTCCTCAACCTTTTTTGCGCCACGGACCGGTTTATGCCCGACAATATTTTCATGGACCGGCCTTTAAGGTGTCGCGGATAAATACAACAAAATAAAACTAGTACCGGTACCGGAAAAAAAGAAGATTTATTATGACACACTTGAAAAGACCCAGGGACACCGAGTTAACGATAAAAACGATAACAAAATAACGCTGAAAACCGATAAAAACCCTGAAAACCATACATTTCACAACTGAGCCTCAACTCTCGCGGACCGGCACCTTTCCGAGGCCCGGGGGTTGGGGACCGCTGCATTAAGTGCACTAATTTCTCACACTTATCAGTGGCTCATGGTTGCTTAAGGCCTATGTCTGTACTTGACCACAGAGGCAGAGCATCATTCAACCTGCCAGCTGCCTATCTTGGGAGCTTTTCAAGGATGACAGACTCCACTTTCTCTGCAGCAAGACAGCTCATAACTTTTTTACAGTGTCTCCCTGTCCTCAGACTTCTATATATTCTTCTGTAATAGATAACTATACACTATCATTGCAATCTACACTACAGCTCAAAGGTTTGAAGTCAATTTTCACCTGGTTTATAACCATGTGATCTGTCCACACAGGAGTGATGGTTACTAAAAATGGGCCCATGTATAAGTGTGTAGACATTTCCTAATGCATCATGGGTGATTTAACATAAATGATTCATTTAACACACATCTGTGAAAACATTTCTGATCATTTTCATGTAATATTATGTTAAAAGTAAATGTAAATTATTAATTAAAAAGACGACAGTTTGAATCTGACCACAAACCTTTGAGCAGTAGTGTGTGCTGTATGCATGTGTCTGTCTGTATCTGATCAGGATTTTGTCATCAGTGTCAACAAAACGCTCATTTTTTAGCTGTTTCTGTCATCAAAAATTGAGTTGGAGTGTTTTAACTCTGATGGCAATCTCTCCCTAACAAGTCCACTTTATTGCGTGCTCATTTTCTCCTATTAGTTGCTCATACGTATATAATTAGGAAACATGCATTAAGTCAGTGGTCCTCAACCTTTTTTGCGCCACGGACCGGTTTATGCCCGACAATATTTTCATGGACCGGCCTTTAAGGTGTCGCGGATAAATACAACAAAATAAAACTAGTACCGGTACCGGAAAAAAAGAAGATTTATTATGACACACTTGAAAAGACCCAGGGACACCGAGTTAACGATAAAAACGATAACAAAATAACGCTGAAAACCGATAAAAACCCTGAAAACCATACATTTCACAACTGAGCCTCAACTCTCGCGGACCGGCACCTTTCCGAGGCCCGGGGGTTGGGGACCGCTGCATTAAGTGCACTAATTTCTCACACTTATCAGTGGCTCATGGTTGCTTAAGGCCTATGTCTGTACTTGACCACAGAGGCAGAGCATCATTCAACCTGCCAGCTGCCTATCTTGGGAGCTTTTCAAGGATGACAGACTCCACTTTCTCTGCAGCAAGACAGCTCATAACTTTTTTACAGTGTCTCCCTGTCCTCATACTTCTATATGTTCTTCTGTAATAGATAACTATACACTATCATTGCAATCTACACTACAGCTCAAACGTTTGAAGTCAGTTTTCAGCTGGTTTATAACCATGTGATCTGTCCACACAGCAGTGATGGTTACTAAAAATGGGCCCATGTATAAGTGTGTAGACATTTCCTAATGCATCATGGGTGATTTAACATAAATGATTCATTAAACACACATCTGTGAAAACATTTCTGATAAACTTTGCCTAATTTTATGTTATAGCAAATATAATTTTAAAATTAAGACAAGAATGTTTGAATCTGACCACAAACTTTTGAGCAGTAGTGTGTGTTGTATGCATGTGTCTGTCTGTATCTGATCAGGATTTTGTCATCAGTTTCAACAAAACGCTCATTTTTTAGCTGTTTCTGTCATCAAAATTGAGTTGGAGTGTTTTAACTCTGGTGGCAATCTCTCCCTAACAAGTCCACTTTATTGCGTGCTCATTTTCTCCTATTAGTGGCTCATACGTATATAATTAGGAAACATGCATTAAGTCAGTGGTCCTCAACCTTTTTTGCGCCACGGACCGGTTTATGCCAAAAAATATTTTCACGGACCGGCCTTTAAGGTGTCGCGGATAAATACAACAAAATAAAACTAGTACCGGTACCGAAAAAAAGAAGATTTATTCATAACACACTTGAAAAGACCCAGGGACACCGAGTTAACGATAAAAACGATAACAAAATAACTCTGAATACCGATAAAAACCCTGAAAACCATACATTTCACACCTGAGCCTCAACTCTCGCGGCCCGGCACCAAACGACTCACGGACCGGCACCGATCCGAGGCCCGGGGGTTGGGGACCGCTGCATTAAGTGCACTAATTTCTCACACTTATCAGTGGCTCATGGTTGCTTAAGGCCTATGTCTGTACTTGACCACAGAGGCAGAGCATCATTCAACCTGCCAGCTGCCTATCTTGGGAGCTTTTCAAGGATGACAGACTCCACTTTCTCTGCAGCAAGACAGCTCATAACTTTTTTACAGTGTCTCCATGTCCTCAGACTTCTATATATTCTTCTGTAATAGATAACTATACACTATCATTGCAATCTACACTACAGCTCAAACGTTTGAAGTCAATTTTCACCTGGTTTATAACCATGTGATCTGTCCACACAGGAGTGATGGTTACTAAAAATGGGCCCATGTATAAGTGTGTAGACATTTCCTAATGCATCATGGGTGATTTAACATAAATGATTCATTAAACACACATCTGTGAAAACATTTCTGATAAACTTTGCCTAATTTTATGTTATAGCAAATATAATTTTAAAATTAAGACAAGAATGTTTGAATCTGACCACAAACTTTTGAGCAGTAGTGTGTGTTGTATGCATGTCTGTCTGTATCTGATCAGGATTTTGTCATCAGTGTCAACAAAACGCTCATTTTTTAGCTGTTTCTATCATCAAAATTGAGTTGGAGTGTTTTAACTCTGATGGCAATCTCTCCCTAACAAGTCCACTTTATTGCGTGCTCATTTTCTCCTATTAGTGGTTCATAGGAGTCTAACTAATGAACTGTATGCATGTTTCCTAATCTGTCACACTTATCAGTGGCTCATGGTTGCTTAAGGCCTATGTCTGTACTTGACCACAGAGGCAGAGCATCATTCAACCTGCCAGCTGCCTATCTTGGGAGCTTTTCAAGGATGACAGACTCCACTTTCTCTGCAGCAAGACAGCTCATAACTTTTTTACAGTGTCTCCCTGTCCTCAGACTTCTATATATTCTTCTGTAATAGATAACTATACACTATCATTGCAATCTACACTACAGCTCAAAGGTTTGAAGTCAATTTTCACCTGGTTTATAACCATGTGATCTGTCCACACAGGAGTGATGGTTACTAAAAATGGGCCCATGTATAAGTGTGTAGACATTTCCTAATGCATCATGGGTGATTTAACATAAATGATTCATTAAACACACATCTGTGAAAACATTTCTGATAAACTTTGCCTAATTTTATGTTATAGCAAATATAATTTTAAAATTAAGACAAGAATGTTTGAATCTGACCACAAACTTTTGAGCAGTAGTGTGTGTTGTATGCATGTGTCTGTCTGTATCTGATCAGGATTTTGTCATCAGTTTCAACAAAACGCTCATTTTTTAGCTGTTTCTGTCATCAAAATTGAGTTGGAGTGTTTTAACTCTGGTGGCAATCTCTCCCTAACAAGTCCACTTTATTGCGTGCTCATTTTCTCCTATTAGTGGCTCATACGTATATAATTAGGAAACATGCATTAAGTCAGTGGTCCTCAACCTTTTTTGCGCCACGGACCGGTTTATGCCAAAAAATATTTTCACGGACCGGCCTTTAAGGTGTCGCGGATAAATACAACAAAATAAAACTAGTACCGGTACCGAAAAAAAGAAGATTTATTCATAACACACTTGAAAAGACCCAGGGACACCGAGTTAACGATAAAAACGATAACAAAATAACTCTGAATACCGATAAAAACCCTGAAAACCATACATTTCACACCTGAGCCTCATCTCTCGCGGACCGGCACCTTTCCGAGGCCCGGGGGTTGGGGACCGCTGCATTAAGTGCACTAATTTCTCACACTTATCAGTGGCTCATGGTTGCTTAAGGCCTATGTCTGTACTTGACCACAGAGGCAGAGCATCATTCAACCTGCCAGCTGCCTATCTTGGGAGCTTTTCAAGGATGACAGACTCCACTTTCTCTGCAGCAAGACAGCTCATAACTTTTTTACAGTGTCTCCCTGTCCTCAGACTTCTATATATTCTTCTGTAATAGATAACTATACACTATCATTGCAATCTACACTACAGCTCAAAAGTTTGAAGTCAATTTTCACCTGTTTATAACCATGTGATCTCTCCACACAACAGTGATGGCTACTAAAAATGGGCCCATGTATAAGTGTGTAGACATTTCCTAATGCATCATGGGTGATTTAACATAAATGATTCATTAAACACACATCTGTGAAAACATTTCTGATCATTTTCATGTAATATTATGTTAAAAGTAAATGTAAATTATTAATTAAAAAGACGACTGTTTGAATCTGACCACAAACCTTTGAGCAGTAGTGTGTGTTGTATGCATGTGTCTGTCTGTATCTGATCAGGATTTTGTCATCAGTGTCAACAAAACGCTCATTTTTTAGCTGTTTCTATCATCAAAAATTGAGTTGGAGTGTTTTAACACTGATGGCAATCTCTCCCTAACAAGTCCACTTTATTGCGTGCTCATTTTCTCCTATTAGTGGTTCATAGGAGTCTAACTAATGAACTGTATGCATGTTTCCTAATCTGTCACACTTATCAGTGGCTCATGGTTGCTTAAGGCCTATGTCTGTACTTGACCACAGAGGCAGAGCATCATTCAACCTGCCAGCTGCCTATCTTGGGAGCTTTTGAAGGATGACAGACTCCACTTTCTCTGCAGCAAGACAGCTCATAACTTTTTTACAGTGTCTCCCTGTCCTCATACTTCTATATATTCTTCTGTAATAGATAACTATACACTATCATTGCAATCAAGCTATACTACAGCTCAAACGTTTGAAGTCAATTTTCACCTGGTTTATAACCATGTGATCTGTCCACACAGGAGTGATGGTTACTAAAAATGGGCCCATGTATAAGTGTGTAGACATTTCCTAATGCATCATGGGTGATTTAACATAAATGATTCATTAAACACACATCTGTGAAAACATTTCTGATAAACTTTGCCTAATTTTATGTTATAGCAAATATAATTTTAAAATTAAGACAAGAATGTTTGAATCTGACCACAAACTTTTGAGCAGTAGTGTGTGTTGTATGCATGTGTCTGTCTGTATCTGATCAGGATTTTGTCATCAGTGTCAACAAAACGCTCATTTTTTAGCTGTTTCTATCATCAAAATTGAGTTGGAGTGTTTTAACTCTGGTGGCAATCTCTCCCTAACAAGTCCACTTTATTGCGTGCTCATTTTCTCCTATTAGTTGCTCATACGTATATAATTAGGAAACATGCATTAAGTCAGTGGTCCTCAACCTTTTTTGCGCCACGGACCGGTTTATGCCCGACAATATTTTCATGGACCGGCCTTTAAGGTGTCGCGGATAAATACAACAAAATAAAACTAGTACCGGTACCGGAAAAAAAGAAGATTTATTATGACACACTTGAAAAGACCCAGGGACACCGAGTTAACGATAAAAACGATAACAAAATAACGCTGAAAACCGATAAAAACCCTGAAAACCATACATTTCACAACTGAGCCTCAACTCTCGCGGACCGGCACCTTTCCGAGGCCCGGGGGTTGGGGACCGCTGCATTAAGTGCACTAATTTCTCACACTTATCAGTGGCTCATGGTTGCTTAAGGCCTATGTCTGTACTTGACCACAGAGGCAGAGCATCATTCAACCTGCCAGCTGCCTATCTTGGGAGCTTTTCAAGGATGACAGACTCCACTTTCTCTGCAGCAAGACAGCTCATAACTTTTTTACAGTGTCTCCCTGTCCTCATACTTCTATATGTTCTTCTGTAATAGATAACTATACACTATCATTGCAATCTACACTACAGCTCAAAGGTTTGAAGTCAGTTTTCAGCTGGTTTATAACCATGTGATCTGTCCACACAGCAGTGATGGCTACTAAAAATGGGCCCATGTATAAGTGTGTAGACATTTCCTAATGCATCATGGGTGATTTAACATAAATGATTCATTAAACACACATCTGTGAAAACATTTCTGATAAACTTTGCCTAATTTTATGTTATAGCAAATATAATTTTAAAATTAAGACAAGAATGTTTGAATCTGACCACAAACTTTTGAGCAGTAGTGTGTGTTGTATGCATGTGTCTGTCTGTATCTGATCAGGATTTTGTCATCAGTTTCAACAAAACGCTCATTTTTTAGCTGTTTCTGTCATCAAAATTGAGTTGGAGTGTTTTAACTCTGGTGGCAATCTCTCCCTAACAAGTCCACTTTATTGCGTGCTCATTTTCTCCTATTAGTGGCTCATACGTATATAATTAGGAAACATGCATTAAGTCAGTGGTCCTCAACCTTTTTTGCGCCACGGACCGGTTTATGCCAAAAAATATTTTCACGGACCGGCCTTTAAGGTGTCGCGGATAAATACAACAAAATAAAACTAGTACCGGTACCGAAAAAAAGAAGATTTATTCATAACACACTTGAAAAGACCCAGGGACACCGAGTTAACGATAAAAACGATAACAAAATAACGCTGAAAACCGATAAAAACCCTGAAAACCATACATTTCACACCTGAGCCTCAACTCTCGCGGCCCGGCACCAAACGACTCACGGACCGGCACCGATCCGAGGCCCGGGGGTTGGGGACCGCTGCATTAAGTGCACTAATTTCTCACACTTATCAGTGGCTCATGGTTGCTTAAGGCCTATGTCTGTACTTGACCACAGAGGCAGAGCATCATTCAACCTGCCAGCTGCCTATCTTGGGAGCTTTTCAAGGATGACAGACTCCACTTTCTCTGCAGCAAGACAGCTCATAACTTTTTTACAGTGTCTCCCTGTCCTCAGACTTCTATATATTCTTCTGTAATAGATAACTATACACTATCATTGCAATCTACACTACAGCTCAAAGGTTTGAAGTCAATTTTCACCTGGTTTATAACCATGTGATCTGTCCACACAGCAGTGATGGTTACTAAAAATGGGCCCATGTATAAGTGTGTAGACATTTCCTAATGCATCATGGGTGATTTAACATAAATGATTCATTAAACACACATCTGTGAAAACATTTCTGATCATTTTCATGTAATATTATGTTAAAAGTAAATGTAAATTATTAATTAAAAAGACGACAGTTTGAATCTGACCACAAACCTTTGAGCAGTAGTGTGTGTTGTATGCATGTGTCTGTCTGTATCTGATCAGGATTTTGTCATCAGTGTCAACAAAACGCTCATTTTTTAGCTGTGTCTGTCATCAAAAATTGAGTTGGAGTGTTTTAACTCTGATGGCAATCTCTCCCTAACAAGTCCACTTTATTGCGTGCTCATTTTCTCCTATTAGTGGTTCATAGGAGTCTAACTAATGAACTGTATGCATGTTTCCTAATCTGTCACACTTATCAGTGGCTCATGGTTGCTTAAGGCCTATGTCTGTACTTGACCACAGAGGCAGAGCATCATTCAACCTGCCAGCTGCCTATCTTGGGAGCTTTTCAAGGATGACAGACTCCACTTTCTCTGCAGCAAGACAGCTCATAACTTTTTTACAGTGTCTCCCTGTCCTCAGACTTCTATATATTCTTCTGTAATAGATAACTATACACTATCATTGCAATCTACACTACAGCTCAAACGTTTGAAGTCAGTTTTCAGCTGGTTTATAACCATGTGATCTGTCCACACAGCAGTGATGGCTACTAAAAATGGGCCCATGTATAAGTGTGTAGACATTTCCTAATGCATCATGGGTGATTTAACATAAATGATTCATTAAACACACATCTGTGAAAACATTTCTGATAAACTTTGCCTAATTTTATGTTATAGCAAATATAATTTTAAAATTAAGACAAGAATGTTTGAATCTGACCACAAACTTTTGAGCAGTAGTGTGTGTTGTATGCATGTGTCTGTCTGTATCTGATCAGGATTTTGTCATCAGTTTCAACAAAACGCTCATTTTTTAGCTGTTTCTGTCATCAAAATTGAGTTGGAGTGTTTTAACTCTGATGGCAATCTCTCCCTAACAAGTCCACTTTATTGCGTGCTCATTTTCTCCTATTAGTGGCTCATACGTATATAATTAGGAAACATGCATTAAGTCAGTGGTCCTCAACCTTTTTTGCGCCACGGACCGGTTTATGCCCGACAATATTTTCACGGACCGGCCTTTAAGGTGTCGCGGATAAATACAACAAAATAAAACTAGTACCGGTACCGGAAAAAAAGAAGATTTATTTATGACACACTTGAAAAGACCCAGGGACACCGAGTTAACGATAAAAACGATAACAAAATAATGCTGAATACCGATAAAAACCCTGAAAACCATACATTTCACACCTGAGCCTCAACTCTCGCGGCCCGGTACCAAACGACTCACGGACCGGCACCGGTCCGAGGCCCGGGGGTTGGGGACCGCTGCATTAAGTGCACTAATTTCTCACACTTATCAGTGGCTCATGGTTGCTTAAGGCCTATGTCTGTACTTGACCACAGAGGCAGAGCATCATTCAACCTGCCAGCTGCCTATCTTGGGAGCTTTTCAAGGATGACAGACTCCACTTTCTCTGCAGCAAGACAGCTCATAGCTTTTTTACAGTGTCTCCCTGTCCTCAGACTTCTATATGTTCTTCTGTAATAGATAACTATACACTATCATTGCAATCTACACTACAGCTCAAAAGTTTGAAGTCAATTTTCACCTGGTTTATAACCATGTGATCTGTCCACACAGCAGTGATTGTTTCTAAAAATGAGCCCATGTATAAGTGTGTAGACATTTCCTAATGCATCATGGGTGATTTAACATAAATGATTCATTAAACACACATCTGTGAAAACATTTCTGATAAACTTTGCCTAATTTTATGTTATAGCAAATATAATTTTAAAATTAAAACAAGAATGTTTGAATCTGACCACAAACTTTTGAGCAGTAGTGTGTGTTGTATGCATGTGTCTGTCTGTATCTGATCAGGATTTTGTCATCAGTTTCAACAAAACGCTCATTTTTTAGCTGTTTCTGTCATCAAAATTGAGTTGGAGTGTTTTAACTCTGGTGGCAATCTCTCCCTAACAAGTCCACTTTATTGCGTGCTCATTTTCTCCTATTAGTGGCTCATACGTATATAATTAGGAAACATGCATTAAGTCAGTAGTCCTCAACCTTTTTTGCGCCACGGACCGGTTTATGCCCGACAATATTTTCACAGACCAGCCTTTAAGGTGTCGCGGATAAATACAACAAAATAAAACTAGTACCGGTACCGGAAAAAAAGAAGATTTATTTATGACACACTTGAAAAGACCCAGGGACACCGAGTTAACGATAAAAACGATAACAAAATAACTCTGAATACCGATAAAAACACTGAAAACCATACATTTCACACCTGAGCCTCAACTCTCGCGGCCCGGCACCAAACGACTCACGGACCGGTACCGATCCGAGGCCCGGGGGTTGGGGACCGCTGCATTAAGTGCACTAATTTCTCACACTTATCAGTGGCTCATGGTTGCTTAAGGCCTATGTCTGTACTTGACCACAGAGGCAGAGCATCATTCAACCTGCCAGCTGCCTATCTTGGGAGCTTTTCAAGGATGACAGACTCCACTTTCTCTGCAGCAAGACAGCTCATAACTTTTTTACAGTGTCTCCCTGTCCTCAGACTTCTATATATTCTTCTGTAATAGATAACTATACACTATCATTGCAATCTACACTACAGCTCAAAAGTTTGAAGTCAATTTTCACCTGTTTATAACCATGTGATCTGTCCACACAGCAGTGATGGCTACTAAAAATGGGCCCATACATAAGTGTGTAGACATTTCCTAATGCATCATGGGTGATTTAACATAAATGATTCATTAAACACACATCTGCGAAAACATTTCTGATCATTTTCATGTAATATTATGTTAAAAGTAAATGTAAATTATTAATTAAAAAGACGACAGTTTGAATCTGACCACAAACCTTTGAGCAGTAGTGTGTGCTGTATGCATGTGTCTGTCTGTATCTGATCAGGATTTTGTCATCAGTGTCAACAAAACGCTCATTTTTTAGCTGTTTCTATCATCAAAAATTGAGTTGGAGTGTTTTAACTCTGATGGCAATCTCTCCCTAACAAGTCCACTTTATTGCGTGCTCATTTTCTCCTATTAGTGGCTCATAGGAGTCTAACTAATGAACTGTATGCATGTTTCCTAATCTGTCACACTTATCAGTGGCTCATGGTTGCTTAAGGCCTATGTCTGTACTTGACCACAGAGGCAGAGCATCATTCAACCTGCCAGCTGCCTATCTTGGGAGCTTTTCAAGGATGACAGACTCCACTTTCTCTGCAGCAAGACAGCTCATAACTTTTTTACAGTGTCTCCCTGTCCTCAGACTTCTATATATTCTTCTGTAATAGATAACTATACGCTATCATTGCAATCTACACTACAGCTCAAAGGTTTGAAGTCAATTTTCACCTGGTTTATAACCATGTGATCTGTCCACACAGCAGTGATGGCTACTAAAAATGGGCCCATGTATAAGTGTGTAGACATTTCCTAATGCATCATGGGTGATTTAACATAAATGATTCATTAAACACACATCTGTGAAAACATTTCTGATAAACTTTGCCTAATTTTATGTTATAGCAAATATAATTTTAAAATTAAAACAAGAATGTTTGAATCTGACCACAAACTTTTGAGCAGTAGTGTGTGTTGTATGCATGTGTCTGTCTGTATCTGATCAGGATTTTGTCATCAGTGTCAACAAAACGCTCATTTTTTAGCTGTTTCTATCATCAAAATTGAGTTGGAGTGTTTTAATTCTGGTGGCAATCTCTCCCTAACAAGTCCACTTTATTGCGTGCTCATTTTCTCCTATTAGTTGCTCATACGTATATAATTAGGAAACATGCATCAAGTCAGTAGTCCTCAACCTTTTTTGCGCCACGGACCGGTTTATGCCCGACAATATTTTCACGGACCGGCCTTTAAGGTGTCGCGGATAAATACAACAAAATAAAACTAGTACCGGTACCGGAAAAAAAGAAGATTTATTTATGACACACTTGAACAGACCCAGGGACACCGAGTTAACGATAAAAACGATAACAAAATAACTCTGAATGCCGATAAAAACCCTGAAAACCATACATTTCACACCTGAGCCTCAACTCTCGCGGACCGGCACCTTTCCGAGGCCCGGGGGTTGGGGACCGCTGCATTAAGTGCACTAATTTCTCACACTTATCAGTGGCTCATGGTTGCTTAAGGCCTATGTCTGTACTTGACCACAGAGGCAGAGCATCATTCAACCTGCCAGCTGCCTATCTTGGGAGCTTTTCAAGGATGACAGACTCCACTTTCTCTGCAGCAAGACAGCTCATAACTTTTTTACAGTGTCTCCCTGTCCTCAGACTTCTATATATTCTTCTGTAATAGATAACTATACACTATCATTGCAATCTACACTACAGCTCAAAAGTTTGAAGTCAATTTTCACCTGTTTATAACCATGTGATCTGTCCACACAGCAGTGATGGCTACTAAAAATGGGCCCATGTATAAGTGTGTAGACATTTCCTAATGCATCATGGGTGATTTAACATAAATGATTCATTAAACACACATCTGTGAAAACATTTCTGATCATTTTCATGTAATATTATGTTAAAAGTAAATGTAAATTATTAATTAAAAAGACGACAGTTTGAATCTGACCACAAACCTTTGAGCAGTAGTGTGTGCTGTATGCATGTGTCTGTCTGTATCTGATCAGGATTTTGTCATCAGTGTCAACAAAACGCTCATTTTTTAGCTGTTTCTATCATCAAAAATTGAGTTGGAGTGTTTTAACTCTGATGGCAATCTCTCCCTAACAAGTCCACTTTATTGCGTGCTCATTTTCTCCTATTAGTGGTTCATAGGAGTCTAACTAATGAACTGTATGCATGTTTCCTAATCTGTCACACTTATCAGTGGCTCATGGTTGCTTAAGGCCTATGTCTGTACTTGACCACAGAGGCAGAGCATCATTCAACCTGCCAGCTGCCTATCTTGGGAGCTTTTCAAGGATGACAGACTCCACTTTCTCTGCAGCAAGACAGCTCATAACTTTTTTACAGTGTCTCCCTGTCCTCAGACTTCTATATATTCTTCTGTAATAGATAACTATACACTATCATTGCAATCTACACTACAGCTCAAAGGTTTGAAGTCAATTTTCAGCTGGTTTATAACCATGTGATCTGTCCACACAGCAGTGATGGCTACTAAAAATGGGCCCATGTATAAGTGTGTAGACATTTCCTAATGCATCATGGGTGATTTAACATAAATGATTCATTAAACACACATCTGTGAAAACATTTCTGATAAACTTTGCCTAATTTTATGTTATAGCAAATATAATTTTAAAATTAAAACAAGAATGTTTGAATCTGACCACAAACTTTTGAGCAGTAGTGTGTGTTGTATGCATGTGTCTGTCTGTATCTGATCAGGATTTTGTCATCAGTGTCAACAAAACGCTCATTTTTTAGCTGTTTCTATCATCAAAATTGAGTTGGAGTGTTTTAATTCTGGTGGCAATCTCTCCCTAACAAGTCCACTTTATTGCGTGCTCATTTTCTCCTATTAGTTGCTCATACGTATATAATTAGGAAACATGCATCAAGTCAGTAGTCCTCAACCTTTTTTGCGCCACGGACCGGTTTATGCCCGACAATATTTTCACGGACCGGCCTTTAAGGTGTCGCGGATAAATACAACAAAATAAAACTAGTACCGGTACCGGAAAAAAAGAAGATTTATTTATGAAACACTTGAACAGACCCAGGGACACCGAGTTAACGATAAAAACGATAACAAAATAACTCTGAATACCGATAAAAACCCTGAAAACCATACATTTCACACCTGAGCCTCAACTCTCGCGGACCGGCACCTTTCCGAGGCCCGGGGGTTGGGGACCGCTGCATTAAGTGCACTAATTTCTCACACTTATCAGTGGCTCATGGTTGCTTAAGGCCTATGTCTGTACTTGACCACAGAGGCAGAGCATCATTCAACCTGCCAGCTGCCTATCTTGGGAGCTTTTCAAGGATGACAGACTCCACTTTCTCTGCAGCAAGACAGCTCATAACTTTTTTACAGTGTCTCCCTGTCCTCAGACTTCTATATATTCTTCTGTAATAGATAACTATACACTATCATTGCAATCTACACTACAGCTCAAACGTTTGAAGTCAGTTTTCAGCTGGTTTATAACCATGTGATCTGTCCACACAGGAGTGATGGCTACTAAAAATGGGCCCATGTATAAGTGTGTAGACATTTCCTAATGCATCATGGGTGATTTAACATAAATGATTCATTAAACACACATCTGTGAAAACATTTCTGATAAACTTTGCCTAATTTTATGTTATAGCAAATATAATTTTAAAATTAAGACAAGAATGTTTGAATCTGACCACAAACTTTTGAGCAGTAGTGTGTGTTGTATGCATGTGTCTGTCTGTATCTGATCAGGATTTTGTCATCAGTTTCAACAAGCCGCTCATTTTTTAGCTGTTTCTGTCATCAAAATTGAGTTGGAGTGTTTTAACTCTGATGGCAATCTCTCCCTAACAAGTCCACTTTATTGCGTGCTCATTTTCTCCTATTAGTGGCTCATAGGAGTCTAACTAATGAACTGTATGCATGTTTCCTAATCTGTCACACTTATCAGTGGCTCATGGTTGCTTAAGGCCTATGTCTGTACTTGACCACAGAGGCAGAGCATCATTCAACCTGCCAGCTGCCTATCTTGGGAGCTTTTCAAGGATGACAGACTCCACTTTCTCTGCAGCAAGACAGCTCATAACTTTTTTACAGTGTCTCCCTGTCCTCAGACTTCTATATATTCTTCTGTAATAGATAACTATACACTATCATTGCAATCTACACTACAGCTCAAACGTTTGAAGTCAGTTTTCAGCTGGTTTATAACCATGTGATCTGTCCACACAGGAGTGATGGCTACTAAAAATGGGCCCATGTATAAGTGTGTAGACATTTCCTAATGCATCATGGGTGATTTAACATAAATGATTCATTAAACACACATCTGTGAAAACATTTCTGATAAACTTTGCCTAATTTTATGTTATAGCAAATATAATTTTAAAATTAAGACAAGAATGTTTGAATCTGACCACAAACTTTTGAGCAGTAGTGTGTGTTGTATGCATGTGTCTGTCTGTATCTGATCAGGATTTTGTCATCAGTTTCAACAAGCCGCTCATTTTTTAGCTGTTTCTGTCATCAAAATTGAGTTGGAGTGTTTTAACTCTGATGGCAATCTCTCCCTAACAAGTCCACTTTATTGCGTGCTCATTTTCTCCTATTAGTGGCTCATAGGAGTCTAACTAATGAACTGTATGCATGTTTCCTAATCTGTCACACTTATCAGTGGCTCATGGTTGCTTAAGGCCTATGTCTGTACTTGACCACAGAGGCAGAGCATCATTCAACCTGCCAGCTGCCTATCTTGGGAGCTTTTCAAGGATGACAGACTCCACTTTCTCTGCAGCAAGACAGCTCATAACTTTTTTACAGTGTCTCCCTGTCCTCAGACTTCTATATATTCTTCTGTAATAGATAACTATACACTATCATTGCAATCTACACTACAGCTCAAAGGTTTGAAGTCAATTTTCACCTGGTTTATAACCATGTGATCGGTCCACACAGGAGTGATGGCTACTAAAAATGGGCCCATGTATAAGTGTGTAGACATTTCCTAATGCATCATGGGTGATTTAACATAAATGATTCATTAAACACACATCTGTGAAAACATTTCTGATAAACTTTGCCTAATTTTATGTTATAGCAAATATAATTTTAAAATTAAGACAAGAATGTTTGAATCTGACCACAAACTTTTGAGCAGTAGTGTGTGTTGTATGCATGTGTCTGTCTGTATCTGATCAGGATTTTGTCATCAGTGTCAACAAAACGCTCATTTTTTAGCTGTTTCTGTCATCAAAATTGAGTTGGAGTGTTTTAACTCTGATGGCAATCTCTCCCTAACAAGTCCACTTTATTGCGTGCTCATTTTCTCCTATTAGTGGCTCATAGGAGTCTAACTAATGAACTGTATGCATGTTTCCTAATCTGCCACACTTATCAGTGGCTCATGGTTGCTTAAGGCCTATGTCTGTACTTGACCACAGAGGCAGAGCATCATTCAACCTCAATTCAAATATTATTCCTTAAAACTTGCATAGATCACCAATTATGAATGACGATTGATTAAATATTAAGTGGTGTATGGATTGCAACAATAATAGCGAGTGTGTAGATTATATTACCTTTCCTCAGTTTATCACATTAAATCTCAGCTTACTAGTGACCCAGCATTTTTCTAAGTACAGAAGTGCTAAACAACATCATTTTTTCAAGTAATATAAAAATCATCTTTATATATTACCTTTTTAAACATCCCATTTTTCTTTCTAATGTCATTAAAACAATTTTGCACATTTGAATAACAGTAGTCAGACCTCCAGATCTTTTAAGCTTTCAGTTTTTTTCTCAGTGTCACACATGGATTAGTTTTCGTCTCTTTCAATAAGAAAGTCAAATCTTCAAACCCTAAAGCAATCTTTGTTTCTTTCAATCATTCCAATATTTTTCATCTTCTGTTATATAATTGCAGTTAACCAGGGCTTAGCTACTCTGATCTACAGGAATTTTGGGGGTGTGGATACCCATTTTCTTTTTTTCATAGGTGCGGAGCCTTTTTCTACAAAATTACGAATAAACTGCATTTTTTAAAATTACCTTTAACATAAATGTAGACTGACAAGTAACTCAACCTTTAACACAGTGATCAGTAGAGAAGAAAGAAAATAACCCATTTCAAAATTTCTAGTTCAGATCAAACTTATTGTTCTGATTAAGGAAACAGTAAATCTGGCCACATTATTGTCCCGATCCTCCAATTTTCCCTTTCCAATGTGACTAAATAAAATTAAAAATTTTTTTTAAATAAAAGCAGTTGCACACCCAGATATTTCTTACAGTAAAAATCCTCCAACAACCTTTCAAAAGAAATTTTTTTGTCTTTCCTCAATTTTGAGACCAACTGAACCCACAAACCTGAAGCTGCAGACCCCAAACTAACCAAATTTAATGTTTCCTTAATCAGCACAGTAATTTTTAAGTCTTTATGTGTTATGTTTACTCACAGTTTTGATGCTTGCTTCTTCGACTTGACCCACGATTAGCTCTGCACCATCGCTCTGCTGTTTTCTCTCTCCTCATGCTTCTCCTTCGTGCGTCCTGTCCTCAAATATAATCCAACCTGCCTCCTTGTTTCCTCCTTGACTTGTATTCGCAAAATTTCCAGTTAAATTAAGAGTAATCCAGAAAAGTTTTCCTGCTTCAAAAGCTCTTCCAGTTGCCTGTCTTCTTGTCCTCCTTCAAATGTGCAGTTTATATATTTGTATTTATTTGACTTCATATTGCCATGACAACATAACACAGAGCATCATGGTAGATTAAAGCAGGTGGTTCTGTCCGCTACAGAAATGCTGATAAACTCAATTTATTTGAGTTGTCTTAACTTAGAAAAACTAAGTAAGATGGAAGTTTTTCTTCTCAGTGTGGAAAGATGAAAGATGTGTTTTGAAAATGCCACGTCACTACCGTCCTCCTCCCTAGCACGGATCAGTCCGCATGTTCATGGTGCCAGCATTTTTTATGGAATATGTTGAGCAAACCTAGAAAAGCGTCAGCTCAAGGGATTATTGTTGTCATTGCTGTGGATCTTTACCTGATAGACTGACTTGGTGAGTAAATGTTTACTCTTATTCAAACTGATTTTGTGGCTTCTCTTAGTTTAGCACCAGGTTTATAATCGTGCTAGCTAGTTAGTGTTAGCCTAGCGTTGCTGCTGCGGCTGGGCTCATGTTACTTAAAAATTAACACCACAGCCTTAAAAACCTTATATAAAAATATGTCTGTGAAATTTTCTGTTGATTGTTTGTTTGAAATAAAAAAGTGAGATAAGAGCCCAGACAAAATTCTTCGGGGGGGGGGGTGAAAACAATAAGCCAAGAGTTAGCTGTGCTCGCGGACTCTTATAAAGCCTTGACCTCCCGGTCAGCTGGGTAACAGAGCTCTCCGAAAACGTGGAAGCACTTTTGCAAATATGTGATATTTTGATAAATTAAGTAGATATTTGAGCATTACACAGCTACATTCGCCACTGAAAATATCTTAAAAGGTTATTTTGTGACCCAGAAAGGGTAATCTAGGGGAAAGGAGGATCGCATATGTCGGCCATGGTTGTCGGAGCCTGTGCGTACTTGTAAGCTCGCCAATGGCGGAGGAGCGCGGCTTATTGCTTTTTCTGGGTCACAAAATCAACTTTTAAGATATTTTCAGGCGAGAATGTAGCTGTCGAAAGTTCAAATATCTGCTCGATTTATCAAGACATCACATATTTGCAAAAATGCCCCGACGTTTTCTGAGATGTCCATTTTTTTCATGCTTTGTGGCACCTTGAACATCTGTGGCATCTATTAATGTCAAATCTAGCCTTTATTTAACAACATAAGCAAACTCTATGTTACAATGATTGCACAGCCATTAAGGATCAAATCGGTTTCTGAAAAATGTTCTGTTTTTTCTCCCTCTGCTTGCTTCTTACTGTCTTTGAGGCTCGGGACCAGCACTCCTGCTGTTGGACAGAAAGACATCAACTCAGTGGTAAGTATTTTGGTTTTCCAATATATTAGCAACTGTCAGTGACATTTATATTAATCAGGCTGAACTTTAATCATACTTTAGATCAGCCTGTTTTACTTATTGTTTTATTTGTTTTTTGGTTTGGGGAAGTTGTTTCTTTACTGATCTTTTCCTGTCTTCTGTTATTAGACTTGAGATATGACTGCACTAGGCTGTTGCTGGTGACTCCAGTTAATTCTACAAGACATGCTGTGTAAGTAAACAAACAACAACAGTTTGGTCTGCATTTCTTGAAAGATCACATCCCCCAAACTTAGTTTAGAGGGTCTACACTGAATATAGTGAAGTCTGCAAGTTTTCTAACAGCAAAATTTGTTTTGTGCCCAAATCATTTTGCACATCATTAGAATGAAAGTTATTGGCCATGTTTGCATAGCCCTTTTTAAAATGATGCTTTCATGACATTATTGTGTGTCGGGTGGGGGTCAGGGCTATCCAGACTGACAATTGGGACATTGAATGTCACCTCTCCGGTGGGGAAGGAGCCTGAGATTGTCCAAATTGGAGTCTGTTTTATACCAAATGCAGAAAAAAATGTTTTAAGAAAGCAATTAAGTTCATGTTCCAAAAAATATGATTGTTTGCTTGCAGGACACCAGGAGAGATGAGTCCTCCGTCACAGATGGTGTGGTCAGTGAAGATGGTCGCCTGCAGGTTCAAGCTCACTGCATCTCCAACCCACATCCACTGCCACTGTACTTAAGGGAAGTTAAAGACTTTCTTCTGCACCTACATTTGGATCACCTCGATCCATGATAGTCATTCAGGCAGTAATGCCTGGACTGGAAACAAGCCATCCTTAAAATATTACAACATTCCAGCTCATGTGTTGGAATGCAAAACAAATGTGTTGTTTAAATTAGAGACTGCACTTGTGACAGAACAACACATATTTTTATTTTGATTATATAAGTAATGTAAGTACAAAACAAACTTGTGGTAGGCCTAAACTTATTTTCAGAATAATTACATCTGCGACCTTGTTTCATTGTAAGATTATAACAGTGATGGCAATATAATTGTTTGTTGTTCAGCAGAACAGTGTCCAGTATGTTGGCTGTTATACTTTGTTGTGTTTGAAAATAAAAGTTGGTCTGATTTTAACATCAAGACAAAAAGTGTTGTTAATTATTTTTAATCATATTCAGGTTACCACAAATTGTTTTTTCATTTAGTTGAACTTGAAATGTTTGTCAGTAAGTAAACAATTAGCACTGTACAGTCAGAAATATCAAGTTATTCTTAATACTGCAGACTTGCACTGTATAAGTTGTCCTAACAGTCATCTTAAGTAAGCTTTACTTAGTTTTTTTTTTTGAGGCAATGAGTTTCCTTAATTTTTTTGAGTTCTGGGAACTAACAAGGCTTTACAGTGTACTCAAAATGAGTAAGTTGCCCTAACTTGGTCAACTTACGTAAACTTGATCCAATTTTCTTGAGTTCTGGGAACAAATGAGCTTGTACAGAGTACTCAAAATAAATAAGTTGTCCTAATTTAGTCATTTTTAGCTAAGCTTTACTCAATTTTTTTGAGGCAACGAGTTTCCTCAATTATTTTGAGTTCTAACTAATTAGATTTTACAGTGTGTAAGAGCAGGAATTTAACTACAAACTCTCATAGTTCCCGTCAGTATCATTCATTCTGCTCTGCCTCAATGGTCACAGTGGCTAGTTTAAGTACGTTTGCCCCATAGAAATCCACTGATGTTCAGTGAGTCCCTTTGATACATGTTTAGACCTTCATAATTTTCAGGGTGCATGAGTGTTATATCTCCATCTCATCCTAAACATTTTACCAACATGTAAAAGGCATACGTCCACAAGATTTTGATTTTTTTAATTGAAACTTGTTTGGGTGACTACTTGGATTAGGGGAGTATTATTTAGAGCAATGTTTGTCACTTTGGTTAATTGCTAAACTCAGGCCGTTTTTGTTCAGTCTTTTTCTAACTGAACTTTCACATTTAACATGCTAACTGAAGCCTGTAGAGTCTGAGCTGTAGCTCTTTTATTTTCTGTATTGTACAGTCTGACTTAGGGGTGGATTTGCTGGGATTGGTGACTGTGTTGCATGTTTTGAATAATCTTCTTCAGCGTAGACTTTTGGTGTAAGCTGATAGTGAATGAAGAAAACTATAAAAAGCTGCTGTGGTTTTAATTTTCCAAGAGAGGTAATGCACATAATGCAGAGACGAGCGCACGGGGGATATCCAAATTCTAGGAAGGCAGCCTGCTGCTGTACACAGGCGGATTCTTCTCAGTCAGAGTTCTTAACAACTTGAGTGTTTTCTCCAACCACACAGAGTGCTGTTTCCATTCTGGGAAGTCTACTCATTGGTGTAGGTAGTTCTTCAAATTATAAGTAGCTATATATGAGCAGCTATATTAGCTTTGACTTATCATATGTTAAATATTATACTTTCCTGGTTTAAAATTTATGATGGCTCAAAATTCAAACCTTACAAATTAAAACCCTGAATCATCACCACCTGTGTGAACTACAAGGGTGCCATCCTTTTTCTTTTCAATCCATTAAGTACCACATTTTACACACTGAGCAAGAAAGGAAGTGAGCTCTTCATGGTGACCCCAGAAATTTTAATGTATCACTTTCTAGCATACTACTGACACTGCTCGACATCTTTTTCTTTTTTTTTTTTGCGTGTCCCGTTTGGTTCTTTTGCCATCAGAATTATTGTGGAAAGACAAAGAAAGATGCCCAACAGATTTACTTTACCAAATGGACCATCCCAGCCTTGCCTTAATGATCTATTTGATTCACCTTTGCTTTTATTGTTTATTTTGTTTTATTTTCACTTGCTAAACATGGGACAGATTTGACTGCGGGAAAGAAAATGGAGAAAGAAAGAGGAAAGGAAAAACAGCGGGGAAGAGGAACGTGATAAAGGACAAAAAAGAAAAACAAACAGACAAAAAAATACATATATCAATCACCTGGATCACCTGTCAGGAAAGAAAAAAGAGAAAACGAGCAAAAAAAAAAAGAAAGCAATATACTAAATAACATCATCGCAATGATCTATGTGAATATAACAGTAAATACTAAATATTGAATATTATTGTGCAGCACGTAAGATCGACAGCGCACAGTGTGCTTTGAGGTAGGAGCCAGAGTGACAGGGGGGGGTCACTGCTCGACATCTCACAGTACAGTATAAGAGTCCCGCCACAAGGAGACACTAAAGGCTTTCAAACCAACAGTCTCTGCTTCCAAAGTGGCGCCAGCCGTCACCACCGATCATCGTACTTATGTAACATAGACTGTGGATGCATGTTTAAGTTGATACATCACTTAAAGCCACCACTGTTCAGGCATCACATCTGTCCATTAGGTTTCCCTTTCATACTCAACATTTTTATCCCTGGGTACTAACTTTTTTGTTTTTGCTGACTGTTTATTTATTTGTTTGTTTGTCTAAATAGGCAGTAGCCAACATGATTTATAAAGGGATTATAAAATCTAAAAAAATTACTGCATTATTTTACTCTTATTAAACTCACTTTCCTAAAAACTGATTGCAGCTTCTACTTTGTGATGTCAATGTTATGTCTCTAAATTATTTCATATCATTCATGGGAGATATGCTTGACAAATGATAAGTTAACAAGTCACTGCTACCAGCCTAATCAATTCATTGGGGCGACCTGCGTGTTGTGTTGCATTGTCTGATTTGGTCGTAGTGTGTAAACACCTCTAGAGGCCACTGTTGTATAGCTGCTGCAAACTGAACGTGCCCGTACCAGAGGTTATACTTAAAATGGCAGCTGCCAGGAAGTCTCTTTGGAAATTTGTGTTCGCCCTTTATGAAATAGATATGTTGTATTACAAGGTACTAATGCACCCTTGCATTGGTAAAATAAATTCTACTAGAATAGCTGATACTCCCTTACAGAAGATTTATTTTGACCTTTCTAAAGCCTTCTTTAAAATTTAGAAAATAAAATGAAAACAGGCATATCAAAACAAGCCTACTAGAAATACTTCTCTGCATTACATCCTAACACTTGGCTAAATCCTAATATGTAATTCTGGTTTAATAGTTTATTTCACTAAATGTGATTATGCACTAAAAAAGAACATGTTGGGTTTACTTAATTCAATAGTGGACACTGGTTGCACACTGATGTTTTGCTTTGGCAGGAGCTTAAACAACTGAGGTGAAGTTATTCATATTCAATAAACCTGTGCAATTTGTGTTGATAAAATATGATTGAAACAAAATATCCAATTTGAGCTCCTGGATATTTTAATTCTTCACAAATTTCACACTTTATTCCAACACTATTCAGTGACTTTTACCCAAATACTATTTGGTCACTGAAATACTATGTTATCTTCAAATGACATGTTGGTATTATATTCTAAATACACAATTTTCCAGTGAAGGCCTTACAACAGATTGTATTGTTCTCTTCCAAGATGGTTGCCAGCATCCACTAGTAACCTTTCAAAACAAAAACAGTAATTTCACTATAGTGACAGTAGGTGAATCAGCGGTCTGAAACACACGGCCCGGGGCCGACTTGCGTGAGGCCCACATCACCCCTACTTGCCACCCGTACTGTTGACGTGAGGAAATATTGTGCATTTTGGTCCTTGAAGTTAGTTTTTGTTACGGGGGATTTTGTTGTTGAGTGCAATGTGAAAATAACTTCTATAAAAAGCAAAAAATGATTTAATATGAAGGCAATATGAGCAGAGAGTAAAACCATGTTGAGGGATTGGCTGTGTTAGTTCAGTGAGAGTTATTTGTAAAGAAAACAATTTTCACTAGTAGACATAAATGTACACTTATGTCTGCATTTTTATTTTGTTAAATAAAACAAAAATTATAGCAAAGTGCTGCCACATGTCTGAGTGCCAATTCTTTTTTTATTCAATGAAAGGTTTTAGTTAATTAAGATTGAGGAAAAAGAATTTGCATTCACATTTGCAGTTTTGCCTTGTTATACAATATTTGAAAATTAAAACAAAACACTACATTTTCTGAAATATTAGTGAGTTTTTTCTTGTTTAAAGACAAACGTTTTTATACTACTTGAACACTAAAGTGACCCTCCAATGTGATGACAGTGCCAGCAGTGGCCCACAGCTCATTTAATGCTTTCTCCTAATTGGCTCATAATGGTCTCTCATATGTATGAACTATGTAGGCTATCTCTATTTTAAAATAATGGGTGGGCAATGAGAGCATCTCCTCGATGTGTACAACAGGACAACAGGGAATACAGAGAACTGACTGAGGACTTTGTCAACTGGTGCCAGCAGAACCACTTCCAGATCAACACTCCGAAAACCAAGGAGCAGGTAGTGGACTCCACCTACACCAGTGAACATCCAGAGAATGGGCATTAAGATAGCTGACTCATATAAGTGATCTGATTAATAAACGGATCTGGAGTAACAACAGAGTGTACATCTACACAAAAGGATAAAGACGGTTGTATTTGCAACAGAGAAGTCTTTTGGAAGGGAGCAGGGAGAGCTCCTGAAGACCTCAGACGCTGTGGTGGTATTGTCCATGTTTTATGGTGTGGTCTGCTGGGGATAGGAAGAAACTGAACAGGTTCATCAAGAAAACTAGCTCTGTTCTGGGATGTCCTCTTGACCCAGTGGAGGTAGTTATCCCTGTCAGATAACAGCTCCCACCCCATACAGGTCACCCTTCAGTGACAGGCCGTGTTCCAAGTGGACATTTTGGAGGCCTTTCCCTCCAGCTGCTGTCAGACTGTACACTGCACAACAGCAATGAATGTACACCACATATTCACACACTGGGGTCTTTGCATATCAGTGTGCAATACCTGTTAATACCTATTAACACCCAACCACTGCACTATGAAATGACCACGCCAAGCAAACAAACAATGTTTGGGTGCTGCAGATGGAAACGGACCATAGCTTCATGGTGAAATTCCTCACAAAGAGCAGAATCTACCTTGTCCTTTAAAGTTTTTATGGCCACCACTTGGGTCTGCTCACCAGGTACTGTGCCATATAGGTGGCCCTTGTACACCGTGCCAAACCGGTCCTCACCGAGCCCCTCCATAAATCGCACTGCTGACATGTTAATCTCACGCAGCTTTGCCTGCAGCCATGAAACAATAAATACATGTCACCAAAGACTCTGGCCACCAGAATTCAACAATACTTAAACAAATGTATGTAAATCACATTTACTGTGACCATATTTAATGATACCTTGTTATTATTATTGCTACCTGTTGTTTTTGATGATTCGGGGGCGACAGCTCCGTGTCCTGGGAGGGTGAGCTGCTGAGCTGGGAACGAGGTGGTGTGTCATTTGAAGCCTTATGTTTATTGCGACACAAGCAAACCAGAAAGAAGAGGCAAGCGATAACCAATGGGATGGCAACTGCAGGTATTAAAATAAACAGGATCTCCTTCCTGGGGTTTTCTTGTGTTTCATTCTTCTTCTAATAGTAATCTGTATTATTACATCATATATAAGTATATGTATGTATGTAGATATATATAGATAGATGGCTATGGATATAGATAAATAGACTTACATATATAAGTACTTATCTATTTCTTAGTCTATATTTCTTCTATTTTTGCATAGCATTATTGCTGTTAGGTATGCTGTGTGTGTTCATTTGTTCCTGCCTTGTGTACTCTGCTGCAGTAACAATTTGAATTTCCCAACTCTGGGACTAACAAAGGTTTTCTTATCTGAAATGTATCTAAACCCAGCTGATATCTGGCTACATTTTCTGCTGAGCATCCAAATCACACTGAAGTTTACACACTGTATAATGCCTGATTTCTTGTAAATATTTAGCGATGGCCTTATGAAATATATTTTGATAAAATGTTTATCAGGCCACAGTGAACAATGGAAAATAAACAAAATTAAAACAAATAATTAAAAACACTGAAAAACACTCAAAAATATATTTTTTTAGAGATGTCTTAACCTGGTTATGCTGTACCATCCAGACGTGTATGTGCGCCGGACCCGCGTGATTTGAGACTTCCTGCCATCTTTAGCAGGTAATAAACTCCCGCCAAAGCAAAAAGTTGCTCTGAGTGAATTCAGTCGTTGTTAATGAGTAAATTTTTAGTGTTTTTATTTGGATTGTTTTCTGGTTGTTTGTTGCACACGGACATGTTCACAGACGTGTTTTCGTGAGCAACACTGTTCATACTCCGAGACCGTAGCGGGAAACTGTTGGTTGCCTAGCAGCAGTTAACGAAAAGACCGGAAGTGACTGTACTTCAACTAGAAAACTTTTGCGTTTATCCTCTTTTTCCCGAGTATCAGACAAACTCGTTTAGCAGCGTGCTTTACATTTGAGTTAGCTGAACTTCTGGTGGTTTGTTGGTGGATTTAAGGAGGTTAAATGGATGAAAAAAAGTTATCTTTCAGCTAGCTCTTGTTGCGCAGATACAGCAATGCAT
This sequence comes from Diplotaxodon limnothrissa, assembly GCF_057381915.1. Classification (NCBI taxonomy): domain Eukaryota; kingdom Metazoa; phylum Chordata; class Actinopteri; order Cichliformes; family Cichlidae; genus Diplotaxodon; species Diplotaxodon limnothrissa. The sequence continues at coordinate 62,495,417 of NC_140602.1, forward strand.
GATGGGAAATTCTCCCGGTATTTGTAAAGCTAAATAACCTTATGGGGCTCTGTTGGAAACTGCTTCATGTGTATATATAAATAGTGTGTAGTCCCAGCTTCCTACAGGCTGTGTTTGTGTTGATTTTGAGATTGTGAGCACCGTGAGTGTGCAGGGTTTGTGTGTGAAAGACTGCCCCATACGTGAGCTAAAGAATTCATACTTACCTGGTAGGAGAGATACCATGATCACGAAGGTGGTTCTCTCAGGCCGAGGCTCAGCCATTGCACTCTGGCTTTGCTGACAGCCTGCGAATTCCCCAAATGTGGGAATCTCGACTACATAATTTCTGGTAGTGGGGACTGCGTTCGCGCTCTCCCCTCATCATATGTTGAAAGAAAAATCAGTGGGAATGTTTGCGCTTATTTTCAATGACGACGTCATGCAATCTTCTGGCTTCCTAACTACAGTTTTATCAGTGAGGCCAGGGTAAGCAGGAGAGGAGGAGGGGATGCTGTCTTATTTAAAAAAGTCTGTGCAGCATTTGGGAGGCCTGTAAACATTAACAAACACAACTTTGGATGGGGCCTTCAGCTGTAAAGCCACATATTCAAAAGACTGAAAACTTCCAGGAGACAGCTGCTTACATTGAAATGATTCATTAATGACCTCAGTGAACTGCTGTCTGTGATCTGTGTTGATTTCGACTGTGTAATTATTGTTGGGGATTTTAACATCCATGTGGACAACCCTCAGGACAAAGGGACTAAAGACCTGAGTAACACTCTGGGCAACTTTGGGCTGACTCAGCATGTAACAGAGGCCACACATAATAGAGGACACACTCTTGACCTACTGATCTCCAAGCCTGAGCATTTCAAACATTGCTGTGTCTGATGTGGGCTTATCTGATCATTACTGTGTTTTCTTTGAAAGTAAAATCTCAGCCCACACAAATATATCAACAGCAGTGATCACAAAACGGTGTATAACTGAAGACAGTAGTGAGATCTTTAACCAGGTCTTCCCATTAACACCTGACCTGTCCAAAGGTTCAGTCAATGAGCTCGTCAATAGCTTTAATGCAAAACTGTTAAATGTAATGGATACTATTGCCCCCATTAAGGTGAAGGTTATCTCTGGAAGGAAAAAGTCTCCATGGAGAAACTCCACACTAGTGAAAAATGAAAAAAGAGAGTGTAGGAAAGCTGAGCGCAGATGGAGAAAAACAAACCTCCAGGTTCACTATGACATCTATAAAGAGAAACTTCACAATTATAATTTACAACTGAGGAGTGCAAGAAGGTCCTACTTCTCTGACATCATCACTAAAAACAGCCATAATGCTCGGGTCTTATTTTCTACAGTTGACAGGCTAACAAACCCTCCTGTGCCAGTGGCAGCTGAACTTCATTCAACCATGGCCTGCAATGACTTTGCCAAATTCTTCACAGAAAAAATCCAAAAGATTAGACAAGCAGTTGGTACATCAACAGCAGATCCAGGATATGTACTGTGTCCACTGAAAAACTGTTTAAACACCATCAAAGAGTTTCACCCGATTAACAGCAAAGACCTGGAGGACATCTTAGGTAAACTGAACTCCTCCTCTTGCTGTTTAGATGTCCTGCCAACAAGTTTTTTCAAAAAGGTCTCAAAGACTTTAGAGTCAGACCTGTTACAGATCGTCGACTTTTCCTTAATGTCAGGTGTGTTTCCAGAACCACTAAAAACTGCTGTAATCAAACCTATACTGAAAAAGGACAATCTTGACAAGACACAAATGAAAAACTACAGGCCGATCTCAAATCTCCCGTTTTTAAGTAAGATCATTGAAAAAGCAGTTTCTCAACAGCTCAGTTACTTCTTAAAACAGAATAACTGCTATGATGCCTTCCAGTCAGGTTTTAGACAGAACCACAGCACTGAAACCGCTCTGACCAAAGTGTTTAATGACATATGTCTGAACACAGACAGTGGAAAAATGCCAGTCTTAGTTTTACTGGATCTCAGTGCAGCATTTGATACAGTTGACCACAACATATTACTCAAACGACTGGAGAACTGGACAGGTCTTTCAGGAACTGTACTAAACTGGTTCAAAACATACGTAGAAAACAGGAAATACTTTGTATCAATAGGTAACTTCACATCTGAGCAGACAAGTATCACATGTGGAGTTCCCCAAGGTTCCATCTTGGGACCCCCTCTGTTTAACATTTACATGCTCCCACTGGCACAGATTATAAAGAACAACAAAATAAACTACCACAGCTAGGCAGATGACACACAAATATATATCACAATGTCACCAGGAGACCGAGGCCCTGTACAGGCTCTTGGTAAATGCATTGAGGAAATTAATGACTGGTTGTGCCACAATTTTCTCCAACTAAACAAAAACAAAACTGAGGTAATAGTCTTTGGCGCCAAAGAAAAACGATTACAGGTCACCAGAGAACTTCAATCTATACATCTAAAAACCACAAACCAGGCGAGAAATTTGGGTGTAGTGATGGATGCAGACCTAAACTTAGAAAAACACATTAAGACAATAACAAAGTCAGCTTACTATCACCTCAAGAATATATCAAGGATAAAAGATCTGATGTCTCAACAGGACCTGGAAAAACTAGTCCATGCATTCATCTTTAGTAGGCTTGATTACTGTAACAGCATCTTTACAGGTCTACCTAAAAAATCAGTCAGACAACTACAGCTCATTCAGAACTCTGTTGCTCGAGTCCTCACTAAGACCAAAAAAGTGGACCACATCAGTCCAGCTCTGAGGTCTTTACACTGGCTGCCTGTCCGTCAGAGGATAGACTTTAAAGTTCTGATGCTGGCCTATAAAGCTCTGAATGGTTTAGGACCAAAATACATCAGTGACCTCCTGACCCAGTATGAACCTTCCAGATCCCTCAGGTCATCTGGATCCGGTCTTTTATCAGTTCCTAGAGTCAGAACCAGACACGGAGAAGCTGCATTCAGCTTTTATGCTCCTTATATCTGGAACAAACTCCCAGAAAGCCTCAGATCAGCTGAAACACTCAGTTTATTTAAATCCAGGTTGAAGACTCACCTATTCTCAGCTGCATTTGAATAAAGCACCAAATCCACACTTTTAAGCTTAAATTTCAAAACTTACATTAACTACTGATCTTATCTATTTCTGATTTTATCTGTTTTGATTTTATATACTGTTTTGTTTGTTTGTTAATTAGTTAAGCTTAAATTTCAAAACTTACATTAACTACTGATTTTATCTACTGTTCTGATTTTATCTGTTTTGATTTTACATACTGCTTTGTTTGTTTGTTTGTTTGTTTGTTTGTTAAGTGGGTTAGAGCTCTGGGTAGCTCCCCAGCTGGGTCTAGACTGGGTCTAGAGAGTATTTTAAATTCAGGGAATTTAAAATAGAAAGTAGCTCGTCCACAGAAGGACTGGTAGCTCCCCTTACGATAAGGGTTCAGATCGCGCGAACAGGTGTGAAATGTGTGTGTTTAGTTAGTTTGTTTGTTTGCTTGTTTTAATCAATTTTAAATCATACTTTTTATTTGTTTTTGTTTCTAATGTCTCTGTAAAGCACTTTGAATCACCTTGTTGTTGAATTGTGCTATACAAATAAATTTGCCTTGCCTTGCCTTTGTTCAAAATCACTACCCTTTCAGCTTGTTCGTGGCCACCAACAGATTAGGTCTGTTATTTTCATGTTTATTTTGCCATTTTATCTGCATAAAGCTTTTAAGTAACTTCAGTTCTTTTCATAAATATAAAATAATTATTACTTTTTACATTTTTAACCCTTTAAACACCAGTTTGTTTGTCCACTGCGACTAGCTGGAAGACAACCTCAAATCTTGCAATTTTATATAATTGAGTTGCTACTGAAATTTCTTGTATTATTAATAGTAGAGTATGGGTCATGTAATTGATTCACATCAACATTGATTATAATGCATTGTTATTTTTGTGCAGAGAGAGCAAAAACATGAAAACTCCCTCTCAGCTTGTTCGTGGCCAAAAATGGCCACCCCTTGTTTACAACTACAAAATGCTATAAAATTCATATATATTAAGAAAAATTTCCACTTTTTTTTACTTGATTTTTTAGATTAGCATCAGTGCTGTTCATGAAAATCAAAATTTCATTCAAATTCAGAATTCTAACCCTTTAAATACCAGTTAGATCACATAATCCTAGGAACTCATAAATGGAAAAAATCACAAAACCCCAATTTTTTTCCAAATAAAACATGCAAACTGAATTATTTTCTAACCATGATGGAGGTTAGATGCATAGCAATAATTAAAAGTATCAATGAGTTTTATGTATCTTTGTTTTTTTTTTGTGCAGTAACAGAAAAACAAAAAACTCCCTCTCAGCTTGTTCGTGGCCAAAAATGGCCACCCCTGTTTACGTTTACAAAATACTATAAAATTAATATATATTAAAACATTATTCTACTTTCATTGACTTGACATTTCACACCTGAGCCTCAACTCTCGTGGCCCGGTACCAAAGGACTCACGGACCGGGGGTTGGGGACCGCTGATCCAGATGAAGACGTGAGCCAAAGATCCTTTAAGTTTCATCTGATGAACTTACCTTTTCCTACATATGAAAAATGATGTGGTGTGAAGTAAATCGGGTTTGTATATATGTAGCCTCAGATGAGCATGAAATTTCATTTTTGACCTGCTTAATAGCAGTCTCAAATATTAAAGTCTTGGTGTTACAAAATCAATTGACATGTGCAGCAACTGAAATAAGACACCAAAGGCCACTCTTAATACAGACAGAAGTCAGGTAGTCAAAAATCTCTTATTCTGCTTTTTGTATTCTGAACTTCTTGAGTGGACAGCCAACAATCCTACAAATAGACTAGAGGATGTGCCTGAAATGTTTGTTAAAACAAATAACTGGACCTTACTTGTTAAGCTCATTGTTCTCACTGCCACATGGAGACTTTCAGGTTGTTACACTTGTTATACGTTTACTAGCACAAATGAATGTTTTTGACTAATAAATATACATTAATTTTAGGTCTAAAGTGTCTAAAATCTGTAGTGTTTGAACTTTGAATGTGGGATGACAAAATAAAAAACAAACAAGTGATCCATGTGATGAAAGACTGGCATAATTTGATCCATAAGACTTTATTTGATATTCACATACTGGAAGCAGAAAACAGCTTTAACAAAGCAAACTTGGTGGAAAGGACTAACACCAAGCTTATCCATCTTTTCCTGTAAAAAAAAAAAAAAAAAAAAGAAAACTAAAAAAAAAAAATCAAACCAAAGTAATAAATTACAGATCTATTCAGCTGGGTATAAAAGTTAATGTTAACAGTACCAAATTCATGGAACACGTGTCGTGAGGAATAAAAACTGTCTCTGGCCTGAAAATGATCAAAATAAGGGTGTAAACCTTTATTGTTTTGATGGATGGAAATGTGTGTTATACGAAACCATTTTAATGAAAGAAAAATCAATTCTGAATCAGTTCTATACACCATAAACTGTTGTTCTGCATTCACAGACAATACAATAATAACATAAAAAAAGCAAGCATAAAAATTGGGGGTACAAGAGTTGCGAAACACTTGTTCAGCACAGTAGAACCTTTTCACTTCTGAGTTATCAAATATCCATTTTTTCATTCCAATGAACAAAGTCATTTAGGAATCATCTCAGCCTTCGTTTAACAATCAGTTTCCATGAGTAAGTCGAAGGTATGGCATCCAAGAATTAATGGTGGCACTGATGGCAAGATCATCATCCATATTACACTCCACACAAACTGTCTCACTGGCACGTGAAAATTAAAAATCTGGTAACACCGTGAGCATTAGAGAAGGTAAACAATCTACCATTGTAAGAAAAACTCTAAAATACTTTTCTAAAGTTAAGAACAAGTTTTATGTTGCACAGCAACTGAAAGAATATCATTTCTTCCAAATGGCAACATTTAAAAAAGAGGAATAGCACAATTCATTTTACTTCATCACAGGGGTTTGAGAGATACAAACATGGGACATTATATACAAAGACATTTATTCACGGTTGTGGAAAAATGGCTCCCTTCATTCAATGTGTTCATAGAATTTTGGGCAAAAATAGCACAGCTGGCATATTATTTCAGATCTACTGTCCTTCAGTTATGTGTCAGACAAGTGGATCGCCAATTCTTCAGTCTGAGGAGCCTCACTTTCACCTAGTAATTCTGTTTCTGGCACTGCCAAGTCCTGGTTTTGGTTCAGTTCTTCCTCTGATGCCCCATCAGCCAATTCTTCATCGTTGGTCTTAGAGTCCTCATTTACCATTGCTGTTCTCTCTGTGGCAGAAGTGTTGGAAGGGACAGTGGTCACATATCCTGTAGATGTGGATCCACTGCCACTATGCTGAGAACCTGATTTGGTAACCATTTGTTGTGGGTGGTGGATCTGCTGGTGTGGCATTGCCATCGGTATTTGCATGGGGTAAAAGTTCTGCAGGTATGGGTAAGCTGGAATTGGGTGATATCCATTGACAGGGATGTAGAGCTGTGGGGGCACCATTGGCCGATGTAGTTGACCCTTTATTGGCATGAATTGGGGCTGATGGAATGGTGAGCTCTTTTTAGGGCTGGTGTATCTTGATGCACTTGTTGTATTTATGCTAAGGTTGCTAACAGGGCTGGTGCTAAGAGAGCTGGTCTGGGTAGTATTATTGCTAGTGCCAGACACCTGAGCAGAGCCATTATAGTTGGACAGGCTCTCCCAGGAGCGCAGACGTGCATGGATGTCTTTGAAGCGAGTTCTCCGGGCTGGGACTTCACTCCAACACTCCAGCATAAGGTTGTAAATCCAGGCCGGGCAGTCATCTGGACAGGGCAGTAACTGGTGGCTGCGCACCATGTCAATTACATCCTGGTTAGAGTAGCCACAATATGGCTGAAGACCATAACTGAATATCTCCCACAGCAACACTCCATAAGACCAGATGTCAGAGTCGGTGGAGAATTTGCCATGCTTAATAGCTTCTGGGGACATCCAACGAATAGGGAAAGGACTTGTTCCCATGAGACTGTAGTAATCAGCAGAGTAAACATCTCTGAATAGCCCAAGATCCAGGATTTTGATACCGAGTTTTTCAAACACAAGAATGTTTCGAGCAGCAAGGTCTTTATGGACTATCTGCTGGCTGGAAAGGTACTCCATTCCAGAAGCAATCTGGGTGATAACATGAATAAAATCAGCTTGCTCTAGAGTGGATTTGATTGTCTTGTCATCATCTGAGCTGCCAACATCGGAGTTAGGGGAGCGCATTACCAGATACTCATGCAAGTCACCAAGGCTGGAATAGGTGAAAATCATGCTCATTGGCTGCTCTTTGGTGACCACGCCAAGCAAACAAACAATGTTTGGGTGCTGCAGATGGAAACGGACCATAGCTTCATGGTGAAATTCCTCACAAAGAGCAGAATCTACCTTGTCCTTTAAAGTTTTTATGGCCACCACTTGGGTCTGCTCACCAGGTACTGTGCCATATAGGTGGCCCTTGTACACCTTGCCAAACCGGTCCTCACCGAGCCCCTCCATAAATCGCACTGCTGACATGTTAATCTCACGCAGCTTCGCCTGCAGCCATGAAACAATAAATACATGTCACCAAAGACTCTGGCCACCAGAATTCAACAATACTTAAACAAATGTATGTAAATCACATTTACTGTGACCATATTTAATGTTACCTTGTTATTATTATTACTACCTGTTGTTTTTGATGATTCAGGGGCGACAGCTCCGTGTCCTGGGAGGGTGAGCTGCTGAGCTGGGAACGAGGTGGTGTGTCATTTGAAGCCTTATGTTTATTGCGACACAAGCAAACCAGAAAGAAGAGGCAAGCGATAACCAATGGGATGGCAACTGCAGGTATTAAAATAAACAGGATCTCCTTCCTGGGGTTTTCTTGTGGCTCTGAAATAATAACAGAAACAAGGTCAAATTATATACAAAATGAAAATTATTTTATATTCACTGCCACTCGCGCAGTTAAATTTCTGGTGCGCGGAACTCTGAACACACGTGGAAGTGTCTGCTTTACGCATGCTGCTGCAGGTAGCTGCAACTGACTTTTAAATGTCTGGAGGTGGAGCCCAAAGGAAGGAGGAGTGTCCTAATATGATTGGTTATGATGGACACTTCACCATGGCAGCAACATCAGCGCTGTTTTACACCGCATTTGTTTACAATTTGGAAAATAAAGTGTGCCGAATTAGATATCAAAAGTTATTGTTTGCTGTGCAGCACGGGAAATACTGACAACTATCACTAAGAAGTCTTTAAGACTGTACTGTACTCATGTATTGAAAGGGTAAGTAACAAATGTGTGTTTCCCCAAAACTGGGGTTAGTTTTTGTGGGTATTGGCATTTTGCCAGAGTAATGTGAAAAGCTACGTGATGGTGGTAAATCTCATGTCCAAATCTCTCCAGGCACATGATAGCTAATAGGGCAGTTATATATAATGATCTTTTGTCACCATGTGTGCAGCGTAGTTTAGTGTTACCAGTTGATTGTGTGTGAATGTCAAATTGTGTTAAAAATGACCTGTGTGAACAAAAGGTGCTGCAGTAGAATAGGAACAGTTTATTGCATCTCTGTCCCTCAGTGAATGTGTGAAACAGACACTCTTTTGTTTGATTAGATCAAAAATCTTTCTTTTAGAGTGGAAGCAAGTAAAGTTAGAAGCTGTTCTTAGCTAAATAGTCTGTTCTGAAAATAATTTCTAATGTATTTTTCCAACATTTCAAGGGTCAGCAGAAAATTAAATTCTAGTTTAAAAAAAGGAAAACTACCCAGGTACTTAGAAATGATAATAATAGAGACATTTAAACCTGCCAAAAAAACGTTTTTGCTCAGCCTGCAGCGGACACATGTAACTGCAAATAACATCAAAGTGAAGTCAGTGATAAATCAGTACAATAGAAACAACAGCTATATGCAGACTGGCAAACTTTACTTTAATCGAGAAAACAAGTTACTGATGTGAATCACAGAGCAAATCTTTCTTATAAATTTTTTATTTATTCATGAAAAGATATACTATACAAAAGGCAAATATTTCACTGTGAACTCCATTTATCAGAATTAGATTAGCATAAAATACAAATGAGCTAATAAATGATGGTGTAATTTGGCTACAGTGAATTAGTTCTCAGTTGTGCAGATTCTTATATAGAATTTAAAGTATATTGTAATGCAAAACCTTTGTACTTTTATTTACAAAATGTACAACATATACTGTAGCATTATTGCTTTTAATTAAGCATGGGATTTAGTGACGTACTTGTTCCACAATTGCAAAAAGTTACTTATCAGCATTTGTTCACTAATTTTCAAAACAATGAACAATAATTTTACCAATAACCATAGATGGAAGTACCTACCCAAATCAGTTCTTTAATGTTTTTTTTTTTGCTAGTCTCTTTATGAACAGTATTTCTGGATTTCTAAATGAATAAAAATATAAACTTATCAACCTTAGATGTGTGGCGTTGTATGGCTACATTTCACTGTGTATGGCTACATTTCACTGTGTGTGGCTACATTTCACTGTGTATGGCTACATTTCACTGTGTATGGCTACATTTCACTGTGTATGGCTACATTTCACTGTGTGTGGCTACATTTCACTGTGTGTTATACTTGTATAACTATGCATGTGACAAATAAAGAACCTTGAACCTTGAAGTGGGCCAGATGGGTGAAACTCCACTTTCTGTCAACATAAAGATGCTTAACTACACATTTAATCCCTGAGATTTCTTAATATAGGCTAAAGAAGTACAACTGAGTTTCTTGATATGATAAATGTGTAAAATTACAGAACGAGTTCTGGTAGTTCACTGCCCAGACTGTCCCATATTTATAAAACCAAAATTTCTATAGTAGACAGTGAAAAACAGGAGCTTTTCTGTCATTTAATTGTTTATCTATTACTTCACTACTTTGGTGTATAGTGGCTGGCTGTGGGTGAGGTCTTTGTCAGGAGGAAAAGCTGTCCAAAAATATAAATTGTTCAGAGGGCCAGATTAGAGTCTATGCCGGCCCCCGGTCCTTATAGTTGACATCCCTGATCTAGATGAACTATTGTAGCGGAGCCTGAATCCACAGTGAATGGAGCTCTGCAGCCAGAAGTTGTGCTTATTTGTTTCACCTAGTGACCAACTGGCAGCATCAAAAGCACATGTTATATATATATATTTTTTTGAAAATTAAGTTTACTCAATTGACTATGAAAACTGCTTTTCCATTTTCTTAAGAATGATGTGTGCTGCTCAATAGGATGATTTTTTTTTTTTTAAAGAAAATTATAATAAAAGGTATGCAATATTGTATAACAGATTAATAGGAAAGCATTGTGGATGGTTAAGAACATGCCTTTGAAATCTTCGGCTTTAAAACTGGGTTTTCTTGATGGGGTCTACATTGCAGAAAAAATGCTGCAGATTTCTAGTCGTGACGATCAATGTTTTGTATTATTTTTCTTAATCATACGTTCTTTTGTTATAGCTTTAAACATAATCTGAGAAAATATCTGTTTTGTAGAATAATTGTAATATTTCAAATATTGTGTGAATAAACATTAAAAAAGTATTTAAGTATTTCTGAAATACCTGAAAAGTGTACCTGTCAAAATGAGATTCATGGAAAAAAATCTCAAATGATGCAATATCAAAACCCATGTTTTTTGTTTTGTTTACAAAAAAAAAACTAATGATACCACAGCACCTTCCATTTCACAACATTGCCCATGTCAGTGGGCTAATTCCTGTAAATATTTTTGGGGGATTTTGCTTTTGCCTGCCCTTGCTGGATTTGTATGCTTAGCTGCTTGCCTTCCTGTGAATGACAACTGCCTGCTTCTAGATTAAAAGATTTAGAACGTGATAATCCCCGAACGAGATGGTGGACACAGAAGATGAAAAGAGCCATTAAGGAGAAGACGTCATCCTATCAGGCTTGGCTAGCCTGTGGGACTCCTGTGGGACTAGCAGAAACAAACATTTTGTTGGCCTCTAAACAATTCTGGTAAACCGTCTTAGTAGGGGTGACTTAGGAGGGGATGGGAATATGGAATATGGATTTTCCACAGACAAACTGAGGATATAGCCAAGGAATACTCATCTCTTTAATCCTACATTCAAAACTTCTCTAGAGGAAAGTTTGAGGACAAGGGGATGCCTTGCTCATCACTGGAGGGAAGGTCAATAAGGGAGGTTAAAAAACAAACAAAAAAAACTCCCTGGTGGCATGGGCCCAAAGGGGTGTATGAGATTTTCTTAAGTAAGTTCGTTAAAGCCCTGGGTGGGACATCTGGATTGTTGGTTACCATCTTTAAAAAGGAGGACCAGCGGCTGTGCTCAAGTCATAGAGAGATTGTGCTATTCGGCCACCCTGATAAGGTATACACAAAGGTATAATAGGGGGAAATCATCTTTCAATTTCAGGAGGAACAGTTCAGTTTTCCCCTCGGCCGAGGAGCCCTAGACTAGTTCTTTAGCCACTCTATAATAGGGTGCATGGGACTTTGCTCAACCAGTGTACATGTGCTTTGTGGACTTGCGGAAGGCATTTGACTGTGTCCTTCTTGGGACCTGTGAGGGATTATGTGACTCAGTGACCCATTTGATGCCTGCTCAACTACACAGAACTTGAGCCCCATTACTTTTAATGAGCCAAGGATCACATCTACCTAATGGACTCCCAATTTATTAATGTAAATGGGGAGTCCTCTTCACACACAAAATTTAATTATGAGTACCACAGGGTTCTGTGCTAAGACCAGTTCTGTTTACATTATACATCATTTTTTAAGGCATATCATTCAAAGGTCTAGTATACATTTTGACTGCTTTGTACAAGATTGCTTCATTGACAGCTCCAAATGTCAATGAAACAAGATGACATACAACAATTAGTTAAACTGTACAAATATCTTAAAAGCATAAAGATGTTGATGACAATGATGATGTTGATAATTTACTGCTTATATATTCAGATAAAAGTAACGTTGCTGTACTCAGCCCTAAACATCTTAGAAACATTGTGTCGAACCAGATATTTACTCTGGTTCGACACCATACTGTGAAGAATCTTCACAGTCATAGGTTCTTCAATCCATATTAAACAAATATGTAGGACTGCTTTCGTGCATTTGTGTAATATCTCTAAATTAGAAACATCCTTTCTCAGAATGATCCTGAAAAACTAGTTCATACATTTATTGCCTCTCAGCCGGAGTATTGTAAATTAATATCATCGGGCTGTCCTAAAAACCTACCTTTTTATAAAGCATGTAGTTAGGGCTGGTTCAGGTGACTCTGAATCCCCCATTAGTTATGATCCACTGAGTTTTTCTTACTCACTCAACTTCTTCATTCACTGTTTGTTTACACACCACTCTGTACTTAATCATTAGCTATTATTAATCTCTAGCTCCCTGCCCTCTTTAATCTCTATTGGGGTTTTCTCTCTCTTATTGTAGTGTCTTTACCTTACAATATAAATCACCTTTGGGTGACTGTTTTTGTGATTTGGCACTACATAAATAAAATGTAATTGAACTGATTCTTGCGTCTGCCTTTTGTGCATAATGTGATTCTGTTGGCTCTGTCAGGTAGTGGCTTCAATCTCACACTGGGGCAGTTTGCAGTCAAGTGCAAAGTGGCAGGAATAAGAATTAGCACCTCTAAGGCTGAGGCACCTAAGGCACCTCTATGAGCTCTGGGTTGACTGAAAGATTAAGAAGTTTTATTTGAAAAGGTTGATTAGGCAGCCAAGGTTTCAGGTGAACACATTGTGAGACGTAGCACCATCTTATCTTGTGATTTAGTGAGATCACGTGGCCCTGGATGTGAGTGGGCATTAAGGCTGGGAAGGGATCTCATAACTGGAGTATAGATGGCAGACAGTCGTGCTGTAAACCCCGCCCTCTGATCAAAGATGGCCGTTCACAATGGACATACATGGCTCCACTCCTCTTTCAAACCATCTGTCTTCTCTGTCCAAAATGTGGACATTGGCATCCTCAAAGAGCGACGTTTAGATGCAGATGTACAGCTGAGTCTTGCCCTGTTGAGGTGGCTCTTGTCTATGTTGTGCCATGCATTTATGAAGTGGCTGTTTGGTCTCGCCAATGTAGCACTGAACAGCATGTACTATGTAGTTTAATTTGTGTTTAGGAGTTTTGTCCTTGGGATGAACCAGTTTTTGTCTGAGTGTCCCAGTGTACTTCAGACCCAGCCATACACTCAGACAAAAACTGGTTCAAAAAAACAGCCTCTCACAATAGATGCCAGGTTCTCAGATCCATCATCCTTTTGACAGGAGGTTAATTTATTCCCACTGTTGAAAAGTGCTTGTTCATAGGAGAACATCTGCTTGTTGGGTTTTACTCTTTAACATTGCAGGACCCTTACCTTGCAATATAAAATCACCTTGAGGCACTCTAAAAAAAATAAATTAAATTTAAATGGATAATATACAGACAGGTCAGGAAAACCTTGAGCCCTCCCATGAGGAAATCCGGTCCACTTTGTCATTTAGAGGGAAGGGTCTAAGTGATTTACAATGGTAAATCAACACAGAGTTGTTCTAAGTGATCACCTGATGGTTGTAGCTTCTTGATGGATGATAATGGCCTCATTCACAGAGCAAGAAAGCTCACTGAATTGTCTTATGAAAATGAAAATGATGTGATTCACATGCCATAGTCTTCATAGTCAACTTTAAACACCAAGGTATCAAGAGAGCACTTTCCACAACTTAGGAGGAAATTCCCTTATGCTACTTACTGCAGGGCTGGATTTCACACAGGTCCACCCTGACCAGAGGGTCCAGGGTGAAGCACCAGGGTGCCTGCATTAGGCCTCCTGGATTACGACAGAAGTTGTGACTTCCCCAGAGCTCAGGATACTCCTGAGACAGTTGGTGACTGTGCGGGTACTGAGCGCTCCATGGCTGGCAGTAGTGACCAGATTTAGTGATGCTGATTGTGCCCTTGTAGTCAACTCCACTTCCATTATAGCAGCTGTGATCTGAGGGGGAATCTGTAGAACGGACAATGACAGACAGACAATGAATTTCAGGTGTCTGAAATTTTGAGAATTTAATGAGTGCTAAATGATGTATTAATTATAATTGAAAGTAAAATATATGATCCTCTGCTCCTAGTTCTATGTTTACCCTTGCAGGTTATTTTTTGACTCAATTATTTAAAACGCAAAAATTGTATTAATTTGTGAAATAAAATGAAAATAGGTGCAACATAATTTCTAAGGTAAATGTGAACCGCTATATTTATGAAATGCATCAGTCTCCCATCAGTGGTTTAGACAAAAAAAATGCACTTTTATTTAGGGAAATTTGGTGGTTTAAAATTAAACTGTGTATGCCACTGTAGACCTCTTGTGCATTAAAGAGATAACCACAATAACCAATCAGAATATAAAAATATATAAACAATTAAAATGGTACCCAGAATTACAAACGCAGGGCTGGAAGTTATGTCTACGATACAGCTTTGGTCAGTTTTACAGTGAACCTCCCTGCTTAATACAGTTAGGTAAGTAAGTTTTTTGGACAACACATAATGTTTTGTCATTTTTCCTCTCTACACTACCAGATTGGATTTCAAATCAAACAACCAATATGGGATTGGCTGGTTGGCTGGTTAACAGCTATGAAATGCATCCATATGAAATCATCTCTAGATCTTTTATGTGCTTATTTTATCATGTAATAGTCCTTGAAACTTATCAGGTAAATGCCCAATTCGTTTGAAAATATGAGACTATGAAGCAAAATGGTGGTGTACAGAAGAATATTTAGAAAAATAATGTCAGTATCTAAATATTTATGACCCTAACTGAATATAGTATGCAGTAATGGGGTGTATGCTTGCACATTTGTTTCATAACTGGGGTATTTTTATACATTTTTGTGTGTGCATTCATCCACCTACATGAACCCAATTTTTCTGGTGGTATTCCTATCCTCATACAGGAAGCTGCAGCAGGTGTTCCTGGCTGTGGCAGCAAGTGACAGCTTGGGAGCTCAAGCTGCATGAGTAACATAGGATTCGATCTGGCAATGGTGTACTCAGCAAGACAAAGGTCATTCTCCAGAGCCTCGCACTCATCTCTACAGAGTTGACGGCGCCGAGGGCCCCGAGATTGCTCATCACACAGAGGGAAGACATAGTAGCAGAAGGATGGGATGGCGAACTCAGAGCACTGATCAGACAGGTGGGTGGATGTTCCAATCATAGTGAGGGCAGCTTAAAAAAAGTGGAAAATGTTGTAACTGTTTGCTTGGAAATTTCAGATATTGTTAAAGTTTAGAATTAAGGAATATATCAACCATGAAGGATGCCTAATTTCCTCACCTGTAATGCGGTTTTCATTCTCCCCTTGCTTCTGCAGAGACTCGACATAGATACTGCGGTTACCGATGAATCGAGCACAGGCAATGCCACGATATGGCTGGCAAAAATGTTTTTCACGTGACCTAAAGAGAAAAAAAAAAAACAAAAAAAAACCCAGGTTTAAATTCTTTAAATGACTTCAGGAGAAAATGTGATGTAATATGATGTCTGGCCTTTATACGCTCTGCACATCTTTGCTGTTTGTAGATGTAACCTGTTGCTTCAGAAATATACGTAGTCTGTTGCAATGTAAGCTGCACATTACACATGCATACTGGTCTTCTGTAATAAGCATATTTAAATAATCCATATCAAGCATGAATGTCAGCTGATTTAATATACAATTTTTGTAAACTCTTAAACGTTACCCAGAAATTCAGTATAATTTAGATTCCTGTAATTAACCAGGAAAATGTTTGGACAAACCTTCTCGTTTAATGTTTTTTCTTTATTTTCACTACTTTCTACATTGTAGATACTTACTGAAGACATCAAATATATGAAGCATGATCAATGGAATTATGTAGCAAAGAAAAAAATTGATAAATAATTCTAAATGTGTATTATATTTTAGATTCCTCAAAGTAGTCCCCCTTTGTTTTTTTGATGATGTATTCGATGAAATGTTCTCACTTCACAGATGTGAGATTAGAAATTAGACCAGTGGAAATCTTTGAAATCTGTGTTTTGGTCTGATGAGTCCAAATTTGAGATCTTTGGTTCCACCCGCTGTATCTTTGTGCGACTGAAAAGGTGAACGGATGGCCTCTCGTGCATGGTTCGCACCATGAAGCATGGAGGAGGAGGTGCTTTGCTAGTGACACTGTTGAGGATTTATTCAAAATTGATGGCACACTGAGCCAGCATGGCTACCACAGCATCCTGCAGCAACACGCATCTGGTTTGTGCTTAGTTGAACAATCATTTATTTTTCAACAGGACAATGACCCCAGACACACTTCCAGCCTGTGTAAGGGCTATTTGACCAAGAAAGAGAGTGTTGGAGTGCTGTGCCAGATGGGCTGGCCTCCACAGACACCTGGCCTAAACCCAATCAGGATGGTTTGGGATGAAATTGACCGCAGAGTGAAGGCGAAAGGGCCAACAAGTGCTCAGCATCTCTGGGAACTTCTTCAAGACTGTTGGAAAACCATTTCAGTGCTAGTTAATGAGCACAGAGCCGACTAGATGATGTCGGTCCCTTAGGCTAGCCCGATGAAGTCTGTATGTTATTGTTTAGCCAGAGACTTTCACACCAGTGCCTAGTGGATGTCAATTTGAAGGGTTCTGGCAGTGCTCATCCTGTTTGTTCTGCCATCATGAAGAAGATGGGCTACCTGTAAAACATCTTTAGGGTCCAAAGATGCTGATGATAGCAGCAGTGACACTAGCCCTAGCCAAATGCAGAAACTAGTGAAAAACAGAAAGGAGCAGCAAAAGAGGTCAGTGGCTTCCACCACTATTAATTTACCGTTCATACTTTGGGCTATTCAACCTCCTTATATAAGAGTTTCCGAAACAGTAATTTCAGGTCACCTAACATTACAAAGATTTATGACACAAAAGTTTAATGCAACACAGTTGACAAAGTAGACAGAGAAAGCTGTATTTAAGGTAAATGCACTTGGGGCAAAAGATTTATATACACTACACTCATCTCATGCTAATTTTGGGCTTTGAATTCTTTGAAATGTTCTTTTAGGGTGTGATGCTTGTACGGCATCCATTTTTAATCAACTTTTCTCTAATATTGTAAGTATGCATATATACTCAAATATATGCATACATTTTATATATTTTATTAAGTGGTGCTAGAGGTTGTACAGGTTCTTTTAACTTATCAAGACCAAGGTGTACTAACATCTTGTTAACATCTTGTTAATGATAATTATTAACTACTAGTTTCTTTTTGCCAGCAGTTTGAAAGCACTCATTGGATTGACCACTACTCACAAAGTCCAAGGAACTCAGTGATGATCTAAGAAGGAGAATTGTAGATTTATACAAGTTGGAAGTTTCACACAAGTTTAAACCACTGCAGATTCTGAGACCAGCAGTTCAAACAATTGTGCCCAAGTTATTCAGATGTGTCACCACATTGCCATGGTCTGAAACAAGATCCAAACGGTCACACTCAGGATAGAGGAAATTGGTAGGGATGTTTACAAGCAAGGCTCACACCTAACATGAACTGAAAATTGCTGGAATACTACTGTCACTCTCCACAGTGAAGTGAGTTTTACATCACCATGGAGTGAGAGTGTACTGACCATGAAAGAAGTCCCTGCTCCAAAATGGACACCTTTAACCTTAACTGAAATTTGAATCTACCCAGAAGAAGCCAAATGCCTTCTGGAGAAAGGTTTCATGATCAGATGAGACCAACATTGAGCTATTTGGCTGCAATGACAAAAGCCATCTCTGGAGGAGCAAAGGTGAGGTTTTTAAACTAGTGCAAGCACAAATGCCAGCAACAACGGCGTCCACTTACAGCTGCAGAAGTCTAAATCAGACATTACTGGGGATCTATGCTTCAAAGGGAAATCTGCAATGTAGCTATGTCATAACTGCAAGCCCACAAACCCGCAAACCCATCAAAACAATGTAACTACATGTCCAGTCAATGCCGCATGTGGCTACTGTTATTGGCTTGGTCAGTACTGTCAATTTTTCTTGTGCATTTTTTCACTGCAGTTTAGGAATTTATCAGTAAGAGACAACAATCTTGGTCTTAATACAAGCACTAACAATCTTAGCATTGCTTGAGGGAGACTGCTGAAACTAATTTCAATTTCCATTAAATTTTACAAAAGTATGCAGGGAGTTCCTGAAGGACAAATAAACTGATACCATCTGGCCACAGTTGCTAATGTCCATCAGCAACTGTACAAACACATAAAGGCACTAACATCTTATAGCCACAATCTGTGTGCTATAGGTTGACACTTAAAATTCGCTAATTTCTAAAAAAAAAAAAAAAAAAAACCCAAAAAACCCCAACAACAACAACAACCCCCAACCCCAAAACAAGACAAAAAATAAAACAAGCAAAAACTGTTAAAAAAATAAAAATCCTTGATTAAAAATACTTACAAACATATAAACACAAACAGACAAACACACATAACACACTATTAACAAGAAGATGGCTACTTACGGTTCAGTTGGGCCTTGTGTGGGCATCTGTCCTGTAAATCAGAAAGAAAACAAGTACATGAAAATAAGGAGTGACTGGCTCTACAGTCAGAAACATTGCAGTTTTTATGATTAGTAAAAGCTTCCTGCACAAGCCACTGACCTCACTGAGACGTGTGTAAACAGAAGTTGTATAAATAAACACTTAATATTAATTATTTAACCCATACAGTTAAGCCTTAAAATTAAAAGTTATAGTACAAATAAACTTCAGTCTTACCTAGTTTGACATAAAGAACACCTGTGGCAGAAATGACTTTGACTGAGTTCGATGCAACACACTGATAATAGCCCGTATCTGTTGTGTCCAGGTCCTGGATGCGGAGCTTTGAGCCTGCCTCTGTCTTGCGGATGGTTAGGCGTCCCTGTTCCTGTACTACAGGGGCATCATTCTTCAGCCAGCGGATAGACGGCCGAGGATTTCCTGCCACTTTGCAATGAAGGGTGGCTGTCTGCCCCTGAAAGAGCGTGATGTTGTTGACTGGCTTCTGGAACTCCAAAAAATATCCTTGAAGAAGTAAAACATTGGTTTTAAGCCTGATAGTAGCATTCTGTCTAATAAAACATCTGGAGCATCAAGTTTGTTGCATTTGATTGTTAATTGGTACAGTGTGTCTCTGCTTTTATTCTTTGCAGTGAAACCTATTTTAATAATTGTGAGCACACAAGCAGACGGCTCCCCTGAACCAGCAGCAAACTGGGATGCAGCCTGATCAACCCTTGAACCATCACATAATCATAGTATTACTGCTCCAGCTAGAGGGTGTGAGACAAGAGTATAGGAAGATGTTGGAACATCCTTTGTCCTTTCTAGTGTGGTTCTATGGAGAATTTTGTATTGGACAAGTTGTAAGTTGGGGCTTTAGTCGTTTTGAAGGTGTTTAAGCATATTTGTGTCTAGAAGTTTTGATCTGGATTGATGGACTTATCTGTGATGGTTTATTATTCCATAAAAATTTTGTTCGTTTCAAAGCTCTGCAAAGCTTTGGACCATACTTGGGGTAATTGTCTTCATGGTATATAAACCCATGACCAATCAATTTCAGTGTAGAAGGGATGATGAAGCACTAAGATATTGTGGTAGACCATCTTGTTCGTGATACCATCAATTTTCATTCATTTGCCCATGGAGTTTACAGAACTGGAACTCCATTTCCAGGTCTTAAAGTCTCTTTGAAATGAAATTTGAATGTTAGTGAGATTTTTACCTGGATAAATAAAGGACTAATAATAATTTTTTTTTTTTGTGTGTGTGTCCTGTTTGGATCTTTAGCCATCAGAATTGTTGTCTTAAGGCCAAGAAAGATGCCAAGCGGATTTATTTTACCAAGTGGATCATCATGGCCTTGCCATATTGGTCCATTTGATTGACCTTTATTATAATTATGAATTTATTTTATTTTCGGTTGCTACAAACGGGACAGACATGACTGGGGGATAGGACAGGGAGAAAGAATGAAAGAAAGAGAGGGAGAGAAAGAAAACCAGAGGGGAGAAGAGACGGTGAGAAGGGGGGGAAGAAAGAAAAAAAAAACAAACAAAAAAAAGAAAACACCTGGGTCACCTGTATGGAGAAAAAAAAAACAGAAGAGAAAACAAACAACAAAGAGCAACATAATAAAAAAAACACGGCACCATCACAATAAACTAGCTAGCAGTAGATATCAGTAGATACTAAATAATAAACGATATTGTGCAGCACGTAAGATAGACAGCGCACAATGTGCTTTGAGGCAGCAGCCAAGAAAGCTGTAGTCCGCGTCTGTGAATACCCGTGTGTACACCTGTGTGGATACCTAATAATAATTTTTAAAAAATAATTCCACATTTGAATCTCCACTGTGTTTCACTGTGGGTGCAGGACATCTATAATCAAAACAGTCTCTAGGTTTACTGCGGACATAAACATGACAATGCTGACCAAAGAGTTTAAATTTGGACTCATCTGTTCACAGCACCTTCCTCCAATCTACAGTCCAGTATTAATGAACCATGTACACAATTTTTCAAAAAAGAAAAAAAGTAAATAACTAAAGTATGGTTCTTAGTTTATTGTTTATACTTTGTCTCTACTCACTTGGTATCATGGTAGCCTTAGTTCTTGTTGTCTGTTTTGCTCATAGTAACCCACTACGAGACTAGCGAAGTAAACCCTAACTTCTGAGTTTTCCTTGATATCCCATTATATCAAGTTTGTAGGTTAAATCTCCGTCTGTGTTAGGTTTTAACTTCTTAATTACTTGTTGTTTTACTTTGAAAGTCTTTTGTCTTGTGTACTGAGAGTCATTTCCCTTTTGTTTTTGTATCCCTGATTTGTTCTCAGTGTGTTTCTCCCTAGGCTCATTATCTTTTGTAATTATTGTCCGATTCTCCGCTTGCCCCTTGTCGCATCGCCCCTTGTCGCATCGCCCCTTGTGGTTGTGTGTCCGTTAGTTCATGGGTTCCCTGATGATTCCTTGTATTATGATCCCTTGCTCCAGCCCTGCTAGGTCTTTTGTTTGTTTGTTTGTTTTGTTTTTTAATTCTTTGATTTTAGCTTTAAAGCTTCTTTTCTGAGTCAGTTCCCGTTTCTCGAGTCTTGCACTTGGATCCACATCTCGTCTGCCACACACCCACTCATGATAGAATTAAGCTTAATTTTGGAAGATGTTAAACTGTATTTTATGAGTGTTTTTGTTATTTAGCCCAATTTCACTGGAATAATGGGTGGGACAAAACAGAAACCCAATCCATGTGAACAGCCTCACAAACAGCAACTTTCAAAATTACCATAATTGCACGGTATATCAAGCTCCTTTCAGTACACTAAAAATAGTTTGATTCCCTGGATAAATCTGGACTGAGGATATTTACTAAACGTGATAGTTTTGCATGACAGTCTTCACTCTAGGAACTGTGAATTGTTGTACAATACCTCAGTTATTTGCTTATAAAAACACATAACAACAACAACTGATCTTACTGTCCCCCACCTGCTGCGCCCCACTTTTTTAAAAACACCCGACTGTACTGATTTTTCTGTTTAGATGTGGAGGCAAAGTCATCAGCCAAAAATATACACAACAATAGTTCTTTTTTTTTATTTTTTATTTTCACTGTGTCCTACATAATCAATTCAATCTTAGAAAATTCATTAAAGTTAGAATTTAGATTCCAATAACATTTGTTTATTTGTTTTTCTGTCATAACATTTTGACCTACTTTTTACAGTCTGTATCACATTTCAGAGCCTGAACTTTTTCAGTTCTACTTGAATAAATAAGTTGATTCAGGACTTTTACCAAAATATTTTTTAACACACGTAAAGAAAGGGAATAAAAAGGAATAGGTGCAGAGATAATGATAAATACACACTAAGATTATGGCTATTGGTACTTCTGCTTTATGAGCAGCAGACAGATTCTGGAGTTCATGCAGTGGAAAAACAGATCTGTGGCCTATTTCCCATCCTGACACAGCACTTCTACTCACAGGCTACAGAAGAGTAATGTTATCATAAAGCTCTTTAATCACAAATTGTTAATTTTTCTGTTATGAAAATAAGTGTGTAAGGGCAGCGCAGTTAGGAAAGGAGAAAAAAGGCATTAGTGATTAAAGGAGTCAAAACAAACAATGAACTGCACAGTTGCCTCCCACGCCCCCCAAAAAACAAAACCCCACACTCCCTTGTATGGGTCAGTCACAACCTCACAGTTCTTTATCATTTCCATGCAGTCCTGGCTGCTACTCCAGTGACTGCCTGGCTTGAAGTTGTGGTGTGACCAGAGGTCCCTGCACTATGACAGTCTTGGTCCAACACTCAGAAGCTAACCGCTGCATAGTGTAAGGGCATCGCCGGCTTTTTAGGCTAATTTATTCTTTATTTTGACAAATGATAATCTGTCAAAAATACACAACTCTGCTGCAATTCACAACACGAAAAATGAAAAAGTTAAGGCCACAACTAAGATTCCGGTTCAAGAGTGTTGCCGCATAACTTTATTGTGAAGCAACATTTTTAATTCTCTTATCAGTCACTTACAGAATGTAATGTAGTCCAGCACAGGTTGGGGCAGAATGCCTGCCGGCCAACACTCAGTGATCCACAGGGCCATCATCATTCTTGGCTGAAGTCCAAACTACTTTGGGACTAGTAAGGTATCAAATATCAAAGCTCAAGTACTTGATTGATTAGGCTTATCCCTGCGAGACAGAAGTAATGAAAAGCAGCTTTCTAACAAAACAGACTTTCCTGCAAGTTTCAAAAGCCTGGCCCACTAAGAGCAATAGCTTGTTTGTCCCAGAAACAACTACTCAAGGAATGCAGCTGATAACTGCACAGAGGAGCTATTCCTAAATCAAAGATACTGAGACAGCAACAGAAATTGTGAATTATAATGTTTTGATCTGCTGATGGGAGTCTGACATATTACTATGAAATAATTATTTAAATCTGCCATGTGCTTTACTCAGAGTTTGGGTGAGCTCGGGGCCTATGGGTCACAAGACAATGCTGTATATATTCTAATTAGGAATGGAAACACTCTACTCAGTCTTTCTGCATCAGTGTTGAATCTTTCCCTTAAAGTACTGACACTACTTGCAATATTCCCAACTAGTTTTTAGCATACAGACCAATGGGTCCTTCCTTGATTAACAGTTTATCTGTCTAGTCACTACTTCTAAGTAGCTCTCCAGATATAATCTACATTGTCAGATGTAGCTCGTGACCACAGCATTTGATTTTAGTCAATAGACAAGCTCAAAAAGTCCAAATGTGACATTTTGATGTGATGACAGAGGTCAGTAGGATGAAACCAAGTCATTGGGTGAAATTATAAAGTGAGATTATGGCTTGGTGAGCTATGTCAAGCTTAAAGTCAGAGTTTTCTCTGTCTCTTGAATGTGGCTCTCTTTTAAATTGGCTAAATCACTGTGAAAATCACAACAGAAAGAAGTGCATAGCAACAGCAAACAGCAAAATACAAGTCATTTTTGATATGGATTATACAAATAGTCCAATAGTAATTGAGCTTTAGGTGTGTACATAACTGACACAAACAGCATCAGAAAACAAAAGGAATTTCAATCTCACCTTCGACTGTTGGCGCAGCTCCACTCTGAGCTTCAGCCACACCACCTATGCCTACTGAGAGGCCCGGATTATCTGGAGGACAGAATTTGAGGGAATGAGTTCAAGTGAAACCTAAAATAAAAACAAGACCATGCAAACTGGTGGAGGTTCCAAGATGTTGCAAAGACTTAAAAATACAGACTAAAATTTTGCATTCTATCCTTGAAATTTCCCCCTCGTGGGACTAATAAAGGTATATCTTATCTTATCTTAAGGTGGTGCTTAAAATTCTGCTTTGTCCCAAGTAGTGAGAATGTAAAAGTGCCTCCCAGAATTTTAAATGCGGAATTTTCATTTGATGTAAATGAAGGAGGCCCTCTGCAAACTAAACTAAAGTGGATGCCTGCAAAACTGTCTTTTTGGCAAAGAAAAACCCCTCCACAACATGTAGCCCATGCAAAAATATGCTTGAGGAGGTAGGCATATCATTGTTAAAGGTAAGACGTGCCTTGATAAATGTGGATATAAACCAACAAATATGTGCTATGTCTGTTCAACCATTTATAAAAATAAAATAAATAATAATAATCAGCTATAAGAGGTTCGTTGACCCACTATTAATCATGTGCTTCATCACATAAGTCAAGGTGTGAAAACAGGTGTGAGCCATTACCACTACAGGCTGGATGAGAGTTGAAACATCTTCGATAATTAAAAAAATAAATAAAAATCCAGTCACTTTATTTCCAGGTTCCTTAGACTACCATGATCTGGATGACTGATAACCTTCACAGCAAAGCTAGTACAATGTTGCAATTTTTATTTTTTTATTCCTGCACATTTGTGTCAAATGAGAAATGCCATTTCTGTTAAATCACATTCAGTCCTCAATTTACATTTTACATCATCCACTACAAGAATGAAAGACAAAGCCTAAGAAGACAAAACCATCATCATGCAAACCTCTAGGATCCACTTAATGGGGATACAGTCAGGTTTAATAAGTGCTGTCAAAGGTCTTTATAATTGTGTTCAGAGTAGTATTAAGGACTCTAATAAACTAATGTTTATGCTGCACTATAGTAAAAACCAAGAAAACCAAAAACTGAGTTAAACTTCCTAAGGCCTGGTCAAACCAGGCAGCAGCTGTGATTGATTACATGTATCAAATGCCTTGGAAAATGAGGGACTTGGGGCAATGAGATGCTTTTCCATGCGCAGCTGAATAGGGCTGCTGGCTGCTGCATTCCAAGAGCTTGCTGCCTCTGTCATGAAAAGGCCCTTTGAGCGCTAAGAGGCCAGGCTACGGCTCTATGTGCTGGGGTTTTGACTGAGGGCTGTCTGGCACACCACAACACTTTCCTTCCCTCTCCTGGCTATCTTGCTGAAAATGTGTGTGCTGATCTCCTCCTGTAGCATAGTGTATTGACCCTTGTCTTTGTTATTATTCATCCTACACTCATCTACACTTTTATGCCTTTTTTATGCCCTACACTCTTATTCTCTGAGATTTCTGATATTTTCAGAGAGCAGGCTGGAGTTCTACAAAAATGTACTGAAAGCAGAGCTACTTCAGAGAGATGTTGCTAGTTGAATAAAATCTCAAATTTAGTAAGGAGAGGTAAAGAACCACAGAATCAAAGGAGGAAATCATGATTTGAAATCTAATCACTGTCTTCATTCTCACAAAGAATGCTTGTGGTTGAAGGAGTTCTGCAAAGCCACAAGGAGCATACTGAAAATGCAACAATACATATTTTTGTTTAATTAATACACATTCCAGAGAGCTACTGAGATCTGTTGATCAGCTAGTATGGTGTCATCTTGTCACCACCTGATGAAGTTGTCTAGAAGTGATAATGTCACCTAAATAAAAATAAATAAATAAACACACACCCAAGGACAGAGAGGAAACAACAGCAGTCAGTATGGTGATTCACATGGTGAGAATGTCTCCATTCCCATCACGGCCACCCAAATCACCAAAGACAGAACACTAAAACCTATGGTTGTGACAGACAGCCACAAAAACCTAGAGACCTCAGGCCTTGCGACCCACATTGACGATCAAGATCAAACCCAAAACACCCTCACCAAGATCTAACAGAGGCCAGACAGCTCATCGAAGACTCACCCCGGAAGCACAAACAGCCAGGAAGAACAGTCCAAAGCACTGCAAAGAGCCAAGAGACAGCTAATAAGAGCCCAGGAAGGACATCATTTGGCACAACCATGGCCGCGAGGCACAACCCCATTCGTTCCCGGTGACCCTGCCATTAGGGGAGGGCAAAAGCAGCATGAGCAACACCCCGGCTCTAGCCCAGCCCATTCCATTCACCCAGCATCCATCTACGTTAACTCACTAACGGAGATTTGCAGCGTTAATGCGGTAATAGCTTTAACGTTATTTTAACAAGATTAGTGCTGACAGCACTATTCAATTTACATAACACCAAACCACAACAATAATTACCTCAAGGCACTTTCTAGTATAAGGTAAAGACCCTACAATACCCTACAGGAAAAAAAAGGAATAAAAAAAAAAAAAAACGGAGAAAACATTGACAATCAGAAGAAACACTATGCTCTGTCTATAATCATTGTCAAGAAGGAAAGTTTTAGCCTTAACTTTAAAAGTAGAAAGGGTGTCTGTTTACCAAATTCAAAGTGAGAGCTGGTTCCACAGAAGAGGGGCCTGAAAACTCCATTCCACTTTTAAATTTCCCAGGAACTACAAGTAAACCAGCAGTCTGAGAGTGAAGTGCTCTATTGGTGTCATACAGAAATATGACGTCTTTAAGATAAGCTGGGGCCTGATTTTTCAAAACCTTGAATGTGAAGAGCAGGATTTTAAATTCGATCATGGATTTAACAGGGAGTCAATATAGAGAAGCCAAGACAGGAGAAATATGCTCTTTTTAGTCCCATGCAGTACACTGGCTGCAGCATTTTGGATCAACTGTAGGCTTTTCAAGCAGTTTTTAGGACAACCTGATAATAATCAATAACAATAATCCAGCCTAGAAGTAATGAATAGATTAACCAGTTTTTCAGCATCACTCAGAGACAGAATGTTTCTAATTTTAAGGATATTGCACAAAATGAAGCAAAGCAGTCCTGCATATTTGAGAAAATGACTCAAAGGTTCTGCAATGTGACTGGAGGCCAATCTAAAGTACATATCTGGTTAGACACCACGTTTCTAAGGGCCAAGTGCAATAACCCCAGTTTTATTCGACTTTAAAAGCAATAAATTAGAGGACATCCAGGTATCACTATTATTAATGGAGGCCGAGGAGTGGGTAAACATCTTACACACTGAGCAGAAAGGTAGATGAGGGACAGGTGAATAGTCCATCAGCTATGAGCTGTGAATATAATTAGCAGGTGATTATCCAATGCAAACTCTTTTTAAAGTATGTGAAGGTTGTAATATAAAATACAAGCTTTTACATAAAAAAATTATTAAAAAAAAAAAAAAAAGACTACACAAAACACCGCTGTGCATTGTAACAGAAACATGAAGCAGTACTTTACCGCAAAGAGAACTGGAACCAAGTCTGGTTACATGATTTTATATACATGATGTACAGTGACTAAGGAGAAGGTGCATGACATCCACTAATCAAAGGGTCCATAGGCACTAATAAACGCCAAACTGTCCGTGATATATTTACTAAGGTTTAGCATTTCAAAAGGTAAAAAAATACAAAATAAACAAAAAAAAAACCTGTTTGAATATCAGTCCATTTACTATTTTGACCAAAGTAATTATACAGAAGCCTCAAAGATACTACTTTGTATAGTTTCTTTCTTCTTTTTCAACATGTGCTACAAACTAACCTCTGTAAATGCACTCTTTTTACTACCTCACTCACGCTACCCAATCTTAAAAGTTTTCCATCTACTAGAGTTTGAAATGCTTATAAAATACACCATTAATACTAATATACTATCCATCCATCCATTCATCTTCTTCTACTTATCAGTGGCCGGGTCACAGGGGGCAGCGGCCTAAGCAGAGAAGACCAGACCTCTCTGTCCCCTGCCACCTCTTCCAGCTTGTCCGGGGGAACACCAAGGCGTTCCCAGGCCAGCCAAGAGATATAATCTCTCCAGCATGACTTGGATCTGCCCGCTTTTACATACTCCGCAGGTCTGGTAATACGATTACAAAATCTATCATTGACCTGCGGCCTAGCATGTCCTGGTGCCACGAGCGCTTATGGACACTTATGTTCAAACATGGTGTTCGTTATACCAAATTACGGTTTGCGCAGAAGTCCAACAACAAAACACTGTTTGGGTTCAGATCCAGGAGGCCATTCCTCTCAGTCACGCCACTCCAGGTCTCATTGCCATTGCA
Organism: Diplotaxodon limnothrissa; assembly: GCF_057381915.1. Taxonomy (NCBI): domain Eukaryota; kingdom Metazoa; phylum Chordata; class Actinopteri; order Cichliformes; family Cichlidae; genus Diplotaxodon; species Diplotaxodon limnothrissa. The sequence continues at coordinate 62,523,483 of NC_140602.1, forward strand.
TACATGAGCATTGAAGTCTCCCAGTAGGATAACAGAGTCCCCAGGCGGAGCACCCACCAGCACCCCACCAAGGGACCCCAAGAAGGCTGGGCTCCAAGAAGAGTGGCGCCCTGTCGTCATCACTTATGCGCCGAGTGGCACAAAAGCGCAGACGACAGTCAGGACCAAGTCCCCGACCCGAAGGCACAGGGAACAAACCCTCTTGTCCACTGGGAGAAACCCCCATGTACAGGCAGCAAGCCGAGGGGATACTAGGATACCCACTACAGCCCACCGCCAGGGGCAACTCCACACTGAGACAGAGTCCAGCCCCTCTCCAGGAGACTGGTTCCAGAGCCCAAGCTGTGGTGAGCCCAACTATATCTAGCCAGTACTTCTCAACTTCACGCATCAGTTCAGGCTCCTTCCCCACCAGAGAGGTGACATTCCATGTTCCAATTGCTAGTCTTGGTAGCCGGGGATTGGTTCACCAAGGCTTCCCCTCCTGGCCGTGTGCAGCACACAATGCACGCAAACCCTACGGCACCTCCTGTGGGTAGTGGGCCTGCAGGAGGTGGGGCCATGTCCCTTTTTTGGGATGTGCCCGGCCAGGCCCCATGGACTAAGGCCCAGCCACCAGATGCTGGCCCCCTCCCCGGGCCTGGCTCCAGGGCGGGGGCCCCGGTAACGCAATCCTGGGCAGGGTGAACTACCCTTGGTGTTCTGTGTGCCATGGGAGACCCTACCATGGGTCAGAAGCCCCTGGACAACATAGCCCCTGGGATCCCTGGGACACCCAAACCCCCCCACGATATGGTAGCAAATCACGGAGGGCTAGAATAATGACTTACTAATACAAAGAAAAAAGAAAAAAAGAAAAAGAAAACAAATAAAATTTGTGTTTAGGACATTAACAAGAGGCAAAATTATGTTTTGTTGCTTTCAGCCTATTTTACATGTCCAAGGCTAAAGACTTATATGCATTTACACATATGACACAACAGTGGTAACTTCATGTGTGTTCATTTAAGCATTTTGATTTACTGAAATGAACACCATTTATTATTTACCTATAATTACATACATAACCACACATACTCTATAATTAAAGCAAATGCAAAAAGAAAGAAATCTTCATTCTGTCAGTATTGTGGGATAACGCTTTGAGGACCCAAGCCAGCAACGTTATGTATACATGGTATGTATCACATAAAAAAACAAACAAACAAACAAACAAACAAAAATGGTTACATTGTAATGTTGGTTCTCTGAATGAGAGGCTCCCTCTTCAGTCAGTTACATATTCCATAGGTATGAAGCAACTCTTTAAGACACCCAGAGATGAGGGAGTACTGGTCAGCTGGAAGAGTAAAAGGAGTGAAGGTATAGAAGATAGTCAGTGACCCCTGGCCACTTTGATTTACTGAAAATTGGTGCGTTCCAAAACTCTTGACCATTAGTCTAAGTTAGCTGTTTAAAACTACTCTTTCAAGAACTTTTCAAATAAAAGGAAGGTTGGAGATTCACCAGTTAGCTAGAACATCTATGGCTTTTTAAGTAATGGTCTAATTACTGCCACCTTAAAGGCCTGTGGTACATAGCCCATTAATAGAGATGGGTTGATCATTGGTAGGTCATCTTTAAGCTTCTTTGGCAGAATGGGGTCTAATAAACATGTTGATGCTTTGAAAGAAGTAATTACTGAAGTTAACTAACTAACGATCAACTGAAGAGAAAGAGTCTAGATAAGTATCAGAGGCAATGAAAGCAGTTGTATATAATGTAAATGGATAATTGATGGAACCCGTCTCCTAGATATTACACACACTGAACTGAACCAACAGTGTTGGGGAGTAACGGAATACATGTACCGCCGTTACGTATTTAAAATACAAAATATGAGTAACTGTATTCCGTTACAGTTACCGTTTAAAAAGGTGGTATTCAGAATACAGTTACTTTGTTGAAATAAATGGATTACACTGCGGTACTTTCCTGTTTCATTTTGTCGCGGGTCAGGACTGTTTGGGTTTTGTTTGACAGCTACGTTCTTTCGTTCCAGGCGGCAGCGTTACGGTTGCCATGGTTACAGGGCGACGCTCTCTCTCTCTTTCTGCGACTGTGTGTTTCCTGGGTGAGAGAGCGCCTTTTCGTTGTTGTTGTTGTTGTTGTGCTAAGCTAACAGGCAGAATGCTACAAGCATAGCTCTAAAGAATGTAGCATCATGGGCAGTGTAGTCCGTGTTGCAGGGAGAATGGACTGCCATACACGTTATGTGTCTGTGAGCGCGAGGAGGGAGAAAAAGGCGAGTGGAAAGGTACGAGTTGTCATCGAGGAAAAACGGGAGCTGGAAGCATGTAAATATAATAATAACCACTGCAGCCAAGAAGAGAGCCTGACGAGCCCAGTTGTAAGTAAGCTATTAAGACTCGACTGTACACTGTGTTCGTGTTTTCCTCCGAAAACAATAAGTTCCGTTGGAGCAGCCTTTCAACGCCTCTCTCTGTCTCTCGCAAGAAAAATTGACCCACACAACAAAATAAAGCTATTTTTCGGCTATGAGCCGACAGGGACCCCGCCGTATTAGTCAGAGGTCCCTTTACTACAGTTCGGAGTCGCGGACCTTCAGTAACAGTAATAAATCACACAGCAATAGTACATTCACGTTGTTGTAAAAAGCACGATAATATATTAAGTAATCCAAAGTATTCAGAATACGTTACTCTCATTGAGTAACGTAACGGAATATGTTACAGAATACATTTTGGGGCATGTATTCTGTATTCTGTAACGGAATACATTTTAAAAGTAACCTTCCCAACACTGTGAACCAATAACTTTCCATTTCTGGTAACAATACAAATCCAGTTATATCTATTCAAAGCACCCGTATACCACAGTTATTAGGTCATCCATGGCTGAGTAAATATAACCATCATATTGACTGGACTTTTCGAAAAACATTTAGCACTCTCGCTCCCACCACGCTATAGACCTGTTTCCTAGTGCTTCAATTCCTACAAGCTGTCTTCATAGATAACTCCAAAGACAAAATTCTCCCTCAGTTCAGCATTACTTTACCTTAAGATGGAAGCACAAATCTCTGAGGAGTTCATGGATGGCATGGTCTGCTATCCCTGACAAAACCAGAGGCATCCCGATAAGCCAGGGATGCTGGGAATCTCCTATAATGAGGAAGATACTGTCATGGTTCCCCAGTCTAGAGCCTTGCATTGGGACTGGGATCAGACCCAACGCACATTTTGCAGGAGCAGTTATAGGGTCACCACAGGTGGTAGCAGGCAGCTAAAAATAGATAGCAGGTCCCAAGATTGTTAGGAGGATGGAGAGTGCAACAGAAATTTAAGAGACCATAACTGCAACAACATTTTTGAAGTATAAAACTGGACAGGTTGGAGAGTATAGAACTAAAGAAAAGAGGAAAATTGGATATTTGGAAAGGTTTTTAAATCGCTATAAATCAAGAAGGCAAAGAGCTAGACATTGTGTATTTTGAGAAATGTGACAAAGTTCAGCCATGTGACGAGCTTGCTATCTTGGTGGGCAAAACTACTTCACCATGACCGCAAATAGAGGACAGTCGGTAGTACTGCAGGACTACAGTGTATTTTTTTTTTTCACCTGTCTCGAGGCAAGAGTACTTGGATCATCTATCCGTGGAGGAAAAACAAAGATACGAAGGGAAAACATAAATTTTGTGGTCTTGTGATCCATATTCTGCCCCGATAGCTTTAATTAAATCCCTGAAAGTGGCAACATCCCTCCCAGAGCTCCTTGTTCAGTGACATCTACATGTATGTTGTAGAGAATCTGTCACCTTAAACTGCTGCCAGGATGAAAGCTAAAGTACCGACAGCTACTTGCATTTTCGATCTGAATGGGTAAATAATGCCACTATGTAGGAGGGAAAGAACAAGAAATCGTTCATCCGTATATAAAAAAAGATAAGCGCTACTTAACTAGCTTAAGCAAACTACCAAACGTAAATCTTACATTATGTTTGCCTGGACATTTACAGTTTAGGGCCAGGAAAGTTCTGGTAGTATTAATTTTTTTACATCAATGTTGTGCCATAACTGTAAGTTGACTAAGTATTTTTCTCATGTCTGTAGATCATTTCTACAGTTTAAATGAGCCACCACTGACAGTTGGGGTCTCTGCAGTGGTCTTCTGGCTTTGATTGGTGTGGAGAGATACTGTGTGGACTGGATAAACATGTTTGAACATGTACCTAAGTGTATCACATACATCTAGATGGAAGATTAGGTAACCACAGGATCAAGAATTTTCCAATGATTATCATGAGATGAAAGATCTGTTTCATCTTTTGTTCATTTTCCCTAATTTTTTTTTGGTAGAAACTGGAGCAAAAGTGCTGTGTAATTAGGGTAAGCACACAAAATGGGTTCAACTTTGATACTGGTTAAAAGCAGGAAGCAAGAAATGGTCATTTACCCTTCCAAATTAAAAGGCTATTTTTATTCAGAAGTCATTTACACACATGCAACATCCAAACTGCTGAGCTGAGCTGCCAGGGGACGAGGGTAAAATCAAAAGCCAAATTAGACAGGGAAAAAATGAGAGCGGAAATCCAAAATTGTTACTCCCCTAAGCCAACTGTAGACTGGAAACTCCGAATCTAACGTGCCAGAATGTGTGGTAGTACAACAAATCATTTCACTTGTCAAACATTTATCAACTCACCACTGAGAATAAGGACATATGATGATTATGATAATTCATAAAAGTTAAAGGTTAGTGTGGCTGACAAACACACCACAATACCCTGAAGCATCATACCAAGTAGCCACTCAGTCGGGTTGCTATGTGGCTCCAAAAGAAGACACATCTATTAAAAAAAAAACAAAAAAAAAACACTACTGTGTGCATTCATGGTTCTGTTGCTATTTACCATGACAGATTACTACTATGTCATAGCAGCCTGTTTATTATTTTCTGTTTGTTAATGTCCACTTGTTTAGTAGATTCTATATTTAATTCATCTACTTCTACACACACTGGTAGATGATGCTAATTTAAGGTCAATCTCTGATCACTGATTTGGGCAGTTCTTTTAAAGCATTTTTTCCAAATCACTTTAATTTCCGTTGTCATTAAAGTTGACAGTTGTGATTCTTTGTGTATTGTTCGCTCTCTTTATAAGAGAAAACTGCAAAAAAAAACCCACCCAAAACATATTTAAGCGAATTAAATATTTTACTTTTTAAATCTGAAATATATTTATAATGGTATTTTGCTGTTGATATTAGTTAATTATTGCAGGTGAATAATTTGCTAGTTTTTAATCCATTTTAAAATGTATACTATACAATAAAGATGTGTGCAAAATGTGAAAAGGGGATGGAAACTTTTAGACAACTGTATATTGTAAGCACTTTTTGAGATTGTAGGACTAAATTCTAACTGGAAATCAAAGGTGGTGAAGTTCTTCTTTTGCACAAACTATATCCAGATGTGACTAACAGGGTCATTCACGCTTATCATCTACACATAAACATGTATGAAAAACTATGTTGCAGTCTCTCTCACATAATGTATCATGGACTGTCAGATGGTATCACTTGCCTGCACTGGAATTTCCCCTTTCTCTGATGCTATCTTTCCACCCTACAAGCCCTCATCATTGAAGCTTACACAAGAGTAACTCCATCCCCATGACTGAGTTAAAACAACAAAAGACAACTCGTTTGAAAAAAACAACAACAACAAAAAACACCAAAGAGTTTTTTTAAAATTTATTTTACCATTTGGGTAATCAAATACAAGACAATACATGGCACTGGGAAGGTTGTGATGAGGACTGAGCCGAGTTATTTCCATTTCATTGGATCTTAGATAAGTAGGTGCATACCATTTTGGCTCTGTTTAAAAGCCAGAGTTAGCTGTGGAAAAGAGGCCGTTTTGATGCCCATGAAGCACTAGTATGTGCCAATTGTTTATCTTTCTCCAAACCAGTTATTAGTCATTCTTTCCTTTCCATCCAAATAGTTTGAGGGAAGAACAGTAAAGCAGAACTGAAAAGCAGCAGCAGAATTTCATTTAGTTGTGAACAAAAACTCTTCTCCTATTTTCTTTAAAACCCTTTGGCCCAGTCTCTGACCTATGATTTACTAAGCATCTGCTGGATGTTTTGGAAGAGCAGCAAGAAGAAGAAGCATCCTTTCTACAGACTCCTGACAGATAGTAAAGGTGACAACCACAGGATTTTTCGGCTAGAAAGGAGAATTCATGATTGATAATGATGTCCTTTTTATGCAATTTTGTGTTAGTTTTCCACCATCCAAAAAGTTCTTTTTTCCACCCCCTCTCTCCACAGAATATTTTCCCACAAGTCTGTGGGATCATCAAGATATTTATTTTAAGAAATGTGAGATAATCCTTTGGATTCTTTTTGATTAACAGTGGTTTTTGACTCAGGACTGTCCGATGGATCCCTTTTTACCCAGCCTCTTTCTTTCTTACTGTTGGGTCATGAACACTGACCTTAACACGGCCTAAATTTTAGTCATCAACTCATAATTATGCACCTCCATGTGTACATCCACATGCCTGCCCTTTTTTCTGTGATCGCACACATGTTTCCATGCAGAATTTACATTATAAAGGACTAACGCACCTCAAACAGAAAAATTCAAGCGGACATCAAAGTAGAATAATAGGAATAACTTAAACATGGACAGCTATTGGGTTTCCAGTTGTCCATGTCAACAATAGAGTTTAATAGCTGAAGTAAGTTAACATTCTATATTTAATCAGGCTGACAACAAGACTTAGGTATAATAAAAGCTTACTAACAACAGTTACACCAAACCAACATCCTCCTAGCATCTTACATAAGGCCTCTGAACATCAAGAGAGTGAAGGTAAATGAGCAAAGAAAAAACATCATCATTAGACCTTTTCTCTTGTGTAAGCTTACTTTGACCATTTTGCAGTTAAGTGAAAGACTGTAAATATATAAAAATAACCTGTTTGTGTAGCAGTCGGAAAAGCCTCACAACTGTTATTAGCATCCTCCATTAGCTCTGCCACAATATGCTGTGGTATCGTGAAGTAAAGACAGAGCATAGAACTGACTTTAAAGGATTGGACCACAAATTACTTCATTGTCAGCAATATCCCATTCAGCTTTTGGGGTCAGCAACCGGAACAATATTTGATCCAGTGTCCTATTCCTGCTTTTTTAATGGTGTGACATTGTGTCTTCTGTACTGTATAATATAACATATATATTTTAGTATTTTTCTTCTGCACTAAAGAAATGATAATGACTTTTGTATAAGCAGAGTTGTTAATATTAATATATAATAATCTTGTTAATAATTTCGGCTCCTCACTGCGTATGATTCTGGATACCGTAGCTCCTGTGAAAAAGAGAGCCTCAAATCACAAGTACTTGGCTCCCTGGTATAATTCTCAAACACGTACCTTAAAGCAGATAACTTGTAAGCTGGAGAGGAAATGGCATATGACCAATTTGGAAGATTATTTAGCCCGGAGAAATAATTTGCTGCTTTAAAAGAAAGCCCTCCGTAAAGCTAGAATATCTTAGTATTCATCATTGATTGAAGAAAATAAGAATGACCCTACGTTTCTCTTCAGCACTGTAGCCAGGCGGACAAGATGTCAGTGCACTGTTGAACCAACCATCCCTTTAACGTTAACTAGAAATGACTTCATGAACTTCTTCACAAATAAAATTTTAACCATTAGAGAATAAATTACTCATATTCATCTTACAGATGTAACAACCTAACATTCTACAGCTGCTTTCAGTACCATTGATATTCATTTAGTCTTTTTCTCCAATTGATCTTTGAGAGTTAACTTCAGTAACCACTTCCTGCAAACCATCAACGTGTCTTTTCGACCCCATTCCTACAAAACTGCTCAAAGAAGTCCTAACATTAATGCTTCAATCTTTAATAGTCAGCTATGTAGCACAGACCTTAGCGCTGGCAGTAGTTAAACCGTTACTTAAAAAGCCATCTCTAGACCCAGCTGCCTTAGATAATTATAGGCCAATCCCCAACCTTCTACTCACCTCAAAAATTCTTGAAAGAGTAGTTGTCAAACAGCTAACAGATCATCTGCAGAGGAATGGCTTATTTGAAGAGTTTCAGTCAGTTTCAGAGCTCATGACAGTACAGAAACAATTTTAGTGAAGGTTACAAATGATCTTCTTGTGGTCTGACAGTGGACTCATCTCTGTGCTTGTCCTGATAGACCTCAGTGCAGTGTTTGATACTGTTGACCATAATATCTTATTGGAATGATTAGATCACGCTGTAAGTATTACAGCTAGTGCGTTGCAGTGATTTGTATCAGATCTATCTAATAGACTCCAATTTGTTCATGTAAATGAAGAGTCCTCTTCAAACACTAAGGTTAATTAAGGACTTCCCTTAGGCAGTATCATCAGAAGGCATAGCATACATGTTCACACCCAACTTTATCCATCCATGAAGCCAGATAACACACTCAAATTAGTTAAACTGCTGGATGACCTCTGATTTTCTGCTTGTAAATTCAGATAAAATAGAGGTTATTGTACTCGGCCCTGAAAATCTTACAAATATGGTATCTAACCAGATTCTTACTCTGGATGGCATTACCTTGGCCTCCAGTAACGCTGTGAGGAATCTTGGAGTCATTTTTGACCAGGATATGTCCTTCAGTGCACATTTTAAGCAAATATGTAGGATTGCCGTCTTCCATTTATACAACATCTCTAAAATTAGAAATATCCTATCTCAGAGTGATGCTGAAAAAAAACTAGCTCATGCATTTATTACTTCTAGGCTGGACTACTGTAATTCATTATTATCTGGATGTCCTAAAAACTCCCTGAAAAGCCTTCAGTAAATCCAAAATGCTGCAGCAAGAGTGCTGACATGGACTAGAAAGAGAGAGCATATTTCTCCTACATTTGCTTCCCTTCTTTGGCTCCATGTGAAATCCATAACTGAATTCAAAATCCTGCTCCTCACATACAAGGTCTTGAATAATTGGGCCCCATCTTATCTTAATGACCTTATAGTACCATATTATCTTATCTTATCTTATCTTATCTTATCACCCTATTAGAGGACTTCACTCTCGCACTGGAGGCTTACTTGCTTCCTAGAGTATTTACAAGTAGAATGGGAGGGAGAGCCTTCAGTTTTCAGGCCCCTCTTCTGTGGAACCAGCTTCCAGTTTGGATTCGGGAGACAGACACTATCTCTACTTTAAAGATTAGAAAAAAGGACATTTTTAAGCCTAAAGCATATAGTTAGGGCTGGATCAGGTGACCCTGAGTGTTCCCTTAGTTATGCTGCAATAGGTGTAAGCTGCTGGGGGATTCCCATGATGCATTGAGTATTTCTTCTTCGGTCTTTCTCACTCACTATGTGTTAATAGACCTCTCTGCATTGAATCATACTTGTTTTTAAACCAGGAGTAACATATTTCGGGTCATTGTCATGTTGGATGACAAAGCAACAACTCAAACCGAATTCTACTGTTTACTACTTGAGGTTTTATGTTTGTTTGATTGTTTTGCGGTATTTTGTTTTATGCTGCGTTTCAGTTTGGGGAATGTGTTGTTTCAGTTGTGTCCTTGCCCTTCTTTCTCCAAACATAAGCAGCGTCTCTATGGCCAAAGAACTCTAGATTTATCTCAGGTGACCAAAAGACGCTTTTATACATAATGTTTCTCCAGGTTGTCCTTAGCATACTTCAGTCTGGTTTAAAGGAGTCTCTTCTGCAGAAGTTGAGCTTTTCTTGGTTTCACTTTTTCAGGGGACTAATAATATTGACCCTGGTAATTTTTTGTATTTTTCTAAATAATTCTTTTATTGTGCAAAGAAAAATAATGTATGCTTTCTAAAGAAAACTAATATGTTCAGAAATGCTATGTTGAAAATCCCTTGCTCTGTTAAAAACTCACAAAAGAAAAAGAGTTACAAAGGTAGAGAAATATGCACCATAAAAAATAAGAACACATCCTGGGACACTTTAACAGGATAATTACGAACAGGCTCAACAACAGTGCCTGTGGCTCCAAATATCTTATAATGTAAACAGACATTGGCCAGGCAGATGCTGGACTTCAGCAAGACTGAAAACATCCGTAATCTCTTCCTGGAGACACAGACCTGACAATCCACATTTCACCCTCTCTTAATTAACAGACAGATTATGTAGCACATTTTAACAGCCGATCCAGCCAGGTAACCAAAGAATTGAGAAAACCTCCCAAATGCAATAAGGGAGTATAATCTATGATGTGTTGCTCTGCTGCAGACTAAGTGTGTATGTCTAAGGAAATCAAGCCAGACTAAGAAATACATGCTCTACCTTCAAGTCTCAGCACTCTATAGATATATTTATTTTCATAAAGAACTTTCTTGGGAGGAGGGGTGCTGGTGGAAAATCCACTGTACACTAGAAAAATCTAAATGATCTATTAGTTAAAGGTTCCTCCAAAGCCCAAAGTAAGAAATCCATTTGCTTACAGCCTCTTCACCACCACCAGCCCCACTTTTTGCCAAAGGCCATCATATTGAACGTGACTGAAGACCCTCACCAACTTTAGTGGGGTGGTCCAAAAAAACATTTATCCATTTGCAAAAAATATGTCTTTGGTGCACAGCTGTCGTGCATATTTAGCAGCACAGGTAAATGAAACTTTATATCATTGTAAGTTGGAACCTTGAATCTTTGTGTAAAAGAAGATTTGTGTTGTCTGGATATTGAACTGGTAGCAGTTGGAATATGCCCATATTATAGAAATCATTATCATTATTACCCTTGACTTTATAAATGTGCTACTGGACAGAACATAACCTTTTAGCAGTATCCCAGCTGTCCCACTAAAGAAAACAGAGTACTAGACATGTATCCATGTATGCCACCAATGCAAACAGTGCCATTTCAATCCGTCCTTTGCATTTCTGACCAGTCTAGTCCAGCTGACCCCAAAGTATCTTCCTCTAGTTAATTGAAAAAACTGTATCCTCAAGAGTTGTAGCAGCAGGTATAACATCGCCTTGATGTGCTCCATTGTTTTGTTGTATTTGTGTCCCGTGCAAATGACTTTATGGACTTTTGCCCGCATTGCTAATAACGACATTAGGTGGTACTCAACTGTAATATAAAACAACCAAATCAGAGTAGCGTTGAGTCGAGTCGAGTAGGGAATACTGGAAAAGGGCTATCTGTGAAACACATGAAGAGGACATTACCAGTTTTACTGGATCTCTAACAAAAAATATGAAATTCCATGAACACAAACTCATACCAGCTCTGACTGAGAACAACAATCCCTGGATCAAATTCATAGACTCCTACAGGAGGAAGCGGGGGGCTAAATTTGAGCCAATTAGCACAAGGGATTGGTGGAATTTTATTTTATTTTAATTTTTTATTAGTCCTGTATTTATCCAGGTAAAAAAACTGATTGAGATTAAAAATCTAGTTTCCAAGAGAGACTTGGCATCATGGCAGCAAAAGTCAAAGTGTGAAATAGCCTGAAATAAATGACTGGGTTTAAGGTGAGAGACAACCAGTGAGCAGCCTAGAGAGCAAATAAGCTAAACAATTTATTTAAAAATAAAATAAAATAAAATCTAACAGGATTAGTTCTGCCTCCTTCCAACCACACACCTCAACTGCATTCAGTGATTTTGACCTTTTCCCCTCAAAGTGCACAGATTGTACTGGAAGGCCAACACCAAAACTGGGGTTGTATACAAGAAGGGAAAGATCCTTCAACATGTGCACTATTGCAGATTTTTTTCACCAGTCTGTTGTAGTAAGTTCTGTAGTCTGCAAGAAGAGCAGCACAGAGGCTGACGTCACCAACAAACTGAAGAAAATTTATCAGAAAAGCTGTGCCTTGTGGTTTCTAACAAACTGGATACATTTGATGATGTGGTTGACGCCGCCGAATAAACTGTTTTTCCATCAAGTATAACGCCTAAATTATGCTTCAGCAGGAAATCTATGTCATAACCAGAAACCCCTTTAAACACCACCTTCCACGTACCCTGATGTGCACCTCCTGAGAAATGTAAGGACATGTCAGGTCAACGCAGCCTGCAATAACCGAATAGCACGGAAGGTTGCGGTGAGGGGTTTCCAATTACCTCGCAAGTTACGACGTAGATTTCCGCATAAGTCTAAACTGGGTTTAACTCTCTGAACAACTTACTGGACAGTCAGCAGGGCACTTCCCATAACAGGCTGATATAGCAATGGGGCTACAAGGACAGCTACAGGAAACTTTTCATACCTACTGCAATAACTCTGTACACTGAAGCACATCAGTTTGGCAGATAATCATCTGTTCTTTCAACCAAGCCTCAAGTGTGATTTCTCGTTTGTATACAAAAAGCTCCCTACTTTGGGAAACTTTCTTTTGCAGCCTTTTCATTGTTCCTGTTAAACTAGTCAGTATATTCCCTCTGATACAAAATGTCTTCCTTGTTTATACTCCACACATCAGCACTCAGACATATACAGATTGCTGAAGCAACACATTTTAGCATTAGGCCTCAACAGTCTGACCATTTCATACTGCTTTCACTACTACAAACATGTGTTTTCCTGATCCTCTGGTTCCACCTAGTCACTAGAGTAATGGGGAGATGTGAATATTATTCTTGCATGGTTCTGTATGTCTGAAATAATTTAAAAAAAAAACAAAAAACAAAAAAAAAACCCCACACACACAACTAACATATGGACCGATACATCTTTTTTTTTTTTTAAATAATCAACCATCTTTATCCAGCTCTTAAAAGTCCTGTTGTATTATTCTGTCCAGAACAATGAATGATGTGTCCATCTATATTTAAGGATCTGACAATTCACTCACAAATAAAGATCTTTAAGCCTCTGAATCTGCTGTATTTCAGTAGAACAAAATGTTTTGTGGCTAGAATACATTTTTTAAACTGTCATTTGACATGATTTGTTACCAGGACAACAAAAGAAAGAGAGCTGTCCACTCCATTTCATCTAAAACTTGCATGTTTTCTAATCTTAATCAAGACGGTTTGGTACCTTGATAGCACCGAACAACTAGTAAAACACACTTTTGTGGAGATAGTATAGGGCTGTTTTTTCTCCAACTGCCATGAAAATAGGGTAAATATTTACTGAGGATATTTAACAGATTGGTTATGATTGTTTGTAGTTTATTTGCTCACATCTCAGTTTCTTTTACGTGAGGTTGCTATCAATTAAATAATTTCTTATGAACATTCACTCCGAAAGTGGTATCCGTGATCATTGGCTGCAGGCTAAAAACATGTCCTTGAGGCCATAGTAGGTTTGAAATGAATTGGGTTTTGTAAGCGCTTACACAACCTAACTAAAATGATGGTTATGGGTGGTTCTATGCTTTCTGAAAGACTACAGAAGATGGCTAAATTAAAAATGTACAGAATGATTTTTAAATCATTCTGTAAGTTTTACAAAACAAATTCAGACAGTTCTCAGATGCTGTTAGCCGATCCAACAAACACTGTTTCAAAGCACATTAAAGTCTTTACACCTTTTACTTTCACAAGCCTGTTATCAATGCATCTGTGGACTCCTCTTAGTCTCAGTAATTCCAAGCATGTCCCTTTTCAGCCTCCTGTGTTTAACTTTAGATAAACAGCCTGTTCATTTCATACAATCCCTGCTCTCTCCAAATATGAACTTGAGAGACATGAACTGTTAACATAGGATACATGTCTGACCACTTGTTATCCCATACTTGCAGTACAGATGCAAAAGGGAGGATATTTCAAGTCCTAAACTTTACACTCGATTTCCTTGTAATAAGGCTGTTTGACAAGGAGAGGGGTCAGAGGGCATCAGACTGACAAAATAATAATGCAACCCCGTAGTGTTTCTGAGGATTTGGTATGGCTCGTCACCCTAAAATGCATCCAACTTAACTAGTTTTTTAGCCTGACATCAATTAAATATGCTCGTGGATGTATCTAGAAATGTAAAATTGAACTCTGCTCTGTGTATTGTCAGAGAGACTGAGATTCCCATAATGAAATAAAATATAGCAATTTTTCTTTTTCTTTTAAATTCTTCTTTGAAATCTGTTCAGTATCACATGCATTGTTCTTAGCACACATGAAATTCCTTAAGAATGTCAGAAAATATATCTTAGTATGGTTAAAGCAGGGATCCAACACATTGCAATGCCTCCATTTTAAAACTTTAAAAAGTCAAGTTAAAACAAGAACAGAGTAAGTCGAGGCTTATGTATGTACAAATGTATGAGTTTTAAAACTACTAAAAGGAAAAATGGAAAAAAGAACTCATTTTCCTTATCCCCACCCCACGAAAAAAGAGTAAATCCTTAATGTTCTCATCTATTTATTTATTTTTAAATCGGAGACCTCTGCACAGCTTCTTCATCCTAGTAGCCAGAGTTAAAAAGAAATGCCGCGACAACACCAAACCTCAGAGAGCAGGAGGAGAATGTGCTAATCATTTAGCTCTCTGCACCCCACCCCCACCTTTTCCCCTTAATACCAAATGGTAAGTCCTCAGAACGAAAGCTGAAAACAGGAAATCTGCAGAGCTCTCACCTCCCACAGGGGGAGTAAATTAATTAGCATGACTGACAAAGACGTGAGATCACCTCGAGCTATGCGTTCAATTAACATGACAACTACATAGTGGTCCTTTGAGTCCAACACAAGCACCCCTTTTTACGAAGACTAGGAGCTGCACGAACACACGTCAACAAGCTGAAAGAGGACAAAGAGTGCTTAAGTGGTCACAGATACTTACGGGAGACCCCCCCCCCTCCACCAATCCAACACACACACACACACACACACACACACACACTTTCCATTTAAAATCGTGAAACGTGTATACTTAAAAAATACAAATACACAACTACAAAATTCAACCAGCATAAAGGGCAAAGTTCAAAAGGATTAAAGGAGAGAATGTATAAAGAGATTTAGAGAAGAATCTTCGTTATATTTACTGTGTGTGTCCAAGTTTGGGTAAAGTAGGAAATTTAAGCGGTAGTAAGCCATCCGTGCTCTCTGCGAAAATATTGATATTCTCTTTAAACAACGGAAACTCCATTTCTAAACAGATCTCTTAACTCGGACTGCAAAAGCGGTCAACAAAATCTATTGTGTGTGGAGGAGTGGAAACAACGTGGAAACATCACAAACTGTTTTTCAAGCCAGAGCCTAAATGTGTAGGACAAAATCTTTACCGACTGGCCGGTCTTTATGTTGTGTAGCCCATCACTTCTCACCTTAATCCAAATTCTTTTGGAGTCTGAAAGAAACTCACCTTCACATTTCAGACTGGGCGACAACACAAGTATCCAGAGCAAACTCCTTAGGAAGGTGACCATGGCGTACGTTTTCACTAAGGAAACTTTACAACAAGACTGATAACTTTATTTTTCCCACTGTTTGAGCCGATGCTCTTCTTTTGACTTCTCGTTTTCTGTCCACAGTCGTAGGTGGAGAGAAAGCTTACTTTCCAAATCGTCAGACACGAAGGTGGAGGACAGATGCTGGTTCGGAGAGGGAATCAGGCGGTCGTTCATCCCATTTACAGTCCACAAGAGAGACGGGCTGAGCGGCTGCCTCTGAGCTGCTAGTCCTGCGTTGGCCTCTGTCCTCGCGTTGAAATGCGAGCAGTGACGCGCGCATGAAGTGCAATATGGCAAACCACGTTTTAGGAAGAGTGCACCATCTAGAGACAGAACCCAAGAATCCTAACAACCAGACTGCCAGATCTACAAACCTTATCCTGTTAATAGCCTATTTACAAATAAAAACATTAACACGAGGAATCTAGAGTCTGCAGAGCTCATTTTGGGAAAGCAAATATATTAGACAGCGTAGCGTTCAGACCACACCTTTGCTTGTTACAACTGCTGGACAGAACAGGTTAAAAAAAAATCTGGTAAGTATTTCATGGTTCTATCATTTTGCATTATTTTAACTCTATTTTATAGTTTGGCATCTGAGTTATTCGTAGTAGTTTCTTGGTCAAGTCACAGTTATTGTCACTGTAGTTCCTGACTTCTCCTTTAGGTCATTAGGTCTCACTTCTGTTCTTTGTTCTTGTCATTTCTAATATTCATATTTGTGGATTTTCTTTGTTTCAGTTGTCAGGTTCTGTTTATTTCCTTGTGTCATCCTGCCTCCCCTTTGCCTTGTGAAGTCTCAATCACATTTTTTGTTATTTTCGTCTCATGTGTTTCATGTTTAGCTTTGGTTCCTCGGTTTTGTCTTTCTTAACTGTTACCAGCTGTTTTTCCACTGGCTTCCTGACCACTTGTTATCCCATACTTGTATGTATGGTCTCACGTTCCCTTTGTTTTTTGTTATGTCCTCCCTCATGTTGTGAACTCCATGCATCTGTATTGATTCCACACATCTCAGTAGTGATGGCAGAGATAGAACATTATTTTGAAACATTTTAAACACATCACTTATTACATATGGTGACCAAATAAATGTGATTAAAAAACATTGCACTCAATAAACTGTAATGTTTTTGTGTGTCTTGTGTCTTTTTGTCTCTAACCTTTGTGTTGGTTTGTAGTATTATTTCTATGGATGGATATTTTATTTGAACCAGTCAGTATTTGTATGGGGCTCTTCTATACATTTGAGTATTTTTATTAAGAAAGACAACTGTTCAACAGTACTCAAACTGAGAAGGTTTCATGTCTTGCTCTCTCCTGTTTTGGAGAATATTCTTTCACAGGGGACTGATGTGGCTGGAGTAGAAAGCTATGTCTTGACCAGGTGGAATAGATGAGAGAATATGGTGGCATGCTGGGTTCAGTAATCTAGAGGGTTATCTCCTCTTGGTAGATATGAGGCTGAGGGATAGCGCTGAACCTCAACAGAAGCATCAGCAGTAAGACTCTGTTTTTGGTTGGTTTCATCTACCCTGCGGTCAAAAACGCCCCACAGCCTCTCTTGATGATGTTCACTTGCCTCTTGTACTGTAGTGGCTGATTTTGATGGTACACAAGCACTTGTTTGCGCTTGAGAAGTTGACTGTTTCTAGGTCAGCACTGTTGAAAGGAGTCAAAGTTTGTTTTCAGGGAGGACAAGGCTGCTGCAGCTCGTTCACAGGCGCTGAAACCTATTTAATGTGCTGTTCCATCTAGTCTCAACTTCCTGTAGGAGTTTCATCACAGGTTTTCCCATTTGCTCCTGAATGTCTAATAGCTTCTGCTTAGCAGTGGTACTAGATGCAATATATCAGTTCAAGGGTTTCTTAAATGGATTTTTTCACAAACAAATTCAGTGTGTGAGCAAAATAAGGCATGTGTCACACTTGTAAAAGTTGTGCACAGGCTATCATGTTGAGCACATCATCAGTGAATTAACATGTAACCTCGTTCTGTATTCCCCCCCCCCCCGAATGCAGAAGAGCAACTTTGGCTTCCATCAAATGCTCAGTGGTGTGCATCACCGAATATGTTAATTGAGGTCCACATATACTTTACCAGCCAAACAATTTAGAACACCCCAATTTTTCAAGCAGGGGTGACGTGGTAGTGCAAGTGGCCCCTGGGCCTCAAGTTTGAGACCCCTGATGTAGAGGAAGTGGCTGATGATTGTGCCAGTAGTCAGTATCTGTAGCCAGTCTTGTCAGGGATGTCACTTACGCTCAGGCCTATGCAGAACAGCAGTGGGGACTGAGCATCTCCTGGGTAAATCTAACACTTGTGCTATTGTGCTAACTAGTGTTTTTCACCACATCCCCACTGATTTCCTGATGAAGGCTCTTAAGGGCTTGTTGATCTTATACAGTTCTAGGCACTCCAGAGTTCATGTGTGAGTCACAGACTTTCTTGTAAGCAATCCAAGAAATGTTTTGCCCCTCTGTTTTTTCTGTTAATTCCTTTTTGTGCCCCGCTCATGTGTTGAGTCATATGCCTATTCATCTTAGCCGCTATGATGTCTGAAAGAGCTCCTACTGAGTCAGGTTATTGGCTGGTATGTAACTAACTGCACTCCATGGTTAGCTTCTTTAGATAGGTGTGAATCATATCAGGGCTTAGTGCTGACCAACTCTTCATGCTTCAGACCCTTTCTTGGATGTCTGGCATTGTTCAGAGAGGTTGCTGTTATGATCTGCTCTAAGATCTGCAAGCCACTGAACATTAATGTTATGGATTGCATCCTTCTGTCATATGCTTTTCCAGTATTGCTCTGTCACAAGCCTTGGTCAGGCTGCTGTTCTCATATTGTTCAGCGTCACCACGTTGGATGTAGGTCAATGATGATCTGGGGATGCATCCCCCCCCCATGTAGTAAATGGTAAATGGACTAGTTCTTATGTAAAGCTTTTCTACTCTATCTGAGAACTTAAAGCGCTTTACACAACTTGCCTCACTCACCCATTCACACCCATTCACACAAGCAGTTTTTTCTATGCTTTGTCTAAGTGCTTTCTATCTAACATTCACATGCATTCATACTCTGATGGATGCATCAGAGAGACTTGGGATTAGTATCTGGCCCAAGGATTTTTGGCATGCAGACTGGAGCACACGGGGATGAAATCACCAACCTTTTGGTTAGTTGGTGAACTACAGCCACCTCAGGATTATGGCAGGAATATGCAGGCAGTCCCTGGAGTATGAAGGAATTGATATCATGCATGATATCAGATAGTTAATCCAACAGCTAATATAATAGCTAATCCATGAGCTAACTGGAAAAGGAAAAGAGAGTAGAATTTTAAATGTCAGAAATAAATCTTTGATTTTTGAAAAAATTTACTATATTTCTCTTTTTAAAATTGTGTTTGGAAAAACAATTTTGAACACCTGTTTTTTTTTTATTTGGAATTCAAAAATGGTTTTTGAAATGAGGTTTTTATTGAGAGTTATTTACTGGTATTGGGCTCTGAATAGCCACTTGAAGTGTTCACTTCACAGGAGTACTTTACTCCCTGGTATAACTCACAAACTCACGCCTTAAAGCAGCAGAGGTGGCAAAACATTGACAGACATTCCGTATTTAAGTAGAGGTACAGATACTTTTGTCAAAAAAATCCTCTGGTAAAAGTTGATTCAATTACTTTAGTTAAGTAAAAATTCAAACACCAGGCTCTGAAATTTACTCTAAGTAAGAAAGTAAAGTAAGAAAGTAAAAAATAGTTCTTTTAAGGATGTTTCTACCAGCAATTTTTGCGAAAAGCTAACTCAACCTTGTGCTATATAAATACAATGAAAGTGTGGCGGGCTGTGCTTTGTGGCTCAGCTGCAGGGAAGGGGTGGAGCAGCGGGTTAAGGGTGTGGTGTCAGGGGGAGGCCGAACCACATAGCTGTCCTCCATCACCAGGTTATGCCTATTTCAGTGACTGAATCTACGCATCATCAGCTTAAATTCAAATGAATCTCTGCTATCCATTATATAACCCAGAAACACCGCATCCATAGTACACTAGTATAACACACTGTTCTTTACTTTAAATTGCAGTTACATCACAAAACAGAAAGCTAACCTGTTTATACTGCATTAAACTGCAGAGTATTTTCATGCAACCGTTCAATAACAAACAGTTTGTTATATATTAGTGTGTGTGTTGTCTCTAGTAGATACACTGTGCAACAAACTTCACACAATATGATATTTGCTGATATTTGTTGAGCAGACAGAAACATTGCATTTGATATTACCTGCCATGTTACTTCCTTTATGTTCCTCTTTTTTGGAACAAACTAAATGCTGGAGTCATTTTGCTATCTGGGTATACATTAAATATATGATTTTTTTTCTCTTCTCTTTAGGCTCAATTCAGTCTGATGTTCTAAGGTCTGCAGTCATGTTAAATAATAATAATGCCTTTTAAATGTCTCAAATCAAAAGTAACAAGCCTGTTTTGAAAATTTAAGGAAAAGAAAATACAGATATTTTTGTTAAATTGTAGGGAGTAAAAGTAAAAAGTTGTTAGAACAATAAATGTTGAGGTAAAGTACAGATAGCTAGGGATGGGAACAGAGTACTGGTTCTTGTAGAGAATCAGTTTCCAGTGGTTCACTTCCTTGGAATTGTTTGTTCCTGTCAATCGCCCTTATTGGTTTTACTTGCACTTGCAGCTGATTTCTGTCATGGTCTGGTGAGTCACAGTATTTTTCCACACTGTCTGCTCTCCTTTTCGGGGCGGAGCAGTCATCGCTCGCCCAAGTATAACCACCTGGAACTGAATTTGAGCTGTATTTAAGACCAGTGTTCTCCACCAGCCTTTGCTAGACTGTCTGCTAACCTAAGTTAGTTCATGGCTTCATGTGTCTCGTGTTTATTCATAGTTTTCATACCTACCTTTGCTCTCGTCCTCTCAGGTGTTCCCTGGAAAATCATTCATCCTCGCAATTTAATTATTCAAACTTGCTTTAATAAATAATAATAAAAAGAGGAAGTGTTTTACTGGTGATTCCTCAAGGTGGATAAACAAACACATGAACCAAATATCTCTAGAAACATCCCGTCTCAGAATTAAAAATAAATATGCTGATGCTAATAAAAACGATTTTATTACTTCTAGGGTGAATTATTGTAATTCGTTATTATCAGGTTGTTCTAAAAGTTCTTTGAAGAGCCTCTAGCCAGAAAAGTTACAGGACATTTCTATTGGATTCCTTTTATTGGCTCCCTGTTAAATCAAGAATTTAAAAATCCTCCTTACTTACAAGGTCTTGAACAATCAGGCCCAATCTTATCTTTAAAATCATAGCACCATATCACCCTAACGAAGCAGCTTGCTCTCAGACTGCAGGTTTACTTGTGGTTCCTAGAGTATTTAAAAGTAGAATGAGAGCAGAGCATACAGCTTTCAGCCCCCTCTTCTATGGAACCAGCTCCCAGCTTGGATTTGGGAGGCAGACACTATCTCTATTTTTAATATTAGGCTTAAAATGTTCCTTTTCAATAAAGCATATTAATTAGGGCTGGATCAGATAAACTCTGAACGAGGGATAATAAATCACATTTAGGCAGATGTTGTTGTGATTTGGCACTTTATAAATAAAACCAAATGGAACTAAAATGGTTGCACAATTGAGAAAGGTGAAATATTGTATAAAGAAACCATAAACATGTGAGAAGACATCTAAAAATAAATGTTCACAGGTAGAAACAACAGCCAGTCAGTTGTTTTATCTGAAATATTTCAATTCAGCACATCAAAATCTTTTAGTAGTTGGACACTGTGTCTTCAGTGTTGCTATTTTCTGAAAAACTGTTGAATACTGTTATTAGCAATAAGAACTCAGTTTCTACTCCAGTCTTCTATGGATGTCCTCTCTGTGACCTCAGTTTGGGCCTTGAGAAAACTCAAAGCTAGTATTTTCACATGTCACATCGAGTTATATGCTGGACTCCAGGCAACATCGAGATTTCTCTTTGAAAACAAAGAGCTTTCCAAAATCTGTTATGCGTAATCATAAACTACACAATGCAATCATCTCAATTCTCTTGAAAATGATCCAAGGTGTAAAAATCTGTATTTATTTGTTACAAAAGTGGAACAACTGTGCACAGTTCAAGTAGGAGTAGACTGCAGACACAAATCAATCAAAAAGTACAACAGGCTTTTTTGGTCATTAAATAGAAAGGCAACAAGTCATTTGTTTTGTGGAAATCAACTTTAGTTCTAACTGAAAATGTTCTCTAATAGTGTTTGGGGGGCATTTTTACTCAGAGCAGAAAGGCCCACACTAACTTTCAACATGTAGAACATATAACACAATATTAATAAGGAAGAAAATTTATCATTAACATTCATTCATTAGTAGAGATCTCACGAGTCGGTCCGCATCTTGCGGATCAAGCTGTTGTTTTACCCAACCAGTGGTGTAGACTTCTGTTAAAGCTCCAGTGATGTCTGCTAACTTATGAGGAGCGCTGAAGCTGCCTCTCTGATACAAGCCACAGCCTTCTGGATGTCTTCCTCTGTTTGTTCAATGGTGACCACCACTCTGATACTGGAGACACACAGGTGGAGCAGTGAGACACACTGAGACTGTGTAAAGGTAATGTTATTTAAACAAATTATTTCAATCAAATGTTTGAATGCTTCAAACAAAATCACCCTCAAATGAGACTTTAACCCATCAAATAATAAAGCACGTACAACCCCAACGGGTCATGGCAGATGGCTACCCCACGCTAAACCTGGTCCACCGCCAAAAAAGCTATGGACCATTGAGATACAAATGCATTAAAGTACTAAACAATGTTAAACCCCATGACAGAACTAATAATGTGCCAGGTGCATAGAAATGTAGGGTCTTTTACCTGGGAGGTGGAAGAAAGCGCTCCTCTTTTTCCAGACACCGAGCTAGGGTCAGAGCCACGTGTCTTTCCATACACTAAGACAGAAATCATAGAAACTCGATGAGAAACTAAACATATTTTATACAGTATTCCATCACGTGATCGATGGGAACTCGAAAGTGAATTATAAGAATGTTTTGGGCATAAGACAATACAGATACTAAAAACACTGTGTACTACTGATCAAATGATGAAAGCACTATGCAGTCGCATCCTATTACAATGTAGTCCCAGTCTTAACCATATACCATACTATTCACACAAGTAAATGGTAAATGGACTGATTCTTATATAGCGCTTTTCTACTCTCCCGGAGTACTCAAAGCGCTCTATACAACGTGCCTCATTCACCCATTCACACCCACTCATACAAGCACTTCTAAACACTGTTGGCCTTTAAAAAACCAAAAAAACCAAAACTATATTTGTGAAGTTATGGTACTATCTTGCTGTCATCTAAAATAATGTGCCAATGACATGTCCATACTTTTGCGTTTTGATGGGGACGCCCCTTAAACTTAACCCCATTGGGGATTAAGTGTAAGAAGGTAGTTACAGTGAATTGTTTCATTGTTTCTTGTGTATTTGTGCCTTAGTGGCAGGTTTTACAGTGAAAATTGTTTTATTGTTTTCTGCAACAACCTGACTTGTTGTCTGCAAAATGCACACAAGTACAGGGTACTTGCGCCTTATTCGCAGGTCGTGTTATAAAGTGTTACCGGATTTCATCTTGACTTTGACACTCTGTCTGAAGTTATATAT
Organism: Diplotaxodon limnothrissa; assembly: GCF_057381915.1. Taxonomy (NCBI): domain Eukaryota; kingdom Metazoa; phylum Chordata; class Actinopteri; order Cichliformes; family Cichlidae; genus Diplotaxodon; species Diplotaxodon limnothrissa. The sequence goes on from NC_140602.1 coordinate 62,546,609, forward strand.
GAAATCCCACAGAGGTCTCCAAAAACTTTAAATAACAGTTTCAGTGTGCGTCTGATTGAATCATCTGGTACTGTTAGACTTACATAATCAACAACTGAACGGAGCTGCTTCATGTCAGATTCCCTGGAACCAGAACTTCTCTCTAGCTCCAAGTGAAGAGCTGGGGCCACTGGAACTCCAGCTAACTTTAGACCTGGTGTTCTGTTTCACATAGAAAATAAAGCAAACATATACCAAAACACAATTTATTATGGACACTGTAAAGGAAGACAAAGCCAGAGCATAATTTGAATGTAAGCCTATGTGTTTCCTCTATGTGTGAAAGGCTGTAGTGTCTGGGGATGCAAATAATGATGCTGAATCAGAAACCTGATGTGGAGGGACACCTCCCCCACCTACAGAAGGAAAAAAAGAAATCATCATAAACACAAACATACCCTTGTAAAGCGTTGTAGACATGTTTGCACTTTTCTCTGAGGACTCGAAAAACATCTGCAAAACAGAAGAAATTCTTTTTACAAAAATTCTAATGATAATGTATTTTTCCGGAGCTGGAGTGGATGAGAACAGATTGTGTACCTGGGTCCTCCTCCATGATGTTGAGAGCCTCGATAGCAGCAGCAGCCAGCATGGGAGGCAGAGAGGCAGAGAAACAGTAGCCTTGACCTGAGAGACGCTACAAAATACATAAAAAAAAAAAAAAAAAAAAAAAAAGTTTTACTAAATCATATCTTCATGATTAACGTGCTAAAATTGATCACCTTAAAAATACCTATCGATTAATGGAATAACAAACCAGCAGTTCTGGCCCATATCAGTATAATTTCAGCTTACGTTTCCCCAGATTCACTTCACTCAGCTAGGTGTAATGACTGAGGTCTGAGTTTACAGTTAGGCCTAGAAACTGTTGGCACCTTATTAAATGTGTCTTTAAACATTTCCCAAAAGATTTGAGAACACATCCACAATGAAAGTAGTTTACTTTTGTTTCATATTAAAATATTATAAATGTTCATATTTTCTATCATAAAATTCGACCAATTGAGATGGAATGAGAGGAGAGACACCATCCTGTTCTCGGTGCTCGCTTCAAAAGCCTCCATCTCTACTTCACCTATTAAGACAGCAAAGCTTCATAATAGAAGAGTTCTGGTGCTTAACCGGCCTTCTTGCAGTCCAGACTTTTCACCAATTAAAAACACTTCGCAAAGTCACAGCAACTGGTCTCCTCAGTTCACAGACATTTGTGGCGCTGCTACACAGTAGGGGTGATGTGGGCCGCGAGTTTGAGACCCCTACTCTATAAAATATGATTAAAATATGGGTCAATGAGATTTGCAAATCATTGCATTCTGTTTTTATTAGTGTGAATGCTTGAAAAGCATTCACAGTATTGTTATTCGAATCTTTATTAGTGTGAATGCTTGAAAAGCATTCACAGTATTGTTATTCTAATCTTTATTATTAGTGTGAATGCTTGAAAAGCATTCACAGTATTGTTCTTCTAATCTTTATTATTATTATATTTTATCTATTCCGTACGTTTTTTGTAATCCTACTCCTTCAAAACCGTTCAACTTAGAAAAACCATTCAAACACCGTTAGATTCCTATTCTTTTGGACAACACTGCTTCTATTTTTCTCATTTTTAACATTTATATTTTTAATTTTATTCAACTTTATTCAACAAAAATTTCCCATGTATTTCAATGGGGAGACCCTTCAAATTCTCATTCAATTTACTCATTTTTAAACTCTTACTACTTCCACATACATTGACATAGAGCCACCATTCAAACTTTAAAACGAAGACAAGACATTCAACTATTCAACTTGTATTTATCTTTTCAATATCTATTATACTTTTTCTTCAGTTCCAGTTTAAGTTTCATGATGTTTTTTCACCCGTTTCAGAGTTTATAATGGGTGTGTATGGGACGGAATGTTGGGGCTAGAGTGAGGCAGCTCAACTGCTAGAGTGAGAGGAGCAAAAAAATTAATCTTAAAATATTTTTTAAAACTGCTGCTGTGTCCGCAGCGTTTGCTCTACAGGTATGATTTTACCCTCAAAACGTAGCCATCGCTGTCCTCTTTCATCCAATGTGTTTACTATTGTCCTAGGTGTTATGGTTCTTTCGTAAATGTCACCAATGCACAGCCTCCTCCCTCCAACTCTTCCATAGACTCTAATGTTAAAATGGCTCAGAAGGTTCGTTTGAAAATCAGAAGAGCATGGTGTCTTTCCACTGTCACCACGTCCATATAATAAACTCCACAGACATGAAAACTGAGAATTAGGTAGACTAGAAGCTGCTGTCGCTCACGGTGAAAGAATTTTGTCAATACGACTTTTACTTTTCATTTGGGAACGATTTGTTTCGGCCTGACTTTTCTGTTCATTTTAAGCAGCAAAAGTGAGGCGCATGTCTGTGTACGTGTGTATGGAGCCATTGGGTGCGGTCACTATAGCAACCAGGCTCACACCTGCCTGCTTAACGAGCTCTGCCTGCCACTGTGCCAAGATTCATCTTAAGCACTTCTCTTTCAACTGCTGCTGTGTCCACAGTGTTACAGCCATCATTTTACCCTCAAATTGTCGCCATTATTGTTCTCTTTCCAACACCGTATCTTTCAAAGCTCAGGCATTTAAACTTTTTAAACTGTGTGGATCAAAGTGGAGGGATCACATTTGAGTCATTCAGTGATTCAAAGAATATGACCTTTTAATATTCATTCAGATGTTTTCTGACTCTAAATGTTCTTTTCTCATTTCTTAGGGTTTTCTAATTTACATTTAAAACATTTTCAGTTTTTTTCCAACTCCTTCTTCTGTGTAACCTTCAGCTTTTAGCAGTTCAGCACTTTTGTTTTCAGGTTAAATTCGGGTTGTTTTTTTTTATCTCATTCAAGATTTTTAACTTAAATTCAGTAATTAATTCATTTCAGTGCATACATTCAGATTCAAGCATTCACACTGCAGTTTCTTCAGAAAATGCACTTTCTAGTTATTAGTGTGAATGCTTGAAAAGCATTCACAGTATTGTTCTTCTAATCTTTATTATTATATCATCTTCCGTACGTTTTTTGGCATCTAACTCCTTCAAAACCGTTCAACTTAGAAAAACCATTCAAACACCATTAGATTCCTATTATTTTGGACATGACTGCTTCTATTTTTCTCATTTTTAACATTTATATTTTTAATTTTATTCAACTTTATTCAACAAAAATTTCCCATGTATTTCAATGGGGATACCCTTCAAATTCTCATTCAATTTACTCATTTTTAAACTCTTACTACTTCCACATACATTGACATAGAGCCACCATTCAAACTTTAAAACGAAGACAAGACATTCAACTATTCAACTTGTATTTATCTTTTCAATATCTATTATACTTTTTCTTCAGTTCCAGTTTAAGTTTCATGATGTTTTTTCACCCGTTTCAGAGTTTATAATGGGTGTGTATGGGACGGAATGTTGGGGCTAGAGTGAGGCAGCTCAACTGCTAGAGTGAGAGGAGCAAAAAAATTAATCTTAAAATCTTTTTTAAAACTGCTGCTGTGTTCGCAGCGTTTGCTCTACAGGTATGATTTTACCCTCAAAACGTAGCCATCGCTGTCCTCTTTCATCCAATGTGTTTACTATTGTACTAGGTGTTATGGTTCTTTCATAAATGTCACCAATGCACAGCCTCCTCCCTCCAACTCTTCCATAGACTCTAATGTTAAAACGGCTCAGAAGGTTGGTTTGAAAATCAGAAGAGCATGGTGTTTTTACACTGTCACCACGTCCATATAATAAACTCCACAGGCATGAAAACTGAGAATTAGGTAGACTAGACATTGCTGCCGCTCACGGTGAAAGAATTTCGTCAATACGACCTATACTTTTCATTTGGGAGCGATTTGTTTCGGCCTGACTTTTCTGTTCATTTTAAGCAGCAAAAGTGAGGCGCATGTCTGTGTACGTGTGTATGGAGCCATTGGGTGCAGTCACTATAGCAACCAGGCTCACACCTGCCTGCTTAACGAGCTCTGCCTGCCACTGTACCAAGATTCATCTTTAGCACTTCTCTTTCAACTGCTGCTGTGTCCACAGTGTTACAGCCATCATTTTACCCTCAAATTGTCGCCATTATTGTTCTCTTTCCAACACCGTATCTTTCAAAGCTCAGGCATTTAAACTTTTTAAACTGTGTGGATCAAAGTGGAGGGATCACATTTGAGTCATTCAGTGATTCAAAGAATATGACCTTTTAATATTCATTCAGATGTTTTCTGACTCTAAATGTTCTTTTCTCATTTCTTAGGGTTTTCTAATTTACAATTAAAACATTTTCAGCTTTTTTCCAACTTCTTCTTCTGTGTAACCTTCAGCTTTTAGCAGTTCAGCACTTTTGTTTTCAGGTTAAATTCGGGTTTTTTTTTTTTTTTATCTCATTCAATATTTTTAACTCAAAATTCAGTAATTAATTCATGTCAGTGCATACATTCAGATTCAAGCATTCACACTGCAGTTTCTTCAGAAAATGCACTTTCTAGTTATTATTATTATATATTCCGTACGTTTTTTGGCATCTCACTCCTTCAAAACCGTTCAACTTAGAAAAACCATTCAAACACCGTTAGATTCCTATTCTTTTGGACAACACTGCTTCTATTTTTCATATTTTTAACATTTATATTTTTAATTTTATTCAACTTTATTCAACAAAAATTTATAATGTATTTCAATGGGGAGACCCTTCAAATCCTCATTCAACTTACTCATTTTTAAACTCTTACTACTTCCACATACATTGGCATAGAGCCACCATTCAAACTTTAAAACGAAGACAAGACATTCAACTATTCAACTTGTATTTATCTTTTCAATATCTATTATACTTTTTCTTCAGTTCCAGTTTAAGTTTCATGATGTTTTTTCACCCGTTTCAGAGTTTATAATGGGTGTGTATGGGACGGAATGTTGGGGCTAGAGTGAGGCAGCTCAACTGCTAGAGTGAGAGGAGCAAAAAAATTAATCTTAAAATCTTTTTTAAAACTGCTGCTGTGTCCGCAGCGTTTGCTCTACAGGTATGATTTTACCCTCAAAACGTAGCCATCGCTGTCCTCTTTCATCCAATGTGTTTACTATTGTACTAGGTGTTATGGTTCTTTCATAAATGTCACCAATGCACAGCCTCCTCCCTCCAACTCTTCCATAGACTCTAATGTTAAAACGGCTCAGAAGGTTGGTTTGAAAATCAGAAGAGCATGGTGTTTTTACACTGTCACCACGTCCATATAATAAACTCCACAGGCATGAAAACTGAGAATTAGGTAGACTAGACATTGCTGCCGCTCACGGTGAAAGAATTTCGTCAATACGACCTATACTTTTCATTTGGGAGCGATTTGTTTGGGCCTGACTTTTCTGTTCATTTTAAGCAGCAAAAGTGAGGCGCATGTCTGTGTACGTGTGTATGGAGCCATTGGGTGCAGTCACTATAGCAACCAGGCTCACACCTGCCTGCTTAACGAGCTCTGCCTGCCACTGTACCAAGATTCATCTTAAGCACTTCTCTTTCAACTGCTGCTGTGTCCACAGTGTTACAGCCATCATTTTACCCTCAAATTGTCGCCATTATTGTTCTCTTTCCAACACCGTGTCTTTCAAAGCTCAGGCATTTAAACTTTTTAAACTGTGTGGATCAAAGTGGAGGGATCACATTTGAGTCATTCAGTGATTCAAAGAATATGACCTTTTAATATTCATTCAGATGTTTTCTGACTCTAAATGTTCTTTTCTCATTTCTTCGGGTTTTCTAATTTACAATTAAAACATTTTCAGCTTTTTTCCAACTTCTTCTTCTGTGTAACCTTCAGCTTTTAGCAGTTCAGCACTTTTGTTTTCAGGTTAAATTCGGTTTTTTTTTTTTTTATCTCGTTCAATATTTTTAACTCAAAATTCAGTAATTAATTCATTTCAGTGCATACATTCAGATTCAAGCATTCACACTGCAGTTTCTTCAGAAAATGCACTTTCTAGTTATTATTATATATTCCGTACGTTTTTTGGCATCTAACTCCTTCAAAACCGTTCAACTTAGAAAAACCATTCAAACACCGTTAGATTCCTATTCTTTTGGCCATGACTGCTTCTATTTTTCATATTTTTAACATTTATATTTTTAATTTTATTCAACTTTATTCAACAAAAATTTCCCATGTATTTCAATGGGGAGACCCTTCAAATTCTCATTCAACTTACTCATTTTTAAACTCTTACTACTTCCACATACATTGACATAGAGCCACCATTCAAACTTTAAAACGAAGACAAGACATTCAACTATTCAACTTGTATTTATCTTTTCAATATCTATTATACTTTTTCTTCAGTTCCAGTTTAAGTTTCATGATGTTTTTTCAGCCGTTTCAGAGTTTATAATGGGTGTGTATGGGACGGAATGTTGGGGCTAGAGTGAGGCAGCTCAACTGCTAGAGTGAGAGGAGCAAAAAAATTAATCTTAAAATCTTTTTTAAAACTGCTGCTGTGTCCGCAGCGTTTGCTCTACAGGTATGATTTTACCCTCAAAACGTAGCCATCGCTGTCCTCTTTCATCCAATGTGTTTACTATTGTCCTAGGTGTTATGGTTCTTTCGTAAATGTCACCAATGCACAGCCTCCTCCCTCCAACTCTTCCATAGACTCTAATGTTAAAATGGCTCAGAAGGTTCGTTTGAAAATCAGAAGAGCATGGTGTCTTTCCACTGTCACCACGTCCATATAATAAACTCCACAGGCATGAAAACTGAGAATTCAGTAGACTAGACATTGCTGTCACTCACGGTGAAAGAATTTTGTCAATACGACCTATACTTTTCATTTGGGAACGATTTGTTTCGGCCTGACTTTTCTGTTCATTTTAAGCAGCAAAAGTGAGGCGCATGTCTGTGTACGTGTGTATGGAGCCATTGGGTGCGGTCACTATAGCAACCAGGCTCACACCTGCCTGCTTAACGAGCTCTGCCTGCCACTGTACCAAGATTCATCTTAAGCACTTCTCTTTCAACTGCTGCTGTGTCCACAGTGTCACAGCCATCATTTTACCCTCAAATTGTCGCCATTATTGTTCTCTTTCCAACACCGTATCTTTCAAAGCTCAGGCATTTAAACTTTTTAAACTGTGTGGATCAAAGTGGAGGGATCACATTTGAGTCATTCAGTGATTCAAAGAATATGACCTTTTAATATTCATTCAGATGTTTTCTGACTCTAAATGTTCTTTTCTCATTTCTTAGGGTTTTCTAATTTACATTTAAAACATTTTCAGCTTTTTTCCAACTCCTTCTTCTGTGTAACCTTCAGCTTTTAGCAGTTCAGCACCTTTGTTTTCAGGTTAAATTCGTTTTTTTTTTGTTTTATTTTTTATCTCATTCAATATTTTTAACTCAAAATTCAGCAATTAATTCATTTCAGTGCATACATTCAGATTCAAGCATTCACACTGCAGTTTCTTCAGAAAATGCACTTTCTAGTTTAAATTGTACTTCAGTATAAAATGTAACTAGGCGTGTAAATAAGTGAAACGTTACAAAAAAGCAACAGATATATACTAGATATAATGATTTGTCAAGCATTTGATTAATCACTAATCTTGACAACGACATGTAAAAATGCTGGCTGATTATCTGATGATGCATTACAAGACAGACTCCCAACACGGCTGTTACAGTACCTGGTGGTCGATGACAAAGGAGCGGCCGCAGCAGAAACCTCCGATGGAAGCCAGAGCATTTTCCATGTTAGCACTTATCAGGTCAATGTCATCTATCTGCAAGAAACACAGTTTTTTCATTTTGCTAAGATAGATTTAAAATGAAGCAATCAAAGTGCAATTTAATGACAAACTGTCATATTTGTTTTAAAAAGTTAAATAAAAACAGATTTTCTTCATTTTTGTCACTACAAATTTCACTTTAAGTATTCTACACATTTTATTTTTGCATCATTGTGAAATAAAACTATACACCACTCAAAACTGTCACTAGCTGTCTTTTGCAATGTGAAGTTTATTATTAGTCCCTCTGCAAAATACAACAAAATAAAAGTTTTTGTTATATTTTAACAAGTCAATTCTGAGCAACTGATGCATCTATTGATCTGTCGTGATTCACTCCCTTTTCTTACCACTAAAATGAAAGTTTGAGACTTTTATCTTTAATAGCTTTTGAGACATTCGTGTTCAAACATTGCCTCAGATTTCAATGTGGGAGGAAACTGCCTGAAAGTAGGCTGACAGAACATTTTTCAAAACTGCTCTGTCAACCGCACACACACACGCACGCACACGCACACCAGATACTTGGACCACAACATTTTTATGGCAATCAGAAAATGGTTGAGCAGAAGGCCCACATTAGATTCACTAATCTAAATGAAGCAGGCTATCATTAGACCTAGACAAACATCTACAGGCCTACTAAAGAAAGTTCAGAAGCTTTAAGTGTGGCTGTAACCGACTGGTACACCACGGTACGCCAAAGTGCTAGAAGACAGCTAAAATGGATGGCTGCATAACGTTTCCCTTTGCAAGCAAAACCCCTTCATAACATACAGCCAAGTCAAGAATACTGGCGAAGAAGAGGTCCACATAAATGAGGAGACACACATTTCTTTCCTTTCTTTTTTTCGTTAGTGCAAATCACTAGTCTGCTAACCAAAGATTCAGATATTGCCATTAACAAAAATTAGTCCGAAAGGATTGTGCATTTGTGCAAGCTCAATGTAATGGCAAATCTTACAAAGCTTTACAACAAATAAAATTCAGCATTTGATCGTGTCCATAGATTCCAGACGTTACATAGCCATTGTCTGCAAAGAAACCTTCTATTTTATTTATATTTCAATCACTTTTATTTATTTGATTGCATCAGCTGACCTAGACTAGTTTGACTATGGTAAAGCTACCAAGAGAGAAAGATAATAACACATTTTGAATCAGCTGTTAAACTGTTTACTGCCAGTATTAAGTATTTTTGCATTTCAAGCTAAACTACTCACATTGACCCCAAAGTGTTCTGTGACTCCTCGGCCATGGTCTCCCAAAACACCAAATGACATGCTCTCCTCAAGAAAGATCCGCACCTTGTATTTGTACTTGAGTTTTACCTGGAAGTTAGAAAAACATAAAAAACAAAACATAAAGTCAATAAATGGCAAAAGTATCTATGTGTACACTATCTGGTATAATCAAGAAATCAAGCGAGTGGTGAATGATTTAGTCTACTGTAGTAGACGGACATCAGCTCAACTACAGAAGGTGAACGATGTTAAGCCATAATATTTGCCTGTGCTTTGGTGGGGTTTTTTAACTTTTTTCTGCAAAACAAGCAAAATTAAATTGGAAACAAAATTGTTTTCCATTTACCAGTTCAGGCAGAGGACAGATATCTGCAGTGTTGATGTAGAGCCCCTCCACTACAATGAACTTCCGGGTCACTCGAGCTTTGCGAGGATTCTGCAAGAGAAACATTCTTATTTGGAGATTTTTTAAAAAACCCAATGAAAATAGCGAGAATGTAGAAGCATTTAACATCCTGTACCACCTGTAACACCATTACAGCACATTTGTGACACTTGAGTTTCTCAAACGGTCCTAACCTTCAGGTCCTCTAGCTCCTGCTCCTTAAGCAACCTCTCCAAGTCCTCCATGTCATTGTGTTTGAAGTACTTGATTAAGCTGCGGGATGCCTGAAGACCTTTTTGTATAGCGAAACAGGCTGCTTCATCTCTGAAAGGAAACAAAAGAGAAAACATTAAACTATGGAACCAAAATATCCCACACTTGGAGTCAGTCAGACTTACACATGGTAGGTAAATCAGTCTGTGCAAACAAAATCTGACTGACAATCACTTCATCCAGTCCATCAACATGTCTATGAAACCCCACCCCTACAAGACTCCTCAAACAATTCTTAACAGTAATTACTGCCTTTCAGTATTATCAGTTTATTTTTAATAACAGGTTACATATTACAGGCTTTTAATGTGGTTAAACCATTACTTAAAAAGCTCTTACATAATCCAGCTTTATTCAAATATAGATCAATTTCACAGACCAAAACCTAGTGAAGCTTAATAATCGTCTTATGGCCTCTGGCAGTGGCCTGAAAACGGCTTGTCCTGTTACACCTCAGTGCCGCATTCAACCGTTGATCACAACAGTTTACAGAGACTAGAATACACTGTTAGCTATAAAGGCAAAACACTGTGCTGTTGTCTGACAGATTAAAATTTGTACATTTAAAGAAGAAGTCTCCTTCACATACAGAAGTTAGTCTTGGAGTTCTACAGAAAACTTTATGTTAGACATGCTTTTCTTAGGCAATTTATTTAAAAAACAATTTACACATTTCTGTTGCTGTACAGATGATACCCAGTTATTATCATCTAAAATGTTATCCAAAAGTTTTGAGCAGCCCATGATTTGAATGATTTGACTTTTTTTTTAAAAATTATTTTGTTTGATCATATTAGTTCCTCAAAAAGCCCACCCTCGGCCTGGTGGTAATTATTCATTTTTTCATCTAAAAACACTCCTCTTTTATTGATTGACCTGTTACATGTAGCTCTGGCTCATGTTTACGTGTAACTACCGTAATTGTCGGGCTATAAGCCGCTACTTTTTGCACAAGCTTTGAACCCTGCGGCTTTTAGTCAGGTGCGGCTTTTCTATGGATTGTCCATGATTTTTGTCATATCGTAAGACGATTTGTTTTGTTTGTTCCGCTGTTGTACGGCACTACGTTGCCTGGTGGAAGGGCATGTGATCAGACACACAGTATCTGGGTTCAAGAGTGGTATGTTGGTCACGTGTCCATCCGCCAGGCAACATAGTGCCGTACAAGTAGCGCGAAAAACAAACTTCAAATTAACGCTACGCGTTCAGCGGGAGGCGTGGATGACGAGCGGCTTTTCGCATAACTTGCGAAATGCAAGTTATGCTCAACTCCACCGGTGGAATCTGACAGCGTGGAAAAGTGTGAAAACATCCATGATCACCAACGGATTTCGAAGGGCTGGACTGCTGCATGATGGAGAGGAGGACACCGCCACGGCCCTTCTGAGGGTGTTTGACTCTGACACTGACAACGAGGATTTCTTTGGTTTTGTAAGTGACAACGAAGGAGAGAAGCTGAGAGTGGATGACGTAGCCATCCTGAGCCTGTTCGTATCCGACACTGGAGAAGAGGACTTTGGTGGTTTTAGTGCGCAGGAAGATGGTGGTGAATGACTGACTTTTCTTCTTGTTAAAGCCGTGTCACTGCACCTGAGCCTAAAAGGTAGTCCGAATCTATTTTTCTGGTGTGCTGTAGGTTATTGTTATGTACTACATTTGTTACTCATTTATGAAGCACAGTACATGTTTCGTACTTGTAATTACCGCTACTTGTACATATACCTAAAAAGTTGTGCAAATATGTACCCATAACTTGTTTTTCAAAATATTAATAAAAGGGGTGTGTCTCCAAACAGCCATCTCTTTCCTGACAATTCCCTTTGTGCACATTCTCTTACATATGATAAGTCAACATTGAAACACCTGCGGCTTTTGGTCAGGTGCGGCTAATGTATGTACAAAACAGGATTTTCCCCTGATTTTAGCTTGTGCGGCTAATATTCAGGTGCGCTTTGTAGTCCGGGAAATACGGTAGTTTCTGTGGATGGTATTACACTGACCTCCAGTAACACTTTGAGGAGTCTTAGGGGTGTTTTCTTGTCTAGGATGTGTTCTTCCATATTCACATTAAACTAGTATGTAGGAGACTGCTCTAACACCTCTATTTAAAGCTTTCATTTGAATCACAATGTCACAGTAAGGGTACTAATACGGACTAGAAAGACACCTTAGACATGTTTCCTATTTTAGTTTCTTTTTGAGTCCCTGTTAAATCCAGAACTTAAAATCTCTGTCCTCACAAAGGCCACATAAAATAAACAAAACTAAAGCTAACTGAAGATTGGTTTAATTGAGTGAGGGGTGTTATATTGGTATACATATTATGAGAAACAACACTCACACAAAGATGATGTCACCCCTCTTGGAGTAGGCAGGTATTGCACTAGCAATAGTCGCAAAGCCATATGAATAAAGAATGGCCTCTTCAGTTTTCATGAATTTGGAGAGACGGCTTTCCAGCTCCAGGTGAACATCTAGGGGCAAGGAAACATAACATTAGTTACTAATTGGTTACATTTTTTAGATGTCACTTACCATTACCTTTAGTATTTCTGAGTTTTTAGTGGATGTGGTTTAATCAGAGGTGAAAAACTACTGCACTTTGAAAGAAAGACTGTCAAGACACCAAACAACAGTATGATTTTAAATATTTGTGCTTGACTGAGAAAAGTCTCAGTTCATCACTTAGCATTAGATACATTCACTTGCTTATCCCTTGACAGCTTAACAAGGCTCATTAAAAAATACGATAAGGCTGTCTATCCCATTTATCATGGCAGAAAGACTTAAGGATAATGACAAAATTATAATACCAAGAGAAAATCTGAGAAACTGGAAAACTCCAGTGAACTTAATAAGATATAGTTGGATATATAGTTGCGCGAGTGACTCAAACTATGGTTTGAGTGAATGTTTCTTGGTGTGTGAAAGAAGTTGCTGCGGTGATGGAAAGTAAATGTCCATACTAAGGTAGAATGAGTATGACTATTGGTATTTGCTTTACTACTGTGGTTTCACTAATTTATTTGAATTAACTTGTTGCATGATCTGATGATTGAGTCATTAGGTCTTTTTCCAAAATTATCCTCCTTGTATTATCCCTAGACGGCTGGAATTTCGATTGCAAATCAACAGCTAACATATAAATGCTTAAGCTAACATAACGTAACTAATGTCATGCCCCGTAGTAATTAGGCTACTCAGAAGCCATCCTAATATTTCGGTCTTTGTCGTTTCAAAAAAATATAATGTTAAAATCTCAAATAAATAGTCTGACACCCCCCTCCTTGAATCGCTACCTTATCGTGGTGGAGGGGTTTGTGTGTCCCAGGGATCCCAGGGGCTATGTTGTCTGGGGGCTTTTGCCCCCTGGTAGGGTCTCCCATGGCAAACTGGCCCTGGGTGAGGGACCAGACAAAGAGCGATTCATAAGACCCTTATGAAAAGGACACCGAGGGAACAGTTTACCCTGCCCGGGATAGGGTTTACCCTGTTTACCCTGCCCCGCCCTGGAGCCAGGCCCGGGGAGGGTGCCCGAGGGCGAGCGTCTGGTGGCCGGGCCTTAGTCCATGGGGCCCGGCCGGGCACAGCCCGAAGAGGAGACATGGGCCCATCCTCCTGCAGGCCCACCACCCGCAGGAGGCGCCATAGGGGTCGGGTGCATTGTGTGCCAGGTGGCGGCCAGGAGCGGAGGCCCTGGCGGACTGACCCCCGGCTGCCAAGACTGGCAATAGGGACATGGAATGTCACCTCTCTGGTGGGGAAGGAGCCTGAGTTAGTGCGTGAGGTTGAGAGGTACCGGCTAGATATAGTCGGGCTCACCTCTACGCATGGCTTGGGCTCTGGAACCAGTCTCCTGGAGAGGGGCTGGACTCTGTCTCAGTCTGGAGTTGCCCCTGGTGAGAGGCGGCGGGCTGGGGTGGGTATTCTAATATCCCCTCGGCTTGCTGCCGGTACGTTGGGGTTTTTCCCGGTGGACGAGAGGGTTTGTTCCCTGCGCCTTAGGGTCTGGGAACGGGTCCTGACTGTCATCTGCGCTTATGCGCCGAGTGGCAGTTCAGAATACCCAGCCTTCTTAGAGTCCCTGAGGGGGGGGGGGGGGTGCTGGAGGGTGCTCCACCTGGAGACTCTGTTGTCCTGCTGGGAGACTTCAATGCTCACGTGGGTAACAACAGCGAGACCTGGAGGGGCGTGATTGGGAGGAACGGCCTCCCTGATCTGAACCCGAGCGGTGCTTTGTTATTGGACTTCTGTGCTAATCACAGTTTGGCCATAACGAACACCCTGTTCGAACATAAGAGTGTCCATAAGTGCACGTGGCACCATGACGCTCTAGGCCGTAGGTCGATGATCGATTTTGTAATCGTATCAGCAGACCTGTGACCATATGTTCTGGACACTCGGGTAAAGAGAGGGGCTGAGCTGTCAACTGATCACCACCTGGTGGTGAGTTGGATCAGGTGGCGGGGGAGGACGCTGGACAGACCTGGTGCACCTAAACGCGTAGTGAGGGTGTGCTGGGAACGTCTAGCAGAGGCCCCAGTCCGCGAGATCTTCAACGCACACCTCCGGCAGAGCTTCAACAGCATTCCGAGGGAGACTGGGGACATTGAGTCCGAATGGACCATGTTCAGCGTCTCCATTGCCGAAGCTGCTGCACTGAGCTGCGGCTGCAAGGTGGTTGGTGCCTGCCGTGGTGGTAATCCCCGAACCAAATGGTGGACACCAGAGGTGAAGGGAGCCACCAGGCTGAAGGAGGAGTCCTATCGGGCTTGGTTAGCCTGTGGGACTCCGGAGGCAGCCGACAGGTATCGACAGGCCAAGCGGAATGCGGCTCGGGCAGTGGCTGAAGCAAAAACTCGGGTGTGGGAGGAGTTCGGAGAGGCCATGGAAAAAGACTTTCGGACTGCCTCGAAGAGATTCTGGCAAACCGTCAGACGTCTCAGGAGGGGAAAGCGGTGCTATACCTGCACTGTGTATAGTGCTGGCGGAGCGCTGCTGACGTCGACTGAGAAAATTGTCAGGCGGTGGAAGGAATACTTCGAGGACCTCCTTAATCCCACTGACACGTCTTCCGAGGAGGAAGCAGAGTCTGGGGATGAGGGGAATGACCCGCCAATTTCCGGGGGCGAAGTCACTGAGGCAGTTAAACAACTCCTTGGTGGCAGAGCCCCTGGTGTTGATGAGGTCCGCCCCGAGTTCCTGAAGGCTCTGGACGTTGTAGGGCTGTCCTGGTTGACACGCCTCTGCAATGTTGCGTGGAGATCAGGGGCAGTACCTGTGGACTGGCAGACCGGGGTGGTGGTCCCCATCTTTAAGAAGGGGGACCGGAGGGTGTGTTCCAACTACAGGGGGATCACACTCCTCAGCCTCCCTGGGAAAGTCTATGCCAGGGTGCTGGAAAGGAGAGTTCGTCCGTTAGTCGAACCTCGGATACAGGAGGAACAATGCGGTTTTCGTCCTGGTCGCGGAACACTGGACCAGCTCTTTATCCTCTCCAGGATACTTGAGGGTGCATGGGAGTTTGCCCAACCAGTCTACATGTGTTTTGTGGACTTGGAGAAGGCATTCGACCGTGTCCCTCGGGGTGTCCTGTGGGAGGTGTTGCGGGAATATGGGGTGTCTGGCCCATTCGATCCCTATACAACCGTTGCAAGAGCTTGGTTCGCATTGCCGGCAATAAGTCGGACTCGTTCCCGGTGGGTGATGGGCTCCGCCAGGGCTGCCCTTTGTCTCCGGTTCTGTTCATAATTTTTATGGACAGAATTTCTAGGCGCAGCCAAGTGGCGGAGGGCTTTCGCTTTGGTGGCCTCAGAATCTCATCTCTGATTTTTGCAGATGATGTGGTTCTGTTGGCTTCATCGGGTGAGGGCCTCCAGCTCGCACTGGAACGGTTCGCAGCCGAGTGTGAAGCAGCGGGAATGAGGATCAGCACCTCCAAATCTGAGGCCATGGTTCTCAGCCGGAAAAGGGTGGAGTGCCCACTCCGGGTCGGGGATGAGTTCCTGCCCCAAGTGGAGGAGTTCAAGTATCTCGGGGTCTTGTTCGCGAGTGATGGGAGAAGGGAGCCGGAGATCAACAGACGGATTGGGGCTGCAGCTGCAGTAATGCGGACGCTGCACCGGTCCGTCGTGGTGAAGAGGGAGCTGAGTGTAAAAGCGAAGCTCTCAATTTACCGGTCGATCTACGTCCCTACCCTCACCTATGGCCACGAGCTGTGGGTAGTGACGAGATCGCGGATACAAGCGGCAGAAATGAGCTTCCTCCGAAGGGTGGCTGGCCTCTCCCCTAGAGATAGGGTGAGAAGTTTGGCCATCCGGGAGGGGCTCAGAGTAGAGCAGCTGCTGCTCCACATCGAAAGGAGCCAGCTGAGGTGGTTCGGGCATCTGACAAGGATGCCCCCTGGGCGCCTCCTGGGTGAGGTGTTCCAGGCATGTCCCACCGGGAGGAGGCCCCGGGGCAGACCCAGGACACGCTGGAGAGATTATATCTCTCGGCTGGCCTGGGAACGCCTTGGTATTCCCCCGGATAAGCTGGAGGAGGTGGCTGGGGAGAGGGAGGTCTGGGCCTCTTTGCTTAGGCTGCTGCCCCCGCGACCCGGCCCCGGATAAAGCGGATGAAGATGGATGGATAGTCTGACACCAATATGTCACAGATTTAAAAACGATCTTCAGTTTTCGTGTTTGCAACATCTTCTGAAAACCTGACCTCTGACTTTAAGGTCAATCCAATCTAAGACTTCTAAGAAATGGTGTCAATTTAAAAATCCTTACAAAAGCGGGTGGCCATGCCGCTCAGTCGTTTAAGGCTGAGCTATAACTGCAGAAAATAAGTTGTCCTATAGTTAACCCTTGAGGTAAGCCAAATTTCTGTATAAATGGGTTTGATTTCTCTGACAACACATCGTTTTATGTCAGCAAGATATTCATTCAAACCAAGAAAAGAATAAATTAAGGGTATATTTAGGAAATAATTAGATTATCAAAGAGTTTAATTACTTTTCTTACAAGTGTAGCTTAACATCAAATGGTGGAATGTTAATAGAAGATAAAAGTACCCCATCAGCCTTTTACAGCTGAGGGGTGAAAAGCTAAACTCACCAAAGGTCCCATAGAAGCCTCTTGGACCACAAGTGCCCACACCATATTTCTTCAGTGATGCCAAAGCCTTTTGCTGTAATGAAAAATTAGCTTATAATTCTAAAATTAGAACAAATTCAAGTTTTAATAAAACTCATTGACTGAGGCATACTGTCAATGTCACACTGTGTTTGTGCATAATTCAAAGAATTATTTTTGCTAGCAATAATACAACTTAATAGTTGCTTCTGATAAAAACTGCACTGCCCACTGGGCAAGTCATTCACTGGGCGACCTAGCTGTGTGTGTGGCTGTTTTAAATGAGGGGTTTTCCCTTCAGAACATAAATGTTGCCTAGATAAAGATTTAGCTATAACAGTAAATGGATAATTTAGCACATTAGAGGAAGAACATATCGTACTGAAATTACAAGGTTGCCTTTCAATAATAAATACCGACCTTAACCCGCTCATTATCAAGGAGACCCAGGAAGTTGAACGATGCAAAGTTTATGCAGTCTTTTCCATTGATTGTGATTTTGTGGCTGGGAGGTCTGTAACAGAAATTTTGCATTTGAATCTTTATTTTATCATCTTACATACTCAAGGCACAAATCAGATATTTACAAAAATCGGATATTTTCATTTTCATCCAAGCTGTCAAGATGTAATTTAAGCTCGGATTGATTTTTTTTTTTTTCCCTTTTACTTTTTCTCGAGTATATGAAAAACATTATCATTTAGTTTGAGATCAAGTAAGTGACTCAGTCATTTACAAGTATTCAATTTTTGCCTGAATAAGCCCTTGGCCTGCTTTTGTGAAGGTCATTTAGCTGAATCTCAAATGCTACACCCTTCGTATTATCCTGCTACTATCAGCAGTCACACAGCAGTTTTAGATATTATATAGCAAAGACTAACCCGGGCTTCCTGTTCTCGAGCGTAAGCAGTGGTTTACACTTTGTTTTAAATCTTCATTCATTATAGTGACTTTTGATTATAGACATTGGCAAAGATATGATCTCTACATCGAGTATACTATTTGAATAGATAGTGTCATGTTTTTTCTTAACCAAGTAAAGACTTCTCCAATGATGCTCTTCATCTTCTGTGGTCTTTTAGACATTTCCGTCTGTCTGAGCTTGACCAGTTAACTCCTTGTTTGTATGAATGTGCTAAATAACTGATTTGGCCACTTTAAATTTTTGGATATCTACCTGATAGATTTATTTGGGGTTTTCAGCTTAGGCATCTCTTGATACAACTGCCTATTACTTACAGTTGTTCCTTACTTCCCTGCCTGTTTTTATTGTCTTTTTGATATAGCCCTGTTAAAATCTTGTACCATTTCTGATGGGTATGTTTAGCAACTTAATTTTAGCCTCTTACACTTGCATAAGCTTTGGACTGCATATTCAAAGCACCTATGATCACCATGTGTGGAAAGGCAAAAAGATAAAAACTATCTTTGTCCAACTGCTTGTGGACTTGCCTAGCAGATTACCCATAATTATATTAAAGAACTTTATTTTTCTTAAGAGTATCAATGAAAAATCTTTAAAAGTAATTAGGGAGAGATGTTTCTCAAGATCCCAGAGCAACTGCCAAGACACTACTGAATCACTTAGCCAAGTCAAAAATTGTAGTCTTAAAAAAGGCAATCACTTGAACCCTGAACATAAATGGACTGTAGATCAAGAAAACCCCTGCTTCTGCAGAAGAAACATCTTCAAGCTAGACTGACACATGCTAAAGATAACCTGGAGAAAGGTTAATCACACTGGAAGTACATCCTCTGGTCAGATGACTAAGGTCTTTTCCAGAAGACCATAAAAGAGTTTGAGAGATCTGCCAAAAACAATGGGATGGGATTGCTTAGTAGATAAGTGCAGGACTGCTTGAAAACAAATGAAACTGTCACTAGGCTGTCATCCAGCTAAAAAGAAAAAAAATTAACTACCGGTATTAGCATTTTGGGTGGGATAATTCTGTTGGCAAATTAATGTAAGCATGCAAACTAAAACTAGTATATTTGGAAAAGTCATGCTAATCCTGGTTCAGAGGAAAAAAACGAATAATATTATTTTCACAGGGGGGCTAATATTTCTTTCGTCATCTGACTCTTATAGACATTTTGATTTAGTGAATACTTAAAACCTGTAAATAAAGCAGTGAGGTAACAGAGTGTTTACCCTGTGACAACATCATAGTTGAGGGTGGGATAGTCTTTGGAAACGGGAGGAACTAGCGCCTCTGGCTGCCATTCCTCAATCAGTTCCTCCTTTTCCTGTAATGTAGAATCATGTGAGAAGAGTTTGGTAACAAAAAATAATACTGTTTGATTTTCACCGCACGGTTTACCTTCTCTGTCAGTTTATACGTCTCATGAAGTTTGTAGGTCTTAGAGAATAGAAGCCTAATTATCCACAATATGAGGATTCCCTCCAAAATAAGGTGGTAAGCAGGAGCCTGAGGGGGGGAAAAAAAATAGTTGTTTTTGAAACATGCTCCAAAAAATGCATTTTTACACAGGAAAGAATTAAAATAAGTGGAAACATTTCAGAAACATTGCAAATGCCTGAATGAAATTTAAATGCAACATAAACAACTAAGCTGTAGAGAACTTAATACATCCATCAGATAGCTGTATAAAATCCCACCTCTAAATCTTTGAATTCCTGTTTTCAGTCACATTGCCACAAGTGTACAAAAAGCAAGTGCCTAGCCAAGAAATGGGCCTTTTCAAACATTTACAAAAGAATGGGTTGCTCTAACGAGATTACTGAATTTGAGCATGGTACTGTAATATGATGTAGCAATTAAGTTTGTGAAATTTCTTGCCTCTGAGATATTCCATAACTAATTGTAATCGGTATTAGTGCAGAGTAGTAATGTTTATAATTCAAAGAAATTTAGCTGCGACGCTGCAGACCATGTGAAGTTCTAGAGCGGTAGTGCTAAGTGCTAAGGCACACCACTTGTAAAAGTTGAGCATTCCAAACCTCCTCTTAGCACATGAACTGTGCATCAGGAACTTCATGGCATTTATTTCCACAGCCAAGCATCTCTTATAAATGTAGTTGGCCCAATACTTTTTGATGTAGTAAAAGAGGACTTGTAAGGGGTAAGTGTAACAGAGTAGGATGCTGACCAGGAGGATGAGGAAGAAGAGGAAGAACTGAAATGGCAGTAAAAACAAGTTCAGCACTGTTGAACACTCATGTCTTCAACCCAATCATGCTGGCTGCACCACCATGTGCAAGGTTACAAAAATTAAGAGGAACACAATCAGCTAAAACAACAGTGAGGTCCAAAGCATACTGCTGCATTTTTACTAGGGTTTCAACAAATAAAATAACTCAATTATAAAAAATCCTCAACACAAATGTTTTGCTCCGATGCTTCGTTTAATACATGGCACTGTAGTGTGCAGTTGTTACCATGTAAACGCGAGCTTTTCACCCATGTTTGTGACTAAAAATAGACTTGCAATAGGAACATATCTAAGAACAAGCATATGAATACGTAGTATGAAGACATTAAGCCTACGCAGCCCCCAATTTTTCAACACAAAGACTTATAACACAACAGCAGCAGTGATAAAGTCAGGAAGAGTGAAATAAAACGTTTTTCTAGTGTTCAAAACAGCAGTGCTGCTCTTGTAATTGCCATTGAAACCTTTACTGGGAAAGGGTAGTGGTCCTTAATGAAAGCACCTGATCAACAAACTCTGACATGAAGAAAAGTGAAATTTCTAGCTTCTCCATCCACCACTGTTTGCTTTATACAGCGAGAAGCTACAGTAAAGCTGCAGAAATTATATTAAAATATGCAGATGAACTGTTAACTTAGTCTGACACATGTTTAAATTAGGCAGCCTGTTGAAGGCTGATGGCAGCCGTCCCACTTTCTATCGCAGTGACAACTGCAGCAAGCAGGGGGAGTCAGTTGACAGTTAACAGCTGAAATGTCCTATGTCCAAAATTAATGTCTTATGTTGGACACTGAATTATTATTAACATTCTTTATTAACCTCATACACCATCATAACAGAAAATTAAAGATATGAAGATGTGACAAACTGAGGATGAGGATACTTGCATGTCCAAGACAAGTCAACATTTTTCTAACTGCCTAGATTGGGAATAATAATAATAATGATGATGATGATGGATTGGATTTATATAGCGCTTTTCAAGGCACCCAAAGCGCTTTACAATGCCACTATTCATTCACTCTCACATTCATACACTGGTGAAGGCAAACTACAGTTGTAGCTACAGCTGCCCTGGGGCAGACTGACAGAAGCGAGGCTGCCATATCGCGCCATCGGCCCCTCTGGCCAACACCAGTAGGCGGTAGGGTAAAGTGTCTTGCCCAAGGACACAACGACCAGGACAGAGAGCCCAGGGATCGAACCGGCGACCTTCCAGTTACAGATACACTTCCCAACCCCCTGAGCCATGGACGCCTTAAATCTAGAGCCAAACTGAAAGAGGCAACAATTCACAAATACAGCCAATTTAAAATCAACAATTAATGTAGCTTGCATGAATGGACTGATTCTTATATAGTGCTTTTCTACTCTCTCTGAGAACTCAAAGTGCTTTATACAACATCCCACACTCACCCATTCACACAAGCACTTTCTTTTATGCTTTAAGTTCTTTCTATCTATAAGCATTCACACACTCAAAGTAACTTGGGGTTAATATTTGCCCAAGGATACTTGGCATGCAAACTGGGGCAACCTTCTGATTAGTAAGTGACCTGCTCTACCTCCTGAACTACAGCCACCCCACAGGACCATGCAAACTTCCACAGAAAGGCCACAGCTGGCTCTTATTCAAATCCAGAGCCTTCCTCTGAAGTGATAGAACTAACCACTGTTCTACTTGTCATTGCTTAAAAAAATGTAACATGGACACTTGTGAATAGTTGAAGAGATCTCAAAGATAAAGTCTGCTCCTACTTCATTCCATCATGACAGTGCCCTACCAAATGACGGAAGAGACGCCCTGTACACACACAAGTAGCCGATCACTCTGATAAGTTTCCCCGATCACTAACCAAAAACGTGAAGGAAGACAGAAATCTACAGTCAGACCACAAGAGTAATTCTAACAATAATA
The DNA here is from genome assembly GCF_057381915.1 of Diplotaxodon limnothrissa. Lineage (NCBI taxonomy): Eukaryota > Metazoa > Chordata > Actinopteri > Cichliformes > Cichlidae > Diplotaxodon > Diplotaxodon limnothrissa. The sequence goes on from NC_140602.1 coordinate 62,568,551, forward strand.
ATAACAACAATAATAATATTAATAATAATAAAACAGCCAATCATAGCACTGATAAACAAAAGCTACAACACCTCCAAAAGTTGATTCTGTTCATCTGGACGTAGCGTTTTGTGAACAGAATCAACTTTTGGAGATTTACTTACCTGGATGATTGAGCATGCATCAAGACGTTAAAAAGCTACAACAGTTAGCCTGACATCGTCAGCATAGTTTGAAGCTCTTATCGTAGCAGCTCTATCGTACTATGTTCATTTAGAAACTTAACTCCAGCGCTGTAGCTCACCTAATGTGTAAGCAGTAGCTAGCTACTACATACTTCCTTGATGAGTTACTTCTTCGCTGAACAGCTACGGGCTAAGCCTTTCATCGGGTCGTAACCGAGAACTTTACAGTTAACAACCTGGGACAAATTTTACAGCACCAACGTATAGCCAAGCATAAGAAAAATCGAGTAAACGTCAGGGAATAATTCGGCCCAACAACTGAGGAAAAGAAACACTTACCTCATAAAACGCCTGGACCATTTCCACCAACACCCATTGCTGTCCGGTCGCCATGTTTGACTTCCTAAAACGTCACTCGCAATCACGCCACACCCCTATTACGTCACCCACCACTGCTACTGTCCTTATCTCACGATAATGACTTTATTTTTATATTTCTTAAAAAAAAATAAAATCAAATAATTAAACCACCCAAGTATAATTGCACAGCTTTTTATTATAATAAAAATAAAAAATAAAAACTCTTACTCTATGCAATACTGTACTAAATGCCACTTTAAATCTTGTACTGCTCTAAAAATTTGCACTGCTGCTCACTCTTGCCACTTTATCTCATGTGCAATCACGTTGTCCGACCCCACCTCAATACATGAATACTGAGGTAAGGTGGTCCATCAATACATTTCTATTTTCTTTTATTTCTTGGAACTGTAATTTTAGTGTTATATTGCATTATAATTTTAACTTGCAGTGCTATATTGTACTATGCTGCTGAGAGACTTGTCTTCTGCTCCTCTAACACATTTCATTGCAATGTTGACCCTGTGCTAACTTGCTTATGACAAATATAGCTGAAAACTGGTGATTGAATGATTAAATTTAATTAAAATGAATAACTACATAAAGCATTAGTGTGATGAATGAATTTAATACTCGAAACTGACTGACTGTACTGAAACAAATTATCAAAGAACAAAAGTAAAATTTAGTAAATGCTGGTTTCTACAAGCAGTGCTTTGGCACAGGATTTGAAAAACAAAAACATTCCAAACAAACTAAATTTGGGTCAAAAACATGGGTCAGATTTGTTTTAGTCCAGACGCAGCAATGACACACAATATTATCTCTGTGATTGATTGTAGATACAAATTCATGCAAAATGGCTCATGGCTAACAAAGTGTCCTTTATTTAGCCCAACAATTTTCTGTGGCAAAATACAAAGAAAACATACAAAGAGAAACTGCAGCATTATCAGAATGCACCATCAGAAGAACATCCCATGCGTGAAAGACGCCAGCGAAAAATAGCTTTATTACAGGTGCTAGAGGTCTGCCTGAACTGACAGGAACAGGGGTGGCTCAAAATATTTATACCAGAAAGTGCTGCATAATCAGTCAACCAATCAAAAGGCTTGGCCAAGAAATCACCAACTTCAAGCTTCAAAAACCAACTGTGTGTGGAGCTGTGACATCTGGTGGAGAGCTTTGTTTTGCCACCAGTGCAGGCAGAGCCTTTTGGGGCACTGTTTTGAGACGGTGCAAAAACTAGCAAGTTAAACTAACTGTTGTAGTGGGCAAAGGAAGGAAATAGAATGACACTCAAATTTCAGTTGGTTCCAGATCACTGTCTTGAAAACTGAAAAGTTGATTTGTTTTTCATTTGTGTGTAATTTCAGCTTTTCTAGAGTCTGTCCTAATGACTTCTGTAGTCACATTTAACAACAACAAAAATAAAAATAGAACCAATAAAGGATAATCACACATCTTCTATTAAGAATTAAAATCAATCATTTACACTAAGGATAATTACAATAAAAATGGTCAATAAAACAATAAAAAAAATTTCAGAGCCAGTAAATTAACAGCATTCAAACTTTGCAGTTCCACATGAACATCATTAAATCAACGTGAAATAATTAAAAATTGAATTTTCAACCAACCCTGTACTAGATTTACCTCAAATGTCTAAATGATTTTAAAGGTCACCCAATCATTGCTTAATCAGTCAGGGGAGAAAGCCTATATTTAATTCAGAAACAGGACTTCAGTCTAAAACAAGATTTAGACATTTGCTTATATTTTACAATCAAATCTCATTTTTATAATAAATACTACTGCTTACATCAGCTCTAGAGTTACAGAGAGCTGTAAACTTTATGCTGAAATTGATCTTAAACTGTACAAAAGTTAAAATGTCTGTTTTAAAATGCAAAAACTGGTTAGTATAGTACTTTAATTCTTCAAATTAATAAAACAATACCTCACCATCTGGCTGCATGGCAAACTTAAAGTGCATTATAACACATAATTATCTAAGCTTATAAATGCTGTGTCTGAAATTGTAAGATGTTTTTGATTTGTTTTGCAGAAAAAAAAATCTTTTGTGCATGAATAAGAAAGTATTGTGAAAGTGGTTATCCTGCCTTTAACTGAGTATTTTATTTATTGGTAGGTAGTGCATTCCACTTTCAAGCCTTTAGATGCAGCGTGTCACTTTACCTTTGGTTTAATCACAGAAATGATTATTTATTTATTTATAATGTAAAAATATAAGTGTGATGGAGGTTCAGGGGGTAGTGCCAGGGAGGCTGGAGTTGGAGGTGGCAACAACTGGGAAGCTGCTGGGGCAGCAAAGTGAAAGGCACAGTTGTACATAAATGCACACAACGTGCAACGCTGAGTGTCTCGGGTCCTTTTGGTGTTTACAATAATTTTTTTTAATTTATAAAGCTATAATATCATTTTTCATTGGTATTTGATTTAAGCTGTGCCTACATTTATTGTATGCATCCTGGGTAACTGAGAATGAGGTTCTGTCTTAGTGCATCTTCCTAGGTTTTGATTGAGTAAAATGATGGCAGTGAAGCTGCTGAATTATGATACTCTAAAATTAATGAAAGCAACATTATATTTAGACTTGAGACTGGAAATAAGACAGCTGAGCAGGACTTATTTCTAGAACAGAAGCATACAAGAAATGTGGACAGACAGTAACTACACGGGCTCAGCTTCAGCTTCTGCACGAGCCTATTTCTAAACTGCAGTGGGAGATTAAGGTAGATTAGTTTACCGTAGATCAATACAGCAGTACCAAATCGCTCACCTAAACATACATACAGATTGTTTAGCGCAGCACACCATGCTGCTCAATGAGAACTTATGGAGAGAAACAACAAATTATCTAATTCACTGACTCACTGAGTTGTAGGCAGCATAATTGTTGTAGGCGACAATTATGCTACAGACTCAAACTTGTAGCAAAGTAAAATATCACTCTATGAATAACTTCCAGCATTTACAAATCTCACTTACCATATCAATAATTTCTGTTGATTTCATTTTCTGATAGTACTTTTTAATTGCCAAGTATTTTGAATAATGCAACTTGTTCTTTGGGTCATTTAATTAATTCCTCAACTTACCCAGATTAGCAAGTAGTTAATTTATATCCGGGTATAAAAAGGAGACTAGTAGAGAGTGATGCATAACTGTACAAATAACAATCAGCTACATTTAGCTATTACATATAACAAATATTTATTTTTCTCATTTTTTCCAATTTTCCAGCTGGTTTGGAATAAAGTAAAGAAGCAGATAGTTGGCCTTGCTTCTGCACTAAATTGGGTGCAGATCTGTTCTATCTCCTTTTGGTGTCTTCAACATTGGTCTATCTCCTGCTGGTTAAGCTGTGTCTAGTACCATTTCATTGGTTAGAGTACACTCAGTTTTAGAGACATGACTGCCTTGGGCCCCACAGTGCATAGCTATCTGCGTTTAAGCAGAACAGAAAGTAGAGGAGTCCTGGAAAGTTGAAGTATCAGGATGAAGTTCTGTTATAGCCTACCTCTATGTGTTTCTCAAGCCACATCTCTGCTAACTGCACAGCTGATGCAAATGCACTTGCTCTTGACCCAAGACACATTTTATATTGCTTCTGTTCAAGGCTTGAATTGCAATTGATAGGATGATAAACGTGGACAATTCCTGGTTCTTGACTGCGTAAAACCTTTAAACCAGAATTAATAACCTTGGTGTAGAAGTCTACATCTTCCAACCCCCAGCCTAGGATGGATGTATCAAAACCTCCAGCTTTTAGTAAATCGCTCTTAAAAACACAGGTGGTTCCAAAGCCATAATCACGCCAAAAGCCACTTTTCTTGGTGAGCACAAAGTTGTTTTCACTTGGGGCTTTTTCACCGTACACAATCTTAGGGCTGTATTGGCTAAAGATAACAGGAAAATAGACCTGTCTCCCTTGAATAGCATTATCTCTGCAGCGCTGCAGAGCATCACCACTAAAGATTAGATCAACATCACAGAGGAACAGTAAAGTGTCATTATCAAGCTGTGACGAACCCAGCTCTAGAGCCAGCCCTCGTGAAAAATTTCCTGTCATGGGGATTACAGACATATCAGCTTTAGGATACTTTCTCTTATAGTCCATTATTAAATGAATATGCTTTTTTATATTCTTATTGTTTACATTGTCCACCAAAATGATGCAGAGCTGAACATTTTGTTTAGGTATCAAACACACTTTCTCAAAGTTCTCCATAAACCGAATAAAAGTGCCATAGCGACCAGACAGTGGGACGAGAATGCTGATCTTTTTCTGGCTTTGCTCCCACATTTCTCTTGTTGACTCATAGAACTGGAAAGGTGACAAGAACTTCAGAGAGTTGGATAGGAATGACAGGGATTGGGATTCAGAGTTGATGGCAGCCATAAGTTCTGAAACATTTAGATCTTCAGCTTCACTAAAGAAAGGTCGGCTGAAGGACTGTTGAAGGTAAGCATGCCGCCTCACAGGCAGAGTTATTTTACGTCCCTTGTGTTTTTTGTACAGAAGCAACAAGTCTAAGACGTATTCTGCACCATGTATTGGATCCACCCTGTAGTAGCCATACTGAATCTCTTTAAAGTCAATTACATGGCCACGTGTCTTTGAATTTTCATTAATCATTTCCATGACCTCTAGTATAATATTGTCTTCAAGGGCAGTCCGAAGCAATTTTCCAAGGCTTTGCCTAGCCATCTTGTTTTCAATGGCAGAATAAATATGTTGGCCTGTCAGGAAATCCCACTCAGTGACATCATTTCTCTCACTGGGCACATAGCGCATGTAGGAAGGTGGAGACCCCAGCTGTTGGTCCTCCCACAGTATTTCTGTATCACTAAGATAACTCATATGTAGGCCTTCACGATGGAGTAGGATCGTGCGGTAACGGAGCCTTGAGATCTCACAGCTGAGCATGTAGTTGTGGAGCCGGTACTGGTAGGCAGGACTTTTGTTGGGATGGAGCGTAATGGCATTGTGGATCTTGCGACTGTGAAGTTCTTCAATGAAGCCTTTTTTGTTGTGTTCATAGTTTTCATAGAACAGTTGCTGCATCTACGGAAAGAATTTAAAAGTAATAAGAGTATGGATGTCCAAGCATCAATACACACAACATTGTTGATTAGAGCTGGATGATATATATCATTAGCAATTCAAATTTGTTAAACAACAAGACAATTATTTTTCTTTCACGAAACAAAATACATTCCATGTCCTAATTGCTTGCTGGCCTTGGTAGCTGGGGATTGGTCTGCCAGGGTCTCCGTCCTGGCTGCCATCCAGCACTCATTGCACCTGACGCCTATGGTGCCTCATGCGGGAAGCGGCCTCGGAAGGGGGGCCTATGTCCCTTTTTCAGGCTGGGCCCAGCTGGGCTCCATGGACTAAAGCCGGGCCCTCGGGCACCCTCTTCGGTCCCAATCTCTAGTGTGGGGATCCAGCAACCCTATCCCGGGCAGGATGAACAGTTCCCTCAATCCTCTGCACATAGGGGTTTTTGAATTGCTCTTTGTCTGTTCCCTCAACCAGAACTAATTTGCCATAGGAGACCCTACCAGGGCAACACAGCCCCTGGTATCCCTGGGACACACAAACCACTCCACTACGATAAGGTACCATTTCACAGAGGGACAGTACAGTTGGGTGACCTCCAAGAAAATATCAATTAATATCTGTGATATCTGTGAATATATAGGAAAATACTGACTGGAAGGATCACTCACAGATTTTAGAAGTCTGACAAAAAAGAAATAATCCAATATGCTAAGAACAGGGGTGGATCTACATGGGGGTGTGAGGGGCACACTGCCCCTCTGCTGTAGAGGCCCACCACAACTTTTATGTCTTTAAAATACTTGTAAAAACGAATAGTCTAAACCTACCTACTCAAAAAATGTCTTTGTTTTCTTAGAAGAATGATATAGCAAATAGTTTTAAAGTGTTTTTGTGGATATTTTCTTGACTCCATGTACATATAGGGGATTTTCACATACCCCACTGAAGAAGTGTGTGCCACCCTGCCTACACCTCTGCCCGTCCTTTGCCTCCCCATGTGAAGTTTTCTCGATCTGCCACATGCTAATGACCTGAAACACAATCTCTCACACATACACACACGCAGATTCAAGTCTTACCTCATAAGACCATACACACTGTGTGCCTCCAAAGCGTCGTACACAACGCCCTACTTCCACATCCTCATGGGTGGTGTACATCTCCCTTAGACAGGTACTGATGTGAGGGACCATCCTGCGTAACACCTCTCTACTAAAGATCATCCCAGGACCTCCCATGCAAAAGTTTTCTCCGGGTTCTAGAGCCAGTCGTCCTAATTCTTCAGCTGTGCCCAGCCCTGTCTGGCCAAGGTAATGGGGCTGACTGCTGTTGAGTGACCGCAAGAACAATTCCAGCTTCCCACCTAGCAGAAAGTGAGTTGTAAGAAATAACTGTTATCAAAAATGGCAAAATGTATGTATTCTAGACGTGTATGTGTGCATGCCTTTATCTTACTTATCTCTCAAGATAAAGACTCAAAGTATGTAAGCATGTAACCCACTGTTTTTTTTTTTTTTTTAAACACTCTTTTTACACTTTGTAGCTGGATGAAAAATATTAACAACTTAGCAAAGTGTACAATCGTAGCTTTGGTTGCCTAAAATGAGACTACATTAATTTATCTCAGTAATTTCAAAGAGATGTTGTTTTCACTAAAGCGACACAATATTGCATAATGCATAGCATGTTCCATTTTTCTGTGACAAATAAACAAACTGCACTGGCATCAAATTCACTCCCAAAATAAGCACCTCTTATATAAACATCATCATCTGCCCGCATGAACCACTCGAATTTATCCAGGTAATGGTCATGGATGTACTTTAGCATCATGAATGATTTCTTCTGTGGTGGATAGGAATCATCAACACCTGCCAGCGAAACCACAGGGAGGGGAGCAGGCGCGTGGACGGTCCCAGACCCAGCGCTCGAGAAGAACTCCACCTTCCCGGGTATAGAAGCCGCCCATGTCTCATACACAGCCCGTGCTCGAGACGTCAGGTATTTTTTGGCTGTCATCACGCCAACATAAATGAAACGCTTTGGTTTGCTTTGGGTTCTGCCTAAATGTGCACTGCTGTTCTTCGTACTGAATAACCTGTTCTCCTCCGGACTGTCCAGATCTTTGACTGACACGGACTTCCCGTGGATGTCAGCACCTATAGCAACGGCGGAGTCACTGTAGTACAAACACATGGCAGATCTTTTCCTTTTCCTTTCCAGAACCTGAGGTAAAATGAGCCAAGAGGACGCTGTGAATCCGAGAAAGACGCCGAAGATCACGGTCGTCCACGATCTTCTGGACTTAACAGCCATTTTCGTATCCTACGAAGAGTACAGTTCTGCGGTTAACGGGGACCAAATGTATGATTGCTGACGCTGTAAGGGTGGTGCTAATCTGTGAAGCATGCTATCCCTATGGAGCAGGAAGTTTCCGTTTTAGTAGCATAAGTCACGTAGCGGGGCATTTCCTTCACAACATTAAGAAACATGTTAGCCTGTCCCCAGCCGTCCCATGACGTCTGTACTGAATATTTGTATTTTAGTTTCTTTGGGGGTTAAATGATTTTGTCCTCATCTGGGACCGCTATCTTGTCGTCCGTCAACAAAAACAAATCGACTTCCAGTCGTATTTCCTTTTCAGAATAAAAGCAAATGGCCATAAACTTGCAGCAATAGTTTTCTCGTTTGTTTGTTTTAATAAAAACCAACTGATTAACCACGACATGCAAATTACAACGGTGTATAAAACCTTCGAAAATTAACATTGGTCTAAGGAGTAACAAATATAACAAAATGTCAATACTTTTGTTTTGAAAGTATCCTTTTCTCTAACAACTTTTAAAATGATTGCCAATACAAAATAAAAGCTTTATCACCGTAGACTGACGAATCATACAAATATATATATTTTCTCTGGTATTTGACGTGCATGAGCATTATAAGACCTTACCACGCCACAATTTTATAACCATCTCTTCACAATAAACCCGCAATATTCCAGTTGGTTAGGCTGAAAAATAAACGTATTATCAGCTGTGCTATCGCGCAGTCCGTTTCATTCGTGCGGAACTGGTCGGTTAAATTGAATGGAATGGTCGAGGTGCAGGGATCTGGTCTCATTTCAGCGGATCTGGGCTAAAGCAGATCGGTTAAATGGAAGAGTCGCGTCATCTCCGTTTACTCCAATGGACCTTTTTTCCTTTCTTTCTTTCTTTTTTTAAACTGCAATTGCGGATTATGGAGCCTCGTAATAGTCCCGGTGTTCCAGGTGGTTCCAACTGGTTTTTATATTAACTGGTTAGATTCGTTTACATATTCCACTCTCAGTGTTTCAGATGTTGGATCCGCAGATTCGTCATTTTTACTGAATGGGCTTCTGTCTGTCAGTGTGTCATGCGGTTTGTCAAGATTCATTCCTTTTAAATTCCGTTTGACATTTTTAAATTAGATCAGTCAGTCTGAGGGCAAACACAAGCTGCTGTAGCTCTGCCCTGAGGAACAAGCTACATTTGCTGATTTTGTGCAGAATTTTGCCATAACATCACGTTATATAGAGTAGCAGCTGCCCACGTAAAATTTTTACATCACGTTTGCGTGTTTCCTGAGTCAGTCAACTCGAGGTACGAGTCGAAAAAAAAATGTTGGCTCGTTTTTTATGTTATAGAAAGACAGAGGTAGGAGACAGAGCAGAAGACTTTTTGATTAAAAAATAATAATAATAATAATAATTTCATTGTTGCCTGAAGATAATATTTGCATGAGCTGGAGACCTCTTGTCAAATCGCATGACACACTAACAGAGAGAGAGACAGAGAGAGAAGACCAGGATCAAACATCTGGAACTCAGAGCATGGAATATGTAAACAAATCCAACCAGTTAACCTGGAACACCGGATAGGTTTTCTGTATTTAATCTATCACAACACCTGTGGCTCTCACAGATTTAAATATATTAATCTTTCCACATCAAAAGGAGCCAGTTGAGATGGTTCGGGCATCTGACAAGGATGCCCCCTGGGCACCTCCTGGGCGAGGTTTTCCAGACCCAGGACGCTGGAGAGATTATATCTCTCAGCTGGCCTGGGAACGCCAGGGAGGGAGGTCTGGGCTTCTCTGCTTGGGCTGGTGCCCCCGCGACCCGGCCCCGGATAAGCGGAAGAAAATGGATGGATGGATAATCTTCCTTACTGTATTGGATTGATGTACAAAAATATAATTATTAAAATATAGTCACTTTATTTTCCACTCAGATTATGCGATGTTGATTAAAGTTTTTGTGTTTTGTTAAGAAAAGCCCAGCACTATGCCTTCCCATAGCTTTTTCTGTCAAGCTATTGACAATCTACAGAACCAATGCAGATGGAGAAAATGATTATACAGGTTCAGTTGTAGAATCAAATCTGTGAAACATACCAAAACAAACAAAAAGAAGTGTTTAATTTTTGTTTCTTCTTATAGATCTTCTTATATTTATTTTATTTCCACAGGTACAAGTGAATTATGAAAAAAAACACTGAAAGTCTGTTGAATGTAGAGTCCATTGTTTTTGAGGTTATTTAAAAGACAAAAGAATGCTGTACTCATAAATATACATAGATTAAATGGTAAGTAGACTGTTTCTCATATAGGGCTTTGCTACTCTCCCAGAGCACTCAGAGCGCTTTATACAGGATGTCACATTCACAGAAGCACATTCTTCTTTGCTTTTAAGTGTTTTCGAGCTAACATTCACACCCCGAAAGATACATCAGAGTGCAACTTTGGCTTAGTATCTTGCATGTCCCAAGGATATTTGGCATGCAGCCATGGATCAAACCACCAACCTTCCTATCAGTAGATGTCCTGTTCTACCACCTGAGCTACAACCACCACAGATCAGCATGCAATTACATCTTCCAAGAAAATGATGCGCCTTCATAAACTTTGAATTAATCCATTAAAAATACATAGCAATGTGGAAGCCGCCACATTGCCCTGCAGTTCTGAATAGAGTGGAGGAGATGAAATCACTCTGCATATGTAGCACACAGAACTTTTGTTGCAGTTACTTGTTGTTAGGAGATTAGACCCTACAATCTCTGGACAGTTGAAAATGAGTCAGAAAAACACATGGATATATTTTTTGTCATTATATTTTCTGGTCATTTAGATATTTCACAGTAGTTTTTCGAGGTCCTAGCACACAGGGAGATGTTGATGTTTGTTTGAAAGACAGCATGGAATTTAAATCGTACTGGAAGTTTGAAGAAAAAGAGTCACAGGATAGTTTTTTTCTGGAAAAGAGAAACACTATTCATCTTACTGAAGTTAAACGAGTGTAATGCCTTAATATTTACTCTCTTTACTCTTTACTGTTGCTCTTTAAAAAAAAAATTTCTAATGCTTGTTTGACTAACTTTGCAATCCTTCCCTAATACAAGAAAGTGTGGTATGTAAATATGTTTAAACCAAAAATTGTGCCATTAAACTATGGGCATTCCTGATTATGATTATTGATTAAAATGGAAAAACTGGATCACTCCATAATAGCTGTACTGCCACTACCTGACTACAGTTCATTACTCCGTATCAACAGACAGAGAGGGAGTGAGAAAGAGAGCGATAACCAAAATGGAGAGACAGAGGGAAAACAAACTGGGGAAAAACCAGCCAGGGAGAAGTGAGGGGCTATCTGCTTTAGAGCATTAGGCTGTTATACCTCATGTTGAGAATAGCGTCCTTCTTTCTCCACAAAATAACTGATGAAAACAGCTTCTGTGTTTACTGGGAAATCTTTTAATTTCCTTAGAACTATAGCAGTAATTTAACCTGAAACATAAAAAGGGAAGAACAAACTTTGATTTCCAAAATTGAATGTCTCATTACTCCAAATGAAATCTACTGAAAAAGAAGACGTAGCTATTTTAAATGACCAACTTCACAACCTTTATCTTTATAAAGGCAAAAGCTCATATGTGAGCTCTAGAAGGCAACGGTTAGCAGAGGGAGACCAAAGCACAGCTTATTTATTTTGTCTAGAACAACAAGAAGCACAATTTCATTCCTTCTAATCTGCAGCTTACTGTTTACTAGCAGATTACTGTTTTGCCTTTTACAGCAAACAATGCAATTCTATCTACTCACAATGAGGTTTCCTTTATTTTATGATTAACGTTAATATTTATTTGTTGAACACATAAATAAATGTGATGCTCCACTTACTCTGATCAATGTCAAAATGCATATTTAAAATCTAAAAAACCAACAACTCTCTAGGTTTAGGCTGTTTAAGTGTTGAATTTTAAACATCATTCTCTGATTTGCTGACAACAGAGACTATACATACAATTTATTGAGCAAGAAATTTTACCTGGGGCCTTATTACATTAATAAAGCTTCTACCACTGGGATATTACTTTTATCCCTGTTATCTTTTAGAATAATTATATCAATAGAATTAAATGTAAAAGAAAAAAAATCATTTTCTTTTTTTTATTTCAGTATACCGTGTAAATTTTAATTATGCTATTATGAGTCCTTGGTTTGTATTGTATATTCTGTTTGTGTTCCTGTTCTGTGTAGATGAGACGTACTCATCGTGTGTTTCTAATGGGATGGTGTTTTGCGGCAGGTGGCAGCAGAGTCAAAGTGTTGCTACACAACCCTCAGAAAGATGCTGTTGATGCCGCATCAATGACGTCACATACTTGGTCACCAGTATTTTGACAATGGGAAAAGTTTATCGTTCTGGCGACGAAACGTTGTAGAAATCTGAGAAAACGATTCGACTAATGCGCTTTCCACTAGTTATTTTTAATTTTAATTTCAGTTTATGATTTATTTCTTACGCGGTTTCAGGGGGATAACACTTTTTCCTTTTCTTGTCTTTTTTTTTTTAACTACTGGACATATCAACCTCATACACCGAAGGACGGATCGACAGCCGTGGCATGATCGTGTTTTGCTCATAGAGAAGGTATTGTATTGTACTGATTTGTGTGATATTTTTATGTAATAACTGTAAATGACTGCACAAGAATCTGCTATAGAAAAAAAATATACATAAAATGTTTTTGTTTGTTTTTTCAGTGTAGCTCTTCTGGTAGATTTGAACTTTATTCCTGTTGTGCTTTAAATTTGGACGTCTTTCATAGACCTAAATGCTGTTGGGGTTTTACAATCTTAAACTCTAGATTTGAACTATCTTGCAAAAGGAGGACAAAAAATAGTGACCGAGAGATGTCAATGGGTTTAATAATTTGCACCTCTCAAAATCACCCATCTCCATATTTTGGTGGTTTAAACCACCAACTGCAAAGGTTACTAGCTGTAAACACTGAGTAATGGTCAGATAGGAACCGTTTGAGAGTTTCAGACCTATGCTTATCTTTGACATCTTCAATACTTTCACAGTAGGTGAAATCAAAGTACAAAGCTCCTAGCTTCGAAACTCTCTCTTGGTTTTGTTTTTTTTTTTTTTTTTGGTTTGTTTTCTTTTGTTTTCCTTTGTTTTTAAAGAGTAAAAAGGCAAAAGTACTGCACTAGCAGTACTGAAAATATGTTCTGACGACAAACAACTCTACGACAGACTTGGATGCTATAACTTTAAAAACTTTCTAAATTAATTAGCTTAAAGAAAACTGAGTATATGACTGCTCATATTTATACATCTCATTTAGTTCCATTTACACCAATTCTAAAAAGAGAGAATTGACGTCAAAATTGCATGTGTTTGCAAATAAATACTGCGCTAAAGCCTGACTGTTTTTTTCAGGGATTTCAAGCAGCAGATCTGCTTTTCTGGAATTCCTTTGTGCATAGAGAGAGCCATCAATGCTGTGCTGCCTGACTGCTAGTATATCAAAGTTATGCAGCCTAGCTTAATCCATTTCATTAGCATTGTGCCTGGAGCTCTTTCACGCATACAGCATAGCCCTTATGTGCGTAGCAGTGCAGTTGTCTTGGGGTGGGGAGGATTTCAGCATTGGTCAGTGCAGCTGTGCCCACTTTCAGCAGAATGAAATCAGAGATGACTGGCTCCAGTATCCAATACACTGCCTGAACAGACACAATGTTACTACCCATACAGCTACTAGAGACATCTTGTAGGCTTACTCCATTAGCCAGTATTTTTGAAAGAAGGCTGGCTAGAAGTGTTGACCTCAAAAGATTTTGCTTGGCCACCACCGCCATGAAGTGTGATGCGCTAGTCATTTAATGTCTGTGTACTATTAAAAAAGGTCATCCGTACTTAATTTGGACTCTTATACAAATTCTAGAAACTCTTAAGGAGATTTTAACCATTGATAATTTGAATGAGTGTTTAGCACAATTTTGATTCACTGATCTTACACCATTTCTTTATAGTATAGGTTTGAGTTGAGGTTGATGTTCAGTATTTAATTCTAAATTTATTAGTTTAGCTAAACTGATGATACTTTGTTTTATGTGTTTTAAATATAGTTAGTGGTGGGGAGAGTTGAAGGGAAGTTTAAGCCTAATTTCAGTTTGACTACAAATAAGTTAAAAAATAATGGTGAGTTTGCAGGCTACAACGCTTTCTCAGGTCCTTCCCATTTGAGTATACTGTAACCCAGTTCTTTCTTTTTTGGTACAATTTACATATGTCCTCTAAATGTGTCACATGGTGTTGAATCATAAAGTTTGTGTTTTGCAAGGTGGGTAGCTATAAAGATCATTAAATATTTGTGATCACTGTGTGTGAATTGTGCCTGTGCAGAAGTGGCACATTTTGAGTTCTAACTTTCTCGAGAACCCAGATAACAGAAGTTAGAGCTAAAATAATTTGTCATTAATTTGTTTACAGACAGCATTCACAAAAGGAAACATAACAATATGTCCACTCATTTTTTCTGAGAATCTGATTAACTTTTTGTGACATGAATGAGGACACACACACACACACACAGCTTGCACGTTGCTAGATGTTTTATTGTTTGGGATTTTTTGTTGCAGCTTTTCAGCTGCTACATACACACAACGCACCATTTCAGGTCCCAGCACATCTTTTACATGGGAGACATGATCAGCTGATGGAGCTGAGGTGTGCGTCAGCCTCCCCTGACACCACACCCTGACACCACTGCTCCACTCCTCCCCTGCAGCTGAGCCACAAACCACACCCTGCCACACTTTTAAACTATCAGACTGATAAAAATGAGTAAACGTGAGAACTTTTTGCTAGCCAAACTCATCAAAAGTCTTTTTTAAATGTTCACAATAAACCCCACTGAAGATGCTGATATGTATGAAAAACAACATGACTACAGCTGTTTTCTATTTTAGTTTATTTCTTTTCATATCTATATTTGTTTGTTAGATTAAAAAAAAGTTACCCATAAACTTATTACCTAAAGTATTCTATTTAGGCACATTTTGTGCATCGGCAAACTTATCTTGCAAAAGTAACTCACAATTTCCTTCTATCTGTAAAAACACGTAATGTTAAAATCTTCTTCTGGGGGTGGTATGTGCTTGATCCTTGAGCTCGGGTCCTCAACCAGAGACATGGGTGTTAGAGGGTTCTGCGCACTGTCTTAGTTGTTCCTAGGACTGCACTATTCTGGATAGAGACCTCCAGTGTTGTGCCTGGCTCTTAATACTCTTATTACCGCAAGAACCAATTTGGACTATACCTTCTAGCAGCAGTTCTTTCAGCCCCTAGCACTTCTCTATTTTCTTGTGCTGCTTTTGGTAAATGTCTGGATCTTGTGTTTAGGCTCTGTTCTGGTGCTGCTATTATCATTGCCTCTGTGCTGGCCTCTAAGCAAGCCTTTTCTATCCACTGGTAGGATTTCTTTATGTCAGGGATTTCCTCTATGTGTCTGTGGTACATTTTTTGCAGTGGCTTAGTCATCCATGATCTTGGTCTTGTGGTGCAAAAAAACCAATGGTACAGAAATAGAATATATGGTATTTACAATATATATAATATATACATCTCAAAATAAATATTAATATAAATAAATACATCAGGAATATATACTAACTACCTACCTTAAGAAATGTGTGTGTGTGTGTGTGTGTGTGTGTGTGTGTGTGTGTGTGTGTGTGTGTGTGTGTGTGTGTGTGTGTTGGGGTGTGCAAAGTGCATGTATTGAGTCCAGTGGGAAAGTTATTGTAGCCTGAGTAAATAAGTGTGTTGTTGTAACATGTTAAGTGAGGGGGTGTTGTTACGTAGTCCGACGTCTTCTTGTGCCATGAGGTGTTGGTTCTGATGGACCACAACCTCCTGTAAAAGGGAAATATCACAATTTATGCCCGGGTGAAGAGTCAGTAGCAATCCTGATTGCCTGTCTCACTTGCATGAAGGAGTACATGTCTTGTAGGCAAGGCAGATTGCAGTCATTCACCTTTTCAGTGGAGTGGATTACATGCTGTAGTCTGCCTTTGTCCTTTGCAGTGGCAGCAGTATGCCAAAGTGTTAAAGGAGGTGAGAATAAATTCAGTGATGGAGCAGCTAAACTGCAATCTGTGATGGTGAGCAATCCATGCCACATGCTCCATGTGTCGCCCTGGTGGAAGCGATGCTCCCGATACCGGCGTTTGGCATCCCTCACCATGCGCCGAACTTGTTTGGTTTTTTTTGTCAAAAACAAAATAAATTTTTAGACTTGAGAAATTTGTTGCTGCTCACAATGTAATAGATTTATATATAGAACAACTTGTCAGAACAACTGACAAGACGCTAGAACTTTGATTGTAGGGTGTTTACCTTACAATATAAAGCACCTTCAGGTGACTGTTGTGATTTAGGACAGTATAAATAAAATTGAAGTGAATTGAACAGAACCCTGACAGGAATGGATTGTGAAATTGCAGACCAAGAAGAAAAACTTTTTTTTATACCGGTTGAGACTTCATTGTCATTAAGACTCAACATCTCGTTTACAAGAGAGACCTGTTTCAGACAGCATAATAAAATTAAAATTAAAAAACCACATTAAAATAACTAAGAGTCATATTAAAAACAAGAACAAGTTTCCAGTAATGATGTCAGAAAATCATTTAACCCTTTCATGCATGAAACCTCAATCAGGATTTTTTTCTTAAGTATTTTTATTCACTTTAAGCCTTCATTTTTTTAAACATGTACTTTTCAAAGTTTTTTACATGTCCACTTAGGTGGACAACATCACCTTTGGAGTGGCTGGCAGGGTATGGATTGACGCACCAGTGTCCAATGTAGTGGTTTATGTGCAAGTATACTATCAACACTGACACAAATACAAGAAAACAGCCTTTGAATAGCTGTGCACTGTAGTGACCACTGTGTGTGAAAGGGTTAAATGTATTTTAAAGTCTGCATGTGAAATCAATTGAGAGAGCTGCAAGTCCTTCCATAGTACGCTAAGAACAACCTGGAGAAAGATGATGCATACTGCAAGTGCCTTCTTTGGTCCATGTAAAAACAAGAGCTCTTTGGCAGAGACACTGCTTATATTTATGCTTAAATAGGGGAGAGGTGTTCAACCCAAAGAACAGCATCCCCACAGTGAAACACAGTAGTGGGAGGATTATGCTGTGGGAATGCTTTGGTGGGAACAGGTTCACATCAAAGTGTAAAGAACCACGAGGAAAGAAAATTGTAAAGATTTTGAAAGAAAACCTCAAACAGTGATTTAGCAAAAACTGGGTCTGGGTTGTTTCCCTGCACAAAAGAAATTTTCATAGGTGGGCAAACAATCTTGTACACATCTGTATCAGCTGAAAAGTTCAGATTCTGTATCTCAAGCATTTGGTTGGAATAGCTGATTAAAACAGGATCTATGTTAAAGTCAAATTATGTCAGTTACAATATAATTAATCGTGTCAAATACATGTTCATACTTCTGGTAAATGGACTGTTTCTTATATAACACATTTCTACTTTATTTGAGCACTCAAAGCCTCATTCACATCCATTCACACAAGCACTTTTTACATCTAAGTGCTTTCTATCTACCATTTACACCCTGAGAGTGTAAATGGTAAATGAGAAAAGTACATGAGAAAAGTACAGAAAAGTACAGATCTCAGCAGAATCTAAACATTGTAGTTGGTTTTGACTTTTAACAATTATGTCGAGAACAAAATTAAACAGGATCATATAGACTACAAACATAGTAAAGCACAGATGTATTAGGAATTGACAATGATATTGGATTTGGAAATTTCAGAATGACATAAGTACAGAAATAAGTAATTGCATAAATAAATACCCCGAGGGACTGTTGGTAGCTTACAATCACCAGAGTTTACCGAATGTTTTTCAGACAACAGAAACTTAAATGGTGTTTTCTCCTTCTTCCTTGTCTTAAGGTGCAGCCCTCACAGCGATGACTACATCACTGTTGCTCCACAGGACAGTCTTGCTGACTGTAGTCTTCTGTAACTTGCCTTGCATCGCTTCCTCCCTCAACCTGGAGGATCCCAATGTCTGCAGCCACTGGGAGAGGTTAGTCAAGATAATAGCCCATGAAGGGCAATAAAGGCATTCAGCATTAGGTGTCCTTTACCCACCTCCAGACTATACTAAGCATCGCCGTAACATTACGCCCCTGATACTAACACTACATGCTAATGCACTAACAGTGGAAATGTGTTATCAACCTGATAACTTTCTTAAGCTGTGTTTAAAGTGTCAATACTTAGCAGTCTGTTTTTCCATTTGCAAGGATGAAAAAAACTTCTATGTTCAGGACTATCCCAGTAAAGCTGAGCATCGCTCATTTCCCTAATTATAGTACCATCATTCCACTGAATGCTAAAGACACAGTTACTAGAGCTTGTGCACACACAGACTTACCTGTAGAGGTTACTGATGAGACTTACATGACTTACAGAGAATCTGTTCTGTTCAGCCTCATAACGCAGAAACATATCTTCAAAACAAGGCTGAACACAAAAAGTTTCTCTGTCAAGGTTTGTCAAAACTTGCAGAGTACTTTGTTTGCAGAGTACTTTGTTTGCAGAGTACTTTCAGTTTTTGCTCTCTGCTGAAACCGAAAGCTGAAACCTGAGCTTTTGACTGGCTCACTTTAATATATAAATCCAGCACTGTAACAGTTTGCACAAGATATTAGAAACCATATGCATTTCCATTGTTAAACAAATGACACCTATATATATAATTATATTTCTATATGAAGGCCAATAACTTCAATTGGTTGCCCTGCAGGCATAGCATAAAGATGTTAAGACCTATAATTTTTAATCTTATAAACTATTTATTGTATCATTATCTCTTCTAAGAAAACAAAGCTTTTGGACAAACAGGCAATTAGTTTTCTCAGGTATTTTAAGGACATAAAAGTTGGTTGAGTGTCAATCTATTGTGTGTCAATCTCTTTTGAAGTAAATCAACTAATTGAACAGAGACGATTAATGAGGCAGTCATGAACTATCATCAGCCACACACTGGTTTCATGTCTGATATCCATTTTCTTTTTTCACTTTCTGTGGTTTCAGTTACTCTGTGACAGTGCAGGAGTCATATGCCCATTCTTTTAATCAGATTTATTACACCAGCTGCACTGACATCCTCAACTGGTTTAAGTGCACCAAACACAGGTAAGAACCAATTAAAATGATACTTGATACGTATGGAAATGTGTGGTGATAATGGGTTTGATTAAATGGCAGTACCACAGTTTTTCCCTGTTGTTTTTCTTTTTTTGTTTATTTAAATCAGACATTGTCGCTGTATATTTACCTCATTGTGGTCTCATTTGCCAGTGTCAAAAACAAGGTCTGAAAGTGGCTTACCCCCTTTACCAAATAAAAGTTGTAATAATAAAGACAAAATTTACAGAAGAATGTAGACATGCTAAATGGACTGGAACTTAAATAGAGCCTTTTATTCACCCAGTTACACTGACATTCATACAGCACTTTTATCTAACAATTAAGACAGTCACATGCCAATGCATGCAAATTGGGGTTCAGTATTTTGCCCGGGGACATGTCAACATGCAGACAAGAGGATCTGGGAATTAGAGCCTTGAACAAGACTATTCTTTTGAATTCTGCTCCCACCAAATTTCTGACCATTACTGTCTGCTCCCACTGTCTGTCTCTGTCACCTGCCTTTGCGATATTTGTGTCCAATCCTGCCTGCATCCACAGAAAGTATTGTAAGATGGTGAAAGATGTACCCTTAGGCCCCCTCCTCGATTCAGAGATGGTCTTTCTATTTTCATGTAAACGGCCTTGTTGACTCCCTGCTCAAACCAGCATTCCTCCCTGTCCAGGATGTGGGATACATCCTCATCACTGAAAGAGTGTCCACTGGCCTGTAGTAGTAAATAGACCGCAGAGTCCTGGCCTGACGAGTTAGCTCTTCTGTGCTGCGCCATCCGCTTAGCCAGAGGTTGCATGTTATCCCTGATGTATAAATCACAACAATCCTCCTGGCACTTAACACTGTTCACTATATTACTGTTTGTGTGCTTAAGGGTACATCTTTCAATATCTTACAGTGCTGTAATTGCAGCCATTCCCCAACTCTCGATGAATGGCACTCGTCATCACGACAGTATTAATGATAAAGAAACTGACCCCTATTGTTAGTCAGTGGTGTTAGTTTCAGCTTGTTTCATTAAAATGTACTGTTCAGAGGGTTGGGGAAACCTGCAGTCAGCTGAGACTGAAGAAATCACTTGGATGAGTGATTAAATATTTCTTCCACTGAAAAAGTTACGTCCAGAGAACAGAATAAGCTTTTTGGGATTTACTTACCTGGATGATTGAACATGCATCAAGTACTGTGGCCCTAGCAACTACCTGGCATTTTGGCTAATGGATGCACTAATCACCATTTATTTACACCTTTCAGAAGGGTAGGGTAGAGTATGGCACCAACACGTTAGCACACCTCTCATAATCCTGCCTTACAGGACAAATTGCACCAATCCCTGCTTCTCCACAGCAACCCAGGTTGTCAGTGGCGGCTCATTTAAACTGTAGGAATGATTTACCCAACATCGGAAAAATACTAGGTCAACTTTAGTGTTATCACACAACATCAATGTAACTAATTAATGCTACCTTAACTTCTCTGGCCCTGCACTTTAAATTGTCCAAGTCAACAAAATGTAAGATTTACCTGTGGTAGTTTATTTAAGCAAGTTATGTGGTGCTAACCTTTGCTTTAACAATGAATAATTTCTTGTCCTTCACCTCCTACACGGTGGCATTACTTACCCATCCAAATCCAAAATACATGTTGCTGTCCATACTTTGAAACCTTTCATTATGGCTACAATGTTAGGGATCCTCTACAAGACACATGTAGATGTGACCAAACTGGAGCTCTGGGAGAGAGGTCACTCTATATACAATACTTTTTCAAAGTATTGTATATAGAGTTTTTCTAGTCTTACTCACTGCTTTTAATACACAAGCCCAACTCAGAGTGGAAGATGAGCTATTAGTAACACTACATAGAGTAGATTTTGCAGTAGTTTTGCTCTCTTTGGAGAAGAGTTAGAGTTAAATGATGCTTTTGGTTATTAATGTCAATGATCCACTTTACACATTTTAATAATATAATAAAAGCTGAAAAACAAAATAATTGGTTACTCAGTGTCTAATTTTGTATGTGACTTAAATTCTTTTCTGCAGGATGATCTATAGAACAGCATATCGTAGTGGGAACAAGACCATGTACCGGAGGAAGTCTCAGTGCTGCCCAGGCTTCTATGAGAAAGAAGAGATCTGTGCTCGTGAGTAACACACACACACACACACACACACACACACACACACACACACACACACACACACACACACAGCCAGCCATGTTTCTATCGCTTTAGAGGATTTCAAGCTATTTCCTTAAACACTAAGAGAGTCAGGAAGACATCTTATGCAAGTTTCAGTGCTCTGTGAGACAAATAGTGATTTTGCTTAAGGTCAACTTTTAGTAACACTTTCCTTACAGCCATTTATCACACTTATTAAATCCTGTAATGAATATTTCTTTTCAAATATCTTGTCACACTTACCTTCCCAGCAAGGCTATTACACAACCCACATCCCTCCCTTTTAATAGGCAGTGACAGGTGTTGCTTTGGCAAAACTAACAATTGTAACAGCAGTAAAAAAAAAAAAAGAAGCTTTCTGTCAAGACAGCCTGTTCTCATGGTGGAAAGAGTTAGTGATGAAAAAGTTATGTGTGCTGTGGTGGAAGGGAGAAAACAGTTAATGTCCCCCAGGAGTTCATAGGGGAATTTGTTCTAGTGTGAAAATACTCTGCTTTATAAGTAGCCTAAGCATCACATGCTGCTCTGAGAATCACATTTAATTTGCCAGACACTTTAGGCAACATGCCGTTTCCTGTTGGAAGTTGTATTGGAGAAGGAATCAGTTATATTAAGGATTTATTACTTTTTATTTGTGTAAAGTCAGAGAAGAATCTGTTTGTTTGAAGTGGGTTAATCAATGCAAATCCAGCTTTAAAAAGAGTAATAATCTTTCAAATCAGTGGCATTTGCTTGGTATTAGTGGACAGTGAAAATATATCATAGTCTTGATGGGAGTTGTCTGTTACAAGGACTGTATTTAGAGTTTCTTGTAAAGAAAAATATTTGTTTGCATGAGGAAAAATCTGCTTGAAAAACTCTTTAAATCAGTCAGCTGTAGAAAACACAAAGTAACTAAAAGAAACATTGACATTTTATTGAAAAAGCAAACAATTTCTAAAAGTCCAATTCTGTTTTTGGCCACAAAAACTCTTTAAAGTGTTAAGTCAAGTCAAGTCACAGAGCATTCAAAAAAGAATAGCAAGTCCCAGTTTCCATTTCACAAATCAGATTTATGTCTTTGACATGAACATTTATGTGATTACTACTACATGACTAATTCTAATGTAGATGTGTTTTGATGGGTTATTTTTTGGGGGGACCGTGCTGATCCCTGGCCTCTCTCCCTGTCTCCTCGATGTCTAGCTCATTGTACAGAGAGCTGTATTCATGGCCGTTGTATGGCACCCAACACCTGCCAGTGTGAGCCAGGCTGGGGGGGCTCCAATTGCTCGAGTGGTAAGTCCTCCAGCTGTTGCTGTCTGTTCACAATAATGACTTTGTGAGTGGGATTGGTTTTCTGTAAAAACACTCTGAACTCACAAGAGGAGAATCAGACTGTTCTCGTCTTACTGTACCACACCAATGGCTAGACATACTGCAGGGCCAAAATACTGATGTCAGTCACAACACATGCAAGTCAAAAGTTGGAACGTGAGCATGTAGGAACTCAGGAAATTAATGGATTTAGTTTTGGTAATCAGATCTTCTTACATAGGAACTTGTTATAGGATTTTAACTACCTGTCCTCCTTAGACATATATATATATATATATTTTAATTTCACAGGGAATTGGGGGGTTTTAGTGGGTGGCAGATTTTTTATGTAAACAGACCAGTTTAGCAACTAGACTTTTTGTGCAACCTGGCTGCAGCAATTGATTAATTCTCTAAATGTTGACTTAAAGCAAGTTCCTAAAATGCTAAAGGTGACATGAAGTACGGATAATAGTTTTGAGTCAGTTTTGTTTGATTTGGATTTTGCACTCTCCTCACATGGAGCATTTCTTATCAGCAAGACATCAGGACTATATCACTTGACTCTACTTCACCAACACTTTTTTTTGTCTGCACAACACGGGAGGCATTAAGGAAGATTTACATAGCTTACTGTGTGATATTTATAAACCACGTGCTTATCAACTTCATTCACAAGAAAATCACAAAACAAAAAACACACAGCATCTGAAATACAAAACGGGTAGTATACAAACAAAAATACAATTTTGCTGCGGTGTATGTCTGTGTGTGTGTAAGAGAGAGAGAAAGAACAATTGGAAAAATTGTGAAATTCTGTGTATGAGCATTTCTCATGCAACATATTTGATAATGAGGGTCAGAGAATGCAATACAAACCCCTGGGAGCCAGAGGCAGACAGTCAAAGACTCAGGAGAGCTACACTGTACACCGACCCCAGAAGTGCTGAAGACCTGAGGTCACACACCTAGACGAAAACCATGGGTCCAACCCAGCAGGGGGAAGAGGGAGGACCTGGTGGAGGACTCGGTGGAGGGCCCACAGCCAAAGGGCAGGAGTGCCAGACAACCAGAGGCAGCAGGCAGCCAACCGCGGCAGAGGCCAGCCTTCCCAGCATCAGCTGAGGATGGGAACCCAGGCGCGAGAACCTCCTGACGGAGCCGACTTGATGAGAGGTCCAAGCCTCCCCATACCACAACCTCAAGGGAGCAGGCCAGCCAACGCCAAAATTTCCACCCAGGGTGCCATTGGAGTGCTAGCTCCAGCCAGCAGTGAACCTGGGACGCAGGCAGACTGGCCCCAGATCAGCAGCCAACCTCACCGCCAAAAAACAGGGTGCAGGAAACAGGGGTGTAGGCCACTTTTAACAGCTGTTAGTGTCAAAGGTAGGCCTTTTGGGTCCATGTGTTGGTGCACGTCACAGTACGAGTAAATAGTGAGTAGGACTGTGTGAAATCTAGACTAAACCACTACTGATGAAGGAACACATGCGACATGAGAATGTGGCAGCTGGTTAACAGTGCTCATCCAACCAACTTTGACCCATGTGGCACATGTTCCATCCCTCCCCACGACCCTATGTGTAAAAGTGACTGATAATCAGAGGAGGTTGAGGAGGAGAAGGCATGGGATCTCTAAGACCAGTTGACTACCCTTGAAGGAGAAAGCCACTTCTGCTGGCTCAGTAAGCACTTCTGTTTCCTCTATGACACTGCAGGGCAGCAAAAATTGAACCAGGGGCCCGTGCAAATGGCACACCCTACCACCGCTGCACCAAAGGCTGTCACACTGCTGACGCCACTATAAAGAGTATTCTAACATGTGCAGACATGCCCCAAATCTGGGGGGCCATCTGCACATGGAGCCAGTAACCCGCTCAATCTACAAGGACAAGAAGAGTCAAACTGAGTCTGAACCTAGTCACTGCGCCTACCCACCCAAACTGTGTCAACCACTCCAGAATGCCAGAACATTCGGCCACTTGCTCTGGAACCAACAAGTACCAGCATACCGGGGAGGGGCATCAACATCAAGCAGGGAAAAATAGGGAGGGGTAACCTCACCCTCCATGACCTTGTCCCACAGCGGCCAAGGCTCAGCAAGCCCCAGACCCAGACATGGACACACACACAGACACCCGGGGAACCCTCTTTTGATGATAAATCATAAAAATAATCCCAGGGTGTTGTTTGACACCATTAATAGCATTATATCCTCCCCTCCTCCACATGCATTGATAGCCTCTGACGATGACTTTAATGTATTTCTCCATGATTTTGTAAATAGGGTGATGGACTTAAGCTCGAAATTCTCCTTAGGTTCCTTGCCTAATGGGGATTGCCCTCAATGCTTTGATTCATTTACCTCATTCTGTTCAATTACACTAAGTGACTAAGTTAGAATAATGGTTAAGCTGAAACCTTCATCACCATCTTTAGGGATCTTGCATCCCTCTGTTCTTTTTGGGTCCTTCGTTGCTTTCTATCATTAACAGCTCACTGAAGCGAGGTTGTGTTCCATCTTACTTTAAGCATGCTGAGGTCATTCCATTACTTAAAAAACCTAGTCTTGATGCCACGTCTCCTAGTAATTACCGGCTTATTTCAAAATGACCATTTATTAGCAAATTATTAGATAAAGTTGTCAAATCAATTTATTTATTTATTATGCAAACTACACATTTCTGACCCTTTTCAGTCCGGTTTTCAAAAGCAGCACTCCACTGAAACTGTTCTTTTAAAGGTCTGTAATGATTCTTTTGCTTTGTGCTTGTGTTGCTTGACCACAGTGCTGCCTTTGATACTGACCATAATATTTAATTACTAGGCTGAAGGTTTTGGTTGGTAACTCTCGCTCACCACTAGATCTGTTTTCCTCCTATTTATGTGAGAGGACGTTCTGTTGGGGCAAGCAGATTCTCCTTCCACACTGCTGGTTTAACCTGTGGCATTCCTCAAGGTTCCATCCTGGGTCCATTGCTATTCTCCTTTCACATGCTTCCTTTAGCTGGTATTATTCGATCTTTCTCAGGCATTTCTTATTAATTTGATGCTGATGACATTCAACTGTACTATGTCTTTTAAGCCTCACCAGCTGGATAGGTTGTCTACCCTAGTTGACTGTTTATCTCATTAGTGACTGGCTTTCCAACAATTACTTTGTTTTAAATTCTGACAAGACTGCCATGATTATAGCTCCTCCTGATATACAATCAAGAATCAGTCAAATGATTGCTTCTTTTTACTTGGTAATTTTGGTGTAATATTTGATTCCTCCTTGAACTTTGACTCAAATATAAAATTTTGCTTAAGATCCTGTTTCTTTTATTTAAGGAGTATTTCTAAATTGCAACCTATAGTTTCCTCCTATGAAATGGGAAAATTTTTTCATGCATTTGTATTATGCGCTTAGATTACTGTAATGCCTTTCATTTTGGCTTAAATCATCTCTGTCGCACCTCAAGCAATAAAAAATGCTGCAGACAGATTCCTGACACACTCTCGTTTTATTTTCTCAATATTGGCTCTTGGTTGATATTAAAATTCATTTTAGGAGTCTCACAATTGCATACAGAGCAATAAATTTCCCCACCAAATTTCCCAGAGGAACCCACCCGAGGGATTAATAAAGTTTTATCTTATCTTATCTTATCTTATCTTATCTTATCTTATCTTAAATAGACAAGCTCCACACTATTTGTCCCAAACATCTTTTTAAACACACTGCTGCTTGTTGCCTCCATTCACAAGCTCAAAATCTATTAGTTGTACCTCATACAAGAGTGAAGACTAGAGTGGACAAAGCTTCCAGGCTATGGAACAGTTTATCACTCCAGCTCTGTTTAGCTGACACTGAGTCTTTTAAGGAATAGTTTTCTTCCATTTAATCAGGTTTTTTGCTGATTTTCTTTTGTTGTGTGTCTGCTGTGGCAGACATGTGGAGTGGAGAGAGTGTGGACCCAAATGCAGACTTCGGAAATGGACTTTTTTTGAACACAAACAAAAGCACAGTAAGAAAACGACTAAACCTAAACAGGGAGGAAACTAGAAGCAAGTATAAAGAAACTAAAAACCTGAGTCATGGGAAATTCAGTGGGTGATATGCAGACAATCGAGCAACAAACAGAGGAAGACAAAAACTACGTGTACACTAATCCGAATAAATTTGAAAATGCCGTTTTAGTCTAAAAATGCTTCGCGTCCACACTACTGTGTACAATTGTTTTCATCCACACTGAAAGCGCTTAGATTCCTGTACTACGCATGCGTGAAACCTGCGTCATTTCTGCCGTGTATTTAGTTTCCAGCTCTTTGAAATGTTGGGGCAAAATGTCGAGGAAAAGAGGAAAAACTGATATTATTCTTTAATAGGGCTGCCAAAATTGAGAGCAAACAAAGCAACTGCTGTACAGTACCAAACGCCATTTTAGTTGAATTGGTCACATTGGGAAGCAAAACTGAAAACACTAACATATTACACGAGACTGTCCTGGTAAAACAGGAAACATGAGACAGGCACTTGAAACAATGCGAAACACAGACGTGAAAAAATAACTTGACTAGACGCAACACAAGGACCACAGGGGAAGCACAGAGACAGACACCAAGAAATCCAAGACATTTGTTTTTAAACATGGTTCACTGTTGACACTGTATCTTAATTGTCGTTCAGCGCTTTGTGACTGTTATGTCTGTGAAAGGGGCTAGATAAATCAACTTTACTTACTTACTCAACGAAAACAACAAAGAGCGATCATCTTTGTATCTCACCGACACCGAGGTCTAATGTATGATTTAAAACACATCAAGCATTCCTATATTCTACTGTTGAAATAATGATCATGATCTTTCAAAAGTAAGTAAAAGTAATAAAGAACTATAACATCTAAATACTTCTACAGTTACATGATAAATTCAATGATCAACAGAAATGGAAATGTCATAACTGAAAAGACTTAATTAGAAAGCAATGGTTTTGTCATAATTTTCGAAAATCGTGTGCCAAACTCTGAAATGTTTGGCCTGTCTACTTTGTCTCTTGTTGATTTTATCTTCTAACTGTGGAAATTCAGTTTTTCGACTGTGCGTAAATTGGGGAAGTATTTGACTCTTCTCCCTTTTGTGTCTTCATCAGTTGACACACCAAAAAAGTCCCAAACGTCATAACAGCAAATCTTAGTGCATCTGGTAAACTAGCTTGAGCTCATCACTATTTTGAGACTGTTGTTTGTGTTTGTTGCCTTTAACAGTCATTTCCCTAAATTATTTTGTTGATGCAAACTTACCAAGAGGTGATTTTTGCTCTTATGAATCTGTAAATGCGTGTTCATGCAGACTGAGATACTGAATACTGAAATGGAAGAGGGCCTCACACGGTGTGTCCCATCGTCTTCAGTTTCACCCTGTGATAAAAGAGCTTGTTGTGTCTGTCCCTTAGGGCAGGCCTGTCTGCTTACTGCTCACACACACACACACACACACACACACACACACACACACACACACACACACACACACACACACACACACAAGCCCGTTCAGCTATCTTAGTGAGGACCTTCATTGACATAATGGTTTCCCTAGCCCCTTACCCTAACCCTAACCACTAAAAATGAATGCCTAACCCTAACCCTAAACCTAACCTAATTGTAACCCTGACACTAAAACCACATTTTGAGCCTCAAAAAGGCCTTCAAATTTGTGAGGACCAGTGTGTGTGTCCTCACAAGTGACTGTTGGTTCTCACAAGTATAGTAGAATGCTATATTTGATCCTCACAAAGATAGCTAGACAGGAACACACACACACATTTTTCTTTGTGGATAGAAAGTGTGATAGATAGAAGTGTGA
The DNA here is from genome assembly GCF_057381915.1 of Diplotaxodon limnothrissa. NCBI lineage: Eukaryota > Metazoa > Chordata > Actinopteri > Cichliformes > Cichlidae > Diplotaxodon > Diplotaxodon limnothrissa. The sequence continues at coordinate 62,597,059 of NC_140602.1, forward strand.
ACAAATTACTTCAGTTGTTAATTATTGTTTCTTTTTCTATTTTTTGCTTATTCATTTTTTAAAATCTTAAAATGTATCTTGCACAGAAAGGCAAACACAGGTGTTATATTTGTTATATTTTATTTGAAAATAAAAGCTGTAGGAATGACTTGATAAAAAATGTTGCAAACCCAGGAGACAAGTGAGGGAAAAATATGTGGTTAAAGTTACTGTATTGAAGGAACAGTCAAGTTCAAACACAGTATCTTGCTTTGTTTTTATCACTTGCACATGAATTCGGTAGTTTTTGTGCAAAGCCATTTCTTTCTTCCACAATTAACCCTGCAGTAGTTGCCCTGCAGTAGTCCTTCACGGTCCATATCCATATTAAGATCTCTTTCTGAAAACCATTGAGCTCTTTGGGACTAACCCTTAAATCTATGTTCGACTTTCTTTTACAGCTACACAGTTAAAATTTTAAGGCTAGAATTTCTTTGTGAAGGCCTTTTTGAGGCTCAAAATGTGGTTTTAGTGTCAGGGTTACAATTAGGTTATGGGTAGGTTTAGGGTAAGGGTCAGGGCTAGGCATTCATTTTTAATGGTTAGGTCAATAATGTCCTCTGATACTCAGATGAGAGTTAACAAGGATATTTATGAACTCAAGTTTCAAGTTTTTTCCAGTTAATTCTCAACCCCATCTTGGATTAAATAGATTCAAATTACACCACCAGTCACCTCAAGGCGCTCAAGATTGAGGGAAATATTTTTCATCAGTAATGACAGCTATTGTTAGAAAATGATTTTATGTTTTTAATATCTGATGGACAATCTGTATTGCAGTTGGAAGACATCAATAATCGTATCAATAATCAATAAACACTGACATGTTTGACTTGAAATGGGTGCTGAAGTAGGGACTAGGTTTTTCTGTAAAATGTAGCAAAAATAGCTCAGTATATGGAACTAGTCACTCCGTTCATATTCATGTGGCTTTCTGTAATATGTATTAAATGGCCTAAAGATCGAAGAAAGACTAATCTGCTGACTGTCTCATACAGGTCAGTGAACCACAACAATATGTCTGAGGCTCAATTTGACATACGAAGAACAGGAAATGGCAAAGACAATATGTGCTGTGTGTGCATGTGCATGTGTGCGTGTGTGTGTGTGTGTGTGTGTGTGTGTGTGTGTTTATGGGTGGGGAGGAGTGGGTTATGGTTAGGAGTAATAGCAGGAGGAGAAATTTTTGCGGGAGGAAATGACCTGAGGCAGTGGAGCTTGTGATTTAGTACACATGATAATAACACAAGATCCTCAGGAGGGGCTCAAATTCAGCTGTGAAATCAAAGTAACATCAATATTATGGACTATGTTTCACTGTCTATGTAAAAAATATTCTCTTTTGTGTTTATATCGGTAGATCACTTTGAACTCTTAGTTGTCAACAAAGACTCTCAGTAGTCTGCTAATGACAGAAATGATTAAACGTAATTCCACCTCAAACAGCAAAAATATTTTGTATAATGCCCACACATTTCGTGATCTGAGCCCTAAAAGCCAACAAAATGCTTTATAACTAATTATAGTATTGCTGTTATTTAAATTATTCAAATATTTAATTAATATTTAAATCGTTAAAAAACGTTGCTGTTACTGTTTGAGAAATGGCCTCACTTTGGCTCAAGAAAACTTTGGTATACAGTATAGTTCATGGTTGGCTTTATGTCTGCAAAGTGCCCAGGTGTTGTCGCCCTAAAACAAGCCCAAATCATCCTCTTTTAGACGTTTTATCTGATTTAGTGCTCAGCTCAGATAAAATAATTAATTGTAGGTGATTTTTAACATTCATGTAGATACTAAAACTGACAGCCTGTAAAGAACCCACCACTTTAATCACTCTCTAGATCTTGTTTTAACATGTGGCATAGAAACCGAACATTGAACAGTGTTTCCTAAAAACCCTCTCTCATTTCCTTAAATTGTGAACATGTCTAATAACTGGTTTGATTTACCTGTCTACAGACATGTTTAACAAAATAACGTGACAATTAAAAACTCTGGAGGATGACACACACACACCTCCTGAGAGAGGAAAACTGGAGGAATGCTACAGCTGTTTCTTCTCACTGGGAATCCTTCGTATTAGTGTGACAGTGCTTTCTGTTCCCATGAGTGCACCATTTTTGGCAGGCTGGGTAATCACTAAATAGATGGAAAAACATCCAGGCTCCCCAGTGTGGAGAGTAAGATCTGAACCCACTCTGAACAACTGGCAGTCACTGGCTCCCAGTCTTTTCTCTACGCACCCAACTCTTTTATACTCTTTCTTCGTTTGTGATTAGAAGAAGCTTTTAAAATTTATCTGATGCAGATTCAAGTGAATATACATAAAACAGTCGAATTTACTGTGGCAGAAAGTGAGAGCTCAGGATAACAATGTGAGGTCTGACAAATTTTTCTCATGTTGAACATTTTAGAAAATAAAATCCTTAGGATCCTATTTGAGACTGTGATGCAACCAGCGTTGTGACAAAACCGTGCCACAGTATTTTTTCTGCATGTGTGTGTGTGTGTGTGTGTGGCTGTTTTGAATAGGCTGATGACAGAGAACAATCTGTTCTCCGGGAAGTAGATGAAGAGCCCTAAGCTCCTGGACTTGAGCTTTTATTCAATCTAGGTCAGGTTTCAAAAAGGTATCGTGATAGTGGACTTGAATGGAAGAGCTTTTTATATGTACATGTTAGTATCTCTATTCTCCTCCTCCCCCTTCAGCCCCGCTGCTGTTTGTCACACAAGGCCAAACCGCCAGAGGTAAGAGAGTATGTACATTTTATCAGGCCAGAGTGAAGCGCACTAATGCAGAAGGAAGAAAAGGAGCCTTTTAATCACTTGAACAACTTCAGAATAGTGGAGTAGCTGGAAATGGCAGCATTACTCTGCATGCTAGGCATATAAATGCCAAGCTGTTTGTGGTAGTCGAAAGAAGGAGCTCGACCTTAAATAACATTTATTGCTAATAAAAAAAACAAACAAATTATTTATTTTGACTTAAAATGTAACTGAGAGCTATTACTACCTTTTTATTGACAAATCTGAACATTTTGTTCAGATTTGTGTTCAACTATTAAAAATTTTGGACTAGTTTTGACTCTCAGTCAGACTCTCAGTCAAACTATCTGTTATTTTTTCTGAAAATCAAGCAAGATGACACCAAAGATTTTCAATTTTATACTATAGGTGCATCTACTAGGAGGCTACGATAGCACTGGAAACCACAAGTATTTTTGAGTCCCTGAGTTTTTTTGCGGTGCTTCATTGCACTACATATTAATACATGCAGAAATAAAGTTGCTTGTAAAAGGATACAACTGCAATCAGTGTGTTTTACTGTGGATTTTTCACAGCCAGCAGCTTTTCATTAGTTAGCAGATACACCAGGCTTTGAGAATAAAAGTTGAAGCCCAAAAAACTACAGCTAAAATGTATTAGCCAGTTGCTTATGTTTAAGACAAAACAAGATTGCACTGAGGACATGGTGTGGAAGGTCATGCACTGGACTGATGAGATTTGTAGTCAGTTCTTGTAGGCAATTATCAGTCTTTAAACATAAATTAATGAGAGCTTGACGGGATGGTGCTTCATCCCTAGTGGATATGTTGTCTTTTTGTTCATTTTTAGTTGAGACTTTCCCTCTGCAACATTATATGCTGCCAATCCTCAGCCTTTTAGCAGTAGGCTGAGGATTGTGCAACATTTTAACAGTCCTTAACTTTGCAGATGTAATTTACATGTATATATCCTGGTGCCAGTACTCTTAAGCCACTTGATTCTATACATCACAGTTCTTAGACTTCTAATAACTGTGATGTATAGGACAGATAGAACAAGATTTACTAAATCAGTCATAGGAATTGACAGTGATAGGAATTAGAGCAGGCACTGCAATAAGGCACGAGGGATGTTGGAGGCCAGGAGAAAGAGGTAGGGAACAAATAACTTGAGAACAGAAGAAGAAATGTGAATACACAGAAAGACTTTGACACCAACACCAGCTATATGTCAATTTAGCAGGACAACCACAGGAAAATGGATGATAATACACAAATCATGGATATATTACAATGAATAAGATGAATAAGTTACCGCTAATAAATACTCCATGTGTTGACAAATGCAGAAAAGCCTTGCGTAGCTTAAATGGCACCTATTTCTTTCTTTCTTTCTTTAAATTTAGATGTGTGTATAGTATACAACAAAAAATGAATATCTTCCTGACAGCAGAATATACAGAAAACTCCAGTGTTCCACCCACAAACCATTTGGCCTGATAGAAACCCCCAAAACCTGTAGATGGTGCTATATTCATGAAGAACCAAAGGCAGAAGACTATACTATGACGTGCCAGAAAAGAATATTCTGTTCCAGGTATAGAGGAGCAAAGATTACACTTACAACTCAGATGGGGGTTATAACGAAGGATGCAGAAATAAAGCTGCGCTGCATTTATTTGTTTAGGAAAGCAATTAGGAAAGCCCAGAAACTCCACACAATGCTGAGCACATTGATTTTTCATTCGAGAAAGGCACACCTAAGAGAGCCTGAGGCATTTTGTAGTGAAGAATGATGAGTAGTTATTATTATTATTATTATTATTATTATTATAAAAAATAAGAATTATAGCTATATTTAAATCGACTTCAGCACTCTGGGGGACTGAAAAAAAGATCTGGACAGTGATACTGATGAGTGTTTTGAGTGAGTTTTTATGTGCAAGCCGAATAAGGTGCTAACTCCCTATAATAGATTTTACTTGCAGACTCAAGGCATCTCTAACTTAATGATCTATTATAGCTTCATATGCAATTATAAATGACAACCTATGTCCAGTTCTGTGACACATGTCAAGTAAGATAAACATGAAAGATAAAAAAGATGTATTTAGATTTTTTTCTTTCTTTCTTTTCAGCTTGTGACAATGATCACTGGGGTTCCCACTGCAGTAACAGATGCCAGTGCCAGAATGGAGCTCTGTGTAACCCTATCACTGGAGCTTGTATCTGCACTCCTGGATACAGAGGTTGGCGCTGTGAGGTGTCATGTGCAGTAGGCACCTATGGGAATGGATGCCAGCAGAAATGCCAATGCCAGAATGATGCTGCCTGTCATCATGCGACCGGAGAATGCAAGTGCCCACCGGGATACACTGGTGCTTTGTAAGTCTGGAGAGATCATTTGTTAAATTGGTTTCCTGCTTCTAATACCAACAGTGACATAAAAGAAAAGGTAGGCATCTATAAGAATGGATACCAGCAGAAATCGTAGATTGGTGCTGCCTGTTATTATGCAACTGGAGAATACCAGAGTGCCCACCTCCATCTAATGCCAACAGTGACATAACATTAAAAGCCTAGTATCTATGGTCATGGCAATTTCATTTATACAGCACATATCATTATTCTTAAACATTGTGTGCACACACTGGACGGTTCTCTGGACTGTTGCACCAGATGAGAAGTCTGACATGGTTACGGTGCACGTCAGAGACCAAAGCACTGAGAGCTTTACAAATTAATAGAAAGATTTTAAAGATAATTCTGAAGTGACTTCAGTAATGATGCTAAAAAACTAGTTCATGCATTTATTATTTCTAGGCTGGAGTATTGTAATTTATTATTATTATCAGGTTGTCCTAAAAACGTCTGCACTGACAGTACTGACAGGGACTAGAAAGAGGGAGCATATTTCTCCCATAGTGGCTTCTATTCATTGGGTCCCATTTAATCCAAAATCAGATTTAAAATCCTTTTCATCACATAAGGGCTTGAATAATCAGGCCCCATTTTATGTTAAAGACCTCATAGTACCGTATCACCCCAATAGAGCACTTTGCTCTGAGACTACTAGTTTACTTGTGGTTCCTAGGATACTTAAAATTAGAACGGGAGGCAGAGCCTTCAGGTTTTAGGACTTTCTTCTGTGGAACCACATCCTAGTTTGGATTCACTAAAGACACACTCTGCATTTAATCATTAGTAAATATTAATCTCTGGCTCTCTTCCACAGCACGTCTTTTGTCTTGTCTTCCTCCCCTCACCCCAACCAGTCATGGTCACCCCTCTCTGAGCCTGATTCTGCTGGAGGTTTCTTCCTGTAAAAAGGCAGTTTTAACTTCCCACTGTCACCAAATAGGGCATCATAGGGGTTCATATGATTGTTGAGTTTCTCTCCGATCTACCTTAGATTGTAAAGCACCTTGAGGTGACTGTTGTTGAGATTTGGTGCTGTATAAATAAAACGGAATTGAACTGAAATTTAATTGAATGTAGAAATTATGAAAAAGATTAGAAAAAAATGTGTGGCAGTGCTGAATAAATAACTACAAGAAATATTCTTCCTTTTACTAGAAACTTTGTTGTAGTAATAGAACATTTATTAAATTCAGACACTAGTGTTTTGGAGGAACTGATTAGTTTATTAATGGATGACAATAAAAAGGAGTTATACTGATCTTTTTTAAATTTTATATCATTGTTGAAGCACAGAATTTTCCATTATATAGATAGATATATAGTATCTACTGTCAGGGGAATAATTATTTGATTGCCCACTGAATCAGTTAGACTGCTCACTTATGAATAAATGAACAGTCTCTAATTTTTATTTGATCACCAAGAAAAACCTGACTTACTAACTGATGGAGAAACCCTAGTTGGGAAGCACAGTAGTAAGACATTACTTCTAGTTTCCCTAAAGGTTTGCACAAAGGACAGATTTTGTCCCACTTCTCTTTACAGAAACTAGAACACACTGTGACTTAAGTGTGTGTTTTTCTTTAACCACTCCTTTGTTGCCTTGGTGGGATTGTTTCCATTATTGTCACGCTGGAAGACCCATCCCACATGTTCTGGGAAAGGGAAAGAGGTTCTCGTCCAAGATTTTACAGTACAGAGCCCAGGTCTATTGAAGTTGTCCTGCATCATTAGCAAAGACTAATAGTACTCAAAGTACAGTCTTTCCATCTCTGTGCTTGACTATAGGGATAGTGTTCTTTTAGGTAATATTCGGCATTTTTCTTCCATCAAACACGGCAGGTCGAGTTGATGCCAGAAAGTGCAACTTTAAAACAAAGTTTTAGTGAAACAAGGGTCAGCACAATTTTACTTTATAATTTTATATCTATAAAATTACTAGTTGTCTATAATCTCAAAGAAAACTCAGTAGTGCAAAGATGTAGTGTTGTTTTCTTTTTCTTTTCTTTTTTTTGAAGGTGTGAAGAACTCTGTCCACCAGGTAAACATGGGCAGCAATGTGAGGAGAGATGTCCATGTCAGAATGGAGGAGTGTGTCACCATGTAACCGGAGAGTGCTCCTGTCCAGCAGGATGGATGGTACAAACACTAACTGTTCCTTAACTCTTTAAGAAAATTCAGCTCACTAGACATGCTAGTATTTTATGGTAATATGCAAGCATGAACTAAACCAGAGAGAAACTTTTGATACTTTTGATAGGAAGAGAATTTATTTTTGAAGTTATAATTATTGAAGTTATTATTGCAGATTCTGTATACGATAAACACATGTTTGTGCTGTTGTCTGCAGGGAACAGTTTGTGGTCAGCCATGTCCAGAAGGGAGATTTGGAAAAAACTGTTCCCAGGAATGTCAGTGTCACAACAATGGCGTTTGTGTGTCATCTACTGGACAGTGCATCTGTAGCCCTGGATACACAGGAGAACGGTAAGAGAGACCTTTACAACAAAGCCCCACAGTACAGTACAGGGTTTTTTATACCCAAAAATCAGGATATCCTCAATACCAAGCATCTCCATAACTAATAGTTAAAGCTCAGAGTGCATAGAAGGGACCTGTAGAACCTTAAGTATTTGAAGACTGTGTGGAGGAATGGGCCAAAAGCATACCTGAGCAAAGTTTCTCCATACATGAGGCATCTTGTCATCACCAACAAAAGCCTTTTTTTAAGTATTAAATAAATTTCAGTAAGCATGTTCAATGCTTTTCCTTTTTCCATTTCTCATTATTAAACAATTTAATTTATGCACATTTATTGTTTGATTTCTTTGGATGTGTGGATTGGATGGATTGCTGTTACAGACATCTGGTGAGAATTTCTTGTCACCTTTAGAAATATATTTACTTGTGTTCAATACTTATTTTACCCGTTGTACAAACTTGACACAGACAAATGATAAACAGAGACATGACTGACTGGGGAGAGAAGACTAATTTGACACAACTGAACAGGGAGAGCAGACAAATACAGACAGAGAACACAGAACTAGACAGACATGGGAAACAGAGAGGGATCAAAAATGGGAATGACCAAACACAGAGGAACAATGATCAACTACTATCAGAAAACTAAAAAAGCTAAACATAAGTTCTTTATCAAAATCAAAACAGATCATGAGCTCACAAAAAACTCAAAACCCTCGGTGCAAAACCCAAGGACACCACGAGGCAAAGCAGGATTCAAATGCAGGACTTAGTGTAAAAATTTCAGTGAATTTATTTAGATAGTAAAGAATAGGAATACTCGAGAACCTCCTTAATCCCACTGGCATGTCATCCGTGGAGGAAGCGGAGTATCCGGTCTTTAAGTGATGGCGTGATGAATCCTGCTTCCGGGCCCAAAGTAGTCTGCATTTAATAAGGCTGTTGTGTTTTTAACATGTTTTAATGCTTTGTATCTTGTTCTATTTAATCTCAACAAGCCCCTAAAAACTGTCAGTGATCACTGTTGGCTTCTCTCGGTTTTCATTACCACTAATCATTTTAAAGCTCAGTTTTTAAAACCTTACGATGTAACTACAGCCCAGCCCTTGCAGCAGCATATTAATGACTAACCTCGTATTGTGGATGGATTATCTCAGTTGTTCTCCTGACTGAGGTTTGGTCTGTTTACGGCATCCTGCCATGCGATGGTATTTGCCCCTAACCATTGGAAGCCCTCACATTAACTTTTATCGAGTGGGAAAAATTCCTGCGTTCATTAGCATTTGTCCTCCAGATTTACTGTTTAAGTAATGCTTACATAGCTTTGTCGCACTAGCGATCACGTAGCACATCATTATATATCAGCTAACTTCAGTAACCTTACAAATGTCGCTGCTGTTTAGTTTTCTGTCTTCATTTATGTTGGAAGTGATAGCAGAGCTGTACGTTTGAATTTGTTTCATAAATCCTTCAGTCAGAACATGGTTAGTTATATTTAGATGGAAGCTAGCAAGCTAACTCCCTGCTAACTTCTAAAGCCGTTAAATGTCATAAATTCTGTTTTCATGGATGCCTGGATGTTAAACTTAATTGTTACACCTGGTAGAGCAGAGCGCTGATCATTTTATTAGAGAAGAAAGAATTTAGACAGTTTTTCTCTCTCTCAGTAATGCTGCAGTGATCATTTGACTTAGGGACCTGCAGTAGAGTTTGTGCCCAGAAATGTCTAATGACGTCAGACTTAAAGACCGGATAGGGACAAGAGGGACAACTCATCTATCTCTGGGGGTCCCTGAGGTAGTTAAATAACTCCTTGGTGTCAGGGCCCCTGGGGTGGATGAGGTTCACCCTGAGTTCCCGAAAGCTCTTGATGTTGTAGGGCTGTCTTGGTTGGCACGCCCCTACAATGTTGTGTGGAGGGGTCAGGGTCGGTACCTCTGGATTGGCAGATTGGCGTGGTTGTTTCCATCTTTAAGAAGGGAGACCAGAGGGTGAGTTCCAATTATAGGTAGAAAACTCTATGCCAAGGTGCTGGAAAGGAGAGTCTCTCTGTTATTTGAACCTTGGACACCAGAAACACAATGTTGTTTTCGACCTGGTTGCTCGCTATCTAGTGTTGGTTTAAAAAAATTGATTTCCCGATTCAAACTGATTTTAGTTTGAATAATGAAATATCGATTCATTACATCCTGAATCGATTTTTTTTTTATATAAATGATTTTTGCCAGAAAAACGCCAAAATCTCAGGTTAAAGGTCACTAAACTATTTCAACAACTGCCAAACAGCTAAAACAACAAATGAGAGCAGGTAAATGGATTCTGCAAAAATGCACCTGACGGGCATGGACATGCACGTGCTGAAAGCCGACATCTCACAGAATCTGAAGCTGCAGGTTTCATCACTCTTTGTATTTATACATAGATATAAAATATGGATATGTACTGATAAATGATCTGAATTATAATATTTCTGACTGTCAAGAGACAGACAACCACACATTCCAGATTTGCAGCCAGTAAAAAACAAATTAACCTTAGGCCTCTTTCCATAGTCACGGAGCTAAATACGCAACAATTCATATTTCATTTGAGAGAATGGTCATTGATCACCACCTCTTTTTCCTAATCACTGTCTCTGGATATTTCTGTGTCTCTATAAACAGGTGCCAGGATGAGTGTCCCCTTGGTACTTATGGTGCTGCCTGTGCAAAGACATGTAATTGTGAAAACAACAGCAAGTGCTACCACAGCAATGGAATGTGTCTTTGTGAGCCAGGATACACAGGAAAGACATGTGATGTCCGACTGTGTCCTGAAGGAATCTATGGCCTACGTTGCGATAGGAAATGTCCGTGCTATGTCCAAAGCACTCGTGGGTATGTAGTAAATCATGTTGTCATCTTTGACAAACTTTGATCTGCAGATCAGGTCAGTTTGAAGCCATTTGATTAATGCTGCCTCACGGTTCCCCGAATTCCAAAATATAACTCTGTGTTTCCTTTGTATCTTTTGGGTTTTAGCAGTTTGACATGTTGCGTGTATAGATTTGTGTATATGACCGCTGTGTCTGTAGACAACTGAGTGTAGTGATCAGTTAGCCTAGCACAGCTGGTGGGCTGCATGTGTCATTGCAGATAACAGCTGTTCTGCTTCTTTCTCAATGGGACTGCTGTGTCAGCTACACCATCTGTCAGTCAAACTCTGTTACTATCAAATATAGCCACATTTCACCTGTATTACTACAGTTAACCCACACACTGAAAAATGAAAAAAGTCTTCCTCAGGTATATTGTAATTAATTTTTAGATTTAGATTTTTGATAGTTTGATAGTTTGATTAGGTTTTTTGTTTTGTTTTTGTTTTTTCAGATTTAGACCAAGACAGCTAGAAGAAACACTTATGGCCTGATTTGCCTGTTGCCACTGCTGTTAGGCTTTCAGTATGTTTCCAGTGAGCACTGTTTGGATGTAGAGAAATTGTACAAGCTAAAAGAAAAGCTAAAGCTCAGTCCCACAGGGAAGCATGACAGTGCACTTCATATTTGTAGCTAACTGCAGAAATGCTACTAGTGTGTTAGCTAACCTTTGAGATTAAATACTAGAGATAGTCACTGATCTTAAAAAAAACAGGTCATAGAAAAATTTGTTTCAAGCACACTAAATACTTTAAGTAGGAAATAGTACTGACTAGTAGGAATCTTGACTGTAGGAAACACCTCAACAAAGTTTATAACTATTATCGTTTTCTCTCTTGTCACCAGCTGCCACCCGATATCAGGGGAGTGCACATGTCTGCCTGGTTGGTCAGGTCTCTACTGCAATGAGACGTGCACTCCAGGATTTTATGGCGAGTCCTGTCAGCAGGTGTGCCAGTGCCAGAATGGTGCTGATTGCCACAGTGTCACTGGAGAGTGTATCTGTGCTCCAGGCTTCACGGTAAACCCATATATTAGTATGTGTTAATGCCAGTGAGTGTTTTATGTCACAAATCATAAATATGTGATGCATGATATCAGACCTAAGTATACTGCACACGGTACATGCAATATTGTAAGACACTGCTGTAATCATATTGCATGTTTTTTGAAAAGCAGCAATGTGATGCATTGCTGTCTAAATTCAGTAATCACTGCAGTTAGTAAGCAGCATAAACAGAGCTGCAAAATGCAAAACCATCTGTTTCCAAATAATAACACATTAATAACCTATGAAGCTAGGCTGTGCTAGGATGCCACCTGTCATGAAATTATTCACTTCTAAGTATCCCACATAACTATTAGAACAAAGTGTAAGTGATTAGGAACAATAGCATAAAAGTGGTGGGCCACATAAAATACTGAGGCATACGGATCACCACTTTTAATAATAATAATGGATTGCATTTATATAGCGCTTTTCGGGGCCCTCAAAGCACTTTACAATTCCACTATTCATTCACTCTCACATTCACACACTGGTGGAGGCAGCTACAGTTGTAGCTACAGCTGCCCTGGGGCAGACTGATAGAAGCGAGGCTGCCATATCGCACCATCGGCCCCTCTGGCCATCACCAGCAGGCGGCAGGTGAAGTGTCTTGCCCAAGGACACAATGACCGAGACTTGGCTCGAACCGGCAACCTTCCGGTTACAAGACAAACTGCCAACTCTTTGAGCCACGATCGCCCCGCAGAGTCAGTAGCTACAGAACTCCAAATTTCCTCTGGCCTTCAGATTAGCTCAAGAACATGAGATAGAGAGCTTCATGGAATTCCTTTTTCATGGCCCAGCAGCTGCATCCAAGCACAATGCAAAATGTTGGATGCACACTGCCACCGGACTCCAGAGCAGTGGAGACATGTTGACTGGTGTGATGAATCGTGTCTCTTCATCTGGCAATCTGGGGAACAAGTCTAGGTTTGATATTTGCCAGGAAAAATGTATTTGGTCTAACTGCATTGTACCAAGTCTAAAGTTTGGCGGAGGGGGATTATGGCTACCTTCACACTGCAGGTCTTAATGCTCAATTCCGATTTTTTGATCAAATTCGATTTTTTTGTCTGCTTGTTCACGCTACAAATAAAATGTGACAGCAAACACGTTCTAGTGTGAATGCTCAAAGCAGCAAAAGAAGACGTCACACACAACGCACTCTGTTTAGACCCAGACCAAACAGTATTGTTTGACTGATGGCCGTTAATATAAAGACTTTTTTCCTACTTTACGTTTCCCAATTTTGCTTTATGTTATAAAGTTATTTTGTTATTTGCAAGTGGCTGTTTTAGAGAGGAGCGGTGCTTCAAAGGATAGTTGCAGATTTCTGTCAGAATCTGCAGATTATACAGTACAAATAAAATGTTCACATTTCTCCAATACTGTCTTCCCAACAGTTTCACTGACATCTACACTGGATGGCCAGGAAGCGTTCACGATGTCTTCTCCGCCGCTGATAATTGGCGTCTGTCTTGTGTCAGTGATGTAAAAGACGGATTTAATGCGACATGACCGTTCAAACAGCAGTCGCTTTCTAAAACATCAGATATGTATCGGAAAATGACCCAGGTCAGATTTGAAAATATCGGATTTGTGCTGTTCACACTGTCATACCATGATCGGATATGGGTCGCATAGGGTCAAAAAAGTCGGATTTGATGCGCTTTCGCCTGCAGTGTGAACGTAGCCTAAGTTGTGGGGTTGTTTTGCAGGAGTTGGGCATTCCCATAAACACCTTCCCAGAGGCGTTGAAGCTGTTATAGGTGTAAATAGCAGCTGTTATAGCTACTGTAAACCCTATGCATTAAGAATGGGATGTGAAGGCAGAGGGGTGCATAATTCTGGCAATTTAAATGGGAGTTATTTGGCAATGAAGGAAATGTTGCAGAGTAATGCAAGCAGTATTTTCTGCTGGGAATTGTTAATGCATGTTGTTCATGGGAAATCTATTTGCCTTTCTTAAGTAAGATACATAATACAAGCACAAGTTATACTTCCAAACACTGTGTGGGCCCATTAACCCGCCTGACTGCCTTATTCACAACCATCATTCCAGTATAGATTAATGTTTCAAAAATTACCAACAAACAAATGGATAATGTGAGGCTCTGTCCGTACTGTTATTGCATATGTGGCTTTGTAGAAAGATCTAGTGGCAACAGGTTGAAACGTCGACAAAATGTGCAATTCTGTTTTCAGAAAAAAGCTCTTAATTATTTTCCTTTTTCACACACTTACACATGATGGTTTTGTCTGTCTGGACACAACTATTTTGGGACTGTTGAAAATTTTAGAAAATCTAAATATTTGCTTCCTTTCCTAGAGTTGGGTTCCCTACTTACTTGTCTCCTACTCTGTAAGTGAAAGCAAAATGGGTTAGCTTAGCAACGAGTGTAGTCAAAGCTCAGAATTATTCCTCACAACATCAATTCCTTTGAATAATGTAGCTTGTGAGGCTACATTATGTGCTTAAAGAATTGTGTCAAGGCAACCAGTTCTCCAGCCACAGTAGTCGTATCCAAATAGATTCAGTGAGCAATTGTTTGCATTTTGGGTTCTATATAGATGTGGCAATATGATCCTCATCTATACAGAATCCAAAATCTTAAATCTCCTGCTTATAATATTCTAAGAAGCTGATAGGAAATAGTTTGTTTCATTTTTGCATGTATTACACTGCCATGAAAAATAACATCTAAGAAATGTTTGGTTGCCTCTCTTTAAGTGGCTATGCAGCTACACTCAAACATTTTAAACAGCCATAATGAACCTATCCAAAGCTATAAGGCACGCAGAAAAGAAACAAGAGTAAAAGAAGAGTGGCTCAGAAGTCTTTAATGTGCTATGTGACTATGTCAAATACAGTTTGATGAACTGTCAAAAGACAAAAGCAAGCAAAGTTACCAAAAAATGAAACTGTGTTGTTTTCATCGTCACTGTTAGCATTTTGTCTGTTAATCTTCTCAGGGTCCCATATGTTCAGTGCCATGCCCAGCAGGAACATTTGGTGTGAACTGCTCCTCCAGCTGCAACTGTAAGAACAAAGCTAAGTGTTCCCCCATAGATGGATCCTGTTCCTGTAAGCCAGGTTAGTTACTGTTAATATAACCCCTGCATTTGCTACAAGTTACAGCCATTTCTCTATATAGTTCCCCTGGATTGGTTATTAATATCCTTCTGATAAACACTTGATGAGTCAAACGTTTGACTCATCACATCTAAAATATTCCCAGGTCCATAGTGCACTGTTGCTGAGATAAAGCAGTATTTGCTCTGAATGATAACTGAATATAGGAATCCAAGAATTTAAACTAAAGTCAAAGGATTGCAAAAGTTAAATAAGTATTGTCTAAATTCATGAGCACTGCCTGTAGAAGCCTAGAATGAAAATGCGAGGTCAGAGACTTTGCCTTCCTAGTCCAGCAACACCTTTATCTCCTCTGCACACACATTAGAGCCTGCAACACATTTTGTGATGCTCACCTTGCTTCTCTTCACTAACATTTGTTTAACTGATCTTTTTCAATAGTCTCTTTTGTCCCCACAATATAAAAAATAACCTTCATCAATGTCCATAGTTGTGTTTTTATTTCTATGGTACAGTATCATTCTGTGTAGGCTTTCGAGTTTTCTCTCTCCCTCTCTCTTTCAAAACTCGGTCAAATGAAGTAAATATTCTACACTATATTTGAGCACTAGTTCAACTAGTTCAGTTTATCAAATTAATACAAATCTCAGTTCGTGTGTTATATTAATACAGAAATATTTTGATCTTTGTGCTGCACTGAATAAAAATGCTTTCATAAGTTAATCAAAAGTAAGGTTTACATGTGTTCAAATATAAATTACCTTGTCTAATCAGGGTGGCATGGGTTAGACTGCTCCATCAACTGTCCCAGTGGCACCTGGGGTTTGGGATGTGGTTCCGCATGCATTTGTGGGAACGGAGGAGCGTGCAACCCACTGGATGGTCACTGTACCTGTGCTCCGGGCTGGAGAGGAGAGAGATGTGAACTCCACTGTCAGGTGAGTTATAGGATTATATGGAAGCTCCCAAAGTTTTTTGGAAAAGAAAATCATTGTTCTATGTTTTATCACTACTTTCAAAAAAGTGGTATCTTATTAAATTTGTAAATAGAATTCAAACAACAAAAATACAAATCATTTAAATTTTATATTTGAATAAATATAGTACAAAGACAAAATCTGATATTGAGAAGTTTGAACGTTTTTGAACTGTTTTTGGACCTCAGCTTTTAATAACACTAAACATCTGTATTTTGAAACGGAGCCAAACCACACCTCAGACCATACACCATATTTTTGATTATCTTGATAACCAAATGCCACATGTCATATGAATGAACATGTTTTTACATTTCTTCATGGATTGCCTTGTTTGTTTGTTTTTTCCCCTTAGGATGGTACCTATGGTCTGGATTGTAAAGAACGCTGTGACTGCAATCATGCTGATGGATGTCACCACGCTACTGGTCACTGCCGCTGTTTGGCTGGATGGACGGGTAATACCTAATTACAATGTGCCATGTGTCATAAACTGGCTGTGAAGCAGGCAGCGTAGGACCCAAATGCAGATTCACAGACAGAACTTTAACAAAAACAAACAAACACAGCTTTTATTATAGGATATAAAATACTGTCACGGCGAGTGAGATGAGCCGTGTGGAGATGATAAAGGAGGATCCAATCGCAAGCACTTGTAAAGGTGTGAAGGTGGTTTATTGAACACAAAGTACAAAATAGAAAAACGGCAAACGGGACTGCAGACTGTCTAAACTGAGAACAACTAAACTACAAGACACGAACCAGAGCACGAACATGAAGGAGGATGGGCAGAGGTAAGTGACGATGGACAGCAGGGAGAACACACAGATGAAACATGGTGGATACACAGACGGACCAGCGGCTACTACAACAGAAGACACGACTTAAATTAAGTCTGCATGCTAAGATTGTATTCAAAATGCGGAGGTCTGCATTTAACATAATTATTGGGCTTTAAAACTGACACTCTGTCGGGTCTTTGCCTTCTTTAGGAAGATCCAGTATTATGGCCTCTGTCCAGGATGGGACCATTGTTTTTTACTGTAAGGCGTAATTAAAAGCTTATGATGCCTTACTCTCCCTTTTTTTCTTCTTTTTGTGATCTTCACCCGGGGGGGTTGGCAGGGGGCTTTGCTGCTGATCCTCAATTAGACCTCTAAAAAATAGCAATGGACTCACTTCTCCTTCAGCATCAATAGATGTTTTGGTTTTTTTCATTCACATTCAGGATTGCAGTCTTTGATAGTCAAATTAATGTAAGAATGTACTGCAATGATGGAAACACATCTGTGCGTGTGAACAGGTATCCACTGTGACAGCGTGTGTGCAGAGGGCCACTGGGGTCCAAACTGCTCCCTCCCCTGTAACTGTAAGAATGGAGCATCCTGCTCTCCAGATGAAGGAACCTGTGAGTGTGCTCCAGGATACAGAGGCCCAACCTGTCAGAGAAGTAAGTCCTACATCAACACCACACAATACTGTAAAATCATCACATAGGTTGTGGTGAGCTAAAATGATATATAGGTTTACTTAACCTCACTCTGATTTAATAGTTATTATAGACATCAATAGTCATGATTAATATCAGTGTTGTTAAAAAAAAAAAAAAAGTCTGGAACAGAAATAAACCTTGTTTTCACATTTGAAAGAAAAAATGAACATCAAAAGCAAAATGTGATATGATTAACCTGCATCTGATGATTTAAACTAGGGGCTTTAAAATATTTTGACATGGTTCAATTAAAATATTTGTACTTATTATCTTAACTCGTTTAATGTTAAAATATATAACAGGAAGGTCCATAAGTATTTGGACAATGACACAAATGATGACACAAGTATTTTAAGTCAAACACGTAACTACAGATTTTCTGTTTTAATGTAAGGAGTTTAACGAAAGTATTACACTAACTGTTCAGGGATTGCAGCTTTTCATATACATAGTCAGATATTTTTACAGGCTCAAAAGTGATCTGAGCATTTAATGACAAGAAGTCCCATGGCCAAGTGAGGCCTGTTGGCTTATTATTCCATGAGAAGTTGAAAGATGTGGAGCTGAGAGGTGTCAATGCAAATAAAGTCAACATAAGGTGGAAAACCAAATTTTATCAGAAACACCAAAAACTTTAGGAGCGATCAAATGAATTAACTTTAGTTAATAAAAGCTAAAGCGTGAATGTCTGCCAGGCTTCACAACACCCACTCGAGGAGGTAGGGTATCATTGTCAAAGTCTATAATCAAGAAATATCCTCACACAGTTAAATACAGAAGGCAAACAACTGATATACAATCACTTACTTTACTTTACTTTATTGATTTATATAGCACTCTTCACTGGCTATAATCAAGAGTGGGAAGGCTTGGGTACTGTCCCAGAAAGTAGAGTCAACAAAGTCAGAGAACAGCAACTCTTGAGTAAGGTGTGTTTTCTTATGCTTGAATGATTAATGTCAAATGATTAAATGGCCTAATAGCATCACTCAGCAAATGGTCAGGTGCAAGGCCTGAACTAAAAATGGGTGGAAAAGAATCAATCTTCAAAAAAGACATTTAAAAGACCTTCAAAAAGCGTGGAGAAGATAACTTCTCTGGCTCCTTTTAACTAAAATATAAATACATTTAAGGTGGCTCAAGAGTTTTGCACAGTACTGTAAAATCCACTAGGATGGTGGACAGAGGAATAAAATTACCACAAAAAATATCCCCTCACTGTCCACAAATATATGATCCAACAATTTTATAAATTGCATGTTGTGTTTGCTCTGTTTTGCTCGCAGTCTGCTCGCCAGGTTATTTTGGTCACCACTGCAGTCAGACCTGTCCACAATGTGTCCATAGTAATGGACCATGTCACCACATAACAGGACAGTGTGAATGTCTGCCAGGCTTCAAGGGAGCACTGTGTAATGAGGGTGAGTGACAGGCCACATACTGTTGCTTCCAAGAAACAAATGCTGGTCACGTAATTCAACTAGTGTAGGTAAAGGGTTAGTGGTCAAGCTTCCTGTTAATGTTAATCTTTGATGTAATATTCTGAGTAAAGTATGACACATGTTAACACATGTCTATACAGTGTGTCCCAGCGGTCGTTTTGGGAAGAAGTGTGCCCAGAGCTGCAGCTGCACAAACAATGGAACCTGTCATCCTATCGATGGCTCCTGTCAGTGTTATCCAGGATGGATTGGCAGTGACTGCTCTCAATGTGGGTTTACGCTAGAAATAATTATATATTGCAATTTATATATGCTTGATAATGTTACCGCCCTGTATTATTCTTCGTTATGAAAAAATTATTGTGCTGTGAAAGGTTCTTTAGAAAAGATTATTTAGCCATCAACTGGTTCTAGCACTAACATTTGATTATCACATTTTGTAGCTTGTCCAACTGGTCACTGGGGACCCAACTGCATCCACACATGTAACTGCCACAATGGAGCATACTGCAGCGCTTATGATGGAGAATGCAAGTGCAGCCCAGGATGGACTGGCCTCTACTGCACACAGCGTCAGTCAAATTGCAAACACACATACACATAAACACACACCCAAGTTATGTCATTTAGTCCAAATTGTAAATGGTTAAGAGAAAGACAAATTTTTGTTCTGCCATTGTCGAGCATTGCCATGCTCAAACTGAAAAAACAAACGATAAGAAACAATCCAAGGGCCCAAACCTTTCTTGGCAGTTTTTACTTTTTATAGTATTTCTATATATTAATTTCACTTTCTTTCTTTTGTTTTTTTACTTTAAGAAAATAGTTTAAGTTTGTAGTGCAGTAAAAATCTGATAAGGGTGGCATGACAGATGTTTAGACAAACATTATGTAGGAGTAAGTAAAAAGTATTGATTTGTAAATAACTGGACATGGAAAAGTTGTTATACATGTATATAAATATAACTTGTTATATAATATTATACTACAATTTTTCTAACTAACTTGCACCTCATTCTCTTTCTCTTAGCAATACTTTCTTTAAAGATTTAACACATTTTGTTGTCAACTTGAAAGAAAGGTTATGTATAGGATGTGTACTGTAAAAATGAGATCGGAGGTCAAATGGGACAGGATATTTGATGCAAACTCTAATGTGATATGTCGAATCCCCATATACCAGTATCATTTCCTAAATGTTTCCAATACAAAAAAAGGTAGTTCAATAAGGAGAGATAATTTGGAAGAAATGAACATAATTCGTTGCAATAGAAAAATTAATGCATTTGGCAATTAGATACGATGACTCATCATGGCAGAACAGAATCCCAGTGACAACAGGATTTAGGACAGGACCCCTTGGACTTAAGGAGCTTTGATGGTGCTCTGAGTGACTCGGGTGGGGTGGAAATTTGAGGATGCTGGCTGCATGAATGAGAGCATGAGAGGGAGAATGACAGGGCACTGAGATTTAAACCATACAAAGTGGAAGCTAATACGCATAAGCTTCATTAAAATTTTAAGCATAGTTTAAAAGATAAAAGACATTTTAGAATTTTTATGAAACTTGCGTTTATTTGACTTTAAAGAGGAGTGACCTTAATAAGAAGTGGGCTACCGGAACAAGAAGGCAAGGGATGAGAATAAGGAGCTGTTGGAATGCTTCTATGCAAAGAATTCCAGCAAAAGGTGGTTACATGAATAGGATGTGGGACCTATGGCTTCTTTGTCACCCAACTTCTAGATTAAGAGCGAATCAACTAATAGCTCAGTGTTCCAACATCCAGAAGAAGCAACTGCTACAACTAGAGATGAGAAATGAGGTACAACACAAATGCTTTGGCAAGGGTTGGCCAGGACCTCAGGCCATGGGGGAGATATCATCATCTCTCTGAGATTGGGTACCAAACCCGATGAACAACTGGTCCATTGAAGGCTTTGAGTTTGAAAGAAGCTGAGCTGAAAGAGAAGACCATGGCTAAGCTTGAAACCTGGACCCTCCGTGGCCGATTACCAAGCCTTGACTACCCACTTGGAACGGTATACCAGAGAGATAGTAGCCAGGAGAAAAAGCCAGCTGTTCTCCACTAAATAATTCAATCTGTACTGTCAGTGGCAAAGGAATGATATGAGAAATGCACCACCAAGACTGGAGACGGAGCAATACTGGAATAGCATATGGAAGAAAGATGCTCAGTGGCTGGTGTAGCTAAGAGCAGAACTGAGGGGATTGCACTACATGAACAGTTAAACATTACAGTGGCAGGCATACAAGAAAGATTGTAAAGTATGAAGAGTTTGACAGCCCTGACATGATTCGCACCTACTGGCCAAAACTAACTGGAATCCATGAGTTTCTGACAGCACAATGGAAAAAGCTGCTAAGTGATGAGATGCACCCAGACTGGCTAACTTAAGGCCAGACAGTCCTAATCCCCAGAGGGGACCAGTCACATCTAAATACGATGGGACTGTTAGAAGCCACTGTCATCAAGACAAGTAGGGTCCTTACTGCGAGGGACCAAGCAGCCAAGGCATAGAGGACACAGAAAAAAATGTCTTCAAAAAGGGTTTTCTTTATTTTAACTCTCAAAAAGACAAAATTCCAAAACATAATTAGCAGGCCCATAAAAGAGGTCAACTAAATATAACTCTACACAAAGTAATTTCCAGAAACTTAAACAAACAAAGTGGACACAACTTAACCCACAAACTGACCTAATTACAAAGACACATGAGGGTAGCTTTTAAAGTGGTTTGGCCAAACCATTTACACACAGTAGGGGGGAAACAAAAACACACACTAATATTAACTAAGCACAGAATAACATAAGTAAACCTAAAACACCCCTGTTCCTGATAAGCACATGGTTGGTCCTGCTGAGCAGGCATTTTGTTCTCAGAATCCTGAGTCAAGACAGGAAACAGCTACAGCCCCAAACCAGGTAATTCAAAGAAAGAGAAACATAATTAAACAGAAAACATTTTTAGAAAAACCCCACAATGCTATTATGCGCGCGCCTCATAATATCAGTGTTAGGTTTAAATAAAATGATTAATGAATTATATTAATGAAGAAAACTGCAAACCAAACTAATAAAGTGAACAAATGGACTGATTTACCCATGTGTGGCTGATGCCATTACACTTACCATGAATAGGGGCTTTCATCCCAAATCCAGCACCCTGAGTGACCTTAGTGTTAAAGGTCCAAGTCTGATCCTATGAGTATTACCCAGTACACGTGCCCATGAGTACCCTGCTTATCTCTGGGGAAGTATTGTCTCTGAGTAACCTTGCAGGTCAAGGGAAATTTCTCAACCTCACCTGTTAACAGCAGAGTCTATATTCCTCATATATAGGCATATAGTCCGTGCTATTGGTAACTGACTGGGTTAAGATGGAAGCACTTTTTCCATTAGTACCTACTCCAATCGACTCGACGCAGCTCGAGGCAATACAGCTCGGCTTGACTTTATTTCTATTACAATCGAGTGCCATCTTATGTGTGTGGTGTCCTTATAGCAACACGTCCTGTGAGGTCATTTGTATGCAACACAAATGCTACAAAATAGGTGGATGTCGAGGCGATGTTTGTACCAGCTGCTGGGTCGATGGCTTTTTGTCAGACTCCGGAAACATGGTGTTGTTTTTGTGAGAACATTTTCCACGTTGGCGGGTTTCAAAAATTGCGGTTTTAGTTTTTGTGAAGAAGACGCTTTCATGACTCATTGAGTGACACAACTTTCAATTCAGTTTCATTTATGCAGCTCCAAATCACAACAACTGTTGTCTCAAGGCACTTTATATTGTAAGGTAGACCCTATAATAATATATACAGAGAAAAACCCAACAATCATATGGTCAAAGGAGCTTGCAAAGAAAAGCGTCTGGACTTCTTTAAGTTACTTGAAGACGTTTCACCTCTCATCCGAGAAGCTTCTTCAGTTCTAAGGTCAAATGGTGGAGAGTCCCAGATATAAACCTAGTGGGAGTAACCCCCCACAGAGGGACAAAAGGACCCCCTGATGATCCTCTAATCGCCTGAGCCAAGGTGTGGCCTGTCGCCTGAGCCACACCTTGGCTCAGGCGACTGATTGTGACCCACACCCACTTTCACACTTTAGCTCTTGTGATTAGGAAGAGGATCAACAGAGGGTCCATGACCCTCTTGGGGACACTCCCATAGGGCTTAAAATCTGGGACTCTCCACCATTTGACCTTAGAACTGAAGAAGCTTCTCAGATGAGAGGTGAAACGTCTTCAAGTAACTTAAAGAAGTCCAGACGCTTTTCTTTGCAAGCTCCTTTGACTACGATGACCTGGATGACTGAGAACCTTCACAGACCCAACAATCATATGATTCCCCTATGACCATAAGACTGACTAGCCAATTGATGACATGCATTCTGTTGATGTCATACTTTTGGATCGCTTTGGATAGCTAGCTTGTCGTTCTTGTATTGACATTTGTGTCCCAGTGGCAGGCGGGTCACATGTTGGCCATAACACAAATGACTAGGTAGCATTAGCAATTTATAGCCAACAGAATTTGATTGGAGTGAAAATATAAGATTAGGTGGGCCCCATGTGATTTCTTTTGGATTTTAAGGGGGGTGCAGCACTCTTCTCTTTGGGAATGGCTGATCCAGATGATACTGGTATAATCTTGGATAAATTTGTCAAAGGTACTTTTTTAATTTAAAAAACTGCATATTTTAAAAGTACAGAATATAATGACGATAACTTCTTTGCAGGCTGTCCGTTGGGTTTCTTTGGGAAGGACTGCTCTCAGACTTGTCAATGTAGGAATGGAGCCGACTGTGACCACATTTCTGGACAGTGCACATGTCGAACTGGTTTCATGGGGAAATACTGTGATCAAAGTAGGTTACAAGATATTGCTGCCTGTTTTGTTTGCTTTTTTGTGTTATGGTTGTTTTTTTTTAATCATATTAAGTTTCAGTTTTTCTTTTGTTTTTGTTTTTGTTTTACTTTAATCTTGTCTTATTTTTCAAGTTTTTAAAGAAAAGTTGGATGCTGCACTATCCTGTCCTTTGGTGCCACACTTGTGGCACCTTTAGTCAGTCACCTTTGTATAAATACCTCCTGCCTTATATCCCCCATTTTCCAGATTCTCTTTGTTCAACTCACTTGGCAGGTTTTAATT
The DNA here is from genome assembly GCF_057381915.1 of Diplotaxodon limnothrissa. Taxonomy (NCBI): domain Eukaryota; kingdom Metazoa; phylum Chordata; class Actinopteri; order Cichliformes; family Cichlidae; genus Diplotaxodon; species Diplotaxodon limnothrissa. Next base: position 62,620,908 of record NC_140602.1, read on the forward strand.
TTTTCTTTGAGCATTCCTGATTATCGATATATCGATATATTGCAAAAAGTATTTGCTCGTTTGCCTTCACGTGCATATGAACTTGAGTGACATCTCATTCTCTCATCCATAGGGTTTAATATGCTGTTGAACCACCTTTTACAGCTCTAATAGCTTCAACTTTTCTGGGAAGGCTTTCTACAAGGTTTAAGGTTTATGGGAATTCTTCCACAAGCGCATTTATGAGACCAGACACTCATACTGGACAAGAAGGTCTAGCTTTGCTTTAATTCATCCCTTTCTGTTCTTTTGGGTTGAGGTCAGGACTCCGTTGTAGAAGATCTTGACTAACCTGCACAGAGCTTGGCCTGGCTCGCAGTCTCTGCTCTAAATGATCCCTTTCTATCAGTTCTAACGAGCTAAGGTCAGGACTTGCTCACCCATGTCTTTATGGGCCTTACATGTGCACTGGTATGCAGTCATCTTGTAACAGGAAGGGGCAATCCCCAAACTGCTCCCACAGAGTTGGGAGAATGAGATTGTCCAAAATGTCTTAGAGTTTCTTTCGCTGGAGCCAGTCCCAATTCCTAAAAAGCAACCCCACACAATAAATTGCCCATAGGTGTGAATGGTTGCCTGTCTATGTGTTAGCCTCGCGACAGACTGGTGACCTGTCCAGGGTCTACCCTGCCTATCGCCCTAAGACAGCTGGGATAGGCTCCGGCGACCCCGCGACATTGAAAAAGGATAAACGAATGGATGGATAAATTCAGTTATTTTGATGGGTGGGCAAATATTTTGGCAGTATAGTGTACATTGGACACTAGGTTTTTTTTGGATCTTGCCCTTTTGCCTCCCTGCCTTGGTAGATTTTAAGGTCCATGTCTGTTGTTAGTTTTGACAAGCCACAAATGCAGTTCTGCAGCTTCTTTCCTACCATCATTGATGGTCCATTATTTGCAATACTTATACTGATTTAGAACGTGGCTAAAGTCAAACCAATCCTAAATAGCACTACATCCAGATGAACAGAATTAACCTTTTTCTTTTCTTTTTCTGTTTTCCAGAGTGTCCTCCTGGTTTATATGGTTATGGTTGCCATCAGGTCTGTGACTGTCTAAATAATTCCACTTGTGATCACATGACTGGTTCGTGTTACTGCAATTCAGGTTGGAAGGGAGCTCGATGTGACCAAGGTGAGAATGTACTTCAGTAAGAATGGAATCAAACGTTGTTTAATGACACAAACTACAGACCTAATTCACAAAAACAAAAAAGTTGTGATGCTGTGTAAAATGTAAATATAAACAGAATGCAACCATGTGCAAATCAGTAATGAGCTTACCACTCAAAGACTTAGATGGAGTTTTACTTTTTCTGAAGTCCTTAACATTAGCCTTGTCTGTCCTAATAGGAATAGGCCATATTGATGTGCTATCCTAGACCTAAAAACAAAATGAAGACTTTGGAGTGGCCTAGTCAAGGTCCTGACCTGAATCCAACTGAGATGCTATAACATGACCTTAAAAAGATGGTTCAAGGTCAAACACCCTCCAATGTGGCTTAATTACAACAATTCTGCAAAGATGAGTGAGTCAAAATTCCTCCACAGCACTATAACGATAAGGCTCATTTTCATTTATCGCAAATGCCTGATTGCAGTTTTTGCTGCTAAGGGTGCCGCAAGCAGCTATTAGGTTTAGGAGGCAATCACTTTTTCACACAGGGCCATGTAGCTCTGGATTTTTTCCCCCTTAATAATAAAAATCTTCATTTAGAAACTGCATTTTGCATTTACTTGTGTTATCTTTGTTTAATATTTACATTTTATCCCAAACATTTAAGTGTTCAAACATACAAAAAAAATAGGAAATCAGGAAGAGGGCAAACACTTTTTCACTCATCAATAATTCAGTAGTTTTTTTTTCAGCTAGATTTCAATTTGTTTGTGTAAATAGTGAGTCTTCGTCACTCAAGTTAGTCAAATAGTTCCACAGGGTTCTGTGCTGGAACCAATTCTGTTTATATTATACATGTTTTGCTTAGGCAATATTATTAAAAAAATACTGCACATATTTTCATTGCAAATTATTGCTTTTTGTTTTACTTTACATTTTACACAGCATCCCACCTTCTCTGGGATTGAGGTTATAGAGGTTTAATTTAATCAAATTTACTGATTTCTCTAATCACTCTCCATTAGAAAAACTAACTCATTTAAACTTAACAGACTCAAAAACATCTAACTCTTATTCTACATTCCCTCCCCCTCCTGTGTGCAGCTGGTGTGATTGTGGTGGGCAGCCTCAACACTTTGACTAGTGCAGCGATGCATGTAGACTCTTACCAGATTGGAGCCATTGCAGGAATCATTATCCTTGTGCTGCTTGTGCTCTTCCTTCTGCTCCTCTTCATTATCTTCAGGAAAAAGCAGAAGGGCAAAGAGCCCACCATGCCATCTGTGACTTACACTCCTGCTGTGAGTGTTGCTGCTGATTACAATATAACAGGTACATTTACATATTTACTTGTTTTAAACTGCAACTAGGTCTCATTGTGCTGTACCAGCATTATTTCTTCTAATATTTATACTGTTTTCCTTGTTTGTTTTATTGATTTTAAATGGTTAACCTCACTACAAATTTACAGTTCTAAACCTTATATTGCTAAGCTTATATTGTTAAATACCAGAGGTGTAAAATTCCTTTCATAGCAAGGGAAGGAACACTGGTTATGCGAAGCTAAAATAGCAGGAGTTGACTTTCCTCGTGGTCTTAATCATTTTGGGAAGGTTTTTCTTGCTACGTGGTAAAGGAATTACATTTTCACAATGCACTCTAACTCTTCATCATCACACATGTTGGACATGGTGACAAGCAATAACATTTTAGCTGTTAAAAATATAAATGAGGTTTGTTTGTTTTGTTTTGTTTGTTTTTTTATCACTGAAGAGTTGAAGCACCTCGTACATCTCAGGGTTATGAGATAACCCCGACATCAGAACTATATTCCAATGAGAGCCTTCCAGAGGCAATTGCTTCTCCTTTCCTAAACCCTGTACTTTAATGCAGGATTTTGGCTTATCGGGGTGTAACTTCAAGGTTAACCTTGGGGTTTCTGTACTATGAAGATGGGTCACTTCTTCAAGGGGTAATTTAGGTTGTAATTTATACTGTGAAGCTAAACTGCTGCAGTGCAGGTTAGATTTGCGACACATATTAGGTTAGGTATAAAATCACTTCCTACTGACCAGTTAATTCCCCACAAAACAGCACCACCATTCCTGAAAGATCCCTAGACCTCTGCAGGTAGAGAAAGAGACCTAAAAAATGTTAGTATCATCTTAATGTTTCAGTTTAAAATAGGATGTGTGCCAAGTTTTCATTTACAACATATTTTGAACACAGTGAAGACAGGACAGGAAAGCAGGAGCAGAGAGAGACAAGGGGGAAGACATGCGACAAAGGGCCAGACTTGAACCCGGGCCGGCCGTTCTCAGCTGTATAGCATGTGGTCGCCCGCTCAGCGCACTGAGCTAAACCAACACCCTCTTTCACAGCATAATTTAAGCACATTGGAGATTCTCTGCTGGGGGAATGCCTTTTATATGTGCAGATTATTAAGAAGATACAAATATAAATAATAATGAAGCCAAAAACCAAATAGAGAATATTTATCAATAAACAAGAAATCAAAGTCCAAGAGTTAAGAACCCTGGGGTAAAACCAAGGACTGCGACATGATTTACTTTGCTCCTCAATTAGACAGCTAACAGGTCGAAGTTAAGTAAGCTGTCTAAGTGAGCTACATGTTCACTGAGTACTTCAAAAGGGTCTTTCCACTCCTTCCTTTCCGGAGTCCAAGTCATTCCGCTGAGTTTAAGCCACTGACCCACTGGCCCAACAGTGTCCTGAAAACTTGTTTTTACTGGCATGATCATCTCCAGTGACACTCTCCCTCCTCCCACACACACAGGCAAAACTGTTTCAATTACCTCTGTTTTTGAATCTGCTGTAACTGTTACAGTTGATTAGAGTCAGTGTTCTTCTTTTCTTCAAACTTTCTGTCTACAATGTGGGCTATAAGCACAAGCAACCTGTAATTATCATTATTGGTGATTTATTGTTGAGAGCTCTTGTGCTATCACTTAAGCCTTGGTTATACTTTATCCACAAGTATGAGGTGGCTATCCATGGCCCTGTATTTTTCCCAGATAGTAGACTTTAAAATATGATTACAATCAAAATGTTTAATTAATCCCAGAAGAAATTATGTAATAAGTAAGAGACAAAGAAAAGTATGGAGAAAGAAAAACAGGAGCAACTGAAACCGGCTTGCATGCCAGCTTACGCATGCGCATTCACTTGTGTACAACAGGAATCTCTCCAGCTGTCTGTATCTGTGTCCACAGAGTATTATCAAGGCTTAACTATCTCCATGGTGGCAAAGTGGGAGATATGATTGAAGTTCTGCCATTATTCTACTCAGACACTAATTTTTCCAGTTGGTACCAATGACGTCATGGATGAACAGTCCCTTCACTCCATGACTAACCAGAGTTTTTGGCAGTAGCAGTCCTGGAGCCTGAAGAAGAACATGTGTTTTTCTGTCTCTACCCCTATACTTTTAAAAGCTCTGAACATTTCCTTATGGTCTGCATGAATTGCTAAAAAAAAAAAATTGGTAGAATGTGTAGTATTGTTATAGTATTTCATTCCTCCTTGAACTTTAACTGGAAAAATTATTTTTGATATTCATCAAAAGTCAAAACTATTTACACACCAGATTTAAAAGAAGCCATTCACAGGTCTTGGTCCTGAAGTTCTCTTTCTACTCACAGCACTACAATCCACATTCATCCATTTACTCTATACACTTTAAATACTTTATTACTTATATAAATGTTTTCTAAACTATATCCATTTAGTTTAATATCATGCACATACGCAGCTCAAGAATATTTCAAGTGAAGTTGATGCACCTGAACATAATCCAGTTTTTCATCGCTAAAGTTCTTCAGTACTTTTTAAATTAACCTCCTAGGACCGGGCGTCCACATATGTGGACATCACATTTTGGGTCGTATAGACCAAAATAATAAAGTCTGCTCTACAAGGGCCTGATGTCCACTTACGAGGACATTATACTGCCACTATTCTATTGAAATTTAAAACAAATGTTCTCATATGTGAATCACAGTTTTCTCAGAAACAAAAAAAAAATTGAAAAAATCAGGTAATTCTTTGTTCTTACATTCATCAGGTCCCAATCAGCCCAAATAGCAAAGAGAAATTAAAAATGCATGCTATGAAAGAGTTCGGGTCTTAGGAGGTTAAATTTACTGCGATTATGAAAAAAATAAATTTGTCTTCTTGATTCTTGTGGAAATGAAGCTTTCACATTTTGTAATGTGAGATGTATTCTATGAATAAGTGTGAATGCATGGTAAATGCAAATAAACAACTGACGATGGGACAGATGTCTCCTATATTTGAGTGAAGCTTAACCAAAGACATGACTGTTTTATAGACTGCCCCAGAAAGCAATGACATGAAGAAATTATATACATACATGACATACTTTGTTTCTAACAGTTCCTGTAAATTTTCAGGTGGTTATCCAGCAACATGTGAGCCCCATCTAAGCAATTATTTCTCCAACCCTAGTTACCATACTCTGACCCAGTGCATCAGCCCCCAGCGTGGTCCAAATGGAAAGGTAGAGATTTAAATCCTCTAAGACAGAGGGACAAGGAGATTGCAGAGTACAATTTCTGTTGACTGTCTGTAAACGAACATACTAAGAGCTATTTTTGTGCCATTTTTAGGCAAAGAACAACCAGGTTTTTGTAAACGTTAAAAATATGGATCAGAGAAAATGTGCTCTTCTTGTTGATCATACTGGCACACTACATGCAGAGTGGAAACACGAGGACTGCTTAAATCAACTGGGTGAGTTGTGGACTGCAAATATTATAATCAGCTGTTGTGTGTGTGTGTGTGTGTGTGTGTGTGTGTGTGTGTGTGTGTGTGTGTGTGTGTGTGTGCGCTCATTATCAAGAAAACAAAAAATTAACATTGCATGATTTCCTACTCCACATAACTGTATTGTGACAGACACGAACAACCTAGGGTAGGCTAAATTATTACATTCACTTTGAATGAGGCTGCTGTACATAGAGGATCCAGGTTGTGTGATGTGCATTTTTGACCTACAGTGAGTAGATTCTTGCTTGTATAGTTCTGGGTGATCACTTACATATTATCTGTGTACTAAGCAGGTATAAGGTAAGAAAACATGTTAATTTCTTTCATGTTGCTCGCTTTAGACATAAGATGATAGAATTATATTATAATTTGTAATAAGTTTTACCAGTTTAGGATGACTGTGGAAAAATATTGTGGTCTTCCACGTGTGTAATATGATGTTTCTTTAAGTTAAGGTGTTAATTGGTGCACCATCAGTGACTAACATACAATATCTGGTTAATGCCACCAGGTGAGGCTATATTAACAGAGAAGTCTGAGCTAATATGTCAATTTTATGAGTTTGTTTTGTGTAGATGCTTATTTGAGTTGGACAGTTGGTCAGTGTTATATGATCAATATTTTTCTTGATCTAATATTCAACATTTGTGAAAATAATTTAGATCTTGCTTGGTGCTTTCACTCATTGTCTTTCTAAAGTCCAAAGACACAACTATTGTGAGAATTCTAAGTTAACAGCGGGTGTGAATGTGCATAACATTGGTAGGATAAGCCCCAGCTGCTCTGTAACCATGAATCAGATAGGAACTGAATCGATGTAACACAAACACTGTCACCTTACAGTCACTAGTCCACATACCTAGTGCTTGTGGGTGGAGTTATGTAATAAGACTTTATTAGCATAGTGTTTGTATTGACATTAAAACTGGTAAAAAAAAAAAAAATAGAATACTTTAGCTCTACTTCAGCCCCAGCTCTTAATATTATAAACGATTTTTGCCTAATCTATTTAATAAAATCTCTCACATTATTTTTACTTTTACTGTTCAGTTATTGATCTACTGATTTAGACTTTTTGGTTTCAGGAGCCTGTGGAGGTGATAGAAGTTACATGGAGAAATCTTTAAGAGGCAAGTCCTATACATAACTATGAACTGTCATTTTTAATGTTGATATTCAGTTGTCACTGGATCCTTTGTCTGTGCTGTGCAGATCTGATGAAGGGCACACCCTATCATGCCAGCTCCTGTTCGCTCAGCAGCTCTGAAAACCCATATGCCACAATAAAGGATCCTCCCATGCTGATAACCAAAAACACAGAATGTGGCTATGTGGAAATGAAATCACCAGCTAGGCGGGATTCACCATATGCTGAGATTAGCAGCAGAAGCCCAACCAATAACCAGAATGTCTATGAAATTGGTGAGGACTGAACTCTGTTTGTTATCGCTGTCTACTTTCTTTCTGCGACATTAACTGCATAACTGCTATGCAGAACTAGGGATGGAGAATATGACGTAATCTTCAGAGTATAGTATTTATATTACTCTATTTTTCTACTGCACTATGTTAACATTTTAACATTTTAACTCTTGAAGTGAATTGTAGATGTAGATTGCAGATTCATCAGCTATCAGTTCATACAATGTGCAATAAAAAAACATGATAAATTGATTTATATCATGCTAATGAACATTTTAAAAACCCATTCAGAGTGAAAATAGCAGAACTATGCCCTTGCAGGTAGAACAAAATTGCTGGTTGTACAGTAATTGCACTGGATTGTTTCACATTTGGTGACTGACTGCAGCAACTGGTCACCTGTAGTTTGACAACACAATACCCTCAACCCTCGACTCCACAGTCTTGACATTACATTTTTCAGCAATGCAGTAATATAATGCATTACTATACTTAATTCAGTAATCACTTTACAGCATAATTGGAACTGTAAAGCTTCTTCAGTTATCTGTGCACCAGGCAGGTAAAATAAATAATAAATTTTCATTTATTTATTTTTTCTGTTTGTTTGTTTTGGGGGGGGGGGGTTGTTTTTTTTGTTTTTTGCTACGATCGACTTATTTTTGCTAATAACAATAAAGTAATACAAATTGCTAATACAAAGCTAGCCAAGAACCCAGAGTGATGATAAAGCCGGGGAAACCCAGCCCAGTTGCCAGATCCTAAATTTTGACAGGCAGTTATGAGCAGTCAGATTTGTAGCCTCCATTTCTAGCTGTTCATGTTTCTACAGTAGAATAAGCATAGCAAACCTGGCACATGGAAAACGTGGCAAACAGCAGAGTCACTTATATGATGGCAACCAGCTGTGAGTGGCCACAAACCTGGTCACACTCTTTGAAGCAAGTTGGTCACAGCACTGTCTTGTCCCAGTTTCCAACCACTATTTTACTTAGTGTAGCTGTGCCATTAAGCACATTCTAACTATCATGTATGAACTTATCAAGGGTAAGGAAACTTTAGCATGCAAACATAAAAAACATCTTTTATGTGCTGTGAGTGTCTCGTGGCGATTTTGACGTCACATCATGTGTCACATGGGCTGGTCATGAACCTCTTGATTTTTGTAGCATGGCTCTAGTCTCACCATACTACGCATACATACACTATAAAAACAAATGCTTTGATTTGTATTAAGTTTTTCAAAATACTTTCAAGGCTGACATTTTCATTTACACTGTGTCAAGAGCCTGTGGAGGTAAGAAATACGTGAATATTGTCCCAAAAAATAGAAGAACTGAATAGACAAATTGCCACAGTTCCTCTCTGATTTAGACTTTCTCACTGTTTCTGACATTTTATTTCTATTTGTATAAATGTTCAATCAAATAAAAATAGAGGTACATGATTAAAAGTAAGCATCTTAAAATAGTGTTCTGGTTCTTTATATCAACAGTTTTGTACCTTATACTATGCCAACTGATATCTCTTTGATTACAGATTCAACGGTAAGCACCATCCAGTCCACAAGAAATGGCAGTGGCCTTGTGAAGTTCGGGCAGGATCCATATGATTTACCAAGAAACAGCCACATCCCCTGCCACTACGATATCCTGCCATCCAGAGAGAGTCCTTCCTCAGAGCTCAAGAAGCTGGACAGTGAATAATCACACAGAAACTCTGAACCAAGATTAGGCCTTACAACAAGGCTGTAGCTTCAGCACTGTGTCTTCTACAAACTGGCACACTATGTACCCATAAAATGCTAGTCCTTATGTGTTATTTTACAATATTATTATAACTATGGATTATGACTACAAGTCGGATATATACAATTGTGGTCAAAAGTTTCACTCGTCATTGTAATTATGGTCTTTTTATTATTTCTTTGAGCTGTCCTCTTTCAAGGGTAAAATTATCATACAGCATAAATCTTTAATGACTTTAAAAACAAGACGTTGGTTCAAAAGTTTGTATTTATTTGGGTTTTTCTCAGATTCACACAAGGTCAAAATTATGCATACAGGATCAAATATATAAACCTCCTTACCAAGTAACACCGTGACCATTTAAATTGGTTGGTTTCCTGGTACAGAACTGACCTTTATGTGTAGTCCACTGTTTGCAATAGGGTTGAGTTTTAGGCTTTGAAAAGATCATTCCAGAAGCTTTGATGGAGTTTTGAAGAGATTTTCTTTGGAATCATTGTCTTGCTGAAACAGGCTTTCCGTCTGCATTTTTGGGAAACCACCAGTTGGAGAAAGTGGTATAGTGTGGGTGGGTTGTTGTTGACTTCAACAGGTTACGTGACATAGTTGGGTGGTAAGATACCTTCCTTAGTGGCCAAACTGCCAGGAATCAATGAATCAGTGAGTTCCTAAAGGCCCTGGGTATCGTAGGGTTGTCCTGGTTGACTTGCCTCTTCAATGTTGCATCGAGATCTGGGGTGGACTGACAGACCCTGGTGGCGGCCCCCATGTTTAGAAGGGAGACCGGAGAGTGTGCTCAAACTACAGGGGTTCAGGCCCACTAGGAAGATCTATGCCAGGGTACTGGAGAGGAGTGTCTATTAACTAAATCTTGGATGCAGGAGGAAAAGTGAGGTTTTTGTCCTGGTCATGGAATGCTGAACCAGGAGTTTGCCTAACTATTTTACATGTGTTTTGGACTTGGAGAAAGCATTTCACAGTATCCCTCAGAATGTTCTGTGGCAGGTGCTTTGGGAGTATGGGGTATACAAGGGGAGGGGAGAAGCTGGTCTGGGAACGCCTCAGTGTTCTCCTGGGTTGGCTGAAGGAGTTGGCTGAGAAGACGGGGGCATCCTTGCTTGGGCTGCTACCTCCACAACCCTAGATAGCACTAGATAAGCGGTGATGAAAATACACTTCACTGTGGATAGTGACACTAATATTCCAGCTGTTTCCAGTTCATGGCAGGTTTGTGTTTGGTGGCTCTTGAGTTCTTCATGAACATTCTAACCAATTTCATTTCCTCTGAGGGTGACAGCTTGGGTCTTTGGTGGTTACACATCAAAATGATTTGAATTTACCTATTTTTGTTTGAAGCAATAATCTTGAAAGTTATTTAGAAATGACGCCAAAGATCTTTCCAACTTGTGTAAATCTACATTTCTCCTCCTTAGATTTTCACCACGTTTATTGGTTTTCCATTTGTCTCAGTATTTTATTGCCCAATGAGTACAAATCCTTTTTGTGCTTTCAAAGAGAAACTATCTGTTGTAGGCAATTATGACGACCAACAAGAATTTAATTGGCCTTTGACTTGCCAATTAAAAAAAGCATTGTAGAACCTTCAGCACCACTTTTGTTGTTTGTATGGTACCAGCATGCGTGTATGCATGCCAGACAATGGGGAGGCATGCTCCTAATGAGACAGCAGATGGTGTCCTCCTCCTGCAACTTGGTAGCACTGAAAGGACTGACACATATTGTCCAAAAGGTTTTATAATGGACGTACGTCAAGCAAGCATGGGGGCTAGTCACTGGTATCAATTCCTCCATCCTCCACGCCTGCATACTCCACCAAAATGCAACAGTGCAGGGTTGGACAATTGATCCCATGATTTCACCTTAATACCCAATGGCAGTCATGGTACTGTTGCCTAGCCTGCAGAGGTCTGCGCATCCCTCCACGGAAATGACTCCTTAAGACAGTCAGTGACACCCCCCCCAAATTGGTGATGTTAAACAGTGCTACAAGTTGCAGCATAATGTTCACATCTACTCAGGGTGAACCTGCTCTCATCTGTTGGAGTTGGTCTACCTGTACAAACTCTGTAGGGTTCAAATATCACCTCGTGCGACCAGTAATGACACTAACCCCAGCCAAATGCAAAACTAGTGAAAAAACAGTCAAAAGTTGAAAAGGGGAAAAAAGATCTGACCTCCACCTGTAAAACCATTCCTGTTTTGAGGTTTCAATGTTGTCTTTCTAGTGCACCTGAAACTGATTAACAACTCCCTCTGCTACTTGAGTAACTGGATCAATATGCCATAAGTGTAAATGATGTGATGCTATATTCTCAAGTGTTCCTTTATTTTTTTTTTTAGCATTGCATTTCACCCTATATTGGAGGTTGGTTTTCAGGCTTTTTTGCAGCTGTCGCTGTAACATAGGCCTTCCCATAACTTTCAAAATCTGATGTTCACAATCCCAAACAATTCCAGGGTACGCTGCTGAAAAATGTGAGCACTTTGTTTCAAGCTTACTGAAGTAGCTGAGCTGTAGCTCAGGAGGAAGAGCAGGTCACCTGCTGATCGGACGGTTAGTGGTTCGATCCTGGCTCCTCCAGTCCGTCGGAGTATGAATGTGTCTGAATGTGGTTAGGAAGCAGTATAAGTATAGAAGAAGGTGATTGTAGCATGTTGTATAGAGTGCTTTGAGTTCTCTGGGAGAGTAGAAAAGCACTCTATAAGAATCAGTCCATTTACCATTGCATATGACATGGGATACCCATCAATTCTTTTGTTTTATTGCAATAGAATTGTATATGGGTTATTTGATTGAGTTTAAGCAACTTTCTGAAAGGTTACATGATTGTTTTTAGAAGATGAAATGTTGAAGATTATAGCAGCTGAAAATGTATTTGATGTTTTTATATAGAAAACTGGTTCTTGTAGAGAACCTGCTCCAGTAGTCCAATTCATTAGAATTGTTAGTCTGCCTGCCCATCGATCTCACTTACCGGTTCCAGTTGCACTTGCACTACACTCAGCTGATTTCAGTTTGTGTGTCAGACAAGGAAAATAGCAGCACAATCTACAGCATGGATGTGGACATTTATTTTTATTGCACAAAAGGACGAGAGTGTGATGGTAAACTTTAAACTATATCAAGACAAAAACAACCACAGTATGCTGCTAACACAACTTCAGCCTGCACAAAAAGACCTGCACGGACAGCATGCTAATGCTAAGCTAGCCAAGAACCAAGAGTAAAAACTGAGTGAATGCCGGCCCAGCACCAAGACCCTTAACATCAACAGTAACATACAAATGAGCAGTCAGGTTGCAGTCTCCATTTCTACCTGTTCATGTTTGAATCACTCTGGTCATTACTTTAAAGTCTCTTCCTGCCGGTTTTCATCTTTGCTTTGTATTCATACCTAAATACTAAGAGAAAGATCATATGTTTGTCCTCATTAGAACATGTATTTGTGTTGCTGTGTTGAGTTGTAGTAACAGGTTTATCTTGTTAAATGGTAATTATGAGAGAGTGTGTTTCAGTTATTTTACAGAGAAAGTAATGTAATGAGTGGTACAATGAATTACTCTCTCCTGGGAGTAATTAAGTAACATACAGCATTTTTTTTTAAAGTGTGAAAAATGTTCTGTGTAATATGTGTAATAATTACTTTTTGTAAAACTGAGCTGGGAAAGGCTCCAGCGAGAATAAGCGGAAGAGAGTGGATGGATCCCAAAACTGATCACAAAAAGAGCAGAAATATCTCCAACATGCACAAACATTTGCAACATGCACACACTGTGTGGTCAATAGAGCACATGTAAGATGTGATATATTTTTATATGCTAGCGATGGTGGTGACTCTCAAAGCAGAGCCGATGAAAACATATTGATAAGTTTTGAACTTATTGAACTGATAAGGAATTGAATCGATAAGTGTTATCGATAATGAAACAGGGATCACTAAATTCTCAGCATTCCTATCCCTAGTAATCCTAGCAAATGCAGTCAGTGTTGTATCAGTACACAAGTAAACCAAAGTGCCATTTAAAAAACATTTTGTTTTTCTGTTTGCTTTTTTGTTTGTTATTTTTTGTACATAACACATGACGTTTTGAGATTCTCATTCTAACAGTGTTTTGAATACTATGATTTTCAGTAATTTACCACTAATTATAGGATATTTTCTTTATGGTGATTAAATACAGCATGTAGGAAAAGGTGATTGCATTGCATTTAATTTCAAATTGTAATGATTCATTTGTGATTATTCTACTTCATAAATACCATCAGTTATACATATGCATGCATAGCAGTCGCTTTCATTACTCTGTGGCCCCTGTTGTTATTTACAACTTTTCTGAGCTAGATACATGGCTATTCTAGCTGTTATACACAGTTTTATTTTAAAAAGTAACTTGTTACCCACCCTGCTGCTTCAGGGTCCATGTTCAATGGGATGTTTTCGCTTGCTTTTAGCATGTGATGTTTAGATATCTCAGCGATAAAATATGATTGATTTTGAATGTGTAACAGCTTTCTTAAACCCAACACTTTTTTGCATCACTTTATTGCATTTGTACAGATTATCATTGTAAGAAAATGTAAATAGAGGAAATTATTATTCCAACACTACAGGTTTGATTGAAAACCCTGACTTTGATTTGAAAGTCTGGGTCAGCTCAGCTGGTTCCTCAATAACCTTGATGGAAAAAGGATGTATATGCCAAAACAAGTGTGATTTCTTACTGGCCTCTCTGCTATTTCATGCTGTGGGGAAATAAATGGAACCCATTAAAGGGAGTCATACCATTGGCCCATCACATGACACATGACCAAAATTATTATCCTGTAAAATAAACCCATATAAGTACACTATTCAATTCAATTCATTCCTATAAAAACAGGTGTAATTTCCTGGGTAGTAATCAACATTTGGAGAGGTTTGTGGTTTTACAGGTGGGTAAAGATAGTGCAGCAGTTTGCAGGTTTCATTCGGGGGCAGCGAACAACTTGAACATCTTCGGCATGCGTGCCAGGATGGCTGAACTATTTTCTGATGCGAGTTGAAATTGTGATGTGGCTAGGGTTGGTCTAGCGGTTGTGCATGAGACATTTTCTTGGTAGGCGGTCCAAAATATCCAATCTAACCATTCATTTTTTTCAGTGTAGCCTGTTTCATTTCTAATACCTTTTCAGTATTTGTTATATTTAGGGTTGTTACTCCTGTGGTGTGTCTGTTAATTTTTTCAGTCATCCAGGTCATCATAGTCGATGGAGCTCAGAAAGAAAAAAGCATCTGGACTTCTTTAATTTTCTTGAAGATGTTTCACCTCTCATCTGAGAAGCTTTAGTTCTAAGAGCAATTGGTGGAGAGTCCCAGATTTTAAGCCCTATGGGAGTGTCCCCAAGAGGGTCATGGACCCTCTGTTGATCCTCTTCCTAATCACAAGAGCTAAAGTGTGAAAGCGGGTGTGGGTCACAATCAGCCAAGGTCTCAGATGAACCCATTGTGAGACCTAGCCCCACCCCTATCATGTGATTTACTGTGGTCAAATGGCCCAGGATGTGAGTGGGCGTTAAGGCGTCTGGGAAGGGATCTCAAAACTGGATTATAGATGGCAGACAGTTGGGGTCTTAGAGCTGAAGAAGCTTTTCCTGTTAGCTCATGGATTTGCTATCATATTAGCAAATATATTAGCTCTGCAATCAACTATGGGATTACCTATAGAGTTACCTATAGAGTATTACCTATAGAGTACCTAATCCTATACTATGGGACTACCCTAACCCTATACCTATAGCTATAGCTTTACCTATATAGCTAACCTGATAATTAACACATTAATTCATTACACCACTGGTTATTTTTGCTTGCGCTTTCTTCCCTTCACGTTACAGAAAGCCTTAAAGAATGACCAAAAAATACAAAACAGACAAAATTATTTGATTGTGCTTCATATTCGTTCATGTCTTTTTATTGTTGTAATTTCAGTTAAAAAGAAAAAACTTTCGGGAAACCAATATAAGGCCTGACACCAACAAACACAATCAAAAGCACACAACTCACACCGAGAGGATCCGTACTGAATTTTATACACTAAACGTAAACATATGCACATCAAAACAGCATAACAGGAAAAATGGGCCTTGTTGGGATTCCATTGCTTGGCATATTAATGAGAAATGTACGCAAGCATTAAATAACCATTTTTATTTATCTGTGCAGCTTTCCTTTTTCATGTCCTCAGTGTGTAAACTCCTCCACCTTTAATGATTGTCACTAAGTTAAAGCAGCTGTTTAAAGGTACATTGGTGCACTGGTATAGAAAAAATCAGAGTCATCACAACATGAAAGAAAGCTGCAAAAGTCCAGCTCCAACGTCTCGTGCGCAGATGTTCAGAGTGTCACAATTCAGTCTCCTCATTTGTCAGTTAGTTAATTACATGCAACATGACATGCGTGTACAAAATGCTTTCATCCAGTTGCAGTCAGTCAAATGAGGAGTTCAGAGCAGTTCTCTTAAACAGCATGACTATAGCACATAGAGTCTGCAGCATATTGGTTCAGTTTCAACATTAGTCCAGTCAAAGCAGATACAGTACATGTAAATGGAAGAATATGACATGAAAGCAAGAATAATGAGGAAAGTTAAACAAGCTGGAAAACACCCAAAAAGTGATGGGGATGGAGGAATTAAAGGGCAAAAAGACAAGTAGGTGGGGAGAGATTAATTGGAAAGCTTATCTGTATATAAAAATATGTGATTCATTAATATTGTGTCACTGGTATTTGCCAGTCCCTCTGTGTTTGTCCCACAGCTTCTAAACTTCATAAAAGGTTCACCACAGTGACGGGTTAGGATCTATGTGTGCATTTTACTAGAGTCATCTAAACACTTTTCTTGATAGACTTTTAAGGCAGGGATGTCAAACACATTTTACATCATGGGCCACATATAGCTCACTTTCATCTTAACTGAAACTCCCTTTTCTATCGGTTTAAAGAAGTTAACTGCACATTTATTCCCTCCTATATCTTAACAGATTACTAAGAAGTGCAATTTAAATTGTGCATCTCTTTCTACATGATAAAGAAATGCTGCTGTAAATAAATACAAGAAATCTGACAGAATGACTTTTGGGGCTTCGATAGTAAGAAATAAAAAATAAAATTACATAAAAAGCTTTGGTAGCTCATTGCCCAGACATTAAAAAAGATGTTTTTTGTTAATTTCCAGGAAAAGTTCTGTTTTCACTGGAAATCAGCCAGCCAGGTCTTTATCAGTAGAAAATAATCTGTAAAACCACTATTTGGGTCCAAATATATTCATTTTAGGATATTTGGTGATTTTACCCTGGATGTGAGTGTGAATGTGAACATTGGTGGATGTCTGCCTCTACATGACTCTCCAGGATGTACCTGTATCACCTTATGAAGGAGGAACGTAATCAGTGTTGGGAAGGTTACTTTTAAAATGTATTCCATTACAGAATACAGAATACATGCCCCAAAATGTATTCTGTAACGTGTTCCGTTACGTTACTCAATGACAGTAACGTATTCTGAATACTTTGGATTACTTATTAATATATTATCATGGTTTTTACAACAACGTGAATGTACTATTGCTGTGTGATTTATTACTATTACTGAAGGTCCGCGACTCCGAACTGTAGTAAAGGGACCTCTGACTAATACGGCGGGGTCCCTGTCGGCTCGTAGCCAAAAATAGCTTTACTTTGTTGTGTGGGTCAACTTTTCTTGCGAGAGACAGAGAGAGGCGTTGAAAGGCTGCTCCAATGGAACTTGTTGTTTTCGGAGGAAAACACGAACACGGTGTACAGTCGAGTCTTAATAGCTTACTTACAACTGGGCTCGTCAGGCTCTCTTCTTGGCTGAAGTGGTTATTATTATATTTACATGCTTCCAGCTCCCGTTTTTGCTCGATGACAACTCGTACCTTTCCACTCCCCTTTTTCTCCCTCCTCGCGCTCACAGACACATAACGTGTATGGCAGTGCATTCTCCCTGCAACACGGACTACACTGCCCATGATGCTACATTCTTTAGAGCTATGCTTGTAGCATTCTGCCTGTTAGCTTAGCACAACAACAACAACAACGAAAAGGTGCTCTCTCACCCAGGAAACACAGTCGCGAGAGAGAGAGAGAGCGTCGCCCTGTAACCATGGCAACCGTAACGCTGCCGCCTGGAACAACAGAACGTAGCTGTCAAACAAAACCCAAACAGTCCTGACCCGCGACAATATGAAACAGGAAAGTACCGCAGTGTAATCCATTTATTTCAACAAAGTAACTGTATTCTGAATACCACCTTTTTAAACGGTAACTGTAATGGAATACAGTTACTCATATTTTGTATTTTAAATACGTAACGGCGGTACATGTATTCCGTTACTCCCCAACACTGAACGTAAGTGAATAAATGGAAATGGTTTCCTTTCAAATTTCATTGCAAATATAAAGTCAACATGTAGCTTGAACGGCATGATGAGACAGTCACATGCTGAGGGTGGTTGGTGTTTGTTTCTGGGGTTGTCATCACATTTTATAAATGTCAGAGCGCGATGAGACGGCACAGTGACTGCTGATTATTTCCAAGCAAAAGTCTGTTGAAGTCTTGTTGAAGCACACTTTGTTCTTAAAGATCAAGTAAAACAATAAAAATTAGCTTACAAAATGCTGTATCTCTACAAATACATCATCAGGCATAGCGAGGTTCTGTGCTTATAAGTGACACCTGCTGGAGGTAAACGGGTGGCTGGTAGCACAGACCTTGTGACGTCACCATAAAGATCTGGACGAGGTAAGGCTTTTGCCGTCTTTCTTTAATGTATGTCTCCTCTGCCAATGACAGAGTAAAACTTCCACCTGCTCTCTGGTGGTCAAGGTGTACAGGATGGGGTTGAAGGCACTGTTGATGGGGAGGATGAAGATGACAACCCAGCTGGAGATAGTATCCTGAGTAGGGATGGGTATCGAAAACCGGCTCTTGTTGCGAACTGTTTCAATTCCTTGGAATCGTTTGCCATTTTTGCAAACGATTCCCTTATCGATTCCAGTCGACCCGAATGACGTCACCACGTTGCGGAGCATCATTTACCTGGCAGGAAACACGGCGCCTAAGCGGCTCAAACGCTCAAAAGTTTGATTATACTTTAAGAGAACGGATGACAAACAGGGCAACTTGCAATACTTGCAAAGTAGATATTTCATTTAAGAGAGGAAACACTACGAATATGCAAAAGCATTTGCTCACAAAACACGCAATGACCTTAAATGAATGTCGTGATTTTAATTCCGCTCCGGACTCGTGAATCTCAACCCAGCAGCAGCGGTAACGTTTGCACGTCCTCTCCCGTTAATGCGGCAGGTAAATAATCAACTAACAGCGCATATTATGTTAGCGCGATCTGCCTTATTACAAAACCTTCCATTACTGTGCATTTAGGTGACCATGATGAGACAGACAGACAGAGTCTGGCTCAGATGTTGGCAGTTCTCGCTGCAGTCTACCGTTAGCGTCTCCTTTCAGGCCAGGATAGACGAATGTCACCGAGCAGTGACTAAGTTTGTGGTAAAAGGCTTGCACCCATTTGCCGCAGCAGATGCCCCGATTTTCGGTAAGTGAATGTGTTTAATTGTAGGCAGGGACATTACTGGATATTCTTGTGTAATTGCCACAGAATAATTTATGTTATACTTTGTTATTGCTACAGAAGAATATTTATTTTATTATTTTACATTTACATTTTTTTTTCCTGGGGACCCTGTGACACCCGATTGAAGAGCCATAGGCTGGATCTCTTAAGATCTCACTGTTGAGTTTGTAAGGCCATGTTACTCCTAAATTTCTACCTTGTTCAAAGAGAAGATATAAAAGAAAGTTCTAAGCTAATCGACCTCTGTGTTCTCCTTTTTTTTTTTTAAAAAGAATCGATAAGAGAATCAATAAAGAATCAAATCGTTAAACAGAATCGAAAATGGAATCGGAATCGTGAAAATCTTATCAATACCCATCCCTTATCCTGAGGAAAGAAACATTTCACAAGTGATTGACATTTAGAGAAATATAACTGCGTTGATGCTTTTCAGCAAACTATTCTATAAAGTAACACAGTGACCTATATTAAAAATCCATGTAAAACCTCTAAGATACTATAAGGCAGTTGTTTCACTTCTTCAGTGGCGTGTCTAGAAAATTTTTGTTGGGGGGGCCAGGTAGGGGCACAGATTTGGAGAAGGGTGGCAGATGTAATTGGCAGATAATGTTAAAAACAATTCTATTAACCATAATTCAATAACCCTGTAAACCTAATAACCGAATGCGCTTTTAACTCTTATTAGAATGAGATTTTAACCACTACTGTGCAAAGTTTTTAGATACTGCGTTGCTAAAGGACAAGAGATACAATCAGTGTTTTGTCAGTGTTTATTCAGCATTCAAGGACAGCAATATTTGCATAGTATTTTTACTGACATATAGTACACATATGTTTTGGGCAAAAACATTTTTTAATATTAAAATATGAACATTTGTAACAAACAATTGACAAATTAGCCAATGCAAAACTTTATCTGCCTGTTAAAAAAAGAAGATAATCTTCTCACAAACTGGTGTTTGATTGTGAAACAGGAAAAAAGTGGGGAAACAACTGAAAAGACTAACATTTGAATAAAACCTAAAGGCAAGTAAATACTTTCTATGCTGCCTTATGGTAAACTTTGGTAATATTGATAAAGAACAACACTGGCTGATGATGAAATCCAGTCAGCTGGCATGGTGACACTGCCAGTATTAACCTGCAGGGCTGGACTGGGACAGAAAATCGGGCATTTTGACTAGAGACGGGCCCCCCAGGTATTAAAGCCATAAAGCCTTTGACTGAAAACAAATGCTGTTGTGACAGTGATGTACAGTCTTGTTGGTATATGTATGATTTCTATACATTTTACGTCAGATAAAAACTTTGGTTGTAAGATTTAGATAATTATTTAATAAAAGCTAGATATTTTAAATGAGAATAAGAAAGAAAAGTATTTCTTTGTGCCCCACCTTTCCCTGTTAATGCCCTACCTGCCCCCTGGCAACACTTTGCTAGATCCGCCCCTGCACAGTTACCAGCTGTCAGCTGCTTAGAAAAGGATGCTGGTGTTATTTGTCTCTCAGAAACAGTTCATAACTTCCCTTCAACTCATTCATGTCACCTAAAAGGTAAACCTGTTTCTCCATCACAGCTCTGATGATTCAGTAAGGACATCTCCTGGTTTCATCTTCATGTTTCCCTCTCACCACATATCCAAACCGACATCATGACCAGCAGCTTTACAGCTGTGGCTCCAGCAAACATCAGCTGATACTAGAAATTAATATTAAATAAATTCTAACAACAGCTGATCAAGCTTAAACGTGCTGCTGTTGTTTAGCGCGACATCTGCTGGTTTCCTCTTTCTGGCACAAAGTGGGCGATAAATAAACAAGAGAGACGATCAGCTGATCATTGATCAGTTTCATGATTGAAGTAGCAACAGGAGAGGGAGGGGGAGAATGAGAGAAGAAGAGGCAGCTGTGCAGCGTAAACACAGAATAACTCCAGCTTTGTGTCTTTTTCCATTCTAGCTAAAGTTCGGGACAAACTGCGTCTCTTCTCAGCTCAATACGAAACGTGTAATATTTTCTCTGATTGAGGGACCATTCCATTTTTTTAAGGAGCCGTTGGCAACTCTACTAACTAACCTTATGAATAAAATAAAGTTCACTATCAGTAACATCATAGCACCCACCCACCTAAAAACTCCATCAAGCTGGCTAGAACGCAGTACGAGTTATTGCAACTGAGGGTAAAAAGTCAGCACAACGAAAATAAACTCCACCTAAACTTGGTTCATATCTGACCCAGATAGACTGCAGCTCATAACTTCTTACCTGAAGTTCAGTTCACCTGACACTCGGACTGGCGGCTGCCTCGGGGCTATCCTCCTGCCTCCCCTTCCCTCATCCACCTGTTGCCTCTGTGGAAGCCCCGCCATAGCCACCACCAAACAACTGAGTCATTTTTACACATCGACCTGCATCTGGCCAATCCACCACCTCTCATTGTTCATGCCATTACAAAAAAAAATAAAAAATAAGTCACCGGGCACATGCCCGGTATGCCCGATGGCCAGTCCAGCTATGTTAACCTGCAACCAAATCTGCAGCTCCATACAGCAATGTTACGACTTAGATTATATCTTATAACTCATAACTCTTATGTTAGCTGCCCTCAGTAGCATACTGTCAGAAATATTCGAGGGCTGCAATAATTCTTTAAGTGTTATTTTTTCCTTGGGATTCTAATTTCACCGAAGTTTACTAAACTCAACAAACTTAATATTACTTACCGGGACATTTATTCTGGCCTCATTTTCTTTCACCGAAAAATTGTTTCCTGCGGTGCCATCTTTCGTGCTTGGCTCTCCTACCTTTGCTAACGTGATGCACATAGCGCAGAAGCCGATGCTGCATTCACTTACACTCGGATATCTGAGCTTCACCGTGAAAACATAATCGTACATTTGATATTTGATTGAATTTTATTGTTTTGCCTTTGGGGTGGCACCTGGGGTGACCAGTCTGGTTGGGGGGGTGGCCTGTGCCCCCCCAGGCCACCCCGCTGGACACGCCATTGCAAATCAAATCACTTTTATTGTCACATCACATGTGCAGGTACATTGGTACAGCACATGTGAGTGAAATTCTTGTGTGCGAGCTTCACAAGCAACAGAGTTGTGCAAAATACAATAATGTAAACAAGCAAAATACAAGAATGGCTACATCTGAAACTAATAAATATATGTACAATATATAATAGTATATGCATTTCTGGATGTGTATACTAAATATTTTTCTACGTGTGTGTGTGTGTGTGTGTGTGTGTGTGTGTGTGTGTGTGTACACATATTTTACAAATTAAATAGAGTAAACAATAAATAAAATATATAAAAATATACAGAGTTGAGACATGTTGAGACACTCTCGATTTTTGAGAAAATTAAAGGATTTTAAGTGTGCCTTATAGTGTGGAAAATACATTATACAGAAGAAAAGAATATATCGTGATATATATCGTTACCGCACATGCTTCAAATTATATGCGATATGAATTTTAGGCCATATCGCCCAGCCCTAATTTCAAGCATCCGTACGAACCCTGTATACGCTATTGTTTGTTTTGTGGTGTTGCAAAATAAACTGTTTATGGCAATATTTTTTTCATGGTTTTGATGGTCACTGTAGTTGCTATTTTATTTCTTAAAGTTCTCTCCTTCTCTTATACTTACAATAACCATACTATGGACGGACAAGCGACTGTTTTTACGCGTACTTTCGTTACCAACAATGACGGTAAAACCATTGTATGGCTCCACCATCCGCTTGTTTATTTTCCACATAAACCTTTCACAATAAAGCTCAAGTTTCTGTTGAGACTTTTCAAAATAAACTGAAATGATATATATTATTCTCAAACATAAAATTTCAGAATATGCAGCAAACAAATGACCTCAAATAAAAACATCAAGTAACTATAAAATGGCGCTTACAGTCACCATGCAGATGAAGGCACAGAGAATACCAGCATGGCCAGCAAGGATGAGGCAGAACCAGCTAGCTCCAAGCAGAAGGACCAGTCAAAACAAGTCGAGGACCTTGTTGTTAAACCAGGCGCTACCTCTGTAGCATGGACATGGTTTGGTCATGAAAAGTCTGACACGGCCCAGAAAACTGTACTATGCAAATTATGCCACAAACTGGTCCCCACCACCACTCAAACACGACAAACTTCTTTAACCACCATTTTAACCACCACTTCTTTAACATGTAATGTATTTACATTACATTAATGTATTTAAAAAACATCGCATGAGAAAGTGTGTCCACCTTCTCATGTAATGTTTTTTAATTATTTTTGCTACTTTTTACATTGTATATACATACTGAAGACATCAAATATTGAATTGAATAAAAATAAAATTGAATTGAAATATATACAGACAAATGTAAGTTCGGGAATAAATTTATTGAGATATATACCCATAGCATGCAAAATATCACACAGAAAGTACTTTAAATATTTTTAAAAAACAGTTAAAGTGATGCTTTTTCATAATCAAAAACTTACATACAATCACAATTAAGTCATCTGTGTATACAGTGGCATTTGTATACACAACACACTAATTCACAGAAATGAGTCATACTGTTTAAAAATGCAAGCTTTTGCTTTCATTGAATGTTCATAGTGTCTTAGATCCAATCATTTACCACCCAGTACTAACACAGGAGTGACTAAAGTCAGTTTTCATTCTATACGAAAAGAGTTGTAACAGTTGCAACACACTGCCCTTACTTCCTTATTAACAATCAATATATATTCATCAACAATCATGTAGTTCGGGGCAACTAAGATCCTTTGATTCCCTGTTTTAGTTTAACAGGATGATATAGAACCTTTACAGCTTACCAGACCAGAAAAAAATGAACCACTTGTGGCTTTTCTGTAACTGTAAAAAAGTCAACAAAAATAAAATGACAGGAAAAGAGAAAATGTTAAGATTTAAATACAGATTCAAGAAAGAAAGTTCAGAAATACAGTTCTGTTTGATTTTTGGTTGTTCACATGAATACCTACAGAAAAACATTAATGCAGTTTTAACACACAGTTATGCATTTTTGCTGAAATTTACTACAAAAGATAGAAAAATAGTTTTTGTGTTACAGTTGGCAGCAGAGTGGATGGGCTCAGAGATGATAGTAATGAGGAGTGGTTGGTGCAGCCAAGTCACATGATTAAGCAGGCTGTCTTGGCGGTGTGAGGCGCTCTCTGCGAAATCAACCAAATCTATAATCAAACTGTTTTATAGCACACATCGGAAACATTCATTTTTTCAAAAACTTGTATTTTGTTAAACTGTACCAAATCCCAACAAGTGTGACCCAGAATACTAGACTTGTCACATACATAGTTTTAGTTTGAAAGTCTGATACACAAAAATTATTCTAGAAATCCACATACATTTGAAGTGACATGAATCATGTCAAACTTGCCTCAGTTCCACTGTTTTGAAGGCAGATGAATTTGCCACCTCTGTCAATCTCGTCAGTATAGATGGGTCCTGTGGCTGAGGCAGTGTGCACTTTTGACATTGAGCTGCTGGCGTTTTGTTCCCCTATGTCAACACGCTTCCGCTTTCCCTGAGTGGTGCACACACTTCCACTGCTGGATGAGCCTCGAGACATGGTTTCATGAGATGAAGGACTTTGAGACAGCTTTAGCCTAAAGAAAAGCAAAGTTAAAGAGTTCTGCGTTATCAAAGCTTTTCAGAAGGGATGTCAAAAGATGAGCCAAAATTTTTGTTTCCTCACCTTTCTTCTTCTCCTTCCAGAAGCTTACGATAGATGTTTATCTCCATGTCCAGGGCAAGTTTAACATCAAACAACTCCTCATGCTCATGAAGTTGCTGCTGCATCTTTGCTTGGATCTCAGCCACCTCACGTTCTTTGTCTGCTAGCATTTTGCAGCTCGTATTTTTTTCCTTTACCAATGCTGCCTCCAGCTCTGCTATACGTTCACGCCAACCATGAGTCTCAATATTTGCAAAGAAGACAGAGGTGAACAAGCAAGTCCACAGTGTCATTCAGCAGTGCTTTAATTTTGTTAGCTTTGTGATCTGCGTGACAGCATTGTTCAAATGTATTTGGTAAATTTTTCTTTAGGATTTAGGTTAATACTAATCAGTATTGAAATGTAAGTAAGTTAGGATGTTGGGGTTTTTTTTTTTTTTACTTTAACTTTAAACACAGGTAGTTTTGTAGAGCCAGATTCTTTGGCATGTAAGTTATATTTTGGCATCATTTTTTTCATGACATCTTAAAAATGTCATAGGATTGGATGGGCTACAGTAAAAAATAGAGTTCTGACATGATCAGTATTTATGTCTCTAAACTTCTGCAGCTATTATGTCAATGTATAGAAGACAGTTGTAAAAACTCATACTGATAGCTATCGAGACAGTCATTATATGACATCAATCTTCTAAATTAAGAAACATTGAGGCAAACACCTATTGCTCTACAAGTCTATACATTCTTGCGACATTGGAATATGTATTATTGTATTGAAATTGTAAATGAAGAGCATTTAAAAAATCTCTCTGAATATCATATCAAAGTTTCATCTATTAATAGCTTCCTGAATTCTCTTTCCCTACTCATGCATGCACTTAACTCAGGGTGAACATATGTAGAACACTACTCTGATCATCCCTTATGGAACTGCAAACTCACCATCAATGTTAATCAGCTCAGTTTATTTCTAAACTCAGATCATTTAACATCCTTCCTGTAATGGAACCATGGTCTGTACTCACACTTAGAACTAAGAAACACAGGCATTTTGGCTGACAGAAATTAAAGCCTTATACGTAAGATAAAAAGCCAACCTCCTTCTGCAGATCAACTAGCTGCGCAGTGAGGCTCTCGATCGTAAGGGCAGACTCTCTGAGCTCCCCCTGAGCCATGTTGGCTGATGCGTCTTTCATCTATGATAAGCGATGCAGATCTTCTGGCTGGAGACAAATATACAAATGTTTCCAGATTCAACAACAGCAACAGTTTCACACCCTGAAAGAGGAACTAAGTGCCGTCAGTGACTTCCTGACATACAGGAAGTTATGTTTACAGTTCTCTTCGCTTTCGTATGGGTGCTACTTTAACATGTTACTTTCTCTGCATGAGCAGACTTCAGCTGGTATCAACATACCGCATTCTGCAGTATATTGTCAATAACTGTTTAACATTCTGGTGTCTACAGCAGATTGCATTCAGTTGATTTCATCTTCAGATCTTAAGATTTTAATTAATCAGACACAAATTTTCTACTAAAGTAAAATACTACATTTAAAAAGCCCTTAGAAAAGACACCAAATAAGAACAAACATTGTTGTAACTGTACATAAAGAGCCTGATGTAACCGGATAGTCCAGTAGATTCCTTCACGCAACAGCTTGCATGATAGCTAATATACAGGACAACAGCTTCAAGCACAGCTTAATAGTGATTGTAGTAAGCAAATCTCAGTTTCAACTGTGAAGGGAAGACTTCAAGCTTGACAGGACGAGTTGCAGCTAGAAAGCCATTGCTAAGACGTCAGAATAAGACAGATAAGCTTGCCTGGGCCATGTACCACCACCAGTGGACTTCTGAAGACTGAATCAAAATTTGAAATCTTCAGTTCATCACACAGGATCTTTGTACAGCATAGAGTAGGCGAAAAGATGGTTCCACAGTGTGTGGCGTCAAATGTCAAACATGGAGGTTTAATGTCTCTAAATCGATTCCATGATTTGTTTGTTTTTTTTACTCCAATTGCTTATTTGTACTATGCTTTCATTTCAGAGTGCAATGAGACAAACTGCATAATTTTCAATAAAAATTTGGAAATATTGGGGTGTTCTAAAACTTAAAACCCCAATATCAAATAATACCATGTTCTAGCTATAAAAAAATTAAATTAAAAAAGAGAATAATTATAGTCATTATTATCTACTTTTTAAGTCTGAATCTTATTGTCTTAGTCTAAATTTGTTATAGTATTACAGAAATAATTGTTTTGTGATGGAGAATGTATACACTTTTACCTCGGTTACCTTTACTAATCAATTTGAGTTCATCTTCCAATGCTGACAGAAGACTAACTGCTTGGTGCCATTCTTGTGCTTCTGTAGACTGCAAGGAGAAGCAGAGTCCTCAAGTTTTTTACTTAGTGATTTCGAAATCATTTGTACTCTGGGGCTTGGGGGCTTCAGTCATGTGTAGCTGGTAGGGTGTAGATATGATATAATATGATGTTGCTGTCGATGAGTAGTTATATGCTTTATGTGTTTTTGTGCATTCAGGTTCATTTAAAGAATGATCGTAATAGATCATTAGAGTTAAAGGAACATCACATCGTGGACCCCACCCAGCAGGGTCATATCTTCTCTGAGCGTCGCATCATAATGGAGGTCCACAGTCCATTTACTATCCGGTCAGACTGACCTTTCATAGTGTATGAATTATTCTGATGCAATTCAAAATGTGCTACGCTGTTTCAGAACATCAAAATTATTCTCAAAATGATCAATAATATTTTTTTTCTTGATGTCGCAATCATACCCCTTCGTAGAGTGAGACAGGCGATCTATGTTGTCTGTGAACAATCAATGAACAGAGGGCTTGGCTTACTAGAACAACTGACATCACCTACAGTGCTGTTTTGAGATCCCCCACTCATATCTGGCATCAAGTGATCTCAATCTATAGACCAGATAAGATGCTTATCATTATACAAAATTATACAGAACAATTATACAAAAATTATACATTAAACAAATGTGTAAAACAAAATTTTAGTCCACTCTCAAGATCCAATTGAATTCAATTCAGTTTTATTTTTTATAAAAAAATTAATGGTTTTTATCCTGTGAAAAGTGCTATATAAATAAATTGATTAGATTTGACTATTTATGCAGCAGCAAATCACAACAACTGTCACCTCAAGGTGCTTTATATTGTAAGGTAGACCCTGCAATAATACATACAGAGAAAAACCCAACAATCATATGACCCCGTATGAGCAAGCACTTTAGCAACAGTGGAAGGAAAAACTCCCTTTTAACAGGAAGAAACATCCGGAAGAACCAGGCTCAGGGAGGGGCGGCCATCTGCCGCAAACAGTTGGGGTGAGAGAAGGAAGCAGGACAAAATGCATGCAGTGGAAGACAGCCAGAGATTGATAACAAGTGTGATTCAGTACAGAGAGGTAACAAAGTGAGTGATAAAGGTGACTGACAAAGAAATACTCAGTGCATCATGGGAATCCCCCAGCAGCCTATTGCAGCATTACTAAGGGTAGCCCAAAGTTTTAAGCCTAATCTTAAAAGTAGAGATAGTGTCTGTGTCCCGAATCAAACTGGAAGCTGGTTCATAGAAGAGGGACCTGAAAACTGAAGGCTCTCCCTCCCATTCTACTTTTAAATACTCTAGGAACAAGAAGCCTGCAGTGTGACGGCGAAGTGCTCTAATGTGGTGATATGGTACTATAAGGTCATTAAGATAAGATGGGCCTAATTATTTAAGACCTTGTATGTGAGGAGCAGGATTTTGAATTAAATTCTGGATTTAACAGGGAGCTGAAGGGAAGCCAATACAGGAGAAATATGCTCTTTCTTTCCAGTCCCTGTCACTACTCTTGCTGTAGCATTTTGGGTCAACTCAAGGCTTTTCAGTGAGTTTTTAGGACCTCCTGATAATAATGAATTACACTAGTCCAGCCTAGAAGTAATAAATGCATAAATGATTTTTTTTTTTTTAGCGTCACTCTGATTCTAGAGATATTGTGCAAATGTAAGAAAGCAGTCAATCAATTTTTGGCAAATACAGGAAATCAGTTTTTGTCAGCCGATCACTTTTTGGCACAACACCCGGTCGTGCACGTCTTGATTTCTGCTTCAAGGCACTGCAGCGCGTCGCATGTGGGTGAGAGCCCCTCTCCCCTGTCTGTCTGACCGAAAAGTGTACGAAGACGGACAATTTTGGGGGACCATAAATCCTGCAGATTAAGCATTGACCATTGGTCATTTTCAGTACTCACAATTAATTGCCCAATCAAATTACTAAACATAATTACATATTGACATAATTAGAGAGAGATTATAGTCAAATAAATAGCTGCTTTGACAATGAGCCACTGCTGGTAGCTAGAGTGTGTGTCTGTTCTGTTTGGACTGATCATTCATGCTGGGGCGCTTACACCAAGAAATCCGTTTGTTTGTTTTTTGTCCCAGGGCAGACCCGCCTCCAGCTGGACCAAGGCCCTTCGACCAGCCAATGAGATGCTACGTTACGTACGCACGCACGCACAGCCTGAGTACGTGCCCGGTTGCATGGTTTGTGCTTCCACTGTTTTCTATGTTGTCGCGTATTATTCACCTTCTTACGGGTGTTATCTCGTGTTTAAGGAGCTTTGGAGCGTAGCACGGCTTGACTGTGGCGTGCGACAACAGTTAGCCCAGTGAAAAAGATGTGATAGGCAGACAGGCTAACGACTTGTGAACAAGCTGCTAGCTACTTTTAGCTTGTTAAGCTCAGCTGGAAAAGTCCGGTTCTGCCAAATATGGTTAGAAGAATCACTAGTTAGCAGCAAGGTTACTGCTGTTCTTGGCGTTTTAGTGCTGTTCTGAGGAGATACTTTACTCGGACAGTTAAATCTTAACGTCTTCATCTTGCAACACGGAGCGAGCGTGGTGGTGACCGTCCTTGACAGCTGTGTGCGCGTGGATCTCACTTGACTGTGAAACATCTGTCGAGTACTGACAGGAGTCAGTATGTGCGCTCCCTAACAGCTGCACTACGCAGGACCCTGAGTAACTCTAACCGGACCTTTGTGAAGTTTTTGGTTGTAGGTTCATTTAATAAGGATGGCTCCCCGTTCGGTGCTGTGCCACGGGAGTCGAGCCATCAGCCTGCTGTATGGAAACACTCTTCGCCCCCTCCACGCTTCACTGTGCAGCGCATCACCACAACCGAAAGCTGGGTTCAAACCAGAAAAGGTAGCAGTGGTCACAAAGACTACGCGGTATGAGTTTGAACAGCAGCGGTATCGCTATGCAGGAGTTTCTGAAGAAGATCTAAAGCAGTTGGTAAGACTGCATTCATGTGACTACCACAAAGCAAACACGCCACTTTACATTCTACCCTTCACCCAGTGTTTTACTTAATCTGTGTTCTACAGCTTGCTATGAAGGGCTCCAGCTACAATGGCCTTCTGGAAAGACACAACATCCACACTAGCAACGTGGAGCACATTGTGAAGAGCCTGCAGTAAGATACCGTCCAACAGCAATGTTTCTTAGAGAAATGGGAAGTGCTTGCAGCTGGGACTCTCTTTGTATTCTGTTTGTTTTCAGGAGAGAAGGCATTACTGTACAAGTGGTAAAAAGAGGAGAATACAATGAAGATGTAGTGCGGTGGGCAGATACCATTATCTCTGCTGGAGGTAGGAATATTTTGTCATCCTAGGTATCATTTGTACAACAAAGCTGTCTGCTTGGGACAGTAATTCATTGTAAATGTAGAACATCAATAATATATGGCTTATATGGTCATTACCAGTATATATTCTGTTAATGTAATAACCACAGAATAAAAGGTTCTTCCTTGTCTTTCACTCTCTTTGTTCTTTAACAAAATCCAAGTTCAGTAACTGGAATTGTGTGGGGGGTTTTTGTTTTTGTTTATTAGGTGATGGAACAATGCTACTTGTGGCCAGTAAGGTTTTTAGCAAAGACAAACCAGTCGTTGGAGTTAACACAGACCCTGAAAGGTAAAGCACAGAACAGACCATTGTTGGATATGAATTGTATTGTTAAATTAAAGTGGACCTATTATGTTAGTGTACAACTCCATATTTTTGTTGTTGGGCTAGTTCTGCATAGAGCTGGGCAATGTAGACCAAATTATTATCACTATTAATGTTTCTTTTCTATATTAAACAATTTTGGTAATTATTGATATAGATGTAGGTACATGTTAGTATTCTAAACTAGCTGTTTGTTTTAATACAAATTGAAAGTTGAAGAAAAAGTATTAATAACTAATAGGCTACAATTACCTGAAACATGGGGAAATTACTGGTTTACATGCATTAAAAAATACAATTAACTCAAATTAACTGGCAGTATAACACTGTGCTGTACTGTTTAACAGTGCAGGCATAAAAAAATGTAAATAGAATGTAAATGTAAATAGAAATAGAAACTAATGTATTGTATCTGAATAATTGCACCTGTACCTCCAATTAATAAGACTAGCCTGTTCACAGTTTGAAGTTTAATAGACATTCTTTTGCATATTTTTGAAAGTAATAAAAGAGGTGTGTCATTTTACTGAACTTCGTCAGGACCTGTCGGCGCTGTGTCTTTTTTAACCTGTCCATCTGCGCTCAGTCTAAATGGAGGAAACGACTTCTGCACTTTTGCCTTTTTGCGACCTGTATTATCTCTTCCTGAGCAGCTGGCTTTTTGGTATTACTTGTTGGGTATTATAGCCACGTTAACCTGTTGAACCCCATTGCCCCTGGTACCAGGGTTGAGAGGGAGAACATCTATTGGCCCGATAAGCCATGTGTATTGATTGAATTTATCATTGTCATCAACATTTTTAAAATAGCGTGATCGTTTTGTCCTCCAGCACTAGTGCTGCATGGTCTGGAGACGATCTTTATCGTTATGCTGGACCTTCATCCGCCCCTTTAGTTCATCCTCTGTCTTACATGTATTGGGGCTCTTCACTGTCGCAGAGCCAGAAGAAGGGAAAACTGTCTGAAAATGAGTATTTAGAACAGCCATGAATTTTTTAGCTCGCAATAATTATTTGCAAGTACACTGACTTCATTCTTTGAAATTTTGGCCACATCCACTGTTGGAACAGTGTATATATACACAACAGAAAGTAAATGTAAAGCATAGTAAGCCCACAATAATAAAGACTGTGTGTTTTATTGAAAAACTCAATAAGTCATTAATGTAAATTTCTCAGTGCAGTGGTGTGTAAGTATTTAAATAAGTTGAATTTTTCATGGGATTAAGCCAGCCGATTGCTGGTTAACATTTCCAGGTGAGTATATTGAAGTTTTGTCTTTCTACTGAAGGTCAGAAGGTCATCTGTGCCTGCCTGTGCGATACACTCGTGCCTTCCCAGAGGCACTGGAGAAGCTGTGCCGTGGTGAGTTCAGGTGTGTATTTTTATCTACAAATGCTGACTGCTCTCACGCCTTCCTCAATGTTAGCAGCTTTTTCTGGCTCAGTAGTGACAATCTACAGTTATGGTCCATAAGTATTTGGACAGGGGCTGAATTTTTGCAGTTTTGCCTCTGTGCATAACCACAGTTGCTTTTAAATCAGGTAACTTACCAATGGAAATGGGGGAATGTGTATGAAATGAGTGTAGTTAAACAGTTAATGCAATACCTTTTGTTAAAGTGTAAAGTACCTTGAGTTAAAGTGAAAACTCTGCACTTTAATAACATGTTTGATTTAAAATGTACTGTGGTTCTGCGAGGTAAAAATGCAAAATTGTATCATTGTGTCTGTATTGAAGGCCCTGACAACTGCATTATGTTATTAACTAATACCAGTGGATTATTTTATGTTCAAAGTTGTACAGAAAATAGTCCATAACTCTTTGCTGCTGGCTACAGCGTACTGAACACCATGGAGTTGTTGACATGTCATTAGCTTAGAGTTCAGGAGTTTAAATCTGTATGTCTGGGGAAAAGTCACATGATGTCTAACACCCCAAAGCTGTGTCGTCAAACTCAGTCGGATATCCTAAATCCATTTACACTGTCCTGCTACTAGAGTTCACTGCTGCCCACTGTCAAGAGTTTTAGTAAAAGTGTCCAGTAAAAATGAATATGGTGATATTTGGGATGCTGTCTTAGTGTCACCGTTTTATTTCCTCAGATTCTGTAGTTATGTTTCAAAGTAGACCTCCTCTTCTCATAAAAGTGGTTTAAAGAGGATTCGGAGACAAATATAGAAAATGGAGAAATGGCGCAGACACAAGGCTAACGCCTCTTGAGACTGCAGATCTCGTCCCCTTACATTTCCCTGGCTGTCTTCAGGTGGCTGTGGCGTCAGAGGATCCGTCTGCACTTAGAGGGAACAGGAATAAATCCCAATCCAGTGGACCTCCACGAACAGCAGCTCAGCCTGGAGCAGCACAACCAAGCTCACCGCTTCACCTCCATGGACAACTTAAACAGTACGACCCACTCAGCATGCTTGTCTGATCCAGTCTCTTTTCTCCAGTGTCACTCAATCCTGAGTTTGTGCAAACATGGCGTGAGATTGGAGTTATATTGATGTTTTCTTGATTTCTTTCCCTGCGTCCTTTTCCCAATTCAATTACTCTTTCTAGGGACAGGAACACTACATGAGACCTTCCACAAGCCTAGCCTTCTCCCTGTTAGAAGCTTAAATGAAATCTTCATTGGAGAATCTCTGTCTTCCAGGTACCTTAATCACGGAAACAGATTCTTACTCCCATCTAAGCATGTTTGCATATTGTAATTTTCATAAATCCTCAGTCCCTTCACTGGCATGCTGCATGCTTTTCCAGCACTCATCAGGAAAAATCTCTGTCCACCACAGGGTGAAGTTAAAATCCTTCAAACCCCATGTTAACCTCTTGCTCCATAGGGCTTCCTACTACGAGATCTCCGTGGATGATGGCCCATGGGAAAAACAAAAGAGTTCTGGACTGAACATATGCACAGGAACAGGATCCAAAGCCTGGTACACAAAACAACTTTAAATGTTTAAAAAAGTAGTTCCTAATCACCTTCCTGCACCAGGAATAGCTCTTCCTGCACCATTTAAAGCTTTGATGCTTGAGTCAGGTGCAAATGAACCTCATAGGTTCATAGTCTCTTCACATAAGTGAGCAAATTCTTACTGGACTGTAAAAAGTGTGATGTGATGGGAAAAGTTTCAAGTCACTGGAAAAACCTAGGTTGTAACATCTGTATGAGCACAGCTGCACAGTAATAATAGCCAGTGGGCCTTTATCACGTTGTGTGGATCAACCAAACTTAAGTAAATTTCTCTTAGTTGGCTCCAAACACTTGATTCATTTTTGGTTGGTCCATGAAGAGCTTTTAATATTCAGATTAATATTATTAAACTTCACCTAACATTGAAAGGAGATGCAGGCAAGACTTAAACACACACAGATAGATATAAAATTTATATTGGCCCAGCTGTGATTTACTACTAAAAATGCTGATTCTTTACTTAGACATTGTTTTATTTTTGTCACGTTTTATTTTTCCTATAAATTATGAAAGCCATTGATGTAAAGCATGATATTGCCTTACAAATAAGAATGAAAAGAATCGTGTCTTTACACTTGTCAGCTCCCTCACAAGCTTCTCTCTTGTGCTCCACAGGTCATACAACATCAATAAACTTGCTGAACAAGCAGTGGAAGAAGTTCTAAAAATTGGTACGTACTGTACATGTGCAAATTTTGAGGTGCAAGACCCGCAGATATAGGGATGGGTATTGATAAGATTTTCACGATTCCGATTCCACTTTCGATTCTGTTTAACGATTCGATTCTTTATCGATTCTCTTATCGATTCTTTTTAAAAAGGAAAACACTAAGGTCGATTAGCTTAGAACTTTGTTTTTTATCTTCTCTTTGAACAAGATAGAAATTTAGGAGTAACATGGCCTTACAAACCCAACAGTGAGATCTTAAGAGATCCAGCCTATGGCTCTTCAATATGGTGTCACAAGGTCCCTGGGGAAAAAATTGTAAATGTAAAATAATAAAATAAATATTCTTCTGTAGCAATAACAAAGTATAACATAAATTATTCTGTAGCAATTACACAAGAATATCCAGTAATGTCCCTGCCTACAATTAAATACATTCACTTACCGAAAATCGGGGACATCTGCTGTGGCAAATGGGTGCAAGCCTTTTACCACAAACTTAGTCACTGCTCGGTGACATTCGTCTATCCTGGCCTGAAAGGAGACGCTAACGGTAGACTGCAGCGAGAACTGCCAGCATCTGAGCCAGACTCTGTCTGTCTCTCTCATCATGGTCACCTAAATGCACAGTAATGGCAGGTTTTGTAATAAGGCAGAACGCGCTAACATAATATGCACTGTTAGTTGATTATTTACCTGCCGCATTAACGGGAGAGGACGTGCAAACGTTACCGCTGCTGCTGGGTTGAGATTCACGAGTCAAGCGGCATTAAAAACACGACATTCATTTAAGGTTATCATGTGTTTTGTGAGCAAATGCTTTTGCATATTCGTAGTGTTTCCTCCCTTAAATGAAATATCTACTTTGCAAGTATTGCAAGTTGCCCTGTTGTCATCCGTTCTCGTAAAGTATAATCAAACTTTTGAGCGTCTGAGCTGCTTAGGCGCCGTGTTTCCTGCCAGGTAAATGACGCTCCGCAACGTGGTGACGTCATTCGGGGCGACTGGAATCGATAAGGGAATCGTTTGCAAAAATGGCAAACAATTCCAAGGAATTGAAACAGTGGGAACCGGTTCTCAACAAGAACCGGTTTTCGATACCCATCCCTACGCAGATATCATCATAACTTTGCAGAGTAGCAGGCAGAGACTTGCAAGATGTGTCTGTCTTAATGTTCCTTATCAGCAAATGCAGCAAAATAGTAACACCTAAACTCTCAAGAAGAATGAGTAGTTCCATTTGCCTGGTTGTCAATCTAAACAATTTGTGTATATTTGAAAAAGAAAAAGACCACTTTCTTTATTTGCCCGATGCAGCCGCTCTCTTACTCACTGTCAACCACTCGGTCTGAAGCCCTTCACCTCCTCAATTCAGCTATGGTTTCCCCACTGCTCTGACACACCCCAAAATTCACTGTGATGAATAAAACTGTAATGATATATTGATGATTTTTTAAAATTTATTTATCACAAACTGATTAAATATGAAGTTCAGATTTTATCTATTTATTTAGAGTTATATGATTTTTGTTTTTTAATGACCCCTTGGCAGTTCTGCTGCTAAAGCCACCCTTCCCTTTAACCATCTTTTTCTGAATAGTTGACCCTTGTAAGCAGGAGCTTTAAACAGCAGGTGGGTGTAACATTACCCAGAGCTGTGTGCCTGAGGTAAACATACTGCACATTCTAGTGTCAAACAGATCCATACATACTAAATTGTCTGGAGTTTTTAGGGCTAAAGCACATACACTTACCTCATAACTTAAAGCTGTGGACAGGGGTAACACTGAGTATCCACCCAAGGTTATTATTATTGTTAACTAAGATAAAAACTAAAACTAAAAATGGAAAATAAAAACTAGACTGACGCTAAAACCAACTGAAATGATGTTGTTAAAGGAAAGAGCCTCAGTTTTAGTATGTGTTAGTCTGGTAAAGATTCTATTGGTACTTGCCTGCCTACAAGAAATGTTGCCTCTGACTCTCCACTTCATAGAATAATAATTTAAAAGACACTGAAACAAATAAAACTAAACATTCCACTCTGGAGCTGACTGAAACTAAATTCAATTAAAAGCAATAAAATATGAAAATGAAAAACTCTAATAACTCTGGTGTCCACCACTGGAACAGCATTCATGACAGAAAATAAGGGGAGGTACAAAAGGTCCACTTTCCACCAGCATGTGGATTAAGAGGGGAGAAAAAGAATAAAACCTGGTATTATTTTATTAGTAATCCTGAGGACCTTTCACTTAAACCAGCGTTCCCCAACCTTTTTTGCGCCGCGGACCAGTTTATGCCCGACAATATTTTCACGGACCGGCCTTTAAGGTGTCGCGGATAAATACAACAAAATAAAACTAGTACCAGTACCGAAAAAAGAAGATTTATTCATAACACACGTGAAAAGACCCAGGAAAACTGAGTTAACGATAAAAGCGATAACAAAACAACGCTGAAAACCGATAAAAACCCTGAAAACCATACATTTCACACCTGAGCTGCAACTCTCGCGGCCCGGTACCAAACGACTCACGGACCGGCCCGGGGGTTAGGGACCGCTGACTTAAACTGTAACACACCCAGTAAGGTTAATGCTAAACTTCCCAAATTTTCAAAACAAAAGTTAACAAACTGCAGTGATCCCACTTACCTGGAATCCAAAATGTATTAGATAATATTTGGCCTCTATTGTACTGTTCTGGAACTGTAGATTGTAACTGGTCCTTGCATGCATAAAACCCAATTTGTTTCCTAAATGCCTTTTTATTTTCTTCCAGGGAAATCCCAGTCAGGTCTGGATATCCCCCTTAACCAAGAATTAATTGAAAAAGGTGAGCTCCTATTTCTCTTGTCATTATTGTTGTGTAGTTTTATAGCCTTTTTTATCTTGCTCTTGCACCTGTGTGATCAGTTACAGAGGAATACAACAAGTCTCTGGTGTTCAGCCCAGATGACAGCCGTTTGTTCTACAGCGTCAGGGAGCCCATCGTGAACAGGGTCTTCTCCAGCAGTCGACAGAGAGGCTTTGCCACAAAGTCAGTGGTGATCACCAGTCTCAGGCAGAGCACAACGTCGATGAGTCTGTGCTGTAACTGAAGCCTTTGATCGTTTTGGTTTTTTTTCCTTCTTTTGTGCCTTCAGGTTGTGTGTCCGCTCCCGCTGTTGGGATGCTTGCATGGTGGTGGATGGTGGGACTTCCTTTGAATTCAACGATGGTGCTATCGCTACAATCAGCATGAGCGAGGAGGACCAGCTCCGGACTGTTGTGTTAGAAAACTGAGACAAGTCTGAATATCTCTCAAGCTAACAGTGTTCACAAGTGGATGTGTTCAAAGGGAAGTATTTGTCCTTTGCTTTTGTTTTATTATACATATTTTACAAACAAAACCCATTTACACTTTCTTTTCATTTTTAATATTTGTGTCAATATTCCAAGCTACAAAGATGATCCCTTATTTAGATACAGTTTCTGATTATATTTACGGTATATCAGCACAAGCCCTAAAGTGAGCAGTGAAACTAAGGCCAAGATGAAAGAATGTAAAAACTCTTTGTAGACCTGAAGTCTTTTGGAAACGTCAGACATAAAAGCTACACTGATCCAGCAAACTGTTTGTGAATATTACCCCACACTGAAACAGGACAAAGATTTTCAGTAGGTTTCACACTACTGAGTGAGCTTTAAGAATATGGGCAAAGTTATTCAGAGTTATTGTTGTCAACAAATCCAAATTACTCTGCCTCAAGTTTATAATTTATTGCTGAATACACAAAAAACCTTTAAACAGAACATGGCTGCAGATTTCTAAGGAGTTCAAACTTCTGATATTGATACATCAGGTGATTCTTTTTATACATGCATTACGATTAGGACAGTGTCACACTTTGACTTCCTGATTATCACCACTGATAGCATAACTTGAGCTGATTATAATAAAATGCTTGACTCATGTGAAGGAGCTTTCTGGGAAATTGAAGATGAAGTAAAAGTGCAAGAACGTGGGGAGAGTGTAACCATAAATGTACAAAACCACACAATAACACAATTGTTATTGAAATACTAATGACAATTGGTATTTCAGTTTTTAATTTTTGCTTTTTACCATGTTACATCTCCAATCTCTCTCTCTATATATATATATATATATACACACGTGTATATATACACATATATATAAATACATATATATATATATATACACACATATATACATATATATATACACATATATATATATATACACACACATATATATACACATATATATATATACACATATATATATATACACATATATATATATACACATATATATATACACATATATATATATACACATATATATATATACACATATATATATACACATATATATACACACATATACATATATATACACACATATACACACATATACATATATATACACACATATACATATATATACACACATATACATATATATACATATACATATACATATACATATATACATATACACATATACATATATACATACATATACATATATATATATATACACATATACATATACATATATATACATATATTTACATATATATATATTTATATATATATATATATTTATATATATTTATATATTTATATATATATATATTTATATATATATTATGTAGGCTAAAAGGAATCATTATTTTCAAACTGATTAGTAACTTACTGGCACAACCGTCTGGCTCTGTGATGCGTTCCTGTTACATGTGATGCGCAGTGCTAAGAGGACTGTGGAAGCAAAGCCCCCTGCTGGTCAAACTGTGACAGGGTTTTTAAACACCCCACCAAAACAAAAGTTTTTTAACACTCGACATATGTACTGATGGCACAACTAGCATGGAGTTCTTTTCTGTTCCTACAGACCACTCAAAGCACTCCATTTTAAATATATATCTATATATAACTGGATATGTTAAGTTATTATCAGCCAATACTATAAGCTAGCCAGCTGTCTTCAGTGGTGGATTAATCCACATTTCCTACTCATCCTACTATCCTATAAATTGAGGGGGAAATAATCTACAGGATGTCTTGATGGTATTGAAAGAACATTCACTAATGCAAGTTTG
The DNA here is from genome assembly GCF_057381915.1 of Diplotaxodon limnothrissa. Lineage (NCBI taxonomy): Eukaryota > Metazoa > Chordata > Actinopteri > Cichliformes > Cichlidae > Diplotaxodon > Diplotaxodon limnothrissa. Next base: position 62,660,255 of record NC_140602.1, read on the forward strand.
TGGCCAACTGTGGGATATGCTACATCTGGCTTTGGTACAGTATTTGTTACCAGGAGACATTCTCTGTTGGTTTCAGGGCCTCGTTAACACTAGAGAAAAATCTAGATTCATCAGTCCTGTCCAAGCATATATTCAATTCCGCTGTAAGTTTTATAATTGTAAATGTATGCAGAGGACTTGAAGCACAGCGGCTTGCTGAGTAAAGATATTTTTGGAATATAGTGTCTATTTTTCCTAGCTGTCTGAGCCACACAGAACGGTAAGTTTTAGAGGAAAAAAAAAAAAAATGTAGTGCAGCAAAGAGAACTCCATGTTTAAAGGGTTGGGTTTTTTTCTCTGGTAGAGTTAAAGGGGCTGTTTCTTGACACCTCCTAAGACAGGAAACAGTCTTGTCTGTGGTGGGCATGGCTAAAGTTATAGGTGAAATAGTATCTGATGGATACAAAGTTATTTTTAACCCAACAAATCTCTTGACTTGGAGCGTTCTTGCAAAAACCATGTTCTGTTTGAAAAGTTATCTGCAAAGTGTAACATGCACCATGCCAAAGGCAAGTTTCCCTATGGAAACACACTCTACTGGAATGTTTTGTTTTGGAACTCGATAAAGTGATATGAACTACAAGTGCTTCTGTGTGCTGCTTTTGTTCCCCCCCCCCATTAAGCTCATCTTATTACCTTCCTGTCTTCATTGTATCAAGCAGGTTGTTTTTCGTTGTGACTTTAACAGGAAATTTATCATTTTTAATAATTAACAATTTGGAGGCTGAAATAATGGTCCAAATTGTGGGAGGAGTCATCCTTAATTTAAAAAAAAAAAAAACCAGATTTGAGAAGTTGTCTGCTGGAAGAAATGCTAAAAACTATCCGTCTGCAGCAAACTGAAAACCCCAACGGTGGTTCCTTTCCCACTTTGACAGTGGGAAAGGAAAACTCCCTTTTAACAGGAAGAATCCTTTGACACTGTTTGGGGAGAGGCAGCAATTTGCTGAAACTGGTTGGGCTGAGGGAAAGTAAACCGAACCAGAGAGCAGAGTGGTTCGTAAGCACAGAGAGAGGGAAAGAAGAAATACTCAGTGCATCATGGGAAACAGCCGAGGCCTATTTGTTACTCATCCGAGTAACTTCTTCAGTCTCAGCTGAGTGCAGGTTTCCCCAACCTTATAAACTGCACATGTACTGTTGTAAATGTACCGTTTATATGGTTGGGGAAACCTGCAGTCAGTTGAGACTGAAGAAGTTACTCGGATGAGTGAGAAAACATTTCTCACATTGAAAACACGATCCAGATGAACAGAATGAACCTTTTGGGATCTCTAATAGGTCTTTTATGATTTTTCAGGGTTTTCAATTTATTCACATCTCTTCACTCCTGTCGGTTCATACAAGTAGCAATCGAATCCAAGTTTAGTACAAGAAATCTAAAATATCTGCTTACTTCTTCACTGTCCAAATACTTTTAAGCCTTAAAACTGGACAATGTATAACAACTCATTTCTCTACAGGAAAAGCAATAGTTTTTAAAACTTAAATCAAACTTAACATTTGAACATCATTATTGATCTAATAATCCACTGATGCTGCAGAGGCAAACATTACATAAACATGTGGCACAAACTGTACATTTCTTTATCTTAAGTTTCCTTAAGTTAAATAAATCCCACAGAAAAATTCAATAGCTTTTAGTTTAAAGTGGTTTATGAGAAAGGACGCGGAGGTGAAAATAAGTCATTCACATGTTCCCCTAGAGTTAAAGCTGACACGAGGGCAAACACAGCCACACTATTGAGCTACTTGGATTACTCCAAGCAACACAGATTATTTGGAAGTCCATAAAAGGTAGTCTCTTTAGCAACAATGTGTTGAGACAGATCCACATATATCAGTTGTCATTAAAACTGGTTCAATTAAAATCAAATGTTCTCTCATTCTTACAGCTGACACACACAAAACACTTTTACTGTTAAATATGTCGACAGCTGGAGGTAAGGATGCAACTGATAAATGTTGGATTACAAGTTAAAATTATTTGGACGATAGTCAATATTTGACTTTTCTAAAATAGAAGAGGCCGTTTTAAAATCATTAAGCTTATCAAAAGATCTGTGATCATTTAGGCAGCACAGTAAATGCCTCCTTAACATACCTTCATTATGCATTTACTGATTTCCAGATATTAGTGAGCAAAACTGATACGAGTATTTAGCCAATTAAATCACTTTACCCCCTTTTAAACCATGCTCAATACATTTTTTAAATGAATTAACACATTATTAGAACCTAAAACAATGTAACGTTTCACTTCACAACCCTGACATTTCTTCACAAGCTTGCGTGCTCTGCATTTAAGAGCACACAAATGTGCAAGCAAGGCTAGAAAGCATATTCTTTAGCAGCAAACACTGAAACATTGTTCCATTACTGCACACCAGGTCAGACCCGAATGCATTGGAATTTTGCAGGACAAAACTCTCTGCGTTACAAACTAACTGGACTAAAGAAATAAGGAGGAGCCAAACCGCAGTCGACACTTCTTGTTCCACATGGTGCGGTCGCTGGTGAATCCAACAAACCTGCTGGCCGGTGTGGGCCGGGCGATGCTTGAAAAAGGTCTGGAGTTGATGCTCACATGAGGCATCTCCCTCTTCAGAGAGGGCAGCTGGCTATCTTGCACCAGCCCAAACACATCCAGCTGGCTCAGCACAGGGAACATTATACCCACGTCACTGCAATCACACCAGCTAAAGTATTAATCGTGATTTTCAGCTATTCAAATATGATTCTATATTCTTTTTAGAAAACTATAAATTAAATTTAACAGATTTTCCCCGTTTAGGCCCCAAATAAAATCTAGACCAGCATTTAGTTTTCAGTATTCACTCATGCAAACAAGTCCCAAATATAGAGCTCGAGGTTAGAGCAGAGTTTTTGTACTAATAAAATCAAACTGTAAATGAACACCACACCTAGCACTAGTTACCAAACAGACTAGTGCTGTAATCATCATCCGTGTACTTTACTAGTAACTTAGACAGTGCGTTTCCATCTGAATAATAATCACAAACAAACATCTACATACCTGTGGCAAAAAAATAAATAAATAAGCTAGAAGATCCGATCAGATGGGACACACTAACTAGCAGTGACATGGATGGAGGTGGGAGGCAGACAAAAACTTACGTGAGAGCAGCAAGGTGAATGTGATAACAGCGGCTCAGGGACAGATGCAGCAGGTGCTTGAGTTGACTGAGGACAGGTAAGCAGTCAGCTGTCAGCAGAGTGCTATCACTGCGACACAGAAACAGATTTTAAGCTGCAGTCATCTGTGGCCACAGTAAAGACATTTTTCCATCCATGACAATTTAATTTGCAATAGCAAATAAAACGAGACAACTTAAAGAAAAACCCCACAGTTAAATACCAAACATAGAACAATGACTAAACTTTTACCTCAAATCTAGAGTTTTAATCTGGCGGCATTTTTCCACCAACACCTTCACATCTAAAAATGAGAAATAACACAGACACACGTCAGAATGATGCAACTCAAACAATCTTTAAGATCTAGATCGATCTATATATAGTTTTCACAAACTACAGTAATTTCACTTCAGCACCCTCAGTGTTAGCCTTCAAGCTGTCAAGTGAATCAAATTACTGTATCATTATGCAGCTTGTTCTGTGTTACATCATTCAGGACAAACCAGCTGTGTTTGTTAGTGTTGAAATCAGTGACTTGAAGATCTCCACCACTCACCATTTAGGGTGAGGCTCTCTCTGTAACCGCTGAGGTTGAGATGTGTAACACTGGAACTCAGATTATCAACCACGCTCTTTATGTGATTATTATCAAAGGTGCACCATGATAAGTTCAGCTGTTGTATACTGAAACACAAAATAATTGCATTAGTAAATCTGAGGCAGAGGAGAAACTTAAACTGTGGTTACAAAGTAAATAAGGACTGAGCAGCTGACCGGGAACAGGATTTAAGCATCCTAGTGAGCACAGGAGCAGAGAAGGCAGAGCAGCCGCTGAGGTTGAGCTCCTGTAGGCGGGTGTTCTTTGCCAGACAGCTGAGTAAAAGAGATTAACAAACACACAGTACAAATTTAAGGCTCAAACACATTCAGAAAATGCATTTACTGAGAGGAATTTAGTGTTTTGCCAGTTTACAATCAACAGTCACAGCACGACTTTTCCATCTCTGATGAGGCTCTACTACAAACAGCATCACTGACTTTTCAGACAAAGGCATGTTTCCCTGGACATCTGAAGTCAGGAAAAGCTCAGACATATTTTTGATAAGAGAAAAGCAGCTGCAAAGACCCTGGGAATCAGTGACATCCCTGCTGCTCTAATCAGTAGCAAATGGTTCAGATCTCACCTGATGATGGTGTCAGAGAGCTGCAGACCCTCCAGGCTCAGACATTCTAGCAGTCTGCAGCGACAGATGATGTCTTCCAGAGCCAACGTTGGTATGATTGAGCTTGACAGATCCATCTGAACCACCTGCAAAGAGCTGTATAATGGAAAAGAAAGAAAAGAGCATTTTTCTACTTAAGTGCCACAGAACTTAATACTTAGAGCTCTTTGGTGTGAAGGAAAATTAAATAGTTAGACATTAGATAGTTTTCATTAGATTTTCGCAGGCAAGGAAAACTCAGTAAGTCTTCCACTGAAGAAGAAAATCAGGACAGACCACGATAAATGTGACTAACCCTCTGCCTGTTAAGTGCAACTCTTCCACAAAGGAGCGAGGGCAGCGCAGTCTGCGGATGCCAGTCCTCAGCACCTGCTGCAGAGCCAGAGCCGTGTGGGTCATCCCCTCTAGATCCACACTGTGCCACAGAGACTCGTCAAACCTGTGATGAATGCACAAGCAAAGAGGTGTCATGGAGGCAAACCCCTACAGCAGCCTGCAGTAAATAACCTGCACACAGCAACCCGTTCTGTTAAATGTTAATGTGGGTTTCATTGAGAATATCAAGCAGCACAAACTCGTTTGTCTACCAGTTTGTCAGAATTTAATACTTTCGAATGTGATGGTGTGCAAGTAGCTGTGACAGCTGTTTAATGGATGAACTAGGAGTAATCCTTTAATGAGGAATCCACAGGGCCACGGATTTCCATATTTTTGAATACTGTGATAAGCGTCACGAGATGTGAGAAAGAACCAGAGGCGTGGTTTGAAGTATGCAAACTCAATCTTTAGGATCCGCCCTGCACTTAAAATAAAAAAAAATTAAGCGGGAAGAAGCAGGGCCAGAGATTTTGTTAATGATCATTATGACTCACGCCAAACGTTGCCAGCGCTTGCAAACTACAGATATTCTGACGAGGTCCTGCAGAGGAAGGCAGAAGAAAATCCTAAGAACAACCTCGTCTGGTAGTTGATCCCATGAAATGTCTGCAGAGGGAAAGAAAAAGGGAAAAAGGTTAAGTTGATCACAGGTGAAAGCCCTCATCTTAAACATCAGAAAAGCATCTGCTCCTACTTGGTGAGGAGTCTTTCCTCCTTGATCTCCTGCTAAGAACAAATTGATTGCTGTCATTCTCCTTCCCCTTGCTGAAGAGCCGCTGTTGCTTGCGCGGTGGTGTGAACTGCAGGATGAAATCTGTTGGGGTGCACTCAGTGTCCAGGCCCTCGCTAAGAATGCCTCTGGACTTGCTTTTCCTGGGCTGAGTCAGCATGGAGTCCTGCAGACTAAGGCAGGGACGATCCTGCAGTGGGACACTGTTGGAAGCAGAGGTTAATCAGACATGTGGGCATCGTTAAACAAGGCTTCATCATTACACAGACACCCCACAGAAAGGCTACTTAGCGGCCTAGCTTCCTCTAAAGAACCCCTCCGTGCCCGCCATATTGATGTAGCTACCAGCGGAGTGACCGCGCAAACTGACTGCAAGACCAAACGACAGACACCGTCTCCTGTCTTTCAGTACAGACACATGCAGGTGGTCCAGGGCGTCCACTACTGCCCTGCGGTTAGCTTACAGCGTGTACCCCGGGAAGAAAAGAGCCGCTGACAGGCGTGGAGGGAAAGCGCTGGGGAGAAAGCGCGCTATCGGTACAGTTTTACACTAACGACGCTGACAGTCTACCGAACACACAATTTCGCATAAAAACCGCCTTGTTCACACCACTTTAGAAATGGAAAGCACAGTTTTGAGTCGGGACAGTTAAACAGCACCAAGCTAGCCTTGGGATGGCGGCTCGTTCTCACATGTGCAACACATCTGACAGATAACTTATGCACCGCTATACCTCAAATATGTTTAGTAACAGAAAGTAAGAACCACTGAGGACGATACCTGTCGCCTGGCATTTCCTTTAACTCGAACCAAGTACGATCCTACACGAAAAGTGCAAGACTGCTTGGATTGCAGCCCTCCAACCGAGACTTTAAATTCGCCGCCAACACCGGGGCGCCCTCTTATAGTTACGTCACGGACGTGCCTGCACGTAGATCGCGATACGTCATACGCATTAGTGCTTTCGCCAGGTGGCAGTTTTTTGAGTTATGTTATGTTATGTGCCATATCATTGGCTTTAGAACGGGTGGTAGACAGATTTTCAGAAGTAATAATAGTGATTCATTGTCAGCATTGTTAAGCGTTGAAAAATCGTAGATTTTGTGTGTGAAAAAGCAAAAATATAGTAATAATGTGGACTCCCGCTCATATAGGTATTGTGGGTAATGAAAGATCAGATAGGTTGGCCAAAGAAGCTATTAAAAAGTAGATATTGAAATGCAGATACCGTTGTCGAATTCTGAAGGGAAACGTTTGGAAAGAAATTAAGAATTTATGGGAAATGGCGTGGGATAATGAAGTAAAAGGGAGACATTTATATAAAGTACAAAACCGTTCACGTTACAAGAAATAGAGGAATAAGTAGGCAGGAGGAGGTAATTCTAATTATAAGTAGAATAAGACGAGGTCATTGTTTTCTAAATGACACTCTTTTTAGGAAAGGGAAACATCTTACTGATTTGTGTAATCAGTGTAATGCACTTGTGTTACCAATTGGGTCAAAAGACGTATGAAGTAAGATTAGGGATGTGTGCGTCGAGTCGACTAATTGCGCTATTGTCACTAGTTGGTACCAAACTTACTAGTTGTTGTGTCCTAAATGTTATGCAGCCATTTGCCACCAGACGGTTGTTGAGAAACACCATATATAAGTTAATATAGCCCTGATCTTTTTTGCTGACCCTATTAGAATGAGACTGCAGATACAAATGGCAGAAAATAGCTTTTTCCTAAAGGGGGCTTTCCCTTAGTGACAGGGTGTGGGGTTCAGAATAGAGCCACTATTCTTCCACACCAATCATCAGTGTCCAACCTAACAACCCTCAGGTCAGTGGCCCAGCGTTTTACTGCCCATGTGTGTTTTATTTTATTTTATTTTTGCTCGTAAAAAAGCTTTTATTTTTATATTTTAAATATTAATGCAATTTATATTATTTCACTTTCAATCTGAAACATTTTATGAAAGCCTTGAAATTAATATGGTCTAGTGTCTTGATGCATGCTCAATCATCCAGATAAGTAAATCTCCAGAAGTTGATTCTGTTCATCTGGACGTAGGGTTAACTTAGTCTGATACTATGTTTAAATTATACAGCTTGATCATGGCTGACAGCAGCTGCCCGATTTTACATGGAAGCAAACAGGGGTGATAGTCAAGAGGGGCATGATGTACACTAGACCATGTTTCCAAAAGTTGATCTTCATCTGGATGTTGCGTGTTCAGTGGGAGAAACGTTTCGTCACTCATCCAAGTGACTTCTTCAGTCTCAGCTGACTGCAGGTTTCCCCAATCTTGTAAACAGTACATTTGCATAATGACTGAAACCAGCCCACTGAAGGAACAATGGGCTGGGATAACAGTTCATCTGCATATCTTAATACAACTTTTTGAGACTTCCTGGAGATTTCTCTCTGTGTAAAACAGATGTTGGTTGGTGGAGCAGCTATACAAAGTTTGCTTATCATGTCAGAGTTTTGTTGATCAGGTGCGTAGATGAAGGACTCCAGCAGCTTTTCCGTAAAGCTCTACCCGAGCTCACCACGATGTGCAAACTGACTCCGGCTCCGCATTAAACTGTGCCAGCGTCATCAACACTGCTACTGTTGTGTTATCAGTTTTTCTCTTCAAAACTGGGGGCTGTGTGGGCTTAATGTTGTCACAGTTTTTATTCACATACCATTTAGGAGCAGTATTACAGAGCCGTGCATTAAACGGAGCATTGAGGCAAAGGATTTGTGTCGAGAAGTTTTTATAATCGAATTATTCGAAATATTCAATGAATCATTGCGGCCAGTGCAAACAAAAATCACCATCCCTCTGAGTGCTGAATTCACACAAATAAATCCAAATTTTCATTTAAATTGTGGGCTGAGATGCATTGCAGCAGTATGTGTGCGCCTTCCTGTGGCTGTTCTCCTGATGAGACCATGCATGTGTCACGTTTCCACATCCTCCAGGTTGCAATCTGCCCTCTATCTATCTCCCCTTTTTCTATCTCTTTCTCTCGGCTATCTCTGTAAATAAGTGCACATATGGCTGGAACTAACCACTGTTTTTCAGGAGTAAGCATGGTCCAGAGAGCTCACAGGACCTGTTCTCTAACCTGCAATCAGTGATAGTACCTAAGCCCAGTCTTCTACACCACCTGTTCCTAGATTTTTGATCTACAACCGTGGTATTGCTGCTCAGGCAATTTATGATTCAGCAATTTAATTTACTTGCTTGTTTGTTTTCTTTTAATGGCCAGATGAGCAGTGCTTACCTCTCATTCTTCGTTGTGAATCCTGTTTGGTGTGCCAGCTAGAAGCCCATCCCGAATGTCTGCCTAATCTACTCTGTCACACGCTCTTCAGAAATATTTTGGATTTTCTCTAAACCATACAGGCTCAAATATATACACACGTCTCCCACTAATCCCCTTCTTCCGGCTTCTCCCTTTAGGGGTCGCCACAACATGTCATTTGCCTCCATTTCAGTGTGTTCCACACACACATTTCAACCTATTTAGAGTTATTTATCCATCTAACAGTGTCTCAGAGGCTGTCTGTGATTTTGAGTATGGATATATAAGTATGGGAAGCACAAATATTTATAGTTTGGAAAAAATGATGTAATTCCACCTCAGGTCATATGTGCGTAAGCTGCTATTTATAACTCTTGACCTTTCTCCCTCGTTCTCACACATACACGCAGTTGTGCACAAAGGTAACAGTCCCAGACCCTGACAATGACTAACAGGAGGGACAAGGTGTGTCAGATTTTCAAAATATAACTTTCTTATTGGAAGATTAGTATGCTTTAAAAATGTGAAATGTTCAAAATAAAAGCCCTCAGTTACAAAAAACAAATCTGTGTGATTTTTTTTTGATACAAGATAAGTACGTTTTTAAAATAATGTAATTTTGTAGCCCTAAGTCACAGCAGACAATACATTGGATGAAGTTTGAGCAGCAGCAACTATCCCTAACTATTATGCAACAAATTACATAGTCTTGTGAGCATGGTTCCACACTCTGCGAGTGGAACATATCTTTGTTTGGTTAATAATTTTGATGCATACTTAACAATATTCCAACCTGACAGGTTTTTCTAAGTAATTGTTTCTCACCAAAACCTTGTCCTGATTCAGAAAGTAACATCCAACTGCAGCAACTTTCTTCATATAATGAAATTCCTGAAGCTAGAATAGTGGTTCCATTTCAATTGTCTTCACATGTGCTCCCCACACATAGCATTTTAATTTAAATTATCACTGTTATCTAAGTGATACAATTGTATAACTATATTTGCATGTTCCCTCAGATTGATATCTTTCTATGTGTTTGATCCCTGTCAGAAGACAGAGTCAGAAGTTGCAGGTAAAGAGCAGATGTCTAGCTAAACAAATTAAGACACATGTAGCAGATCTGAGTTGTCAAGATCTGCTGCAGCAGATGGTGAGAAGTGGAGAGTGAGAACACAAATGCAGACAATGGAAGCAGGGAGTAGCTTTAACAAAAGACAAGCTGCTTATTCAGGCTGATTGACAAACACAAAATAAGAAATCCAACTAAACACTTGGGACATAGAGACACAGGTAGGTTAACAGACGCTCCAACAAAGGAAGACAGAAAAATACGCAAGGGAGAATGAGACAAGGGAAACAAAACTGGACATCATGCACATGAGACAAGGATTAACAAAATAAAACAGGAGGTTTCACAAACTTGACACTAGGATGGGGATAAGCAAACAGGAAGAGAGGAACATAGGAAAAGGTAAGGGAGACGAAACACAGAGTCAGACAGGGACACAGAAGGAGATCCATAACATAGAGACAAAATACTAAGGACATGATAGAAAGGGAAATGCTAAACAACCTAAAATAAACCATAATCCGTCGAGATAAAACATAATCAAAGCCAGAAACAAAGAAAACTAAACTAGGAAATATAATCAAGATCAAAACAACAATAAACAAACACAGAACAGAACTATGACAGTTTAGACTTGGGCCTAAAAATATATTCATCTGTGTTATAAAAACATCTTGCACAGACCTGCTAAGCCTAAAGGCAAGGGGTTTTTTAAGCTAAAAATGAGAACAGCACATTTATCAATCTACTTACATGAGATTTATGGGAGGTGAAAAAATGGCTGGATTTCATTTGTCTCTTTAGTCATTAATCATAATATGCATTAAAATGCTCAAGGCAAGATGTAAATATATGATATAGAAATTACTGTGATGCAATTTTTCCTTCTACTTTTTTTTTTTTTTTTTTTTTTTGGCTGCTGCCTTTCAGGGTCACCACAGCGGGTCATCTGCCTCAAAATTACCGTGTCTCTATAATCCTCCCTTTTCACATCAGCCCTCTGCATGTCCTCCTTCACTACATCTATGAATCTTCTCTGTGATTTTCCTATTTTACTCCTTCATGCCTGTTAACAGTATATCCATTGTCCCTGCTCGGGATGCCCAAACCACCCCAGCCTTGCCTCTCTGACCTTGTCTCCTAAATGCTGAGCTGCGATCAGTGTTGGGACTAACGCGTTATTAAGTAACGCGTTACAGTAACTACGTTATTATTGTGGTAACGAGCACGGTAACTAGTTATTATGCCAAAATCAGGAACGCGTTAGTCGTTACTGGGATTTAGATAGGGTCGTTACTCGTTACTTCGTGTGGTGGCTATCGCGGAGCTTCCACAGATTCAGTAACATTAGTGGTGGAGGCCAGCAGGTGGATGAAGGAAAGGGGACGCAGAAGGAAAAGAGACCCGAGGCGTGGTCCAAGTGTGAACTGAACTTCAGGTAAGAAGTTATGACCTGCAGTCTCTCTGGGTCAGATATGAACCAAGTTTAGGTGGAGTTTATTTTCGTTATTCTGACTTTTTCCGTACTGCGTGCTAGCTAGCATGACGGAGTTTCTATACAGCTGGGTGGTGCTATGAAGTTAATGATGTTGAACTTTATTTTGTTCATAAGTTATTAGAGTTGCCAACCGTTTGGTATTCAGAGAAAATATTACGCGTTTCTTATTGAAGTGAAAAGGAACAGTTTGTCCCGTAATTCAGCTACAATGGAAAAGGCACAAAGCTGCAGTTATTCTGTGTTTACGCTGCACAGCTGCCTCTTCTTCTCTCATCCTCTCACCCTCTCTCTCTCCTGATTCTACTTCAATCATGAAACTGATCAATGATCAGCTGATCGGCTCTCTTGTTTGTTTATCGCTCACTTTGCGCCAGAAAGAGGAAACCAGCGGATGTCGCGCTAAACAACAGCAGCACGTTTAAGCTTGATCAGCTGTTGTTAGAATTTATTTAATATTAATTTCTAGTATCAGCTGATGTTTGCTGGAGCCACAGCTGTAAACCTGCTGGTGAGGATGTCGGTTTGGATATGTGGTGAGAGGGAAACATGAAGATGAAACCAGGAGATGTCCTTACTGGATCATCAGAGCTGAACAGGTGATGGAGAAACAGGTTTACCTTTTAGGTGACATGAATGAGTTGAAGGGAAGTTATGAACTGTTTCTGAGAGACAAATAACACCAGGATCCTTTTTTAGGTAGCTGACAGCTGGTAACTGTGCAGGGGCGGGTCTAGCAAAGTGTTGCCAGGGGGCCAGGTAGGGCATTAACAGGGAAAGGGGGGCACAAAGAAATACTTTTTTCTTATTCTCATTTCAAATGTCTAGCTTTTAAAAAAATAATTATCTGAATCTTACAACAAACGATTGATAGATTGATGCATATATACCATCAGAACAGTGTACATCACTGTCACAACAGTGTTTATTATCATTCAAAGGCTTTATGATTTTTCCTATAATGGCGGGCCGGTCTCTAGTCAAAATGTCCGGGCCAATTTTCTGTCCCAGTCCAGCCCTGTATGCAGCTCATCTGCAGTCTGGTGTTACCTACATCTTCCTATTCAGAAGGCAGAATTTCTGAGTTCTGAGTACAATCGAAAGCACCACAACTGCAGTTTTTGTGTTGGATGTAAAAGGCGCACATGGCGCTGTGACGTAGGCTAGAATCATGGCAGTAGTCAATGACGGTCCAGGCGTGGGATTTCTCTCGTGGAAATATGCACATTATCTTTTCCTTTCTATTGGTAGGTGGCACAGTGCACTTGTGGCAAGTAAGCAAGCTAGAAGACTGCAAAGTTATGGAAGAAACACATTAACAAGAGAATTCTGAGTAAAACCAAAGTTACTTTCCCTAGTAACTAGTTACTTTGAAAGTAACGAGTAACTTGAGTTACTTTTGAGAGAAGTAACTAGTAATGTAACTAAGTTACTATTTTAAAGTAACTTACCCAACACTGGCTGCGATGTACTCAGTTCTATTCTGTCAGTTCTCATCAGTCACCATCAAAATCTTAGCATTTTCAACTTTGCAACCTCCAGTTCTGCTTCCTGGTCACTGCCATCGTCCAAACCATATGCCATAACAGGTCTTACTATCATCTTGGAAATCTTCCCTTTCGCTCTTGCTGCTATCCTCCTGTCAAACCCCTCTCCACCCACTCCACACTGTCGCCATGCTCCTCTTCCTCTCTCTTATGCACTCTCTGTTGCTTTGGAGATTTGACCATGGATATTTAAATGTTTCCACTTTCAGAAATTCTATTCCTTGTACACTTTTGTGCTGCTTTTTGAAGGTGAGATGTTGTATTAGAGTAGTTTGCTTTTATGGTGTAAAATTTGATATGTCCCTGCGCGGGATGCCGTGGTGTCCACATCTATGTAGTCAGAGGAGACATGCTGCACATGACTGATTATGCCTCGCAGGTATAATATTATATAGCACTAGATAGTGTAGAGGGAAGACTCAAACACGCAGCTAAGAGGCCAAATAGACGGCATAAGACCGCACAGCCATCTCTGTGTTCTGGGTTTAACTCATGACTGTGTCAGCTTATAAAGCATCTGCCTCCTTATGCTTTTGTTAGTTGTTATATATGTAGCCATTCTGTGGTTGCACCATGTATGTTTAAGAATAGTGCTAAAGGGATGTGTTAAATGTAGCAAGAATTGTCCATAAATGGTCCATAAATGTTGGGAATGAGATCAGGTTTCTTGATATGAATCAAAGCAGCAGGCTAAAGACAACTTACCACAATGCTGTTCACTGAACAGTATCGACGTGTTTCTTTCAGTTCACTCAGCACCTCCATACAAACTTTTTTTCTATTATAAAGCTTGAATTCAAAAACAGGAAAATTAGTTTGTTTTTGTGTAAATACAGAACTGGTTTATTCACATGAAATACCCCTGAATATAATGGTAAACAGAGAGTTTATATAAAAGGCACATTTGCAATGATTAAAATTACAGCTAACTGTCCATGCTATGATGGACCGCTGTTTTTTGCAAGCACACCAGTGTATTTTACAAATCATTGCAATCCTCAGTGTCCTGCACTGTTTATTACAAAAAATATCAAACAGTAATGAATACAAACTAAAATATGTAATGTCCATAAAAAATATGCATTACTGTAAGTGAACCACAGTTTATATCACAGAGACTTTTTGTTTTGTTTACCTTTGTTTATGTTTTTAAAAATTTCACTCAGTGGTTTTCTGAAGAATCAGCACCTTAACACTGAAAAGAGCAGATGTGAGGCATGTGTCTGTCTTGTCTACAGAACCTTAAGTAGCACCTTAAAAATTTAAGATTAACCACAAAGCTTCATTTATTCTGGATACTATTTAGTTTAGTTATAAAAAAATAAAATGGATAAACTGGATTTGCAACACAGGCTGTCAGTGCCACACAATGCAAAAGCAAACCAATCGTTTCTCACATCAGGCCAGCGCCAGAACAACAGTTTACCTCTGCTGAAGCTGAATAAAAGGCTAGAAATTGCTTTTGTGAACAATTACATTATTATAGTAATGCATCATTTCCTGGCTGGTCCTGATTTTTCTTTTAAAGAAATGACTTGCAGATCGTTTTCCGAGGGGCTAAATGGCCCGTGGATGAGGTCAAAGGAGAGTGAAGCAGTAAAACCACTAACCCAGTTTCACAGGGCCAGCCACACACATGTATGTACAAAGCCAATTCCAAAAGGTAAGTATATTGTGTTAAATCTAAATAAAACAGAAAGTAATGATTTATACATCTTACAAACCCATATTTTTATTTGCAATACAATATAGGACATATCAGCCCTTTAAACTCAGAAAATGTACCTCTGTAAGAAGGTTGGCTCATTTTGAGTTTGATGCCAAAAACATGTCTCAAAAGGGTGGGACAGGCAACAAAACGCTGGAAAAGTAAGTGGTTTAAAAAAAAATAGCTGGGTTAATTGGCAACAGGTTAGAAACATGACTGAGTGTAAAAGAAGCATCTTGGAGCTGCAAGTAAACATGGTCAGAGGTTCGTCTATCTACAAAAAAAAGTCTTCAAGTTGTGGAACAATTTCAGAATAGATATTGTCAGTGAAAAACTTTGAATATCTCATCATTTTCAGTAAGTTAATTATCTGTTGTGCGAAGAAGGAATCATATGTGAACGTGACCCTAATGTACCAAAGCTAAGATAAAATGGGCTGAGGTAAAGTGAAAAAATTCAGAACACTTTGAAATACGTTTTTGGAAACATGTCCTCTGAACTAAAGAGGAAGGAGGAATATCAAGCTTTTTATCAGCACTCAGTTGAAAGCCTGCATATCTGATGGTCTAGATATGTATCAGTGCCTATGAAATTGGCATCTTGCACAGCTGGAAATGCTTTATCAATCCTGAAAGACATATCAAGGTTTTAGAGTAACGTGTGCTCCACCAAGATTACGTGTTTTTCAGGGAAGGCCTTGCATGTTTCAGTAAGAAAATGCTGAACCACATACAGTACCTGTTTCAGCAGCATCGTGGTAGAAGAGTGCAGATGTTGAACTGACATGCCTGCAGTCCAGGCTTTTCACCAACTGAGAACATTGGGAGCATCATGAAGTATATGGCAAAGAAGACCCAGGACTGCTGAGCAGCTATAATCCTCCATGAGACAAGAACGGGACCACGTTCCGCTCTCCTCAGCTCCCACACATTTACAGAATGTAGTGAAAAGAGGAAGGGACACTACACAGATGTAATTATGCCCCTAAGTTTTCTGAGATGTGTTGCTCCCATTAAAAATACTTATTTCTTAAAATGGTACATTTTCTCAGTTTAACCATGTTTTGTATCTTCTACTTTGAATAATTTCTGGGTTTATTTGCAAATGTATTTGATATTTGCAAATCATAATTCTCTGTTTTTATTTACATTTTTCACAGTGTCCACAGTTCTGTAAAACTGGATTTGTACATGTTTATATAGACAATGACAACACACATTTGGGGACAGCTGAGGGGGAATTTAGTTAAAGCAATTTTTCTCAGAACTAAACTGTGGTTGAAGTTACTACTTAGGAAAACCTTTTACATTTTTATTCATTTTTTATTCTACTCAGAGAAAAATTTCTTTTTAAAAAAAACATATCACAACTTGTAGCGGCCAGTCCTCTGTACAATCCATGCAGCATTTGGTGAGATACTTGAACCTGCCATCTGTAGAGCTATTCTATTAGCACAGCTATAACCACTTCTTATAACCACTTTTCCAATTAGTAGATTACCTGCTCTACCTCCCGAGATGTAGCCACCCCTAAACATACATGGTCAGATATACACATATATACCACATGACCAGAATACAGTGAATCTGACCTGGGACTCTTTGCTGCATGTCTTCCACCCTCTCTCTCTTTGCTTTCCTATCTGTCTCCACTGTTGCTATCAAATGGCAAAAATAAGGCTCTGCAAGCAGAGGAGTTGCTCCCTGCTGAACATTGGAGTAGAATTTAGGATTCAGGCACATCCACACTGACTTCCCTCTTCAAACCAGGAAGCTACAGCTATCATTTTTAGATGCAATCTGTGGTTGTAAGCCAACAAACAATATAGTCGGTGGCTCCAGTAGGTGTGTATGGTTAATGAACAGCTAACACAACAGGAGAATACTCTTAAATATTTTTAAAGCGTGTAAATAACTCCGAATCCTTGAAAGTGAGTTTGAAAATTTCAATCAAATCAAAACTACACATTTTTTTTATTGTTGTTGTTTGTTTGTTTCTACCACTGACGCAACTCATCAATAATGCCAGACTAATGTAAGAAAGTGTTTGCCTTAATCCCTTAATTAAAACTATTCAAACACTCAAAAGAACAGTTTATGAGTGTGTGGGTTTTGAATACTCAGTGCATGAGTACTATGAGTTATCATTTTAAGCAGTTCCAGAAAGTTAATTCTGTTTATCTGGATGTAGAATTTTCAGTGGGAGTTTTGTTCATCTTCCAAGTGACTTCTTTCATCATTGATCAATAGCCATGATACCATTTACAAAGACGGGCCTGGGAAACAGAAGAACATGACATCAAGAAGGCCCTGAGTAAATGTGGTTATCTCAGCTGGACATTTGTCAAAGCTGGGAAGGTGCTTAAAGAAAGCTCCAGCCGATCCAGGAGAGAAGACAGACAACTGCTGCCTAAGCAAAAACCCTTAGTGAACCCTTATGTGTCACGAGTATCGGAACAGCTGAGATGCATTTTCCCAAAACATCATGCCAATTTGCATAATAATGACCATGAAACTGACCTCACAGCCCATTGTTAGCCACTGGTGCCAGTTTTAGTCATTATGCAAACGTACTGTTTATAAGGTTGGGGAAGCCTGCAGTCAGCTGAGATGGGGGGATATAAGCTTGGATCTGAAGTTTTTATTGAACTGACACTAACAATTTTAACTAGCTTTCTCCAGATTGTATTCTGACACTGACAGAAACATTTCTGGCTCTGCAAAAGGCAAATAAAGACACTTCCTTTAGAGTCAAATTCATGAAATCTATCAGATTGAATATAGCCAAAACATCTTGAGTGTTTTGTATGGGAAATTTAACAGAAAAAATGATCTGTAAAAGTAATGCAGATGTAACTTATTTGGACAGAGAGGCAGAGCAGCCAAAGAAATCCATGCCGATGCTCCGGGGGTAGCCTTCCAGTACCTTCAGTGCCACAGGGTCAAACTTCCAGTAGTGCAATCCACTCAGGAAATTGGCATAGCCTGTCAAAGGGCAAAAGAATGCAACAGTGAACTCCAGACGTACATGTTAAAACTTTCTCTAGACGTACAAGTCACTAAGTCAGAGGCAGAGATTACACTCCTCACCATATCTGTCCAAAAAGGCTCCATCGATGTGGCTGGGCATTCCCCTCCACTCGTAAATGCTGCGAGGGTGTAAGTCATTAATTCGATTATCCTGAATATTGAAGGACCAGTAGTAACTCGACTTGAAGAAGTAGACTTTCTCAGTATGGTCCTCTTCCCACTTCAAAGCTGCTTCAATGTCTGTTACAGGAAGACCCAGCCGTCTCACTGAATCTGGCCCTGTTATCTTCCTTTCAGCATCAAAAACCCAGTAGCTGTCACCTGATAAGTAATAATTAAAATTAATTAATATAATTAATTAATTACAATTAATAAGTCACCAGGATGTTGTTTCTAGAAATCATCCCAGCTGAATACATGTAAAGCACATCCTTGTAAAAAGAACAACCATGTAACAACAACATTCAAGGCTACATATTTCTACCATAAACTCGTGTGTCACTGTGAAGATTATTATTTTATTTAACCTTTTTCCTCATGTTCCCACGTTTCCCCAGATTTACCTCATTTCCTCTCTTCACTTTCTCATCACTGATTGGCTCCTGAGTTTCTTTCTCCCTTAACTGAACTCACCAGACACACATTTTATAAAGACTTCACTCCCTTTCACTCACTATTTTAACTTCCACGTGGCAGTTAAGAATTTTACAGTCCATCTCTATCTTCCTTTAAGGTAAACTACATTGGCAAAGTCATTGATAGCTGTTTTCTTTACATTCTGACTGCCTAACAACTTTAACTTTCAGCTTCCTAATTAGCAATCCCTACATATCATTAAAGTTATCAAAATCACTTTTGCTTGACTAGTTTTGAGGAACAAAGGATATTTTGTGGAAAATACTTGTTTAATGTGTCCCCCAGAAAAAAACTGTCTAGTTCGCGTCTGTACCTTGGAAGAACCAGATGTTGCCAGACTTGTCTTCAAACGCAGCATCAATGTGTTCTGGAATTCCTTTCCAGTGGCGTGATGATAAAGCTGGATAGCCAGCTTGTAGCTGCCCATCACGTATTCGCCAAATATATTGAGACTTAAAGAAGAAGAGCTCTCCCCTGATCATGGATACAGCATCAAAGTTTGTTTTGCAAGCATTTGGCTGGAACACAGCAACAAACTTAGTCTGAATATTTTTGTCTATGAACTATCATGCAAAGCAGCAAAATACAGAATGGCTTATATTTTTCTAAGTAAATACATGTATTTTCAAGGGCCTCACCAGTTCAGTCTCAATCTCATTGGTCTCTGTCATCACAGGTGGCGCATGCCGAGGGGATCCGTACAGATACTGAATGCCCCTTTTGTCATCCTCACTCAGCTGCAGAGGGTAAGCGTCACTATAGAATGGGCACATCACAGCATCGGGCTCAAGGGAGTGCTGCAGGCCCAAAACGTGGCCAAACTCATGAGCTGCCACTTGGAGGAGGTCTGTGCCTAAAAAAGCAAACAGAGGAGGGCAGTCAAACTGAGAGTAGTTATTTTTGGTTCCAATCAGCTCAAAGCTTTTCAAATGTACTTACCAGCATTATTGCCCACTGTCCAGTGCTCATCGTAGTCAAAGTGGACTTCTCCCTCTCTCTGTGTCTGGGGGAAATAGGCGTGAGCAAGGATTCCTCCTGGACCATCGAATGGTAAGTTGTCCCCATGCCAGTACCTACACAATTACTTCTTTTAGAGGACGAGGTAAACCTACCACATATCATTCTTTTGATGCTCTTTCTCTATGCTAAGCATGTTGCAAATTGAGTACAGTGTAACTCTTAATTCTGAGTATTAGTTCTAAATAATACACATCATTCAGTGACCCTTATACACATCTAATTGGCAGTGTTGTGCAGATACATAAATCAACAATCTTCCTGTGTGTGTGTGTGTGTGTGTGTGTGTGTGTGTGTGTGTGTGTGTGTGTGTGTGTGTGTGTGTGTGTGTGTGTGTGTGCATTCTACTATACTTGTGAGAACCAACAGTCACTTGTGAGGACACACTCACCGGTCCTCACCAGTTTGAAGGCCTTTTTGAGGCTCAAAATGTGGTTTTAGTGTCAGGGTTACAATCAGGTTATGGTTAGGTTTAGGGTCAGGGTTAGGCATTCATTTTTAATGGTTAGGGTTCACCCAACTGCTGAACGGCAGTGCTCATCCACAAAAATATTTTGAAGCACAACATTTAATGCATTGCCAATCCCTGAAAAGGTTCATTTTGTTGTCATATGGTAATAATGAGAACTGCTTGTGTCCTAAATTAGTTTGCTTTTAGTGATATTGGTAAATGCTAAATGGACTGGTTTCAGTTATTGAGTCATCATGTTCAGGACTGCGAGGCATGAAGACATGTGTAAGAACAAAATTAAATATTTATCTTACTTTTACAGTAGGACATGACTGGTATAATTAAATATGCCAAAAAAGTGAATAGCTGTTAAAGGGAATGTCTGCTTGTAGAATTATACTTGGATTGCATTATTTAGCTAGAAGAAATGATACAATGGTCAAACGACTCTTTATGTGGACTTGTTGACTAGTTGAAATTTCAGTGGACCAACGTTTCTGTAAGAAAACTATGTAGGACATGCTTTGACATTAAAGTATGTCAATAAGCTACATATTAGGCACATGATGCAATTCTACGCTGCACCCAGTAAACTAGTGGCTAGCCTATTTTAATGTGTACAAAGTATGTTATACAAAAATGGTCGCGTGATAGATTTTAACTGAGTACATAATATTAAACACAATATAGCAGTAGTTCTAAAAATGACTCATGAAAGTAACATGTACACAAGTTAGAACTTGAATTGCTGACAAAGTGAAGTGTGGCAGGACGCTGAAAAAGAAGAGAGCTGTTATGACATTGTAAGTATCATGAATCTGATGCCAAATGACTCTTCTGATTTGATACAATATGTAGCCAGAGGCATGCTATTAAAAATCCCACCAAACAAGTCCTATGTTGCATTTGTTCCATAATCCTCTCTCAGTCTTGGCTGGGAGACATCTGGTTTAGTGTTTCCTGGTTTACTATGACAGCAGGAGTCATGCCTAAGATTTGTGCCTGGGTCTTTAAAAAAAAGTTGATTCTGTTCATCTGGGCGTAGCGTTTTTGGTTGGAGAAATGTTTCATCCCTCATCCAAGTGACATCTAGTCTCAGCTGACTGCAGGTTTCCCCAACCTTTTAAACTGTACATTTAAATAATGACTGAAACCAGCACCACTGGCAAACACTGGACTATGATCCAGAAACTGACCTCACAGCCCATTGTTCACCATTGGTGCTAGTGCCAGAGAGTAAAAGGTCTTTTATGTTTGAACTGATAAAGAGTGCTATAACAGACCTTATCCGTATTTGCTAATAGTAAATCATCTTTATTCCTAACTAAAGATATAATCCATATATAAGTTTGATTAATGAAAACTATTCTAATGTCCAGATTGTGTCTGCACAGACATGATCCAGGTTTGACCTTGGCAGCTTAGTGTCTGTGTGTGTTTGGAAAATGCCTAAGATTTATGTGTGTCTGGAAAAACGTGAAAGATAAGAAATGTGCTGCCAACCCATAATAATACATGATTCTGAATAAGATAAAGTAAGAGAAATGTAATTGAAGAGAAATACCATAACTTAAATAAGGCATGAAATGAAGCATATTCATGTGTGACTGAACATTCATATGTGCTGGAATTATTGACAAATTAAGTACTGCATAGAAAAGAAAAATAATGAAGTGATTTTTAAAGTTGCTTTAAATAATATATCTGGAAAAGTCAGAGAGAGGGGTGAGGTGAAAAAGTGATACAGGGTTCTTCCCTTTGTCTTCTGCATGATGAGCAGTTCAGAAGATCGGACCTAAGATGTTGAAGATTCCAGCAGAGACCCCAGAGGGATCGACTGCTGGACTGTGAACCTGCAAACTGTTTTTGTATTTATTTTGGCTTTTTCTCTGCTCCTTTTTACCATGTTAGAATATTAATTCAAAAGGATTTGGATTTAACTTGTTTCCCGTTGATGTGTCTCCTAATGGGTCATACCTACATGGAAGAGATAAGGGCATCAGTGCTCAAGGCACGCTCATTCCCCCTAACCTCCTCCCTCACAAGGATTAAAACAAGGTCAGCATTAGCTCAGAGTTGGTTAATTAGAAAAGTATAATTCTGCCAATTTCAATATTATTTCGTGATTGTTATTAATTGATGCTTTGCTCTTGATAAATTGCTTTAATAAAATGTCCTGCAATTAAAATCCAAATTATAGACATTCCCATTTTAACCCTTTGTGAATGTGATGGCATCAGCCACACATGGGTAAATCAGTCCATTTGTTCACTTTATTAGTTTGTTTTGCAGTTTTCTTCATTAATATAATTCATTAATCATTTTATTTAAACCTAACACTGATATTATGAGGCGCACACATAGTGGCATTGTGGGGTTTTTCTAAAAATGTTTTGTTATATTAATTATGTTTCTTTCTTTGAGTTACCTGGGTTTGGGCGATGGCTGTTTCCTGTCTGGGCAAAAGGCGTGGCTGAGGACTCTGGGAACAAAATGCCTGCTCAGCAGGACCAACCATGGGCTTACCAGGAGCAGGGGTGTTTTAGGTTTACTTGGGTTATTCTGTGCTTAGTTAATATTAGTGTGTATTTTTGTTTTCCCCCTATTGTGTGTAAATAGTTTGGCCAAACCATTATAAAAGCTACCCTCTTTATAATTAGGCCAGTTTGTGAGTTAAACAAACAAAGTGAGATACAACTTAAGTTTCTGGAAATTACTTTTTGTAGATTTATATTTAGTTGACCTCTTTTATGGGCCTGCTAATTATGTTTTTGAATTTTGTCATTTTTGAAATTTTTGAGGGATAAAATAAAGAAAACCCTCTTGCTAAGCCTCTGCCTGAACATGTCAGCATTTGTTTAGGAAGTATGATTTTAAAAAATCTTAAGGCAAATGAACTTTTGGTAAAAACATAGGTTACTTAGTTTCTTGCTTTTTGTTGAATTGTACCAGCTAGCTTCTTACCTTGCAGTTGCTCTGGAGGTGTGCCTGTGTCTACTGTCTGCTTAGACTAGCATGTGTGCTCACCGCTCCACACCACAGCTACATCTGGGCAGGCCAGAGTTTAAGTGATTTGATATCTAAATAGTGATGCACTAGTTTTGTTGTTTATCGCAATTCTGAAACTGCTTAATGCTGATTACGATTTGGGGGTTTTAAAGGGCTAGAACATGAAGAAAAGTGCAAACACATCATGTGTGATTACTGTACACATTGTTAATGGTCAAGATTTCATCTATACAAATATTTAAATCTGAATACTTGGAGCTGCTTCATTCGACACACATGCTTAAGATGGCTCATCTAGAATTTGGCCAAGAAACAACAAATCACAGAGTTCCTTTATCACAGCTTTATTTCTGCTGTATCTCGTCTTCCATCTTCACATTATTGACAGTATATATCAAAAAAATCTGAAGCTGAGCTTGAACAGGATAATCGTACCTAATCACACAAGCCATTACATCAGGGAAAAGTTAGAAAAGTTGAAGTTGAGGTTCATGAAATGCCCTAGTCAAAGCTCAGATTTGAAACTCACTGAAAATTTGCAAGTGGATTTGAAATAGGTAAAGCATGCAAGAAAGCATTTAGTATCTTGCAACTGGGGGGATCTGGAATGGTTTCGAGGATTGCTCTGTATTTATTTTTTATTCCTGTCAATATTTTTGTTGAATAAATGAGTGAAAAAGCAAACTGTCCTCGGGTTGTTGTCTTAGGTAAATCAATGTCTCAGTTTAGCTGAATTTTTATTCTTAAATGCCAGTGTTGTGTTGCTCACTGGTGGACATTTCTCACCTGTTGAAATCAATGATGATGTCAGCATTCTCACTGGTTACTTCACTGAACCTGAGAGGAGTAACAGCACCCCACACACCAAACGCCTTCTGGAAAACACTCCGCACTTTGTCCTCACTCATCTGCCAGGGAAAACGTATGATCCTGGTTGGCACAAACACATTAATATCATGTTTTATCAAGCTTTAACATAAATTTAATATATATGTGCATGTGGTATGCTAGACTTCTTAAACTCTTGGAAAGAAACTGGTCCAAATCCATGTGGATCAATAGTATTAATCAGCATCGCTGCCTTTGGCTCGTCTCTGTCTATTTTTGATTTGCATATGATTGCTGGTGTTCTGTCCCTGGTAGGCCTAAGTGGATTCCCTTAGGAGTCTGTTGGGTTTTTATTTATTTATTTATTTTTAATTGTGGTGTCCAAAGTGGTTAAAGCAGTGGTCTTGGGAATACATTCAAGGCCATTTTGGTTGCTTTTTCCAGGCTTATGAGTTTCAGTGCTTAACTAGCACCTGAAGACTAGGGAGGAGCTTCTTTTGATTCTGGTTAGGCAGTGAGAAGGATCGGCTGTGGTGAATTCTGTTGCTAAGCTTCTGCTTTTGGTCCTTCTGTGTCAGTTTTGTGTATTTGGGCAATAGAGTAGAGCTTTGTTTCTGTTAGCAATACCAATTAAAGGCATGCATGTTTTTCTGGGGAATAACTTGGTAGTTAGTCCACCACCCCCAACTTTGATGACTTGTACGTCAAGTTCAAGTTCCTTTTATTAGTACCCTTGTTCTTTATTTTGCAATTATGAAGTGGTACCCTGCTCAAACACAGGCACTAGTAAATCTGTACAAGCACCACACTTCTTTAAGACTACAAAGAGCTGTCATAGGTAAATTCAGGTTTAAACAAAAAATTGAATAGCTTAAGAAACTGTATCTTATATAAAAAGACCTACCTTCTCTTCAGTTGTCTTCTTTTACCAGTCCCTACATTAAGAGTCCCTACTCTCACCTCCACACTCCATTCCTGCCTTTCTTTCTCTTGTGCTGCCTCATAACATGCCTTCTTCCTTTCCTCTATGTTTGTCTTTGGCCACCAGCACCTTGTTGGCCACCAGCACCTTGTTGGCCACCAGCACTTGGGAGTGATATTAAGAGTGAACTGGTTTGTGGCCCATTTTTCAAACAGTAAATTTGAAAATTCATCAATAAAATACATTTCTTAGCAATAAAAATATTATTCTGATTAGAGAGCTTGTGATTATTCGTGGATAAACCATTATAGGTGCTTTGTCTTTGATGTAAATATGTAAAAATTGTGTGTGTTTCTGTTCTTTGTCTTGTGTACTGTTTGTTGTATATGTGTCTTTCTTGCTGCTGTTACACCCAAATTTCACCTTGTGGAACAATTATAGGATTATTCTATTCTATTCTATAGAAACATAACAAGTTATTATGGTAATTGCCAATACTGTACATTTAGGGCAGTTATGGCATAAACCTCATACTGGTTGGTGATGTAATAAATTTGCTAAGCTTAACGTTCCAGTGCTTCCACCATTTATAAGATAGCTGCCAGTTCTTTTGACAAATGAAAACTAAAAACAAAGTCTTAATGTGAAACTAAACAAACAGATTTGTTTCATTAGATCCCCATACTAAACTAAAACCATCAGCTTTGCGTTCCACTCCTGCAAATTATGGTCATATAGGCAGCCATGTAACTCATCAGCAAAACAAACAAACAAGTCACTGTATTTAGAGACTTTTTAGTGTTTCTTACTTGTAAGTTAAGTCTGTCTTCTCCCATCGCCTGCCATAGAGCGCAAATCGCTTCCTGCGCTGCTGTCTACTCAGGGTGTCCCTCCTCTTTTTCACATTGTTGTATGTCGTGCTGAGCTGCGTTAAGGTAGGATAATCTGGGACTCCACAGCGAGGACGATTCCACAAATCTGTGTCATTTGGGGACTTGAAATCGTACTCTTCATTTAGTGTGTCCTGTTCATGACTTGGCCTCTTCTTCAGACCGGCATGACTGTTGCTCCATCTCTGGGAGAAAGAAAACAGAGTCAGAGTACTTTTTAGTTTTAATAGATACATAAAGATGTAATGTTGGCTATGTACCATTTCTGCCACCTTTCTACTGGTAAATTCCAGATTATCCTTGGCTTTTGACTTCATACACACTTCTTTGAAAGTAAATCATCACAAAATACTGATGCTGATGACATAACGTTCATAACGTTCACACCCTCCTGGAGAATTCAAAGTACCTTCTTTATACAAAATGCTTCATTTTGTGATGGGTGCATTCACCCATTATACAAGCACGTCTTTCTATGCTTAAGTGCTTCCTGTCTAACATTCACACATATTCATACTCCAGTAGATGCATCAGAGTGCAATTTGGAGTTAGTGTCTCAATGCATGCTCAAACATCCAGGTAAGTAAATCCCAAAAGGTTGATTGATCAACAACCACTGATCAAAGCCATAGACCATTGATCACTGATCAAAGACTATTGATAAATGGCTATGAGTACCATTCACAGAGAGTTGAGGAATGGCTGCAAATACAGCATTTTAAGATGGAAAAAATCAAATCTCATGATGTACCACAATTCACGGATCGCATTAACTCGGTGGACCAACAGATCAAATTCACCAGGGGAGATATGAAAAGTGGCAGGTTAGCCTTCTTAGACTGTGAGATTTCCATCAGTAATGAGGGACAGTTAAAAGTTCATGTGTACCGGAAACCTACGCATACGAATCAGTATTTATGGTCTAACTCTCATCCACTGGAGCACAAACTGGGTGTCCTCAGGACGCTACAACACAAAGCGAACACCATCCCCAGACACAGCAGCCAGGGAAGCAGAAGAACATCACATCCAGAAGGCCCTGAGTAAATGTGGTTATCCCAGCTGGGCATTTGTCAAAACTGGTAAGGCATCTAAAGAAAGCTCCAGCCGATCCAGGAGAGAAGGACAACTGCTGCCTAAGTGAAAACCCTTAGTGATCCCTTATGTGTCAGGAGTATCGGAACAGTTGTTACAGTTGAACAGTCTAAACACCGGGTCTCTGTGGCTTTTAAACCTCAAAACATGCTGCACCAAAAATTGGTCCACCCCCTAGGATCGAGTCCCCTGACACAAACAGAGTAACATAGTGTACGCTGTTAAGTGCCAGGAGGATTGCCATGATTTTTACATCAGTAAACCAAACAACCTCTGGCGAAGCTGATGGCACAACACAGAAGAGCTAACTCGTCAAGCCAGGACTCCGCAGTCTATTTACACCTACAGGCCAGTGGACACTTTCAATGATGAGGATGTAACATCCTGGACAGGGAGGAACGCTGGTTTGAGCGCAGAGTCAAGGAGGCCATTTACGTGAAAAGGGAAATACCATCTCTGAATCGAGGAGGGGGCCTAAGGGTCCATCTTTCACCATCTTAGGCTACGTCCACACTAATGCATTTTCGTTTGAAAACGCATCATTTTCTCTCCGTTTTGGCCTCCCGTCTACACTGAGACAGCGTTTTCCCCGAAGAAAAACACAGCGTTTTGAAAACGCTCTTGAAAACAAATACATTTGAATACATTTGAAGACGGTGCTTTCGCGTCGCAGTGTGGACAGCGAAAACGGAGACTTCTGAAAACGATGATGCATTTTAGTCATGTGACCAATTAAACAAAGATAGCTGAGGACATTATACAGCAGTTGTTTTGTTTGCTCTCAATTTTGACAGCACTATTAAAGATTAATATCAGTTTGTACATGTTTCAGATAGCTTTTCTTGAAATTCTTTAATTCTCACTTTGTACTTTTGTGTTACTTGCAGCAACAACAACACCTCATTGTTAGTCCATTTAAAAAACTCGGTGCTTTTCCTCAACATTTTGCTGCGACATTTCAAAGAGCCGGAAAGTAAATAAACGGCAGACAGAAATGAGGCAGGCCGAATCTTCCTGCGCTTCAAGCATGCGCAGTACTGCAACGTAAACGTTTTCGGCCGTTTCAATGTGGATGCACAACTCTGTGAAAACGACTGAAAACGCTAGTGTGGACACGGAGCGTTTTGAGACGAAAACGCCTTTTTCAAATCTATTCGGGCTAGTGTGGACATAGCCTTAAAATGCTGTGATTGCAGCCAATTCCCCAACTCTCTGTGAATGGTACTCATAGCCATTGAGCCATTGATCAGTGATCAATGGTCTTTGGCTTTGATCAGTGGTTGTTGATCAATAGTCATGACAATTTGCATATTAATGATCAAGGAACTGACCTCACAGGCCATTGTTCATTCAGTGGGCTGGTTTCAGTCAACATGCAAATGTACTGTTTATAAGGTTGGGGAAACCTGCAGTCAGTTCAGACTGAAGAAGTCACTTGGATGAGTGACGAAACGTTTCTCAAACTGAAAACGTTACGTCCAGAATCAACCTTTTGGAATTTGTAGTTAGTATTTTTCTCAAGGATATTTGGAATGCAGACTGGAGCAGCCAGAGATCAAACCATCAGCCTTACGAGATGAACCTCCTGAGCTCCAGCCACCAAGGGCATCAGTGTATGAGCTTCAGCTCAGTTATCCATATGATGTTTGAAGTGTCATAAGTTGCTGCGCTGGGCGTCTGTCACACTCCTTCATTACATGCTGACGTCAGCTGCTGGCTCACTTGTGTTGGTTTTTGTTGTCTGATGTGAGGGATGTAAGTTGGCCCAGGCCAGCCTATGATTGTTGGTACAGTTCAGTTTCAGAGTTGCTGAGTGGCCTGTTTTTCACTGAGAAGACAGTTAGCTGTGCTAATATGCTGCCATGTGTAGTTTACGCTGCTGTGACAAGGAAAGAGATCTGTCAGCAAGACTCTGGACATAAAATGTAATAAATAAATGTGTAAAATTGCGAATAAGGCAGAAAATTGCTATTATTAATGAAAGGATGAAAGTCAAAGTAAGAGGCAATTCAGTTTTTCACGTGAAGTGTACTTTTGGTCTACTTTTGCTGCTGGTTCAGTAAATTTTGATCGGAGTGATGAAACCTGCAGTTTGACATTCTGTGAGGTGTTTGCTTTCAGCACCAAAGGTATGTCCATGTATATCAGGTGAACGGTGGGAATCCACGCATTGTGTTTACATCTTGCGCTTACTTGCTTTTTAATCATTTGTCGTTTCAGCTGTTTAGTGGTTGTTGAAATTACTTTGTGAGCTTTTAGCTGAGATTCTGATGTTTCTGTGGATACCACACATGTCTATATTTAAAAACACATCTTACAGTACATCCCATTAAACCAGATGTTTAATGGGATGTACTGTACGCCTCCAGTACCGGGAGCATTGGGGTTCAACAGGTTAATTGTTTATTGCTTAATTACGTTGTGTGGCATGAATGGCCATAAGGGAGGTTTTTGTCAGTAGGAAAAGCTGCAAAACTTATGAAAATACAGTTAAAAGTCCAACATTTCAGCTTGTGCTTGTTTGCGGTGAGCAACAGATCAAACAAGTCAAGAATTATAAATTTCGCAGATGCTGCTCGTTTTACGTTTTCACTTGTTTTTTCACTTCTTCTGACATGCTTGCATTTAAATCCGGCTCCTCGTCTCCCTGTGTAGGCCATGTCCCTCAACTGTGAAAGGGTGGAGTGCTCACTCCGGATCAGGGATGAGTGCCTGCCTCAAGTGGAGGAATTTATGTATTTCACAAGCAAGGTGAGAAGAGAGTGGGAGATTGGCAGGTGGATTATATCAATTGCAGATACTTAGAGAAGCTGTTACTATACCAGTCAATCTGTCCCCGCGCTCACCTATAGTCGTGAGCTGTGGGTAGTGACTGAAAGAATGAAACTGCAGATGCAAGCTGCATAAATGAGCCTTCTCTGAAGTTTGGCTGGCCTCTCTCTTAGTGACAGGGTGAGGACTTAAGTCAGAGAGCTACTGTTTCTCCACATAACAAGGAGCCAGTTGAAGTGGTTCGCGGATCTGACAAGGACGCCTCCTGGGTGAGGTGTTCCAGGATGTAATAGGATGCATTGGAGAGAAATACGTCTTAGCTGACTTGGGAATGGCTCAGTGCTACCCCGGAAGAGCTGGAGGACGTGGCTGGGGATGGGGAGGTATGGACTTCTCTGCTTAAGTTAGAAAATGGATGGAAAGATAGACTCACATACTTTCCCTGTCAATTCTGAAGCTACATTGATCTATATTGCTTTTTGGTACTCTAGCAGAGTCCAAGTATAAAAGTATGAATCTTGAATTGAACAGCAGTTCAGCTTTGTTCAGCAGTGCTGAACCACCGCCACTGCTTTAGACCTTTACTTTACAAAAGACCTTGGTGTTTTTGGTTTTTGAGGCTCACTCACAGCAAGCAAAGCTGTTAATCATCAACATCAAATGTCAGGTCTTAATCCGTTTACTATACATTCAAAAACTTTGAAGCTTTAATTGTGCTATTTGATTTTAAACTTATAAAGGCCATTCAATAAAATAGAGACCATTTAATTCCACCTTACACTGGGTGGAGAGCACTTACTAACATGACGGAGGTTGACTGAACTTAATTCTTAAACTGACCCTTTGTCTTATAAATCAGAATGTCCCTATTTGCTTTGCACAACAAATAGCATTTGTGTTTGTCTTTGCTAACAGATTAATGGCTGCTAGGGCTTTCCTGCTATAGGTTCATACATCATAACTTTAATCTGACAGGCAATTTTTTACAGTAGTTCAATCCACTGAAACTGTGGGAAGTGGAACAACAGTTGAAGACTGCAATCATGTCTTCCATTACTAATATACTAAAATGTAACGTGATCAGTAACTGAAGATAAGGATTCACTACCCCTATTTGGAATTCAGTCATTTTTACCTCATGCCTTATTCGCACATCAGTCTATCGTTGTGTAGTGTTGTTGGCCACAGTTTTGTTTTTTTCCCAAAAGATGCCCTTTGACGAGAAAGCCTATTTTGTTCCATTCAATACCCAAGAAATTTCAGTTTTCACAAATTTCAGCAAATTAGAAAAATGCTTAGCTATGTGTCTACTAATAAAACCTCTGTAATTTTGTGAAAAACTGAAAAGTTTCTATTTTCTATTTTCTACTATAGAAATTTCAGTTTTTTACAACTACAAAAAACAAACAAACGGGACAATCTAAACAATGAGCAACCAAAACTTTTTCTGAAATTTTACACATTTATTTCTTACATTTAAGTCCAAAGAGTCATGGTCACAGTTTCTTTCCTTGTCACAGCAGCTTTTTCTTCATCATGTAGAAAAAAAGTTAAATATGTAACTTCTTTATACTGACAAAAAGGGGATTTTCACTGGTCCGGCCTGCTTAAAATGCTTTAAACTCTTAAAATGAGTTTGGCACCCCAGGCTTAACAGTTTGAACAATGCTGAAGCCAGAGCCATGCGGAGCTAGCAGATCGTTCAATTTAGGATGAGTTGAGTGACAAAACTATAGTTTGTTCTGTAAGTATGTTGGCAATGAGTACAGGTTTGCTTAAAAGGCATAACACAGAGTCACATGCCACTAAAAGAAAGCATTGTGTATGCTTGGGAATCCTGCCGATGGGGCCAACATGTCCGCACAGGATAGTGTGATTCCTGCTTCCCAAATCAGTGTGCCTGAGATACAAGCCATGTGTACTGCTGGGAACATCTGCAGAAAGGAGCATTATAGTTTTATCTAATAGGTGGTTACACTGAGGACTCTTTGTGGACGATGTTCAAACATGCAACTACACGTATATGTGCAAGTATGAACCTGCACACAGAAAAAATGTGCACACACACAGATGAAAATGTGTTCATCAAAGCTACAAAAAGCTGCATCACACACAGTGAGCAGATGTCTGGAAATTCCCTCTTCAGTCATGACATCAGGTCACCTGCACTATAATACCGGGGGTGTTTTATGGGAGGTTGTTAAGGGTGGTAATCTAAACATTAGCGAGAATTATCATTTTTACAGTGACACAAAAAACAAGCAGGACTTGATTCAACTCCCTTTTAAACACATGCTGTGAGATATCCCACAGATATCCCTTGGCAGATAAAAAGTAGCCAAACTTTAGATAAATGATGCACATAGTGGGAGAAATTTCTCCAGGGTAAATATTTAACTACAAAAAGTCCTGAATATCAGCAGGCTGTAAGTGTTTTGCACACAGAGAGCTGACTGTGCTAAGTGTGGGGAATGTTTGCAGGATGAAGGGTATTAGCATGAATAGAGATGAGAGGCTGCTTCTCCAAGGTAAACATCTATCAGTAAACCTTCAGTCAACAAGCCCCATCATACTCCAGATAATATCAGCTTTTCCATAGGAACCTTTGAAAACATTGCAGTTTCTGTGTGTTGTGGTTTCCAATATGAATGGTTAGTTTTCTCTGTCCTTTGTGTTTTCTTCTGTTCTTTCTGTGTGCCTGCGTCTGCCTTTTTCTCAAATCCTTTTTAGGTTACTTCCTGTATTATTTTAAAACTATTTTGATTATTACATATTTCTGTCTGATTGACCTGATTGTTGCCCTATTACCCCTCTCTC
Organism: Diplotaxodon limnothrissa; assembly: GCF_057381915.1. Taxonomy (NCBI): domain Eukaryota; kingdom Metazoa; phylum Chordata; class Actinopteri; order Cichliformes; family Cichlidae; genus Diplotaxodon; species Diplotaxodon limnothrissa. The sequence goes on from NC_140602.1 coordinate 62,692,357, forward strand.
CCCGGTGTCTATTTAGTGCATGTCTTTTCCCTCATTTTTTGATGCACTTCACTACGGAAGCGTAGAGCTGCCACCCAGGCAAAAGAAAAATACAAGTGTATCACGTTATAAGGTGAAAGGTTTATTGTTCTAACAAGATACTTTTCCTGTTTGTACAATATACTATCATGTTTGTACAATATACTTTTCACGTTTGAACAACATAATATCACGTTATTACAATATACATAATTATCACGTTCGTACAATATAATATTTATATTGTACGAACGTGATCCTATATTGTACGAACGTGATAATTATGTATATTGTAATAACGTGATATTATGTTGTTCAAACGTGAAAAGTATATTGTACAAACAGGAAAAGTATCTTGTTAGAACAATAAACCTTTCACGTTATAACGTGATACACTTGTATTTTTCTTTTGCCTGGGTGGCAGCTCTACGCTTCCGTACTTCCCTCACATGCCTCCATCGTGCTTGTTTCTCCTGTGTGATCCGTGCTTTTTTGGATAGTTTTTTTTTTTATTGGACTTTCCTGGCTCACTACACAGGGCCTGTCATTAAACCAGTCATTTGTTGTTTTTATTTCCCCCCCCATGTACTTGCAAATCTCTGTTGTCTGTATATTGGATGCTCTTGTAAAATAGACCTTAACAAACTTCAGCAGATTTTAACCTTTTGTCCTCATCCCACACTGTTTTAGATCATTCTTTTGGCCATGTGTGGACAGGGAAAAACTCAGACGTTTGGAAACAATCAAGCAGGCATACAGTTTGCTTTTTGATTAGATTTTATCGGTCCCAAACTCCTTTGTTCAGGGTGGAAATTTATGAGCGTATCACGCAGACCCTGCCGATTTCCTTTGATAAAAGTCCCCATCCATAATTGAGGATGTAGGGCAGAGTGATTTCATTTGAAAACAGTTTCCAGATAAAAGTGCATAAGTGTGATTATAGAAACAGTGTCTCCAGCAGTGAAAGTATTTGGGTCTGTGATTGGCTCAATACCAAAATAAAACTACTTCTCTATGTCTTGCATTCAAAATACCATTATAATATATTATCCAGATGATATATTATCATGAGTAGCAAAAATACTAGAAGTGTCTAAAATGAGAGGTACTGTAATACAATGAGCAACTTTTTTCAGTTCTTGAAGTTAGACTTAGTTTTAGCTACTTTATAAGCTCCATCCAGTGTATACCCAGCTCAGCAAAAGCTTTTCTTATTTTTTCCAAGAGTCCAAATTGATGTGTTCAAATGTCTTGTTTTGACTAACCAAAATAGCGCACCTCTCTCACCAAGGAAACAATTAACAAGTCCATTTTTAACAGTCAACAAATCAAATCATTTCGGTTCTGGTCGAGGTTACTTGAAAATCTCAAATAAATCTAGAGTACAGAGTAATGGAGGGAAAAAATTAATTTAATTCATAAGTTTAAAGCTAAATTTACATTTAAAACTATGTTTTCTTGTTTTCTTTTGTCCTTTCAGCTTCTAACATTCTAACATCTTCTGAACTTTTTGGTGAAAGACCTCTAAAACATGTCAAGAGGCCCAAACAAGACATGGCTTCAAAGGCCACAAGCCAAACAGCATGATTATCCCACTTAAACTGCCTCTTAAAATATGTGAGTGAAAACAACGTGATAGTACAGCCAACTTAAGATTATGCAGTGCATAAAATGGACAACAATATTGCTTGTTTTTATAGATGCACACTCTGGTCTGACGCGTCTGAACAAGCTAAGTTTCTGCAGTTAAAAACACAGAGATTTCCTGTGTGTTGCGTTTTACATCATTGTTAGAGGAGTATGAACCACAGAGCTGTCTTTGTCGTCTCCAGGTTTTCATATTGTGAAAAAGTACATGTTTGAAGGATTCAGATGACCTATTCTGCTCAACTTTTACCTCATTTTTATTCTCAGACATCATATACCGGTATACAAGGCATTTGTGTAGCTATTCTGTCTCAAACTTTTATTCTTTTATTTCACTTTAATCAGTTTTCTTCTGATTAGATGTTCCTCATAAACAGAAGATTTGAACATAATGTGGAGAGTTTGTCTTTCTGTCTAAACCTGAAGACATGTTCTTCAGTGTTGAAGCAGCTAAACACTTACTAACAGCAATGATTGCTGATGGTTGGTTGCTATTTTAATGTGGATTTTTAACAATTGTGTCAGTCTCCAAAAATACTTGCACTTAACTGTAACTGTATACATTTGAATGAAGACCTTTTTTCGTTAACCAGACTCAAACACATGTAAACTAATGTGTTTACATGATCATAACAAAGAATATTAGAGCATAAGATGTTAGGTTGGATAGTCAGGGAACTACACAGAAACTGCAATTATAAGTATCACTAAAGTGGATTTTGGTATATTAATCTACTTTCATAAACTGTGACTAAAAAAAAACATCTTTAAAAAAACTTTTCATTATTTTTAAAGTTGAGCTTTTGCCTTGACTGTTATGAGCAACAGCACCTTTTCTGGGTAACAGGGTTTGTATAAAATGCTAGTATTTGACTTAATGGTTCTGCTGCTTAACCTGCAGATAAACAGATTAATTCATCATTGACAGTCCAGAAGGAAGCCTCCCACACAAAAGAATGCCAGGGACTGATTGTTTGTTAGTAACATGAATCTGTCACAAGCAGCAGGTCTGCTTCAGCTATTATGATTAGTCACTGGACTCAAGGAATAAATAGGAATGCCAGACAGCTGCACAGGGTCCTTTTTGCCAGGGTTCCTGTCTGTGGACACTTAAAGCTTACAAACAAGTCTTGGTGGTGTTACTCTGCTGCACACTGCCTGTTTACCTCGTGTTTCTGTCTTTAAGTAGTTATCTGCGGTTTTTCCCCTGAGTCAGCAAATAAGTAGCGTTTGCACCGGAGTTACCAGGTGCGTGCCTCTGCCTGCATAATCTGACTCTCACTCACCGGAAAGCAGCTCTGGCACCCTCCAGGGTACAGTACACAGTAACAACAATAAAACTTCTTCTTTTTTTTCTTTCTTTTTTTAATCCTTCACAAACAGGACCGACCGTGTTATTCCAAAACAGAAACACCACACTGGTAATCTGAAGATGCTATAACTATGAAAATCATAGTTCCCTGAGTCAGTTGTGACAGAAACTCATGATAGTTCACATCTCACAAATCTCAGCTGTTCAACCATCAACAGCTTTCAGTGAGAACATTTATGTCTTTAAGGGCAGCGCATGCAGAAACATTAAGGTATGCAGAACAACAAAGGAACTTACAGCAGCATCCCTAAAATGAGTGGATGCGACGACACATGCAGCACAGTTTTGAACACACACACACATTAGAAATATCAGGTAACTTTAACATGTTTAATTCATTTATTCATGTCAACTTCTGTATTATTGGATGTTTGTTCACCATTGCATATGTGAACACTTTCCCATTCATAAGGATCTCTGAAAAGTGCATTTACGCTTTGACTCACCTGCAGCTGCTTGGCGGTCCTGTGGTCGTGTACCGGCAGAGAACAGACGCAGAGGAAAAGGTACAAAGGCAGGATGCTGCCGTAAAACACGGCACCTCGCAGCATCTTTTCAACGCTGTGACGGCGACCGTGCAACAGAGCGGACGCAGGAACTGCGTGGATGGAGTGAATGAATGTCGGCCCCGGTGTCTTTGTCCTACTCAGGTAACAGGTTTACTACACACGTGATTTAACCCCTTACACTCCCAGCGGTGCAACTTGTGGGTTTCGCAAACTGCTGTAGTCTGTAAATCAAAGCGAGTATAAGGACCACTGGGAGGTCTTTTGGATTCTTTTTTCCGGAATTCTAAGAAAAAAATCTGCATTTGGGTTTGTTTGTTTTCTGAATTCTGGAAGAAAAACAAAATCCAAAAAACGCTCATTTGTTCCTCTCTCCGGTCGCCCCAGTCCTCTTCCGTAGCACTCAGACTGTAGATTCAGAAAGAAGGGAAACCTGTGCGTCAGAAATGTCTAATCCTTCGTTCTTTTGGATTTTCTCTGGGAAAATGTGCGATTTCTCCCGCTTTTGGTGGAAATCACTTATGTAAAGACATTCTTTATTACTCTCAGATATTTTTTCAGCTTCTTCCTTAATGCTTTTCAGACACAACACGCATATGGTTATGATTTACTTGTCTGCCTTCTTTTGGTCCAGAGGAGGACGTAACTGTTCGGTCTTTTAGTAGGAGCAAATGTGCGTGTGTCACGTATTCACACCAGCAATGCATTCCCTTAAAATTATGAACCATTGGTCTATAATAGCTCAGATGTTTGCACATGTTCAAAACTTTATTCCTTTCTGCAAAAAGTTTAACGAATAAATGTGCGTTCCAAATATGTTTCAAATGCATGTTCTCCCAAATCTGAGCAGTAAAACTAACAAACGGAAATCAGTGACATGAACCATTTCTCTTGTTTGCAAGTATATATCTCGCTACGATTTTTTTCATCGCGGAAAAAATGTCTTTTGAGGATTTATGGATTCATTTTATTATTGTAAAACAAATATCCAGGATCTCAATTTAATAATCATTTAAATCCTTCAGATTTGAATATTTACTTAAAGAGGGTGCACCTTAAATTCTTAAATCTTACCATAACCTGGTTTAAGTTGTTATAATCACGTATTTAACAGTTGCTTTAAACTAGAAATAGCATTGACATTTCAATATATTTCTGGGGTTTAATGGTGAATTAAATCAAAACTACTGTACTTAACTACAAGGAAATTATATTCAAGATTCAAGATTGTTTCAAACAAGTAATTTGTTAAGGAACAGCTGATTAGATCAAAGAAAAAAAATGTTTTAAGGACTGGAACATATTTGCTGTTCAAGCCATCTGTTCATCACAAATCTTCCTGCAGCAGACTGAATTACCTGCAGCACTGCTGGTGAGTGGAAAATGTCTGTCTCCCGTCCAGGTTTCCCTTTGTGTTGCTCATCTAACTTTGATGCATCTGTGACTCATTTTATGGATATAGGTGTACTGTCTGAAAGGGACACTGTAGGCTAATAATATAAGACTGTCTCATAGTTACAGGACTGGAAATGTCTGACTGCTAATTGCACATTTACAGAAACAGTTCATCATGCACCAACGCATGCACTGACATTTGATTGTGTTCGGTTTAAAAGAGTGAGGACATTGTCTAATTACTGTTTGGTTGGAGTTTAACACTAGAATTACTGCGCCTTTTTTTTCCGCTGGTGCAAGTCCCTACTACTAGATTTACTAGCCCTGCGCAAATTTGCGTAAATTCCCCAGACCCTAACACCTCTTGGCACCCCGCTGAGATTTTCACAGGCCTTCAGCTCCATTGTTCTCCAGCTTTTGTTGTGCAAACACACCCTCCTCCAACCCCCAACCATGAGAGATTCAGGTCTTTCCTTCCCTGCAAGGCTACTTTCCTTCCTTACCTGCAGCGTACAATACACCATGTTAGTTTCTATGTGCAATATTTCTCATATGCAATATTAGTTTTTGTCAATCCTTGTCACTACATTGCATGCCTGTCCATAAACATATATACACAGAGTTGTACACATATTTAAATAGCCACACCTTAATGAGAGGTTCAGTCTGTACCAGCTACATCTCATTTCTTTGCAAGCTCCTTTGATCACATTTGCTAATTTACACACTGAACGTTAATATTAAGCACCCATTTCCAAACTACAAAATTATTAACTTGGCGTACAAGTTTCACATCTTCATGATATTATATTACATATTCATGTCACATATTCATGTGACAAACTTAATGTTTGTCACATGAATACGTTAGCTTCTTGTTCAAATGAACAGTTTTCTATTGGCCTAGGTGGAAATGTCTGGTTGAAAACAACAGTCAGGCAGGCACCAGCTCACTCAAGTGTGAGCTGGTGCTCATATGAGTCTAATGAAGCGAGGCTCTGTGGCATTCTGTATTAAATTCAAATAGATACTCTAGTCAATTCTATTTATATATGACCAAATCACAACAACAGTTGCCTCAAGGTGTTTATATTATTGTCACAATGAGAAGCATAGAAAAAAGTGCTTGTATAAATCGATGTGAATAGGTGAATGAGGCAAGTTGTATAAAGTGCTTTGATTGCTCAGGAAGAGTAGAAAAGCGTTGTAGCTATAAGAACCAGTCCATTATGTGTGTGGAGTTTGAACCCAAAATGCAGATTCCATTCAAATAAATGAATACGAATCTTTATTTAAAGGTGAGCCTACAAACCCAGACAACAACAAATGAGAATGTACAAAGAGGCCACACTGGCAGAAAACAATACAAACAGTATTATGCAACAAAGGGAAACTGAGGGCTTAAATACAGACATGTGGTAATCAGGGAGAAGGAACACACCAGGGAACACAGCCGAACAAAATCAGGGAAAAAGGCAGAGGGACACAAAACTGAACAACACAAGACGAAGACTAATAAAATAAAACAGGAAGTAACAAAAGATAGAATCACAAATGGGGAAGATGACTTGGCAAGGAATGGAGAGCACAGGGAAAGGTCGATAAATGAAATAAGGGCATTAATACAAACCAACAAATGTCAAGAATATAACCCAGCAAATCATGATATTGCAACCACAGACACATAAATTATCACTCTAAGGAAAAACCAGAAATACCAAATACAAATGAGAACACAACCTACGCTAAAATATAATATTAGATACACTCAAAACAGAAAAACTACAACAAACCAGGTCAAACAGAGTATATCAAACAGAAACTGAAAGTCCAAAACTGAAAACACTAGGTCCAAAACCCAATATCATGCAGTACCCCACCACCCACCTACTGTCCCACTGTTCAGGGAGAGATGCCAATGCTGGCAACTCAGTTCAGCAGGTCTGCCAGCAGTCAGATGGATGTGATGATGAAACTCTCTGGGCCGGCATCAGAGACAGAACAGATCAGGGGGTATGGCCAGGTGGCCTCAACGGGTTGAGGAACAAAACCAAAAACTTTGAGATGTTATAGGTGACCTAGTTGATCATACAGACAATTGGTCTTACAGGTAAACCCTGTTTATGTATCTTCAGTAAACCACACAAACTTGGTGTAGATTAAGTATTTTCGTCACTGAGCACTGACCTCACAGCCCATTGTTCATTCAGTGGTGCTTGTTTCAGTAATTGTGCAAAGGTACTGTTTATAAGGTTGGGAAAACCTGCAGTCAGGTGAGACTGAAGAAGTCACTGACTGAACTGTCGAAACGTTTCTCAAACTGAAAACGTCCAGATGAACAGAATCAACTTTTGGGGATTTACTTACTTGGATGATTGAGCGCATCAAGACATTCAGGATGGTTGTTTGAACCATTTATAGTTCAAACAAGGCCAAAAAGGACAAACTGCCCTAAGAGCAAACAATGTAAATGTTTAAACTCAGATAAGCAGCATGGGCATTGTTGTTGTAAAAACAAATATAGCTAATTTCAAGATGATTTCTGCAGTGTATTGCTCTCATTAATTATTTATTTCTTTATCTTTTTTTAAAAAATTATTTCTTTTATATTAAAACTTTGTTTGTATCTTTTAGTTGTTATATTGTTTTATTATTGTGTAATTAATATTTTTGTTTTTGTTTATAGATTTATTTGCTGTGCAGTACTTTGGTCGAAGTCTGTGTTTACATGTGCTACATAAACAAACCTTTTTTTCCTTTTTAAAAGTAAATTTAATATCTTAATAAATGTAACCTTTACAATCTACAAAGCTAAGTGAAATACACGTTTTATGTAAAATCACTTCTGAACACTCAATTTAGAAAATTCTAAACAGGAAAATTTCCATGTTTTGTTTTGTGCAACCTAAGGATTTTACAATTGTGTGTAAGAAGGTTACAGTTTATTAGTTTATAAGTTTTGTGGTGTTTTCGTTGTCATCCTTATTGACCTACTGTCTTTTGAGATTTCTCTCTCTTGATTTGTTCCAAGTGCACAGATCTATTAGATATAAAAGATTTGTATGTAATGCTACATGTAAAAACCCATGTTACAGTTGATTTAACCACAAATTAACAATAGATTATTGCAAATGTAAACCTGGTTACTAGTTTTACATCAGTATTTTGTCTTTTCTGGTGGCTGGTATATCATACATTTTAACTTCTCTGAAATTGTGTGTAAGAAGGTTACAGTTTATTAGTTTATAAGTGTAATGTTGACTCGTTATCTTTGTGTTTTCTCCTCTGATGTATTCAGGCTAAAAGAGTCTTCCAGAAGCCCTGCACACATTTTAATGATTTCACGTGGCTCCCAGTGTGAATGTGATTAACATGAAATATCAACCTTTATTTTTAGCTATAGAATAGAATACCTTTAGTTGTAATGTTACAGGTGTACAGCAAAATGTCAAGCATTTCCCTGAGTTGAATACATTTAAGGCAAGTTAAAAAAAAAAACAAGCAAGTGCTTTTATATTATAAATAAATTAAAAATAGAAAATATTAATGCAAATACAGACAAAATACCGACGATTATGAATTACAAGAGACACACGGACATCCATTTCACATTCCTTTGTGATATTGCACAGGATGTTCTGAGTGATGGCAGTGCAGTGTTATGAGACACTTTAATGACTTCTGCAGGGGCCTTTACTGATGTGTAGCGCCGCTGATGTTTGACGTTTCGGCTTCTGTGCTGGTACCTGAGTCTTGGTGGTCTTGTAGTAGTCTTGTATGCTGATACAATAGCTGTAATGTCACCCTCAGTGCAGCTGGCATGCACCTGGCATATGCTGCACTAAATATGCTTTCTACTGAACCACAGTAGAAGGACACCAGCAAGTGTTTGGAGAGGTCGTAGGCAGGAGATAAAACATTTTAAATAAAGTCATTGATTTATTTTTTTGGGTCAAGTTATTATTTATTTAATGTTAGTAAAGTTTGTTATGTAACGTGACTGCTTTCGTTGCCCCGCGCAATGTGTGGCTTCCATAATACTGTATGTAAACAAGTGGATGACACAGTGCTCGTACCAACAGGGGGCGATGTTTGGTTTAGTTGCACAATAAAGCCCATTGACGAGAGTCAAGTTGGCTTCAGTTCATTTCCTTTCAATGCGACGTTCGACATAAAGGTATTATAACATTCGCTATTATCAGCCGGAAATTTACTTAAATGAGCACTTATGGTAGATTATATATTTTCTTTCTTGACATTTCTAAGTTTAATTTAGTTGCTGTTCATTACTAGCCTCTGTGTCATTGGTAAATAGTTTTATTTTGAAAATGTGGGCAGGATGTGGTAGGCTGATTTGATGCAGGGAATTGAAGTTGAAAATGAAGGAGCGGCGAGCGAACAGGAAGAAGAAAAGGAAGCTAGCTGCAGTTTAGCTGCTTTTAGCGTTTCGATAATGGCGCCTTTAGACCTCGATAAGTACGTAGAAATAGCGAGACAGTGCAAATATCTGCCTGAAAATGATCTAAAGGTGAGTCGAAGTTTCTGGATTTAACTTCAGATAAGCTCTGTTAGTATTCGTAAAAGGTCATGGTGCGACTAGACGAGGTTTGTTCAACAAATGTGGCCGGTAGTTTTAACTGGGTTTCACGCTCAAGTAATACTCTGTTGTTTGTTTCAGCTTTTAAAAATGAATCTCACAGAATTATAACGCATGTTGACTCTGTTAAACACGTCGGTGTGAATAGTGAGGAAGGTGCCACTTAAAACATTGTAATGGGAACCACTGCTGTGTCAGTGTCTGCCGTTACCATAAGCCGTATTAACTTTAAATATAAGATATAGGTTTAACTGTGGAAAGATATCATGGTAGCCGAAATATTCCGATGAAATGTGCACTGGGGGTGTAAATAGCATAAGGAAGACAACATCTATACGTTTATTCATCCCTCTGCTCTGAGGCTTTGCTTGAAACGGCGATCAGAGCAGAGCTAAATATCAGACAGACTCTGAGTGCGTTGCAAAGAAAAATGAAACTTTCTGAAAAAGGAGTCATTTTGACTTTGTAAATGTCTCAGAATGAACTGAGATCAAAGTAGTTCCTAACTGTATTCTTTACATCCCATTTGAGTCCTTTAGTCACACTGCTGTGAAAATGTTTCACTTAAAAAACAAGTTAATATTCAGTAGGACATTAATTACTTCATACTTGGAAATAGATGGCCCCTATTAGTGCCCGATCTGACATAGGGAAAAATCTGGACTACAGCTAGTTTAATTAACTGTAACTAGCAGTTAAACTACTTACAAGATTACCACAGAAATATGAAATGTGAAAGTCACATGACTGCAGAAACATAGCACTCAGCTGAGTGCCTACCTTGTCACAGATCATGCCTACAAATCGCCTTTAAAGAGTTCTAGCGTTTCTAGTGCTGTGGTTCGGGAGATAGTGGAAGATCCTTCAGTCTGCATGTAAAAGTATTGTTGCACAAGATGCAGCACAGAATGTAAATCCCAACCCATTTCCCATTTTACAGTCCATCTGTAAGAATAGAATTTAATGGGCTGTGTGATACACACGCTGCCTTTAATATAGTGTGTTTCCAGGTGCCTGTGTCCACTAACAGTGTTGTGTTTTTCCTCCTGTAGAGATTATGTGATTATGTTTGTGATTTGCTGCTTGAAGAATCAAATGTTCAGCCAGTCGCTACTCCGGTTACAGTTTGTGGAGACATTCATGGTCAGGTAGGTCTGTGTGATTTTTGTTTTTTCTTCTTCTATAATTTTCTCCCAGGGTGATGCACAATTTTCACCATGGGCAAAATACAGAAGAAGAAAAAAATGCTTTATTTATCCCATATTTTGAAAATACTTTTGATTACAGAAGTGAATATTATTATTGTTATTATTATTATTATTATTATTATTATTATTATTATTATTATTATTATTGACCAGTAAAATATTTAATCATCATCAAAGCAAATTGAGTTTTAAAATGGCAATAAAACCACAACAGACTGATTGAGCATCTGTAATATTTGCTGCACTTCTGTTTTAGGAAACAGTTTTTACTTAGCCCCTTCTTGTCTGCAGCTTCAGTTCAGCATGCTGTTGATGTGAAGTTGTCCAAGACTTCAGCACTTTTTTTTCAGGTGGACAAATTTGTTCAACTGTTTTTGCAAGTTTGGGAAGCCAATCAGTATTCGCTTTGGGTCTGAATCACCACTACAAGCTTGTCCATCTTATTATCCAAGGACCTCACATTCCCCATATAATAGCTGGAATGGACATTTCATATCCCACTCTTCCACCTCAGCTCTTTGTTTAGCTCCAGCTCTGCAGCACCATTGTCTACTCTGTAGCTCCTCCGAGATAACAGGTCTCATTCCATCATGAGCAGTGGTGTACCCTGTGCCATGAGTCAACTTGTAGCAAAAAAGAGAGAGAAAGAAACCGCTAACAAGAAAAGCGTACCATTTACCATCTAAATGGAATCACTCCATTTAGATGGTAAATGGAGTGATTCTTATGTAGAGCTTTTCTACTCTCCCAGAGCACTCAGGGCGCTTTATATAACACGCCTCATTCACACAAGCACTTTTTTCTATGCTTTAAGCGCTTTCCATCTAACATTCACACACATTCAGACCGATGGAGGCATCAGATAGCAACTTGGGGTTAGTATCTTGTTGAAGGATATTTGGCATGCAGACTGGAGCAGCTAGGGATTGAAACGGCAACCTCCCAATCAGTAAATGACCCACTCTACCTCTACCTCTAAAGCTACAGCCACCCCAATATAGGATCGGTGGCAATATGTTATTGCAGTCATAAAAAGCATTTATAATACGAATATAATTTGGAAATAAGTTAAGTTAGGATTCTTTTTTTCACTAGCACCTACTTGGCTCTGCTCAACTTGACTCTGCTCTACTCTGCTCCGGTCATTTTTAATTGCAATTAATGTGGGTGAGGTCATTATGGCACACAACAACTGAGAACATCAAGACAATAATATACTCGCTGCTAAACCATTAGTAAACATCTGCACCTTGTCATTGGACCACGGTGTTAGTTTGGGTGTAGCCATTTCCCTCGTTGCCTGGTTTCAAAAATTCCGGGTTTGATTCTTGTGAAGGAGTCACTCTTGATTTATCCAGTGATGGCATGCAGTCAATTGACGTCAGGCTCGACTCGGCTCATTGGAACCCCGGCTGAGTCGGTACTATAAAAAGTAGCTGGTACCAGGTACTTTTACCAGTACTGGTACCTGTTGGGAAACCCTAAAAACCAAGTTGAATCAAGTAGTTACTAGTGGAAAAGGGGTTTTTCGTACCCCAGTTTAGTTCATTTTGGTTTCAAGGTTTATTGGTACGTGTGCTAGTTCTAATTTAAATATTTTGATTGATGAGTTCTTCTTAATCTTCCTCTCTAGTTTTATGATCTATGCGAGCTCTTCAGAACTGGAGGCCAAGTACCAGACACAAATTACATTTTCATGGTAAGTAAGCTCCCTTTACTTTTGCCTGAGCTGCAGCACATTTAAATAAATCTGAATGATGAAGGCTGTTAGGCATGTTGTAATACCATTACATAAAATTGTAATGCCTCTCAGCAGCTGAATCAGCCCATGAAAACCTATCATTGAGAATTTTTGAATAACGTGTAATGTTGATAATACATGATGTGAGGTGCCGCACATTTAAGTGGCAGGACTCATTATTGAAGAACGTGATTAATAGTTTCAGATGCCTTTGTTATTAGTTTTTGAAATTTCCCATTAAACGGTTCTCAAATTTAACTTAATATCGGAGCGTGTCTTACTTTTAGACTAGTGGGTTAGTTTATATTGTTTCTTCGTTTAGTCGACTAAGAAATTGGTCACCAGGAACATCCCTAGTTACATGTTGCTTTAACCAGTCTGCATTTGCAAGTTTAATGCAACTAGTTAAAATAAAAAGCAGGTGTTCTGTTCTCATACAAATATCCACCTTTTCCAGAACCTTTTTAGTGTCTGAGTCTTTAATAATGTCTTCTTGTTCTTCTTCCCAGGGAGATTTTGTAGACAGAGGATATTATAGCTTGGAGACTTTTACACACCTGCTAGCTTTAAAAGCCAAGTGGCCAGATCGTATCACACTCCTTCGAGGGAACCATGAGAGCAGACAGATAACTCAAGTGTATGGATTTTATGGTATGTACTTCACTTCATGTATTTATGGAAATACATTTTTTGTGTGTTTACTAAGTTCAAAATTCATTATTAACAATGGTTTACATTTTCTGTTTGTCTGTTGTTTGTTTTAGATGAGTGTCAGACAAAGTATGGAAATGCAAATGCCTGGCGGTATTGCACGAAAGTGTTTGATATGCTGACTGTGGCAGCTGTAAGTCTGATTCCTTCTCTCCGGTTACATGACATTTAACTATTGTTCCTTTTTAAATGCAGCATAATTGGAACCAGTGCATCCATAAAGACATCTTAAGTAGCTATTCACCCCCTGTATGTTATCTTTATGTAAATGGCTGCTTGTTACTTCATTTAATACATTATCATAATAAGCTGCAATTTAAAACATTGGGTCTTTAGCATCACAACAAAACAAAGAGCACACTGGTTTACATAACATTTTCTTAATTTTGGGGGGTTTAATATTAAAAGGTGCCTTTATCCAGCAGGCAGTTAGCTTTGCATTAAATATTTATTACAGTATTCATCATCACAGACAGAGCACAACAAGGATCAAGGCAATAATTCTCCAGGAATTCAATTAAAAAGTACTCTGAGGTTACTTCTTTCTTTTAATGATCTTATGGATATATAAGTATCCATATAATCTTCTGTAACAGGTGTATTACCAACACAAAACTATAGAACGCCAGAAAACAACTCACTCCATACATAAACGCTAGATGCAATCAGTGCTAAACCTATTGAAAATGGTCATGACACAGGCAGAATCATAACCATGACCGTCATCGCAAGCTAGTCTGTTTCAACAGCAGGAAGATAGATTTCAAGAAATTATGCATCCAAGGCTTCAGCTCACTTATGATTTTGGATGTGTTCTTGCTTTTAGAGAAGAGTAAGAACAGTAAAGTGTGGCAGACATTTTTGTAGAGTAAGGGTGTTTTCACATCAATAGATGGTTTATTCTGGTCCCAATCAATTTATGAGTTAATAAACTTGTAGCTTTTCCCTATGATTTGGTTTGAGAAAAATCCAAGTGAACTCAAAGGAAACCAGAATGAGCCGCTAGAAACCATGTGAGAATATTTAGTCCACTTATTGGCCAGGTGTGTCTGGGGAGTGAGCAAATACAGGAAGAAGGTGGTGTTTGTGGGACCGTCGGAGAATTTACGTTCACAGCTAGTTGCTAGCTCATACAGATCATTTTTTCATCTATAGTACCTTTCCACAATCTATAATACAAAGCGTACATGGCTACAATGCACACTTGGTAGTTGGTCTGGATCAAGGGCTGCAAGGATCCATTGAGTAATTCAAATAATTTGATTATAAAAAATCTTCGACCCACATTCTTTGCTTCAATGCATTGTTTAACACACGGCTGTGTAGCCTGCCAATGTGTTAAACAATGGAGACGTTTAACCAACGAGCCTCCTGAATTTATATTAAAATATGCAGATGAACTGTTAACTTAGTCTGATTACCAAGTTTACTTGCACACTGAACTCAAACATGAGCGGACACCAGAACTGCCTCGTTTCAGAACTCTTTTTGCCTCCTATTAATGTTAGGAAGCCAGAAAGAAGACATAGTAAAGATAATTTGTTATGCCTTAGTTTAGATTGAATATATGTCTTTTGACTGTATTGGGATTATTTATGTATTTTTGTATTTAAGAAAATGTTTCTTTTAAAAGAATTTTAATATGCCACATACATGCAATCGAAGAGTTGAGTTTAAATTTGTTGTATGCAGTTAAGTTTTAAAACATTGCAGTTTCTAAAATCTTCTCAAAAACCAGTGAGCAGTTCATTCTGAAAGCCTTGGGGGTTTTTTTCTCTTTTTGGGATATTTATTGCTTATTAATAAGAAGAAAGTATTTCTTAGCATATTACATGATTGATCAATGGAATAATCAATAGATTCCTTGATTTCAAAAATAATCGATAGCTGCAGTCCTAGATTGAGGTCAGATCATGTTCACTCCATAAACAAACCGTTCTGGAGTTGATTCAGAACTGCTCTGAGACCACTTCCTCCAAATGGTCTCAGTATGCTTGTTTGGCGATTCACATCTGCACAAATGAATCTGGCCAAGGAGGAAAACAAACCAGACTTTGATTTAAACAGACTAAACACAGAAGGTGTGAAAACACTCTGACACTGCCCTCTTCAGTTCTGCTACCAGATCTCATGAGCACTCTTTAGCAGCTGAATGTACTGCACTTCAAACTTTCCTGAAAGTTGTTCTGCTGTCAGGATTTTCCAGTTTGTGAAAGAGTAGAACAGAGACAAGCAGATGGCAACTTTGAAGTGTTGCTAATAGAGATGTCTATTGACTTGGGTTTATTCATTGATTTGTTCATAATAGTATGTTTTAAACCCTAATCCCAGTTGATAGATGAGCAGATCCTGTGTGTCCATGGTGGTCTCTCACCGGACATCAAGACTTTGGACCAGATCCGAACCATCGAACGCAACCAGGAGATTCCTCACAAGGGGGCTTTTTGTGATCTTGTGTGGTCAGATCCAGAGGATGTGGACACCTGGGCTATCAGTCCACGAGGTGCTGGCTGGCTTTTTGGCTCCAAGGTTACTAATGAGGTATGTTGAGCCATCCGTGTTGGAAAACCAGTCATTGGAAAGCATCCTTTAACCCAGGTGTGTCAACCTCCTTTTACTTACTTCTCTAATCTGTTGTGTTTTAGTTTGTTCACATCAACAACTTGAAGCTCATCTGCCGTGCACACCAGCTGGTTCACGAAGGCTACAAGTTCATGTTTGATGAGAAACTGGTGACCGTGTGGTCAGCGCCCAACTACTGCTACCGCTGTGGGAACATTGCCTCCATCATGGTCTTCAAGGACGTCAACAGACGAGAGCCCAAGCTGTTTCGAGCCGTTCCCGACTCTGAACGTGTGATACCTCCTCGAACAACCACCCCCTACTTTCTCTAATGATAAAGCGGAAGTTTTCTCTTAGCGCTACCCTCTGGACTTCTCATCCCTCAAATATTATTCAGCAAAAGATTACATGCAGGAAATCTTATAAGACTTCCTGGATTTTGTTTTTTGCACTTCTCTCTGTGCAGCTGAAGAGCACCTGTTGGGTCAGCCATCAGATCCATGCCGTGCTTCCTTCCTTTTTTGTAAACTCACAACATGTTTTAGGAAATTAACACAAGTTAAGAGTGTTTTGAGTAGCAAAGAGTTTCTTTAAGCTACAGTCTGTTTGCACCACACCCACATTCTGCCATAAAAGTAGGAAAAATATCTTTTTATACGCCCAATGCCAGACTCATACTGTTAAATGACTTCATATTTTAAATAATTACAATTTTTGATCTTATGTATCCCTCCCAAGGAAAGTAATTGACAAATATTTATAGTAGCGCGTGCCAACAATAGATGCATATAAGTGACGTGATAAATACTGTTTCCTTTGATTCACTGTGTAAAAAGCTCCTGAGCGATTCTCTCAGCGTTTTGCCTTAACTGCTGATTTCATACTTTAGCTTCAGTTTAGTTTTCCTTTTTTATTTATTCAGTTCAAAAAGTGTCTTGCTACTGCACATGGATTTTTTTTTTCTTTTTTAAATGGCAAGTTCCCACAGGTATCTTTCTTTTTAAAATTTCCCATCCATCTCTGCAGTGTGATGAATTATGGCATTTTATAAGCAGAATCTTTAATTGTGGAAAAATAAATAGCTGAAAAGTAGCTGTAATTCTAGGAGAGCATAGGCCTCTTTAACATTGTTTTCCTGTTTTTGTTTTTTGTTGTTGTTGTTTTAATTTCAATAAAACATTCTTCCTTAATATTTGCAAGTAGTTGTCATTTGAACCTTACTAATGATGTAATTTTGGCCCAGGATTGCCAAACTCAAATTTACTGAGGCTAAATGTAGGTAAAAGGGAGAGGTTTCAAATGACAGAAGCTATCTAGAGCAACCACATCTCTTACCTGACGTGACCCTTCAAAATTTACCCAAAATGCACTTTTTGAAGTTCTCTCCGTCAATCATCAGACAACAGATCAAACATCCAGGGCACCAGTGCTTGTTTCTGTTTCTTCTATAGGTATTAATTTGGTGTGGGTTTACTCCTAAAACAAGCTCAGTTTATTTATTTATTTATTTTATCCTTTTTGGCTTTACACTATGACACTTGGAAAGAATGTAAAATCAATGTGATTAACTTTTTTTTTTTTTTTTTTTAAGTTTAAATGTGTTTAAATTTCAATTTTTTGCTAGGCTTGGACCTTCCTCAAATTTTTGTTAACTAGGTCCAAAACCCCCTGCGGCTTTCTGCGGAACAGCGACTCAAAGGGAGAAAACCCGTGGAGGCCTCCCGCAAACAACAGATGTGCTAACCAGCGAGCTCAATTGCCTTCATCCTCGTGACTAAACTTACAAATCATGAACTTTAAAGTGTTATTCAGCTGCTCCACCAGCCCATCAGTCTGAGGGTGGTACATACTGGTCCGAACAGATTTACAGAATGGTGTGCCCTGGTCATTCAGTATCTATTTGAGGATCTGAAACACCGCCTGCCCCACACTTAGGGTTGCCAACTCCCTGAAAAATAAATAAGGGACACCTCGTGGCCAGGGCCGGGCGACCCAGTTGTCTTCACCCTTCCCAGTGTGGTGAATTTTCTAGCTCTTTTTTTTGTGTGTGAAATTATTTTTTTAACCATTTGACTTGAATTTGATTTAAGTAGATGTTTATTCTTTGTGATATGAACACATGTGAAACAAATGATCATTTAGCCATTTATTTTTAGCTCAAAATGACAACATTAACACAATAAAACAGGTCTCCTTCTTAAACAGAAGCCTGTCATGCTTAACTTTTGAGAATATAAGTAAATCTTTCTTTAAAAGAACTCTGTCCTGCTTAACTTAAAATAATAGAAAACAATAGAAAGAAAAACATTCTTGTAACAGTGCACATTTAGTGCATTTAGTACAATTGGCTTCAGTTGAGGTATTATTTCAGCTTTTCTAATGCTAATCAGCTGCTCCTGTTTGTAAACCCGCTTGTTCCCATGATTACGCATCTTAACTCATCATCATTATTCATCTATGTATTACTTTTATGTATTAGTCATCTATTTGTTGTAATCATCTATCCTTGCAGTTGTTTATTACACAAAATAAATTATATTATCACACTTCTGGCCACATAGCGCTGATATTCACTGCACATGCCCATATTAACTTTTTCCAGCCAGGTGTTTTCCTTTTCCCATTCTTCCCTTTCTCTGAGGGGAACAAACATTGCTGCTCTAATGCTGGGCTTACACTGTGCGGTTTTAGGCCCATTTTGAGCCGATTTTTGAGTGATCTTCATCGTGCGTCGTGTAGTATACGTGGGGTAACGAGAAGCGATTAACACCTCACGACCAGCTCCCGATCATCAATCGCTCGTGAGGGTCTCATCACAGCCGCTCACACTGCTCGCGCGCAAACACGTAAACGTTGGTGTAAAAGATGGAGCAGCACGGCTGTGCAGCGTGTGATCTGGACACAAGTGATGGAGGCACAACTTGTAGAACTTTTCAAAGCTCATCCGAGCCTTTTCGATGTGGCATCACAAAATTATCACGACCACAACAACCGTGAAAATAGTGGGATTTACACTGCTGCTCAATCACAGCTGCCTGATCAATGTTTTTCATTAGCAATTTAGCAAAGTTGATGGTGGTGGTGGTGTGTCTGTGTGAGTGTAATGCTGGGCTTACACTGTGCGATTTTTGGCCCATTTTGAACCGATTTTTGAGTCGTGCGACCGATTTGGCGATCGGCCCGATTTTGGCCTTCATCGTGCGTCGTGTAGTATACGTGGGGTAACGAGACGCGATTAACACCTCACGACCAGCTCCCGATCATCAATCGCTTGGTCGTGAGGGTGTCACCGCAGTTTGTCACACTGCGCACGCGCAAACACAAATGTCAGCGAAAAAGACGGAGCAGCACGGCTGTGCAGCGTGTGATCTGGACACAAGCGATGGAGGCACAACTTGTAGAACTTTGGAAAGCTCATCCGAGCCTTTTCGATGTGGCCTCACAAAATGATCACGACCACAACAACCATGAAAATAGTTGGATTTACATTGCTGCTCAATCACAGCTGCCTGATCAATGATTTTCATTAACAATTTAGCAAAGTTGATGGTGGTGGTGGTGTGTCTGTGTGAGTGAAAGACAGAGGGAGAGCGCGACAGATTTTCTGTTATAACCTTCATTTTATGGAGGCACAGTGTGAGTACTCAGGTCGCATCAGAGCATCGGGCCGTATAGTGTGAGACCTGCATCGTGACCTACCAACTTCTAACCCCTGCGAGTCAATTGTGCAGTTTGAGCAGGAGCTGAATAACGCGACTGAAAAAATCGCACAGTGTCTGCCCAGCTTTAGGTTTACTGTCGTCCGAGACTTGCACCGCAGTGTCGGCGTTTGTTTCCCTGTTGGCCATGCTTCTTGTTGTGGTCATCTGTTGTCTTCCGGTATTTTCTCCGTAAGCGACCTTTCCTCGACCAATGAGATGAGCGGTAATCTGAATTGTCATAAGTGTGCTGTCAGCTCATTGGTCACAAATCAGGAGAGGGGCTGGGAATTATGTTTTCAAACAAAGCGTTAATTCCATTAACATTTATAGACTACTTTTGATTCTCACTGTATTACGGGACAAAGTGCGTCCCTTATTAGCTCAATACGGGACGTGTACTTTTGTTTCGAAATACGGGACGATTCCGTTTTTTAAGGGACGGTTGGCAACCCTACCCACACTTATTGCAGAAATGGTGCATAGCAGCACTGCTTCGAGATACCGTAATCGACCACAACTAGTACAAAGCCTTATTCCCATGCATTCCAGTGAAATGGCCCAGTGAGGACCATACCTATGCACTCAAAAGGGACCTCTATTAATGTCAGTGAGTGCAAAGGCACTTTTGGAATGGCTGGCTGGTTAACCAGCTGAAACTCCAGGCAGAATGCGCACCATTGGCGCACATCCGCTAGGATGACCGGCCAATAAAATCAGGCCATTATCTGCTCCAGAGTTTTATCATATCCCATGTGACCGGCCATTGGGTTGTAATGAGTCGCCTGGAAAATTCATTTCCCGGGGCCTTTTAGGCACCAACCAGCCTCCCCTGTCACCACACCCTGAATCCTCTGCTCCACCCCTCCCCTGAACAGAGCCACAAACTACACCCCACGACACCCTAGTTTTATTTGTGGTTTGTTGGATATGTAAAGGTTGAATGCGAGGCAAAACCTTCAGCTTTCAGGGCCCTCCTCTGTGGAAACAGCTCCCAGTTTGGATTCAATACACAGACAACCCCACTCCTTTTTACGATTCTTCAACTAGGGCTGGGCTGGATCAGGTGACCCTGAAGCCAGCCACCTAAGCCTGAATTGAATGTTAATATTGAAACACTCCACCTTTGAGCCACCAGTATTTTGTAATCATTATCTAAAATGGCATTAAGGAATCATAGGATCATACTACTACTGGTAAAAATTTTGGCTATTAAAAACTGTAACGATGTGAAGCTCTTATTTTGAAATAGTTGACCCGGAAATAGCTAGCCAGTTGGAGTGGAGTAGTGCCAGCGGCGGTCCTCACCCTGCCTTCTGTTTCTCGTCGCCTGTCACAGCCTTTGAGCAGCGTTCAAGCTCGGACAGACAGCAGTCCAATCAACGCTGCGGGGGAACTCGTTAGCCGGTCTGGTGGCACTTCCACGCACTGAGATGCCAGGAAAGTCGCGCTTCAGCAGTAGAGCTCGTCGAGGCTTTCGCTGTGATTTTTGAGAAGCATCTCTGTGAAAGATAGTACAGTTTGTCACCGTTAGCCGGCTGCACAGGTAAGAACAAATGGCAATTACACAAGCAGAGGCGGTTAAAGCCCTGCAACCGCCAGCACTCAGTGTCACCTGCATATATGTGGTATTCTCTGTTATCTTTAATATCCAGATGCTTATTATGTTGAGATTTTATTCATGATGCTGATGTTAGATATCAGGAATGAGCTATGTTATTAGAGCTCATAGCACAATCACGCTCTTTGATACAGATTTTTACCGGCAAAGACAGAAATTTGAATTGGATTTAAATGAATGCCACCCATCTACCAGTGATAATAATATTGGTATTCAGTTTACCTAATTTTTTAAAAAAAATTCTCCAAACTTGATTGTTATTTTTGGAGATCTTTCTTCCAAACATAGTGACAAATACTACTTGTGCTGCATGTTGTGTTGGTTTGGAACAAAGAGATGTTCACAGGTGAGACAGGTTTTTACCAACTCTGCTGCTGTTAACATGATAAGTAAGCCACAAGGGAAAGCGAGAGAAAACAATGGTACACATGATGTATAGCATGAGATTGTCATGCAGACCTTCTCTCACAGCTTCTCGCCTTCATTTAAAACTGAGCATAAGTTTTAGGTACTACAAGTAAAATAAGGCTTCACACACTTCATACAAAGAACATCAGTTTCATGAAATAATTAGACAATACAAAAATAACCAAGGTGCCGTCTTCGCATGTCTTATTTAAGAAGCAGCTAGGGCACTCTAACTTACAAGACAGAAGTGTTCGCAGCATATTCTGAAAAATCTTTACATGAAAAACCTCACTTTTACCATAGCCTAAACGTATTTATTTAAATAAAAATATAAGCAGCACCCCAAAGTAAATGAGTGTAATGACGTGGAATGACACGTCATTACACTCATTTACTTCATTACATAAGTTAAGTAAAGATAGCTTGAGTTCCGTTCACAAGTTTTCCTGCGCACAGTGATAGTCACCATCCCACTAACTCACTTAACTCTAGACTTTGCTAATCTAGCATTGGACTAAACTGTAATCATAATAGAGCAGGGCGATATGGCCAAAAATATTTATCACGATATATATTTGAAAATTTGCGATAACGATATAACTGACGATATAATTGATGCGAGACAAAATACAACTCCACAACATTACTAGTGCAAAAAGACAACCTTCCATTTATTTTCACTTAAACAAGAAGCTGGTTTTTATGTACATTAAAAGCTTTATAAAAATGTAACAGTGCAAATGCAAATTCCTTGCTGAAAGTTTAACCAAAAGGCATTTCCAGTAGAAATGGGCTGACATATCCTGAGCATAACCATGTATAATATCCACTGAAGTTAAAAAGAGGTGCTTTGCAACATTAAACTGCAGTGTGCAGTACGTATTTTTCGGACCATAAGGTGCACGGGATTATAAGGCACATTAAGCGAAACAAAGCAGTCAGATAAATCAAACTTTATTAAACTCATTCTTCTTGCTTCCTCCACTTCTGTACCATTGATTCATTAATGTTGAATTCTCTGGCAGCTGCTCTATTCCCATGTTGTTGCAGTATATTAATGACTAACCTCGTGTTGTGGATGGATTATCTCAGTTGTTCTCCTGACTGAAGTTTGGTCCGTTTACAGCATCCTGCCATGCGATTGCATTTGTCTCTAGCCATGAGGAACCTTCACGTTAACTTTTATAAGTGGAAAAGTGTTAGTGTTCGTCCTCCAGCTTCACTGTTTATGTTATGCTAACATAGCTGTGTCGCTAGCGATCACGTAGCACATCATTATATACCAGCTAGCCCAACTTCAGTAACCCTACAAACGTCACTGCTGTTTAGTTTCCTGTCTTCATTTATGTTGGAAGTGATAGCAGAGCTGTACGTTTGAATTTTTTCAGAAATCTCTCAGTCTGAACATGCTATATCATGCTTAGGTAACTAGCGAGCTAACTTCCGATAGCTTCCTGCTAACTTCTAACTCCGTTAAATGTAATAACTTTTGTTTTCATGGATGCCTGGAAGTTAAACTTTATAGTTACACCTGGTAAAGCAGCAATGCTGATCGTTTTATTAAAGATGAAAGAATTGAGACAGTTTTTAACTCTAAGTGATGCTGCAGTGTTGTTTGACCTGAAGCATACAGAGTTTAGGACCCAGATTACTTCCAGATTTAAGAGCATCTTAGTCCGACAAATACGACAATAACGACGGCCGCTTGCATGTTCTGCAAAAAAATGTGCTTTGTTGTGTATCTGACTGACAAACACCAAACCAGTTCCACATCACGGAAGTTTCACCATTTTTACAAACCAATTCTGGTTCATCTGTTTCACTCAACAATCGGCCATGTGCGTATGAAAACAAAGGCACTGCGCATGCGCGTTTTACTCCCATTCTATCGCGATATTTCATTTTCCTATAGTTGCCTAACATTATACCGGTATTACCGTGAACGGTATAATATGGCCCAGCCCTAAATCATAATATTAGAAATGTAGAAACACTTAGAATAGCCCTTTACTGTCATTGTATCTATTCTGGAATAACTTGGTATAATCCATCATACATAACAGTTCAGTTAACATCCCGACTCTGCTACTGCAAACACTGACACGCCCACAGGCACGCCCACTCAGAAAAGGATTAATGGACTGTTAACTGTATTTCATGACATGCAGCTACATACATAACTACTCAATGTGACAGGGCTTTGTTTGTTGCTATTGCCGTTTCTCACCACATACACCGTCATGGCATCAAATGCCCACACAAGTACAGGAAAATTATACTTTTAGGCAGTGCTTAATTAATCTGAAAAATCTGTTAAGGTGAGGTTTATATTGAATTTCAATGTATAAAAAAATTCCTTTTTTAACTCTTCAGTTTGAAATTATGGATTTACATTACTTAAAAGCCAAACAGATGTAGAGCCACACACATGCACAGTAACTTAGGGGCTATAGCCAGACATGTTTATAGCACGGTAAAATTGTCATTAGCTGCAAATGATTTTAACATGCAGAGCATTAGCTGAACATTGTGCCCTAGCTGTCTGCTGCCTTGACCTGATTGTACATCCTTAGCAAACTGGAGACTGCAGCCACTGTGAGAATGAAATATGGGACATCCCAGGTCAACCTAAAAAAAGGGTGACCATGTGATGCATTTCCTCCTCCATAGTTTCTTATTTCTATTCATAAGTAAGTAGGGCACCAGTAAGACGCTTGGATAACTCCAATTATCAGTGTTTGTTCAGTAGTACAACCATGCATATCAACATGTTACATATGACTAGATTATTTTCAAGTCAAATCAAATTTATTTATAGATGTTTAAAAACAACTGGAGTTTACTAAATCATGATGTAAGTGTTACAGGATAGACAGTATCAGGAATTTGCTCCGGAAATCAAGACAAAAAAAACAACAACAATCTTTTGCTTCATTTTAACGGTCTAAATTGTTCCTCTTTAGTCAGTCACAAGTTCTGATTGGCTGACTTTCATGTAGTTTCCTTCCGTTTCAATGAGTACTAATATTTTTTTGTAACTGAAATGTTTTCTTTAATCCATCACCATCAGTCTATAGAGTATCGACCGTATACGGTCTGTATTTCTCTTTAAATTCAGGTGTGAAAAGTCAGTGTCATGACTGGAGCTGAGACTGAGGATGATATTCCATTAGGTGAAAGGAAGACTGTCACAGACTTCTGCTATCTCCTGGACAAGTCCAAGCAACTCTTCAATGGGCTACGGTTGGTTGGAATTTACTTTGTTTTCTTCTGTCTGCTGGACTGTGTTTTCTACTCTAACATTGGTTTACAGTGCATTGAACAGATACCCCTCAAGAGTGTGTTTTCACTGGATTATTCTGCAGCATTCGGTACCAGTGTAGGAAGTGGTGTGCCCTGTCTGTTAGAGGGGTGGATTGATGTGTAGCTCATGTAAATTTGTAAATTTGTTATTTGATGGCTTAAAAATGAATACAATGTAAACCATAAACATTTTTGGGTGCTTGCATTCATTTATTAAATTATAACTAAGAATGAAATGAGCAGAATATCACGTTAGTCAAAACAAATGTGTTTTAAACATAAAATCTGATATCCTGAAACTTCTGCAGGCAGATAAAATGAATAAAATGCATGCATATGAAACATTTTGTTGGCATTCTCCAAGGTTTTCTGCTTTTCTTAAAAGTTTGAAAAAGCTCTTTCTCTGGGAAGTTAAACTTCTTTCTTTTTAGTCAAAGGAGCTTGCAAAGAAAAGCGTCTGGACTTCTTTAAGTTGCTTGAAGACGTTTCACCTCTCATCCGAGAAGCTTCTTCAGTTCTAAGGTCAAATGGTGGGGAGCAACTTAAAGAAGTCCAGACGCTTTTCTTTGCAAGCTCCTTTGACTACGATGACCTGGATGACTGAGAACCTTCACAGACATATTCGTTCTTTTTACTCTGAGCAACACTTTTCATAAATTTCAATGTAGAACACTCAGGATTTTCCTTCACAGACACATTTTTGGTGCTCACGAAACCCCAAACACTGTGTTTAATCAAACATACAGCAGCTGAAGAAGAAACCTTCCTGGCGGTTTTAGCAGTGGTATATTGCAGAGTTGCTAACACTGGCTCACTTGCCTTTGTTTTGCACAGTGGAATATTTTGTTTCCTTTTGGGTCGCAGATCTACAGCTGCTGTTGTCACCTCCTCACATGCTTTAAACCCTGGTTGTACTAAATGATGCATTTTGGTTCAAATGCTAAAACCAGTTTCCACCTATTGCATTGCTATTTCATTCATATCGTAATATGACTTTCTTTTTCTTTTTTGTTTTTTAAATCACATAAAAATGTATACCAGTATCATCTTGGACAGTAGGATTGTGACACGACCTGGAATGTGCCACATTGGTGGCTTCAGTAATCTGTGAATGTCGCCTTTTTGGTAATGTTCTTCATGGCTTCATTCAGATTGAGTAATGGCAGGAATGGATAGACCTGTGTTACACACGAGTAAGATGGATAGTCGTGTGTTTATTTCATAAAAATGGCGATGATTGTGATTTATAATCAAAAAGGGCTCAAAAAATAAGAATTATCCAGATTATTTTAAAAAAGATAAAGATATTGTGCTTGATAAAACTAAAGACATTGCAAATGAATTTAATGATTTCTTTGTAAATGTTGGCTTTAATTTAGCAAAAGAAATTCCAGAGTCAAGAAATAATAACGACCTGAATAAACATATTACTCAGAATGTGTCCTCCATGTTTATTGGTGCTGCAACTCATAGAGAAATAATTAACATTGTGAAGACATTTAAAAAATAAAAAGTCCACTGACTGTTTTGGTATTGACATGATATTAGTTAAAAGTATTATAGAATATATAGTGCAACCTTTCGCATACATTTGTAATCTGTCCTTTCAAACTGGTGTGTTTCCCTCACAAATGAAAATAGCAAAAGTTATTCCAATCCATAAAAACGGAGAGAGATGTCAGTTTACCAATTATAGGCCAATATCACTACTCCCACAGTTCTCAAAAATTTTAGAAAAGTTATTTGTTAATAGACTTGATAAATATATTGAGAAGCATAATCTCCTAAGTGATAACCAATATGGCTTTAGAGTGAAAAGGTCCACTTCAATGGCAGTGATGGAACTTGTTGAAGGGATATCTAATGCAATAGATAATAAGGAATATACTGTTGGTGTTTTTATAGACTTAAAAAAGGCGTTTGATACAATTGATCATTCTATATTAATGAATAAACTAGAGAGATATGGCATAAGAGGGATAGCATACAAGTGGATGAAAAGTTACCTGGATGAAAGATATCAATATGTCGAATTCAATAATGTAAAATCTAAGCAGTTGAAGGTAACTTGTGGTGTTCCTCAGGGCTGTGTTCTGGGCCCTAAATTATTTATATTATATATAAATGACATATGTAGTGTTTCCAAACTGTTAAAATGTGTATTGTTTGCTGATGATACCACTCTGTACTGCTCAGGTAAAAACTTAGAACAGCTTCTGACTACAGCAGAAAAGGAGTTAAATATATTAAAAAACTGGTTTGATGTAAATAAGTTATCATTAAATATAAAGAAAACAAAATTGATTATTTTTGGCACTAGACAAATGAAAAATGTATCTAAAATAAGGGTTAATGGAATTGAAATTGAAAGAGTGTACGAAAATAAATTTCTTGGAGTGATAATTGATGATAAGCTGAGTTGGAAGTCTCATATAAACCACGTGAAAACAAAAATGTCAAAAACCATTGCTATTCTCTATAAAACAAAGCATGTCCTGAACAAAAAAACATTATACACACTTTATTGTACTCTGTTGCTTCCATATATGACTTACTGTCTGGAGATATGGGGTAATGCATATAAAACGAACACTCTTCATATTTTCAAGTTACAAAAAAAAGCTATAAGAATTATAAACCAATCAAACTATATAGAACCAACTAACATTTTGTTTATTAATCTGAATACCCTGAAATTTTATGATTTAGTTGAATATAAAATGGCACAGATAATGTATAAAGCACAAAATAACTTGCTTTGCCCCAGTACTCAGAAGCTGTTCAAAGTCAGAGAGAGTCAATATGACTTAAGGGGAACAGATTTCTTTAAAAAAAACAAGATAAGGACAAATATAAAGCAGAGATGTGTTTCTGTTAGAGGAGTTAACCTGTGGAATAGTTATGACAGTGATTTAAAAAGGTGTGGTTCATTTTCCTTGTTTAAAAACATGTTTAAAAATAGAGTAATAGAAAAATATATAAATCAAGAATGAAAAGAGCAAAAAGGAGGAAAAAAAACAACCTCTTGATTCTTTTGCTTTGATGTAGTTACTTATCTAAGGTGGAAAGTTGTTTTTTTGTTTTTTGTTTTTTTTGTTTGTTTGTTTGTTTGGTTTTTGCTTTGTTTTATTATTTTCTTCAAGCCCTGTGTACAGGAGCTGCATACAAAAAGATATTTTGTGAAAAGGGTTGGCGTAATAAGCAAATGCTTCAGCCAATACCTTTTGATTAGCCTTGTCTCATGCTTTCTTTCTTTATGGTAGATTTTTGTTCTGTTTTCACTGTTTGTTTGTTTTTTTTTTTCACTGTTTTCACTGAGATTTGAATTTGAATGCTAATCAATAAAATCAAAATCAAATCAAAATTTAAATAATTACAGGCAGCAATCTATAAGGAATGTGGATTATAAAATATTAGCTAAAATTCTAATGAATGGAGTTAATGATGTGTGTGTCATTATTGATAAAAATAGACTTGTAGTCTTCAGATGTGAGATAACTTTAAGAGAAATTGTATATACTGGCAATGACACAGGCTTCTTTATATAGGTTTGCATCAAAAGAAAGCGTTTATGTTTCACATTCCTACTTGTAGACAGTGATATAGACATATGTGAATTTTCATAAAAGTCCATTGTGTAAGTAAAAGTAAATGGCTTTTTGAGTGAACCTTTTAATGTTTCCAGTGGGGTGAAACAGGGATGTCCTTTAGGCGCTTTCCTGTATGTCTTTGCTATTAGTCTTCTGCTGAAAAAATGAATGAAGGTTCCCGTTTTAAGAGATATAATCTCTGTGATTCATCTAGAGTGAGAGCCATGGCTAATGTTGACATAATCACTAGCGATCTCCAATCTTTAATATCTTTCTTATAAACGTATATCTTGGAAACGGGATGGGCAACATTTATGCATCAACACAATTAACTAACTCATGCCACTTATGGCTATTTGTCGTACTTTCCTGATTTGAAGTTTGAAACATTTTATAACTGAAGCAGTTATCAGCTGAGCATTGCTGACCTATTTACACTCTTTAGAAACTAATTGTGATTGCTATAGAGTGCAAGCCATTTTAGTGGATTCATTTCCACCCGTTGTTGGAGTTTGCCCCAATTGCATTTTATGTTCCACCTTCTTGTTATGCTGCTTCTTCTCGTCCGCAATGTCAGCTGACAGAATGATCACGGACATAAATCAAAGATACCAACTGCGCTTTTATTTACATTTTACAAGTGAGATGATCACTTAGAGAGAAAGCTAGAAGCAACATGATGTCTCTATGATGTTTCTGAGGGCCCGGTGGCGCCAGTGTCCGGCAGCCTCGCCTCTGTCAGTGCGCCCCAGGGTGGCTGTGGCTACAATGTAGCTTACCATCACCAGTGTGTGAATGTGTGAATGTGTGTGTGAATGGGTGGATGACTGGATATGTAAAGCGCTTTGGGGTCCTTAGGGACTAGTTAGGCGCTATATAAATACAGGCCATTTACCATTTACTTGCTGCAGCTTACTGAATGTTACAGAAGGAAAAAGAAGTGTCCCTCACACTCTGAGCAGAACTCCTGAGATCAAGAAGCAGTACTGGTCCTAGATTTTTCACTAAGTAATTTATTTATAAGCATAGAAGTAGCCTGTTCATTTCAGGCATGAGTTAGGCAATCTACTAAAAGGAGGACAAATTAATATGTCCAAAACAGGCAGACCCAATTAGACGGCAATCCACATCTTAATAAAGTTACTGTTACTTTGTCCCGTGCATAAAATCACAGCAAAAGTAACTACTCACGCTTTTTATTTGCAAAATTGTTACTGTGGTTTGTTTGTTTGTTTCGATGTGACTTAATATAAATACAATGTAACAACAGAAGAGGATTTTATGCTGTAGACTGGGATTGTAACATCTAGTCCTTTATTGGATCTAAAAGTGCCATTTGTGTTGGGTCTGAACACACAATAAGAAAGGAAGAAATTTTATCAATAACACTACCCATTCTGGGTGAGAAGCTGAATGTTAAGATGTTGCCAAGCATGTACAAAGCTGTCATCAATACAGCAAAGCTTTAAAGCGCTTAAGCGTAGAAGCTCTTTGGTTTTTTTACACTTTTGTCTTTTGTACACAATTCCTTACATCTAGAAAAGATTCTAAGATTAGAGTTTGCTGTTGGAGTTGTAAAAAAAAAAAAAACCAACAAAAAACTGACAAGGGTCATGCTGCTCACAACAATTCAAAAAATGGCAACTACACAAATCACCCTGACTGAAGCCTTGGCCTTACTTGGTTCTTAATTAAGGTTGCTTGTTTTCTTTTTGTCATACACGAAGCAAGATATTGTAGTTTACACTTAATCTAGTCCTCAGATGCATTCCTAGTCACATTTCTTTTGGATTTGTTTCTTGCGATATTGTTAGAGTGGCTATCACAGCTTCAGAAAGCTTCAGAAAAACTGTTGAATAAACAGAGACTGGCCATCTGGAGTAGCAGGAGTTTTCCTGCTGAGTTGGTAAACCTGCCATTTGATATAAGCCAAGCTGGCCAGAACTGACACTAAGAAATTGAGTACAAAATGGGGCCAGGCCCCCGACTGACATGGATATGTTGGGTACTCCCAGTTTTTATGAAAAGTTTCGAAGTTAACTTGCATTTACTTTTCCAATAGTAAAATTTTAGCTCATATTGCCTTTTGAAGCCTAGCTCTTAGTGACTCTGTTCTGCTGAATGAAAAACTGACACAGATATAAACCAAAGCCATGACCGATGTTGGTGCTTCATTTTGCTATTTTCAAATGTACTCACAGTCTGCAAAAGCATCCCATTAATAAGTTAAAGACTGAAAGGTGTGAAAAGAGACATGCTCACTCCAGTCGTTGCACCGGAGAGCAACTTGGGGTTTGTATCTTGCCCAAGGATCTTTGGCATGCAGTCTCGTACAGCCAGGGATCTAGCGATTGTGGTTAATGGCTGGAAGTTGGGAAATCTCTAAAACATTCTAGCCCTACTGTTTGTTTTTCTGTGTTTCTGGTGGCTTGGCACCATATTTTTGTTATTGATCAAGGTTGGTAAGGTAGGCTGCCACTGTTTATGTCTAGTTGCTAATAGAATGATTTTTATTTCAGCTTAAATCTGGGACTTTAAGATGAAAAGAGAAACATAATACTTTTCAGACACAAGTTATTGTGTTATCCTGGTAAATTAATACTTTCTGTTAATTTTACAGACAGGCAGGACTGAAAGTGCCTGCTTCCTGGCTCTTACAATAATGCCCATCATAACTTCATCTTACTGGATAAAACAGATTAACTTTTAGGACATAATTTATTTTATTATTATTTTTTAGAAAAGGTGATAAATCTCAGTATATGTTATTGCAATACTCATACAATAATCATATTGTATGTTTAAAAATTATGAGTGAAGTATTGTGAAAGCGTCTTATGAGCTAGATAATCAGCCAGCCATCCTTTTGTACCCTGGTGCCTTCTGCTTGTTTTGTTCTGAGATGAGAGTGACGCACTGGGTTTGTGATGCATTAGTCAGGGCTGACGCTGCCTTTTGGTCACATTTGAATCATTGACAGAGGGAGCGGGTCATCAGGTCAAAGTTAGGATTTAGAGGGCGCACAAATTCAGAGTATTGTTGAAATATGAAGCACTATTGTTAAACATCCAGTTTAATTTTGGTTGTTCACCATTCACTGTAGTAATGTTGGCGTGTGAGCATTGTAAGAAGAGATCAGCTAGGATCAAATTTAATACCATCAATATATTCTCATATGTGTGTATCAGAATACACTAATTATGTATGCTATCCATGTAGGGTTTTGTCTCAGTTAATGTGCATTTATTGTAGTTTTCTGTCTTTAGTGCATGGTGGTTTTATGAGAATAAAAAGTGTATTTTAAGTTTACCTTGAAAATTTAAAAGCTTGAAAAGGTTTGAAAATTAACCATAGCTAATAACAATGTGCAGCATGGTGTCATTTTATTTACTGTAATTGTTAACCTGCTTTAAAAAGCTGTTTAGCACATTTTACTGGTTGAATATTGGAGCATGAAGAAAGGAAAATCGAATTAATAGCATTCATTAACATTTTAAGGTAAGGCTTTAAGCTGCCCGGTGTGTGTGGCCTTCGAGTGATAAGACAAGGATAATTGTAAGCTGAACATGTGAGATATCCTTGAGCTTTCAGGAAGGGATATGCTGGATGTAAAACTCAAGACAAACAGAGAGCATCTTTGCAACACTAAATGTGGCTTAATAATCACTTTTCTCAAAAACCGGTCACTGGAAGGCATCGTTGCAATTGAAAAAATAGTTTTCAAATAATTACTGAGCTCTGGGTAAAAAGACGCCCCATTTCTGTACAAATTTGTATAATGTGTGTTGCATGTAATGGAACAAAAAGGTCATCGCTTTTCCTTGAACAAAAAAAAGTAACTGGGGTCACAAAAAGCACCAAGAGTGCTAACAACTCTGTTTCACAAATGTTTTCACTGTTCTTTTTATTGGAGTTTGTTTGAAAGGCTGAGCACAATCAGTTGAATTTTTTGTGTGCTTTTCTTGCCTTCTCTTTCCTCTTTTATGCCGTCTTTTGCTGCAGAGACCTTCCTCAATATGGACACAAGCAGTGGCAGTCCTACTTTGGGCGGACCTTTGACGTCTACACTAAGCTATGGAAATTCCAGCAACAACACAGGTTATTTTTTTCTTGTACCGTTTAAATACTTGAATGAAGAATGTTCTTTTTTCTTTCTAAGGGTTGGTTTTATCACTGTCTCAATGTTAAGTTTGACATCTTTGTATACTTACTGACAGGCAGGTTCTGGACAGTCGGTATGGACTGAAGAGATGGCAGATTGGTGAAGTTGCATCCAAAATTGGACAGCTTTATTACCACTACTAGTAAGTGACAGGGCCTCCTGAGTCATGTATCAATGTTTTGCAGCATTATTAATTTGACTAAGGATAGGGTAGTCATCAGGTAGGATACATGTGTTGTTGCCTTTTGAATGAAGTGGACTGCTTATTGGGGTCCCAACATAGGGTCCCGAAAATTCCATGTCTGTTTAGTATCAGCATACCTTCCCTAACTCAGATGGTGGAAGACGACAGTATATTTTACCGTTTTCATGAAGACTTGCCACTGATTTTATTTCAGCATCACGTACATTCTTTGAGAAAACGACAGTACACTAAAATATCAAACACTAACATAGAATTATTGTTCTTGGCTGGCTTAGCGATAGCATGCTGTCTGTGCAGGCGCTTGCAAAGATCTGAAGTTTTGTTAGCAGCACAATGCAGATGTTACTGTAT